>NC_142437.1:120850833-121587500 GCF_059453495.1 Arachis ipaensis | reverse complement strand
TACTCTAATGATACAAGTTAACATTATTAATTAAAAAATTTATTATAAAATATGTATAATAAAAAATATAATTAAAATTAGTGTATAAAAAAATATTGAAAATTTTAAATTTATAAAAAAATGAGAAAAAACTGATGAAGGGACTAATTTAGTGCACGACATTTAAATTCAGGGACTAAAATGAGTCATTTGATGCAAAGTAAGGGACCATTTTGATGCACATATAACGATGACATAGTGGATGACACATGGACAAATAGCATTGCGACACGTGACAAAATAGCATTGTGACACGTGGCATACTCATTCACGTCAGCATGCCACGTGTCGTTGACCGACACGTCATCATACCATTACACGTGGTTAAATTATGAGGTGACACGTGTCACCAAATGTCTGTGTCAGGAACTACTATGGTGCAATTTTTTTAATGTCAAAACATAATTGGTGCAATTAAAATTTTAGGAACGATTTTGGTGCACGACGTCAATCTCGATGGAGATTTACCTTAGGTTATATCGTGAAGGTGATGACGAAGAGGACGAATAATTCGAAGAAGGATTGTCAATTTATTTTGCTGCTGTGAATTCGGATGATCTTTCTTACTGGATCCCAAATTATCCAAGCTTCAAGTTGTCCTTAATTAATCATGTTGATTGCATAACGACGGAAACAAAGACGAAGACAAGTAATAAGTGACCAACATTTTTTTTTTCAATTTTGTGATTTTCTAAATTTTTTGCTTTAACTAAAAAAACCATTAAACTCCTAAATAATGTTTTTCAAAAACAAGAGGCATGTGTACGAATATTATCATCCATAACTATATATCCCATTTTCATTCCCTCCTCATTTAACTATGTATATAGTGTATTAATATTATCAAGGCCATGTTTACTTGTATGAAATTTTGCTTAAGAATATTGTGGAAAGGATTCCCAATTTTTTTTCTAACAATTTTTTATTTTCAAATTGGAAAAGATTTTTTTTTGTTATTTTTAATTTATGTATTGATCTATCTATCTATAGGAATTATTTGGAATCTTATAAATAAAAAAAAGAAGTCACTCATATTATTTAAAATGATAGTACAATAGTGTCAAAATTAAATTTAGTCTAATAATTTACATCTATACGATGGACTTATTTATTTTCATCATCACTACAAAATGCTTACAAAGTTATTTGAGAAAACAAAGTTAAAGGAAAAATTTCTCTTAATTATGATGTAATAAGAAAAAAGTAATAGGACAAAAATTAGTTATTATATCCGGCACACAAGTTACACTACTAAACATTCAATAATTGACAAAAGTAGAATACTAGATAATAGAATTATTATAAAGTCCTAGAGACATTAGTGTTCTGATTTTACAAAATGAGAGAGACCTAGCTAGTAATATAAGCAAAATACAAAAATATCTTTATATATAATCTTAATCTTAATTAAGGTTTAGGGTATTCCATATCCTAGTTGATCATCCAAATCTACTTCTACAAAACCTTCTTCAAGCATTGCCAATTCTTTCTTTGTTGTTTCAAGAACAGCATCTATAGCAATTGCCTCTGCTTTCAGGGTATTAACTTTTTCTTCCAAATCAACCACATTAACCTCATGCTTTTCCACTTTGGTTGCATTCTGAAAATAGCTCAAAGCAGATTTAACATGTGGCTCCAACCAACTCAAATAGGGGTGAGCACGGGTTGGTTTGGTTCGGGTTCATGGTAAAATTAGAATCGAACCGATCAAAATATAATTGATTCGGTTTGGTTCGGATTTGTGTTTTTTTGTACATGTACTCGAACCAAACCAAACCAATTAAGAATGGATTGGTTCGGTTCGGGTAGTTGGGTACTCGATAACTTTGAAATTCATATAAAAAAACTAAATTTTTATCTTAAAAATTCAACAAGTACAATAAACATATAACATCAATAAAAATAATCCAAACATGTTAAATACCAAATACATTAAAAACTAAACTCATTAAAATCCAAACATATTAATAGTGAATAATCTTTGTCTAATAGAAAAATTATATATATATTTTTTATTTTTTTATTTAATTAATATATGATCGGGTTCGCGGGTTGGTTCGGGTTCTGCACCCCAGAACCGATATCCGAACCAATCACTAATAAAGATTATCAGTTTGGTTCGGGTTGGACCCGATTACCAGTTGATTCCAGAACCAATTTAATTGGTTCGGTTCAGATTTAGACGAGTAATTGGGTACCCGCTACCCGTGCTCACCCCTAAACTCAAATCATCAAATCTAATCTCAGCTTCATCCCATAAATCTTGTAACTCCTTACAAGCATCATCACTCTTCATGTCCTTCACTTTCTTAGTCTTTAGAAAATGCAAGAGTTTCCCTAATGTTGTGAATGAAAGTTGATTGAACATTTGGCTCCTTTTTCTCTTTCTATGGCTTTCAATAAGAGAAAAGTACTTTGAACATGATTTCTTTAGTAGTTTAACATAGTCTTTCTCTATTTTGCACAATCCCTTGAAACTTCCTAACTCACTATCAAATGAATTGTCATTGCGAGAAACTTCGGCAACAATGATGCATGTGTCGTTTACAAGAAACCCATTTTTGGAGTAACGAAATTTGTCCATAGCCAAGAACGATGGACTACCAATTGTAACATAGCTTTCGTAAAAGTTGATGATGAAATCACCTGAAAAATTGACAAAACTAAATTTAAACGGAAGCAATTCTCTTGATGAAAAATTATTATATTAAAATTTTTATCAAATGAATTACTACCATTATTTTAAGATGTAATGTAATAACAAAATACGTTATTCTTATACTAAAATCAACTATTAGAATCTGTCACTAATATATTTTTATATAAATATATATATGTGGTTTAATTTATTTTTAATATATATTAATATTTCAATATGTATTTTATACTGGTAATTAATTTTTGTAGTTGATTTTGATATACACATGTCATAGTCGAGATAATAAATGGCATTATGATATGCATGGAAGATGTGAGTTGCTATGGATTTGGATGAGTGGTGAATGCGATTTAGGAATAAAATAAAATTGTATGTTAACTAGTGTCAATCCAGAAACTAGACTAAGTTTATCACAATTCCTAGTAATACGGTTCAGAACTGATTTGGATAAATAATTTAATTTGATGAGTTTGAAAATTTCATTTTTAATTTAAGTGATGATCAAATATTATAAATGCGATTGATTGCAAGATTATTATTTTGATTTTAATTTTTATATATTGATTAAAATAATTTTGCAATGCAAATTTATATTAGACCAATTTTCAGCCTTAGTATTAAATTCATGAGATTATGGTTGAAATAAATTTTTGTTTCTTGGGTCAAATAGAAAAGAAAAACCAAAGCCCAGTATGAAATCAAAATTCAGCCTTATATGAAATAAATGTTGGCTAAATTGTTTAATTAGGTCAGTTTCTATTAACATCATCATTAAGCCCATATTAAACCAAAGATCCAATGCTTGGTCCGAAACCTATTGAGGGAAAGTAAATATTTTGCCTCCAACGGATCTCAATTTTTACCATGTGGTGGAATTCAAATTTTATTAAAGTGAAGTTAATACATGCATGGGAACTATGAGAGAGAAATTGTCATTGATTTGATGGATGACTTTAATGCTACACGCTACTCAGGGAAGTAAAAGCAATCTCATTTCAATTAATTTGTTCAATTACATCTAATTGCTTTTCTTCTAACTCTATCTTCTCTCTCATCTTTCTTCTATCTTCGGTCATATCATTACAGATAAAGCATGGAGGCTATGGCTAGACACCGAAGAGATGAAGATGCACGCTATAAGACCATCACAATGATGGCAAGAAAAAAAAAACTAAAAGTATGCTATGGTTAAGATTCTCATTCACTTGTGGTAAGATTTTGTGAAGAGATCTTGGCTCCTCCATACCAAAAATGGAAGAGAAGATTTCGGTCAGAGAAGAAGATCCTTGGAGGGATAGCTTGTCTCTAATTCTGCTCAACCATCACAGGAGGTAGCTACAGTGGCTACGTGATGGAGGAGGCAGAGATTGGAGCAGATGAAGCTATCATCATGAAGCATCAAGGGCCAGAAGTTCATCTTGGAGAGCAATGCAAGGATGAAGGGTTCGGATTGATGAAGATTGGTGACCAAGGAAGAACTAGAGGTAATTGCATGTTGGATTTTGCATGGGTTATCTTTTCTCTCTCTCTGGCCGAACCGGTTCTGTTTGAAGAAGAAGAAGATTGGCTTGGTTTGCTTGGTTTCAACCTTGGATACTTTTCCCTATAAGTAAGGGTGAACAGTCAGGGTTTGATTCAAGGAGTAAGAGTGCAAAGCACAGGGTTCTTAGAGCTATCTAAGCTAACAGAATTTCTTCTCCTTCAATGTTCTTTATTTTGTATTTTTCTGTTTGATTTTATCATGTCTTGAGTCTCATGGAAAAAGGCAAACAGTAAGGTTTGTATGAAAAAGCCATAGAGCGAAAAAAGGCAGAGAGTGTAAAATTAAAAGAAAAAGTCATAGATGTCCTTAGAGTTCCTTTGTACATCTGTGTTGTATTTCATGATTCTGTGGGAATTCCCTTGTAAGTTAGGTTAGCACTATACAGTTGAAAGCTTGGCAGTGACCTAGTCAAGTTCAGGATTGGGGTTTAGATTCTTGACTTGTCCCAGATAGGAAAGGTAGTTCCTAAGGAGAATTGGTGTTCGTAATCAAGAAGGATTATAGTGAAATTCCATCATTGTTGTGATGGAAACTGGATGTAGGCTGCACTGCACTTAGCAGCTGAACCAGGATATATCTGGGTGTGATTTTCTCTCTCTTCTACTCCATTTCTGTTTCTACTGTACATGAAATAAAACCAAAAATATCTCGTGCTGACTGACGAGACAAAAAGAAAAGTCTCATGGCTGGGCACGAGACAAAAGAAAGAGTCTCGTGGCTGGTTACGAGATAAAAAGACAAAAAGTTTTCAGAAGTAGTTTTAAAGGCTAGCAAGCGTTGTCAAGTAAAAAAAAGGGGGCTAAGATTCAAACCCCCTTCTCTTAGCCACTGATAACCATCAATTGGTATTAGAGCTTGGTCTCAAAGAGATCAAGCTTTGCAGCTTGGAGAAAAGATCCTGATGGCAGAAAACAGTGGCTCAAATCTGGTGTCCTACAACCTGACTGAAGGACAATCAAACAACAGACCTCCTCTTTTCAATGGAAAAAATTATACCTATTGGAAGGAAATGATGAAGATCTTTGTGCAAGCAGTGGACTACAGACTTTAAAAGATTATCCTGGAAGGTCCTTAATATCCAACCGTTACAAGTGTCGAAGGAGTTGTCACTCCTAAACCAGAAGCAAGCTGGACTGAGGAAGACAGAAAGAAGGTTGAGCTCAACGCCAAGGCCATCAACTTACTCAACTGTGCTATCAGTTTCGAGGAATACCGACGGGTATCATGATGCACAACGACAAAGAAAATCTGGGACAAACTTCTAGTGACTCATGAAGGAACCACCATTATAAAGAAGATCAGGATAGACATGTTGAACAGAGAGTATGAAATGTTTGCAATGAAGGAAGGAGAATCTATTGATGAACTGTTTGAGCGCTTCAACAGCATCATTGTCGGCTTGGATGCTATGTGAATCAAGTATCCTGAATCCGTGCTAGTGAGAAGAGTGTTAGAATGTCTCACAAAAGAGTGGAAAACAAAAGCATTAATTATTTCTGAGAGTAGTGGTCTTGATTCCATGACATATGATGACTTGAGAGGAAATCTTCTTACTTTGGAAAACACTTATTTAAAAAAAGATTCAAAAAAGAAAGGAATTGCTTTTACATCTGTGACTAACCCCCTGGATGATGACTCCAGTGATTCTGAAAATGAATTTGTATTGTTTGCCAAAAAATTCAGGAAAATAGTGAAGCTCAAGGAGAGAGACAAAGGAGACAATTCAAAAAAACTTTATGTTTCTCGTAATTCAAAATTGACAGAATTTTAATAGTACATGGAAAGTAGTAGTTTACTGCTATAACTTGTCAAACCTAATAAAAACGTATATAATTTTTTGCCCTTATTAATATTGATAAATTCAATTTGTATTTTTTGACACTTTGATCTGAATTGTATTTGTCAACGATGAAACTTTCAATTGATTAATTTTTGTAGTAATAACTAGTAAGAAAAAAAAAATTTTAGGGGAGGAGGGGAAATAGTTTAAGGAAAACAATATAAAGTTATCATAAGTTAATGTCACTACAAATAATAAATCTAAATAAATAAGAAAAATATTTTTGAAAGACAAAATATAAGAAACGATCAAATAGCAACCTTTTTCAGCTAAAGTTATCATAATCTACTATTTATTTCTCTTAATCCGATACAAAAATTCGACCCATCAATTAAAAAAAATTATTTATTTATTTAAAATTTTTAACTTAAAAATAATATTCTTTAAAAAATAAAATAAAAAGATAAAGGACCAGCCCATTAACCAATTGTACTAAAAAATTATGTCCTGTGAATAAAATGGACATTAACAAACCGGACCTAAATGGGTCGGACTAGCCTAGTTAACAACCGTACTGATTCTTCGTTCAAATCTCTCTTTACAAAGCCTTTTTCAGCCATTGCCAATTGCAATTTTGCTCTTTCAAGATCAGCCTTTGCAGCAGCCACGTTTGCTTTCAAGCTCTACACTCTTTCAGCTTTGTCACCATCTCTTCTTTCTCCAAGTAACCTTTGATTTAACATGAGGCTCAAGCCATGTCAAATCATCAAATCTAGCCATCTCAACTTCATCCCATAAATCTTGAAGCTCTTCACAAGCAGCATCATCATTCATGTCATTCACTTTCTCAGTCTTAAGAAAATGAAGCACTCTTCCTAAAGCTGTGAATCCCCAATCAATGAACCTTTGGCTCCTATTTCGATGGCTTTGAATAAGAGAAGGGTGATTTCAACATGCTTTCTCTACCAATTCAACATAATCTCTTTCAATTTTTCCTACACCCTTAAAATCTATTAATTCTCTACCAAGTGAGGCATTGTTGTTATTGAGAAAAACTTCATCAACAATGATGCATGCGTCGTTTACAAGAAACCCATTTTTGGAGTCAAGAAATTTGTCTAAAGCCATAAACGATTGATAATAACCAGTTGTAACAATGCTTCCGTTGAATTCGACATTAAAACTTCCTGAAAAATTAAAGTGGCGAAGAGCAGTATATGATCCACAATGATATTCATAAGTTGAAATGTTTATACAAGTTATTTACACTCTCAAATAAACATGATATTATCAATATATATTAATACACTACCTATCTACATAGTTAAATGATGAGAGCACAAAAATGGGATAGATGGTTATGGATGATAATATTCAATCACATACCTTTTGTTTCTGTCATTTTGTCATCAATCTGATTAATTAGGGACAACTTGAATCTTGCATTTCGGATCCACTCATCAGGGAGATGAGCAGAATCCCCAGCATCCAAATAAATTGACAAACATTCAATAATTGACCAAAGTAGAATACTAGATAATAGAATTATTATAAACTCCTAGAGACATTAGTGTTCTGGATTTTACAAAATGATAGAGATCTAGCTAGTAATATAAGCAAAATACAAAAATATCTTTATATATAAACTTAATCTTAATTAGGGTTTAGGGTAATCCATATCCTAGTTGATCATCCAAATCTATTTCTACAAAACCTTCTTCAAGCATTGCCAATTCTTTCTTTGTTGTTTCAAGAACAGCATCTATAGCAATTGCCTCTGCTTTCAGGGTCTTAATTTTTTCTTCCAAATCAACCACATGACCCTCATGCTTTTCCACCTTGGCTGCATTATCAAAATAGCTCAAAGCAGATTTAACATGTGGCTCCAACCAACTCAAATCATCAAATCTAATCTCAGCTTCATCCCATAAATCTTGTAACTCCTTACAAGCATCATCACTCTTCATGTCCTTCACTTTCTTAGTCTTTAGAAAATGCAGGAGTTTCCCTAATGTTGTGAATGAAAGTTGATTGAACCTTTGGCTCCTATTTCTCTTTCTATGGCTTTCAATAAGAGAAGGGTACTTTGAACATGATTTCTCTAGTAGTTGAACATAGTCTTTCTCCATTTTGCATAATCCCCTGAAATCCCAAAATAAAGCTGTGGACTTCATAAGTGAACATGGGCGATTTTGATCATGATCAAGTCCTAAATCATTGACAGAAACCTCAGCAACAACAATGCACGTGTCGTTTTCAAGAAACCCGTTTTTGGCGTCTGAATAAAGTACTCTCAAGGAAACAACATCAACTCCTTTTTTGGGCCGATGAATATTGATATTCCCACTCTCTGGCAAAATCACAAATCATAGGTCAAAATAAAGTTTGATAAGAAAAAATGCCGCTAGATGACTTATCAAAAGGACAAAGGAATAATAATTATATATAAACCTCACATGTAATGAATAGAGTTTATCCATCAAAGAATATAATGATACCTTTTGTTATCATGGATTTGCATTGAAGCTGATCAACTAAAGAGAGCTTGAAGTTAAGAGATCTCCGTCCAACAGGAACATTATTATCAATGTCGGCAGCATACAATCGATCTACCAATAAGCCTCGTAAATAAATGTAGGGGATACTTCGTTGTATAGCTATCTGCCTAACAGAATTTATATACATGCAAAATCACTCATATATTATATTGTAAGCAGTTAAAGTTTTCAACTTTGTGGATTAGAAACAAAATCAAATGAAATTAAAAGTTAAAAGTAATATTTTGAAAGAATCAGAAATGCTTAGAAGAAAAAGCTATCCTTGAAGGTACATACCAGGAATAGGGGCCAACGAAGAAGGTGTCGGAGTAGATGAATCTGAAGGTAACCAGACTAGAGAAGTTGTTAATGGTCCAAGTGAAGTTGGCAGTTGTTAAAGTTAAAACCTTTACTTCTTGTTGCTCCTTTTCCATTCTCCTTTTTCTTCTTCTGCACCTTGCTGGGTTTTGCTTCAGAGAGCTCAAGCTTGCCCAACAATGTGCGTGTCTTTTGAATTCTGAAATGAAGATTGAAAAGGTTAGGATCATCTTCCATCATCTTCCATCATCTCAGTGCATGTGAGACACGTGGCCAACCAGGCTAAAATCAGACGGTGCGTGTTGGCTACCAGAAATCAGACTCTACAATTTCCTATTTTCCTTGCATCCATTTTAAAATCTAATCAGCAACCGTTAGTGAATTTTTTTTTCTAATATTAAATTAAATTATTGAGTGAATTTTTTAAAAAATAATTTAAATTATGTATTATATATTTAGATGTTGTGGACTTTTATAGAATATTTTTATAATTAAATTTTGTTATAAAACAATTTTTATAATTAAAAATATTATTTTACAAAATATTAAAATTATTCATATTTAAAAAAAATTTGCCACTGTTAGTAGCATTTTTTCCTTTGATTTTCTGATAAAAATTAATGTCTATATTGAAAAATTTGTTTTGAAATATATTCCTATTATTCTTATAAAACTAATTTTTTTAAGAAGGATTTTGTTATGCTGTGTATTAAAACATTAGTTAAACATACAATAAAAAATATTTTAATATTTTTAATATATTGAATATATTGAAAACATAAAAAAATTATTTTTGTAATAAATAATATTAAAATATTTTTTTATAATATTCGTTATGACACAAGATAAGAAAATCCTTTTAAAAAAGGTTTTCAACCTGAAAAATTAAACAAAATAACTTTTTATGAAAGTCAGTTTCAATTTATAGAATTATATATACAAACATAATTTAAGTTGTAAAGTTAATTTTTTTAATAAAAAATCAAATACACCCTTTGTTATAGTTATCAGGATTGAACCATTAATTAACCCAATTATACAATTAGATTACCATGTCACTGAGTCAATCGGTAAGTTACTGATTCAATTCACTCAGTTAATCCAGACATAATTAAATAAAAATATAAAAAATTAAAATTAAAATTAAAATTAAAATTAAAATTAAAAAGTAAGAATACAGATTTTTACAAATATATTAATAATAATCAAGTATCCATTTTTAGATATAATTTATGACACAAAAGAGATAATATATTAGTCATTAGTACAAAATACTTTTTCAATTTAAATGACTAAAAGAGAGAGAAAACATAACACAATCAATATATTAAATTTAGTATTTATGTGAATCCATGATTAAAAAGATAAAAGTAAAAATAAAATCCGTTTAAGATTTACAATATAATTTTGTCCAATATAGTAATAAGAAACATGTTCGTAAGGCGTTAAAGGAGGAGATGTTGCATTTACAATGTCCGATTGTCCGTGTTCAAACCTTACATCCAATATTTTTTAGTTTAATTTGAAGTGCACATCCGGAGCTCCTTTGGTGGTTTGATGGTATGCTGGTGCATCGTAAACCACAGTGGTTTGAGTTTAATTTCTGCTATTATTGAAGTGGACATGCGAACCTCCTTCGATGGTTCGGCGGCACGATAGTGCATTGTGGACCCACGCAGGTCAGTAGCGGTTTCAAACACGAACTGAGCTTGTTTTCAACGGTTTTTGACCACTGTTGACCGGATCAACTGTAAGTTCGGTCCAAATCACTAACCGAATGATCAGATCAGTGGTTTACCAATTTTTCAGTCGAACTGGTCGGTTCAGTATAACTATATCCTTGGTTACTATCAGTTTAGACTTATTCTTATCCTTTTATTATTGAACACGGAGTGCTGGATTACATTTTTTTATGCTTTTAAATATTAGGTTTAATTATATTGTTGGTTTTTATAATTTCATCAAATTTTTAATTAGATTTCTACACTTTTTTCCTTTCAATTCGGTCCCTAAACTAATATTTTTTTCAATTAAGTCCCTCATGACAGTGAACATTAGAAAAAACGTTAAAGAAGAGTACATTAATTATTATACCCTCATTTTTTTATACAAATTACTCATAGGGTTCATAGCTTTTCATCGCCTCTCCCTAACCTTTTTTCTCTTCTCTTTGATTATTATAGATTGTGAACACTCATGGATCCAAGCCAACTATTTTTATGAATCTCTAACTCCAAAAAGTTTATCAATAGAAGGTGTCTTTGTTTTTGTGGTGAGGCATTTATTGTCATGTCTTCTTTAGTAGTGACAAGCCCTGGAAGGAAGTATGTTGCTTATGGGAGGACGACAAAATGCAACTTCTTTGAGTGGGTTGATGACGAAGAAGACCAGAAGAGTGCATGGTTGAAGCAAAAAGAACAGAGATTTCGTTGTTTCTGCGGAGACACCCTCATTCCCCAGAGTTTAAGTACATCAAGAAATCCGAATAAAAGATTCATTTCTTGTCCTATACACATGAGTTGTAAGTTTTTTTTATTGGATTGATAAAGAAGAAAAAAAAATTTCTGGAGATAATGGATTAATGAGTTCACAGTAAGATTTTGGCAGGGTTAGAGAATTGGAGGCACAAGAAAAAAAGATGGATAGATTAAGTGTGGAGCTAAAGAGATTAAATATAAAAATTGGACAAATAGATGCTTGTGTAAATAGACTGTGTAATGAGATGAGTTCGGTCTAAGAGCAACTTGGTAGCATGAAAGACATTGTAAAGAAGCAAATATGATGCAAATTATGTTATATTGTCTTTTGGTGTTTTGATTGTTGCTGTGTTATATGAAAGGATGCAGGGATTATGGCTTAGTTGTGTATTTCTGGGTATGGACGTTTAAATTCAAACCAATTTAAATTAAACCGTTCATCCAATCCAATTCAAACTAAAAATTGATTAAAACTGTACTTATTTGGATTTGATTGTATTCTATTTTTTGCAAACTGATGGATCGGATCGGATATCGAATCTACTTTTCATAACCGATTCAACACAATTCCAGTTGCACAATGTGCTATAATGTTATTATTTTATTATTATATTTACAATTATACTTATAACATGTTCAATTTGTTATATATTTTAATATTATTCCTATATTATTATTATTTAATAAATATTTTATGTTTAGAATGTGATTTATTTTTTTATTTTAACTAACCTATAATTTTATTTCTATTGTTATGTTGTTGGTTTTTAAAATATTGTTAAAACTTGTTATGTCATTGTTAATTATTTAATATTTTATGTTGAGACTTGTTATCATATATATATAATTTATTTAATTTACAAAACCATAAATCCAATCCAATCCAAACGGTTTGAAATTGGATCGGATCGGATCGGATTTTTTTTTTTTTATTATCCCATCCAAACTGTACCGCAAGTAAAATTAATGTTCGAATCAGATGAATTTTTAACTCAAAACCGATTCAAACCACACTATAAACACTCCTATTATTCACCCCTGTTTCTGGATATAATGAGAATGTAATAGTCTATGAAATTGAAAATGTGAATGCAATGAAGATACATTTTCTGTTAAATAATTTCGTCTAATGAATATTATTTTTTTGTTATTTAATATGTATGAAAAATATGATACATATATAAAGAAAATCACAACAAATTATGCATTGAATTATGGACACGACTACACGAGGTATATAGAAAGTACTTTTGCATTATATATTCAAAGCCATCTAGATAATCACAAAATAAATGATCCACCAACTCATAATAGTGGTCCACTCATATAAGAAGACAGCATCAAAAGTGATTCATATCATAAACAAAACAATGTCACATATCATAATATAGTCTAAAAATCTTACACAGCAACATCACATATCAAAAAGAAACCTTAGATAATTTGAAGCCTCAATCAAGTATGATGTCTATATATTTAGATGGCTGAGTTGTTGTTTTTCAAACTCCTTACTGGAGTCTTTCATTCCTTCTTACACCAAAGACTTTGGTCAGATGGTGATGCAATGGTGTTCGATGGCTGAAATGATGATACAGGGGTATTTGGTGGCTAAAATGGTGATGCAGTGATAGGAGATGACTGATGAGATAGTGGTATAATGATATTTGATAGCTGAGATGGTAATACAGTGGTGATCCACAATAATATTCATAAGTTGAAATGTTTATACAAGTTATTTACACTCTCAAACAAACATCATATTATATTATTATCAATATATATTAATACACTACCTATCTACATAGTTGAATGATGAGAGCATGAAAATGGGATAGATGGTTATGGATGATAATATTCAATCATATACCTTTTGTTTCTGTCATTTTCTCATCAATCTGATTAATTAGGGACAACTTGAATCTTGCATTTCGGATCCACTCATCAGGAAGATGAGCAGAATCCCCAGCATCCAAATAAATTGACAAACATTCACATTCTTCTTCTTCCTCATTTTCAAATGGATATAAAACTATCCTCCTAAACATGATTTTAAAAAAAGTATAATTAAAGCATCCTAAAATTAAAGTAGGATTAAATTCAATTGCAAACAGTCAAGCACCGTACCATGGATAAGAGCAAGTGAGGAAAGTCTGAGTTAAGTTCAGAGAAGTTGTTGATGGCCCATATGAACTTCACAATTGTTTCCACAGTTGCTTTTTGATATTCTATTTCTAGATCAAGAAAACACTTATGTTGAGAATTATACACACGGCGTTATCTTGATTTATTTATGTGATTGGAACAACAAACTACGAAACATGAAAGTTGAAAAATAACTTCTTTTGTTATTTTCAATTTTTTTTCTTGTTATAAACATCGTTGTTAGCTAACTCTTTTTTCAATACAAAATTTTCCTTGTTTCTTTAATTAATGGCTCAATTCCTTTTAGATAAGAAAAATGTTAGATTACCAATATACTTAATTATTTTTAGTCAGTAATTAATTAATAATATTTGAGAATTAAATCAAATTGGTCCTTTTTGACACCGCTACGTTTAGCACTAACGAAACAATCTGATATAAACCATTTATCAAGCGGTCCAAAGAAAATCAACTATCACACAGATAAGTTCCTAAAACACTCATATATCAAACAAAAATAAATCCCTAATCGTTTCATTTAAACCCTTCAATCTCCCTAAAACCAAATTTTATACACATAATTCTAATACTACTTTGTAGTCGCTTGCCTTGCACAAACATAGTAACCAGATATATAATTATCCTCACAAGACTACAAATATAATCACTGCAATATA
Organism: Arachis ipaensis; assembly: GCF_059453495.1. Lineage (NCBI taxonomy): Eukaryota > Viridiplantae > Streptophyta > Magnoliopsida > Fabales > Fabaceae > Arachis > Arachis ipaensis. Next base: position 121,573,328 of record NC_142437.1, on the reverse strand, counting down.
AACATAAACAATGCAAATATAATCGCAACAATACAAATATGTTTAGATTATATTAGAAAAAAGTAATAGGTCAAACATTAGCGATTATATACGGCATACAAGTTACACTACTAGACATTCTATAATTGACAAAAGTAGAATACTAGATAATAGAATTATTATAAAGTCCTAGAGACATTAGTGTTCTGAATTTTGTTTACAGAATGATAGAAATTTAACTAATAAGCAAAATACAAAAATATCTTTATATGTAATCTTAATTAGCGTTTAGGGTATTATCCCATATCCTAATTGATCATCCAAATCTCTTGCTACAAAACCTTCTTCAGCCTTTGCCAATTCTTTCTTTGTTGTTTCAAGAACAGCATCTATAGCAATTGCCTCTGCTTTCAGGGTCTTAGCTTTTTCTTCTAAATCAACCACATTAGCCTTAAGCCTTTCCACCTTGGATGCATTCTTAAAATAGCTCAAAGCAGATTTAACATGTGGCTCCAACCAACTCAAATCATCAAATCTAATTTCAGCTTCATCCCATAAATCTTGTAACTCCTTACAAGCATCATACCTCTTCATGTCCTTCACTTTTTTAGTCTTTAGAAAATGCAACAATTTCCCTAATGTTGTGAATGAAAGTTCGTTGAACCTTTGGCTCCTATTTCTCTTTATATGGCTTTCAATAAGAGAAGGGTACTTTGAATATGATTTCTCTAGTAGTTGAACATAGTCTTTCTCGATTTTGCATAATCCCATGAAATCCAAAAATAAAGCAGTGGACTTCATAACTGAACATGGGTGATTTTGATCATGATCAAGTCCTAAACCATTGACAGAAACCTCAGCAACAACAATGCTCGTGTCGTTTACAACAAACCCGTTTTCGTGGTAAAAAACTAGGTGTGAACATACTTTAAAGGAAAGAACAACTCCTTTTTTGAGCAGACGAATATTGATATTCTCACTCTCTGGCAAAATCACAAATCATAGGTCAAAATAAAGTTTGATAAGAAAAAATGCCGCTAGATGATTTATCAAAAGGACAAAGGAATAATAATTATATAAATCTCACATGTAATGAATAAAACGATACCTTTTATTATCGTGGATTTGCCCTGAAGTTGATTAACTAAAGAGAGCTTGAAGTTAAGAGATCTCCATCCAACAATGTCCACAGTATATAACCGATTTACCAATAAGACTCGTAAATAAATGTAGGGAAAACCACGAATCATAGCTATCTGCCTAAAAGAATCCAAAGGTAACAAAATTTATATAACTAAGTAAACATGCAAAATCACTCATATTCGTTCGTCCATTATTATATTGTAAGCAGTTAAAGTTATGAACTTTGTGGAGTCAAGGTCCAGAATTTTTTGACAAATCGAAAACATTAGAAACAAAATCAAATGAAATTAAAAGTTAAAAGTAATATTTTGAAAAAGTGAGAAATGCTTAGAAGAAAAAGCTATCGTTGTAAGTATATACCAGGAATAGGGGCCGACGAAGAAGGTTTCGGAGTAGAAGTTTTTGCACCAACACTGAGGACTATAGAAGTTGTTAATGGTCCATGTGAACTTGCTGGTTGTTAAAACCTTTACTTCTTCTTGCTCCTTTTCCATTCTCTTTCCACCCGCCAAGTATCAGTGAAACCCCAAAGTAATCAACACAATGCTTAGAGTTCTACTTATATATCAGCAAATATTTCAAGTAAAATATAGAAATCAGAAAAAAAAAACCTTACCAACAATCTTCTCTTTTTCTTAGCTACTCTTTCTTCAATACCTAACTTTTTTTGTTCCTTTAAGTTAATGGCTCAATGCTAGGAGTTGATGTCGGGGTTGAGCATTAATTTTGAGAAGTCAAGTTTGATCTCGGTGAATTGTGAGCAGGAATGGATAGATAGTGCCTGTGGTTTGTTGGGATGTAAGCAAGCGGTGTTACCTGTAAGGTATCTTGGGATTTCTTTGGGTGCGAACCCTCGGTTGGCAAAGACTTGGAAACCGGTAATTGAAAAGGTGGAAGAGAAACTCAGCCTCTGGAAAGCGAAGGTCCTAACCAAAGCGGGTAAGCTTGTTCTGATTAGATCAGTATTAAATAGCCTTCCCATATACTACCTCAGTCTATACAAGATGCCAAAGGCCGTTGCGGATAAGCTGATTACATTGCAAAGGAGATTCATGTGGTGCAAGGGGGATGGTAATGATGGTCTTCCGCTAGTTAAGTGGGAGTTGGTTCAGGCACCAAAAAAAGCTGGTGGTCTGGGGGTTGGAGATGCGGTGCTACGGAACATAGCGCTTTTATTTAAGTGGTGGTGGAGATTTTCTAAAGAGGAGTGTCCCTTATGGAAAAGGATTGTCTGCTCGTGCAACAACCTGAAGCCTGATGTCATGCTAGTAAGCCAAAAGTTACCAGATAAATGAGGGCCCTGGAAAGACATATGCAATCTTAATTTAAAAGAGCAGAGGATAAAAGACAAAATGCTTACTGGCCTGGCGATGGAGATAGGGAACGGGAGGAATATCATGTTTTGGGAAGATAACTGGCTGCAAGGGGGCCCCTTGAAGGTGGCTTTTCCAAGATTATTCTCCGTGTCGAATCAGCAAGGATCGATGATAGGGGATTGTGGATTTTGGGATGGACTTGAGTGGATCTGGAATTTCCAGTGGAGGAGAGATTTGTTTCAATGGGAGCTGGAACTGGTCCATCAACTCCATGAGCGGCTAAGGCCAGCGAAGCTGTCAGATGGTAAAGAAGACACTTTGGTTTGGAAGTTTGATAGTAAAGGGGTTTTCTCTACTAAGTCGGTGTTGAAGGTCCTACAATCGGAAACTCTGTCAGACGAGATAACGAGTTACAGTTTCACAAGTTCAGTTTGGCGAGGGATGGTACCGCCAAGAATTGAGTTGTTTGGGTGGTTTGTGCTCATTGGTAGAGTGAATACTAAGGAGAGATTGAGTAGACTAGGAGTTCTAAGACCAAGTGATACTCTCTACGTACTATGTAAGAATGAGATAGAGTCGGTGGAGCATTTGTTTCTTCTCTGTGAGTTTACATGGCAGGTATGGTGCAGGTGGGTGGGGTCTTTTGGGGAGGTTTGGTCTATGCTTGGAACTGTAAGGGAAATGTTTGAGAGGTGGACTGGTCGGCATAAGCGGAAACAAGAGCAGAAGAAATGGTTGCCGGGATTCTTTGCAGTTATTTGGAACATATGGGTGGAACGCAATGCTAGGATTTTTCAGCATCAGGAAACAGTGGTGGACTTTGTACTAAGTAAGACATTACAGAGCTACAACGAATGGACTGAGAGTGTCTCTATTGGTGGTTGATTGCGTTGCGGGAAGCTATAGGGATTTATGTTTTAACGAAATTCTTGTTGTTTCTTTTGTTGCTCCACATTAGTGTGTTGAGCTTATGTTGTTTCAAAAAAAAAAGTTAATGGCTCAATGCCTTTTAGATAAACCATTATTAATAGAGATCAATAATAGCCACTCCCGCTGATTGTTTTGAAGTTCTTGTCAATTAATTATAGTTTTTTTTTAAATATTATTTTCAATTTTTCATTGCATCTCATTTAGTTCACTGCCTTAAAAAATAATTAAATTTAATTTAACTTAATCTTACTATAAATAAAGATTTATATTCTTAAATTAATTAATTAACTTAATTTTACTGCCTTAAACCCTTTTTAAGAACAATAAAAGTCTGATTATTATTATTTGGGAATAAAAAAGGCACACATGCATGAGTATGAGTATATGAAGAAATGACCTTTTTGTTTTATAATAAATTGAAAATTTATATCATCAATAGAAGTGGCTACTAATTAAGTAGAGTAATTTTCTTGTGGTTCAAATTGAGATCTTAATCATCGTCCATGCATTGGAAACTACACTACAGCACTACTTGTGAATTGTGATTAATTAATTATTAATCTATACAAATTCCTACTCAACCAGTCATTAAACATTGGAAATATATAGGTCAAATTTATTGGAAGAATAATCCAGAATTGGGTCAAATATCAACCTAAATTTTAAAATTTAAAATAAAAATTATTTTTTAATTAGTTGGCTCTAAATTGATTATACCCTAATTGATTTTTTAGACTAATTTTTAATAAGAAAATTAGAAAAAAAGTTGAGTAAATTACAACTTTAAAAATTATTTTGAGCCAAACTATAAATCTTGGGGGATAAATTGAAGATAAACTCAAAAATTAAAAAGAAAAAAACAATCGAACCTATAGAGGTCAAAAATTGAAAAGAGAAAAAAACTATAGAAGGTGGTACATAAGTCAGACATTAAAGAATAAATGAAGAATATAGTTCGGAAAGACAAAATCACTAAGAAAACGATGAAATTAACTAGCAAATCGTTTAATTTCATTAGAAGAACATACTAGAAATAGCAATGTTGTAATTTCCTTTCAACCAAGATAGTAAGCCAAAAAAACAAGTCCATAATTTGTATCTTAAATTACAGATAGGATATTCCATGAGCTAATGCATCATTCAAATCTCTCTTATTATCAAAGTCTTTTTCAGCAATTTCCAATTATCTTTTTGCCCTCTTAACCCTGTCTTCAAGATCAACCACATAACCCTTCAGCTTTGTCACCATCTCTTCTTTCACCATATAAATTTTCATACTCAGTAATCATCAAATCTAACTATCTCAACTTCATCCCATAAATCTTGAAGCTCTTTACAAGCAGCATCATCATTCAACATATCTTTAACTTTCTTAGTTTTGAATGGAATTATTATTAATTACCACGCCAAGGTGTTAGGAAAAAATAAAAAATAAAACTGTTAACTAGTGTCCTGCCTGTTATATATATTGTGATACTTCATAGTATTTATAACGAAAAAAAAGTTTAGTAAGCTATAATTATTTAAACGAACCTACCAAAACAATTATTTTTAGCAGCTATTATTTTATTTTGTTTTTACCTGTACTAAAAATAACTCTTAATATATTTTAAATTGTCTTATAGTTTGTCTGTCTATAAAAGATTTTAGTAGGTAAAGACATTTTTAAAGATTATAAAAATTATATAATTATTATTTTAGCATATAATAATAAACGTGAATATAAAATTATCATAAAAATATAAGATAAATAATAGATATAACGACCATTGTATTAAAGCCACTAAAAATAATTTTTGCCGCAGTGATGATAGTCGGAAGATCAATATTTGATCCCTGCATGATTCCACAACAATAATCCTAGTGTAAAGAATAACCGGAAATTTTTCTAAGTATTATTTACACGGCTGCTGAAACAAAATACTAAGAAAGTCAAGATAAAAAATAATATAAAATTAATTCTTTTTTTTTAAATTATAACATTAGCTTAATTTTGTTATTTTATATAATTAATTTGTTAAAAAAAGAAACCAAAAATTTTATATATATAGGGCTTGGGGATCATGTCCGACCCACGCTCTACCTCTAGTTATATTTAGACTCTTTCAAATAAACATGACCCTTAATAATAATATATAAACTATCAACATAGTAAAATGAAGATGGAATAAAAATGGGATAGGTGGTTAATTATATTTGGATGAAAATATTCGTTATACTTGTTTTTGTCATTTTGTCATCAGCCTGATTAATCAAAGACAACTTTAAACTTGCATATTGGTTCCAGTTAGTATTAGAATTCCCAGCATGCAAACAAATTTGAACGACATCATCTTCATCGTCGTCTGGAGAAAAATCTATCCTCCTAAACAAGATAAAAAAATAAAAGCCATTGAGAAAAATTAAAATAACCCCAAAATTAAAGTAGGAGCTAATTCAATAATTTCAAGCAACGTACCACGGATGAGAGCCAACGAAGAATGTCTCAGACTCAGAGTGGATATCCTGGTATCTCTGAGCAAGGAAGTTGTTGATGGTCCAAGTGAACTTCACAATTGTTTCCACCATTCCTTTTTGATCCTCCATTTCCATTTCCACAATTGTAAGTAAAGATACTGAGAAAATTTGAGCCTAAATATACTTGAAACTTGATCTATTTATGTGAGTGGAACAGGCTAAGCTGCGTAACTTGAAACTTGAAACGTAACGAATTTAACTCTTTTTTCAATACAAAACTTTTCTTGTTCCTTTCAATTAATGGCTCAATGCCTTTTAGATAAACCATTATTATTAGAAATCAATAATAGCCACTCCCGTTGTTTTTTTTAAAGTACTTGTCAATTAATTATAATTTTTTTATATTATTTCTAATTTTTTTATTGCATCTCATTTAATTTACTGCCTCAAAAAATTAATTTTAACTTAATTTTACTATAAAGATTTGTATTCTTAAATTAATTAATTAACTTAATTTTACTGCTTTAAACCCTTTATAAAAACAATAAAAGTTTGATTATTATTATTATTATTATTATTATTATTATTATTATTATTATTATTATTATTTGGGAATAAAAAAGGCACACATGCATGCATGAGTACATGAAGAAATGACCTTTTTGTTTTATAATAAATTGAAAATTTGTAATCAATAAAAGTGGCTAATAATTAAGTTGAGTAATTTTTTCGTGGTTCAAAACTGAGATCTTAATCATCGTCCATGAATTGAAAACTACACTACAGCACTACTTGTGAATTGTGATTAATTAATTATTAATCTATACATATTCCTACCCTATCTGTCATTAAACATTGGAAAAATATAGGTCAAATGTATTGGAAGAATAATCCAGAATTGGGTCAAATTCAATGTTTAAAGTTTGAACTCAATACTAGCTAGCTACTTCAATATAACAACATATTAATAATTAGTAATAACAATTGAAAGGGAATAAAGAAATTAATCTCCATGTTATTATAGTTGTGAATTTCGAAGAGGTTAGGACTTATAAACGTCTTTAATACCATTTTGGCATAAGTTTGCGACATGCGAGAATTCCTTCCCAATATGTCTGACGTGATAATTTCTACCTTTATTATTAGATGGTTTATCAAAAGTATTAATAAATCATCCAGAAATTCACTGTGATTTCGAACGCATTCAATTTAATACATTGAAATTCCAATTATTTTTTTTCAATGATAATAGAGTGTGGTATTATTACAATTTGACAAAAATTACCACTGATCCAAATAGTTTAATGCATAAAGACGTAAAGGTAAATTGGGGTCTCTCAAAAAAATATGAATAAAAGACAAACACCAACAAAAAAGTTGAAATTAGATAAAAGACCTAATTCTTCTCAATTAATTAATTAACAAAGTTCAATAAATTTAATTGTTAACAAAAGTTTGTATTTTTTAATTCATTTCTTTCCGATATTACACTCTACTTAATTAGATTGTTAACAAAAACTCATTATTTAAGAAACTCAAGATAAAAAATAAAAATATAAACCAATGTCAAAAAACAGAGAGTTAAGTAGTTAAAAAATAAGTCTATTCTAAAAAAAAAAAACAACTCTCTTTATCCTAATTTGTTAAATTTTAAAATTAAAAATAAAAACTATTTTTTAACTAATTGATTCTAAATTGGCTTTATATCCTAATTAATTTTTTAAACTTTTTTTATAGTAAGAAAATTTAAAAAAAAAATTGAGCCAATTATAATTTTAAAACTTATTGAGTTTAATTTTAAATTTTGGGGACTTAATAAAACCTATAGAAAGTCAAAAATTGAAAAGAAAAAAATAATGGAACCTATAGAAGGTCGTTCATAAGGTAGGGACATTAAAAAATAAATGAATAATATAATTCAGAAAGACAAAATCACAATAAGGAAATTAAAGGATGAAATAGCAAGTTGTTTAATTTCATTAGAAGAACATACATTAGAAGCTAGAAATAGCAATGTTGTAATTTCCTTTCAACCAAGATAGTAAGCCAAAAAAAAAAAAAAAAACAATTCCATAATTAGTATCATATATTAGAGATAGGATATTCCATGAGCTAATGCATCATTCAAATCTCTCTTATCAAAGTCTTTTTCAGCAATTTCCAATTCCCGTTTTGCCCTCTTAACCCTGTCTTCAAGATCAACCACATTTCCCTTAAGCTTTGTCACTACCTCTTCTCTCTGAATATAATCTTTCATACTCAGTGCTGATCTAACATGAGGCTCAAGCCATGTCAAATCATCAAATCCAACTCTCTCAACTTCATCCCATAAATCTTGAAGCTCTTTACGAGCAGCATCGTCATTCATCATATCCTTCATTTTCTTAGTCTTGAGAAAATGAAGAACTCTTCCCAAAGCTGTGAATCCACCTTCAATGAACCTTTGGCTACTCTTTATAAGGCTTTCAATAAGAGAAGGGTGCTTTGAACATGCTTTATCGAGCAATTCAAGATGAACTTTTCCGATTTTCCCTCCACCATTTAAATCTATTAACCTGCTCCCAAGCGAGGCATTGTTATTCACAGAAGCTTCGGCAACAATGACGCACGAGTCGTTTACAAGAAACCCATTTTTGGAGTCGAGAAATTTGTCAAAAGTTATGAACGATGAACAACCCATTCTAACATGGCTTTTTAAGAAATCAATACAGATATCATCACCTGGAAAAATGACAAAACAAATTAAAGGTAAGAAATTCTTTTGATGACGATAAATTGTATTAAGATTATTGAATACTATCTCTTCAAAATGTAGTAATGAAAATGACATTATGAATTAATGGGAATGCATGCTATGGAGTTCGGTAGGTGACAATGTGAATTAGGAAGAATAATATAAAATTGAATGTAGGTTATGAGAATAAATACTAGATTAATCAATATTATTTGTGTAACTAAGCTTAAGTAGATTAATGACTTAGTCTTGTAGTATTTAATGTATTATCAGTGTGGCAGATAGGGTTTAAAGAAAACTAAAGTCATATCTTAACACAATATATCACAATTTCAAGCAATATGATTTTTAACTGGGCCAAATATAGATATATTAAAATTAGTCATTGATAAAATATAAAAATATAAAATACATATTAAAAATAAATTAAATATAATATGACTGATTTTAGTAATTAATTTTTAAAATATAAATAAAATTTTTGTATAATTTATATTATTTATTAACAAATAGTTAGTTCTCCGGCTATAAGGTGACCTTTTTAGTTTGAAATTTTTGATAATGAAAAAAGAATAATAAGATATGATTTTTTGAATGATCATCGTCGGAGCATCTATATCGGTGCATGATTCCACGATATTCTTATAAGCAAATTTTCATACAAGTTATTTACACTCAATCAAATAAACATGCCCTTGATAACAATAAGGAAAAGTATATGGATGATGATATTCGCATACATACCCCTCTTGTTTTTAAAAAGGAAAAATCTAAGAGGCAGCAATTTTTGTGTTTTATGGTCAATACTTAACCATTAAAAGAAAGATGAGTAATCTCCCACTATTGGATGTAATCTCTCACCATTAAAAATACTATTAAAAACACTATTGATAACCAATTAATAGTTACAAAACATAAAAGTTGCTGGCTACTAACACTCCTCTTTTAAAAAAGATTAGAAGTTTAATGCATGTTTCTAGCGTAAAGCAAATAAAAAAAATAGAAAATCACAAAATTAAAAAAAAATGTTGGTCACTTACTAGTTGTCTTGGTTCTCGTCATCTTGCAATCAATTTGATTAATTAAGGACAACTTGAATCTTGAACAACATAGGATCCGCTCAACATGAATAGCAGAATCCACAGCAACAAAATAAATTGACAATCCTTTTTCTTCTTCTTCTTCGTAATCTTCGTCCTCGTCGTCGTCACCTTCACGGTATAACAATAGCCTCCTAAACATGATTAAAAAAAAGTAAAAAAATTAAAGCACTCCAAATATTAAAGTAGGAGTTAATTATTCAGTTGCAAGCACCGTACCATGGATTAGCACCAGCGAAGAACGTCTGAGAATAGAGCATCTTGCAGTTCTTCAGTTCTTGAGAGAAGTTGTTTATAGTCCATGTGAACTTCACAACTGTTTCCAGGTTTGCTTCTTGATTCAACATTTCCTTATAATTAAGTAAAGACTTTTGTTAAGAAGCGAAGCTTCGGGGTTATCTTGTTTTATATATGTGAGTGGAACAACCTAATAAGCTGCGTAACTTGATACTTGAAATGTAACGTTTTTTTAGGTAAACTTTTAATTTCTTGTTCCTTTAATTAATGGCAATGCCTTTTAGATAAACCATTATTAAAAGAGAATAATTGCCACCCCCATTGATTTTTTAAACATTTTTCAACTAATCATCAAATTTTCTTTTTTGTTTAAAAAAAAAATGAAATTATGATTTCCGTTGCATCTTATTTAATTTATTGCCTTGAAAAATTAATAAATTTAATTTATTTTAATTTTACTATAAATATTTATACTCTTAACTATTAATAATTCTATTGAAAATATGACTCTTGTTTTTTTTTGAAAAAAATATCTGATAAATACATGAAGCAATTATCTTTGGTTTCATCGTAAATAGAAAACTTGTAATAAATGAAAATGCCTCCAATAGTTAAGTAGAGAAATTTTTTCGTAGTTCAAAATTGAGATGTTCATTTCCCATGCATCGAAAACAACTACACTACGGGCTACGGCACTACTTGTGAATTGTGATTAATTATTAATCTTTACATATTTCTATCCGATCTTTCATTGAACATTTGAAATATATATAGAATGTTGTTATTAGTTTATATATATATATATATGAAAAGTAATCCAGAATTGGGTAAAATTCAGAGTTTATTTGAAGTTTGAACTCCATATATACGACCTGCTTCGGAGTGCTTCAATGCAACGACATATAATAATTAATAACAACAATTGAAAGAGTCTAGAAAGTTTTTCTCTTGGCACTTCAAAAGTAAGAATAGTAATATTTTTATATATAGTGGCCTAGTGTGTATAAACTAATGAGAATAATGTGATCAAAACTGAAAAAAGAAAAAGAAAAAAAAAAGATGCGGCCAATTGTTTACTATGACAGGGAAAAATAAGGGACATAAAATAGTGGAGGAGATGGGAATTTGGTAGAAAAAGTGAGTAAAAAAAGAGTAATGATATATAATCAGTATAATTTATTATTTTTATTCACAATTAATTAATACCAACGTGATAATAATGTGTTCGTTTATTGCTTAGAAAATTGTCATTGATATTTGATAATCAAGCTAGTAAAAACTTCTACCTTTATTATTAGATGGTTCAACAGAGAAAGGTGAAAATGTGATATAAAAGATATATAAATAATAAATTATGAGTTAACAAGAAGATATGTTATGCTATTAGAGTATTTCACATGCTAGCTCATCATTCAAATCTCTAGCTACATAGCCTTCTTCCTCTTTCACTAATTCCCTTCTTGCTTTTTCAAGACCTCTCCCTGCAACAATCATTTTTTCTTTAAGGCTCTTCACCTCACCCTCCAGAGCAACTACAGTACCCTTAAGCCTTTTCACCTTCATTCCTCTCTTCTCCATATAATTTTTGGTACCCAATGCAGATTCAACATGTTCCTTTTCAACCAACTCAAATCATCAAACTTAACTATCTCAAGTTCCTCCCACAAATCTTGAAGCTCTTTACAAGCATCATCGTTCATCATGTCCTTCACTTTCTTAGTCTTAAGAAATTGCAACACTTTCCCTAATGTTGTGAATGACCATTCATTGAACTTTTGACTCATGTTCCTCTTTTTATGGCTTTCAACAAGATTTGGACGCCTTGAACATACTTTTTCCAACAATTGAACAAACTCTTTTTCTATTCTGCATAGACCCTTGAAATCCACTAACACATTATCCTTAGGAGATTCATCATCATTAGTATCTGTATTTTCATCATGTTGGTAGTTATCATCATTAGTATCTGTATTTTGATCATCATATCCAAAAACCTCAGCAACAATGGTGCATGTGTTATCCACAAGAAACCCATTGTTAGGACTTAGAAATTCATCTGAAGATATAAACGATTTGTAACCAAATTTAACATTCTCTGAGCTGAACAAGTGCTTGTTCTCTGCCAAAATAAAATCATACATTAAAAGTAGTAAAAATAATGGTATAAAATATATTCATACTTATAAAATAATGACAATAAATTTGGAGAAAATTAAATTAAATTCTATAAACGCACGGTGTCTAATATATGAATCCTCTGGTAAATGCTAGTATTTGCAAATTAAATCATGTAGAAATATAATTATTTATGCTTCAAATGGAAACCCTATATTCATAAGAATAGTACACATAATTGAAGCTAACAGCATGATACCACAGATTTCAAGCAATTGAAAGTGAAGAGGCAAAAAAAAATTTAGAAACCATTAATTTTTAGTATATTTGGCTATTATTTAATCAGCATAAATACTAAATTATCTTTAACAAATAAATTTTAATAATTTATGTGTATAAATTCTAAAAAAATATAGCTATAAACGATATCGATTTATATGTGTAAAATTCTGATAAATAAAAATATAAACTACATCTCTTTTATGTTAAAAAAAAAATTACTTAGCATTGCTAAAAAAAAGATTAAGAAAGATATACTTGTCCTAGTTTTGGTCTTTTTGCGACAGAATTCATTAATTAGAGACAACTTGAAGCCAGCATATCTGGTTTTGGCATTAGCAATGTACACAGCATCCAAATAAATTGACAAGCCTTTTCCGGTGTTGGCAGCTTTTGGGGTTATCATAATCCGCCTACAATAATCAGATTTAAAGGAATCATTAAAAATGGTTATTGATAGATTAAAAAAATATGAATGAAAACTTTGAAAGTGCATGCATGCATATAAATTGAAATAATATATACCATGCATAGGACCCAGTGAAGAAGGTTTCGGAGTGGAGCCCCCTGCATTCTACTAACTCGTAGAAATTTTTTATGGTCCATGTGAACTTCACAATTGTTTCAACCCGAAAGTGATCCTCCATTTCTAGAACCTAACTGTATTTCTCATTTGCTGATTCAGTAACTTAAAGCGACAAGGTAGGAATTCGGTCTTATAAACATGCTTTTAATTACCCAAATCGTTATCTTAAGTGGGACATTTTAGGGAGGGATGATTTCAATTTTTTTTAACAATCGAGAGAATAAAGTGTGATTTTTTACTATTAATTTTATAAGTAGAACAAAAAATAAATATAAAAAAGAAAATAATAAAAAATTAGAAATCACACTTTACACTCAATAATTGAGAGAATCCATTCCCACATTTTAGTTATCCAGATTTTAAGAATTTATCTATTATGTATCTTTCATTAAATTTATAAATTAAATTTTTTTTAAAAAATATAAAAAATTAATTTTTTAATGTAAATTTTTTTATATTTATTAAATAAAAACATTTAAATTTTTTTATTAATAGTAATAACACATAGTAGCTAAATTCTTTAAAATATTGAGTTTCTAATGTTTATTTTTGTCCGACATTATTGTCTTTTTTTTTTAATTTGATCTATTTAATCGAAATAACTATTTTAAAAATTTTAAAATTTTTTAAAGATTGATTTATAGATCACTTTTAAAATCAAATTAGAGAAAGATAAAATTGTCTAACGAAAATAAATATTAAAATTTATTTTGTGTATTTTAAAATATAAAAGATCAAAGTATCTAATTTTAAAAATTTTAAAGGTGAATTTAAATAATTACTCTTTATTTAAAGTATTTGTCAATTAATATATAATCCATTTTTAAAAAATAACAGAAAATAGAAATCATTATTTTCATTATTGCAGTTAATTCACAGCCTTAAAAACAATAAATTTAATTTAATTTAACTTTATCATAAAGATTTATATATATTCTTTTAATTAATTAATTTTTTGAGAATATGACACTTGTTAAAAACGGTACTGGGGTGATCTAAAATTGGATGATTGGGTTCAGATAGAAGGCTCAAACAATGTAGGATGGTGGTATCTGACTTGTTCACACTGAGGAGCCGCTGTCTGAGTTGTACGAATGCATTTGAATAGGTGGGGAGTGGTACCTGCAAGACACTCCGATGCCTAAGTCAACAAAGAATTAAGCAGGTTTTAAGTGTATTGGAACTTAAGTTTACCTGAGGGTGTCAGTGTATTTATAGAGAAGGAATCAATAACTATCGCTGAAATAGTTTCACTTCTGATGATGGATAACCATTCCTTTATCTTAGGAATGTTGGGATCTCTCTTCTAAAAGTGAGTAAGAGATTTAAGGAGGCAGTTATTCATTTGAATAAATAAGTGCTGATTGCTTGTTGGTGTCGACTCCGACTTCTTAGTAGAGGTCGAATAGTCAATAAATACCATCTTTTTAGATTGAGCCTCTTTAATTGAACCTGACTTATGTTTTGGAGCAGGATAGAAACAAAAACAATAAAGAGAAATTCTCTACAGACAAGTGTTTTTTATACAAGTCTTTACAAGTCATTTATATTAACGCGCTTCAAACCGTTTTCACTGCATCTCCTTCTTTTTCTTGCTGCACGTTCTTCTTCCTCTTCCTCTTCTTCTTCTTTTCTTTCGTTTCTTGCCTTCTCTTTCTCCTTCTTCAATCGTTATTGCACGTTTTCATTGCACCTTCTTCTTCTTCTTCTTGCTGCACGTTCTTCTTCCTATTCTTCTTCTTCTTTTCTTTCGTTGCTTGCCTTCTCTTTCTCCTTCTTCATTTACGTACTTTTCTCTCTGTTTTCTTTCTTCGTTATTCTCGATTTTCATTGTTTTTTGACATCAAGTTCTGAAATCGTTTTTGAAGAAGAAGAAGCAGCAGAAGATGAGGAGAAGAAAGAGAAAGAGTTCTGAATTATGCATAAGGTGTACTTCAACGAATTTGGGTGTATTTCTTAAATTATTTGGGTGTAGTTTTGTAATCCTTTGGGTGTATTTCTGTAATCGTTTGGGTGAATTTCTGTAACCGTTTGAGTGTATTTTTGTAATCGTTTAGGTGTATTTCTAAAGTTCCATTCTCTTCAAATTTGGCAAGAAACTCGTTTTCATGGAGGAAGAAGAAGAAGAGTCGTTCATAATGCATGGTGAGTAGCGCGCTTTAGAAAGAGAAAGTGGTTAAATAACGTACATTTATTTACTCTTAAATGTAAAAGTGTAATGCGTGTGTTTTGTTTGGTTATAAGTCAAAAAGACTTATATGTGTAGTAGGCCTCAACAATAAAAGTCTTATTATTATTTGAGAATGAAAAGGCACACATGATGATGAACTTGGTTTCATCGTAAATTTAAAATTTGTAATCAATGAAAACGGCCAATAATTAAGTAGAGTAATTTTTTCGTAGTTCAAAATTAAACTGAGATTTTCATCGTCCATGCATTTAACACTACACTACGTATACACGCATGTGAATTGTGATTAACTATTAATTATTAATCTCCACGTATACATATTTCTATCCTCATTGAACATTGGAAATACACATGCCAATGTATTGGAAGAATAATCCAGAATTGGGGTAAAATTCAAAGTTTAAAGTTTGAACTCTATGAAGAGATAAATTAAATGGGCATGAATGATATTTTATATAGTAAAATTGAGTAGAAGTGATGAGTAAAAAGAGAGAATCAGATTGGCAATACATCTTAATTACACGTGTTAAAAATAAAAACATTAACATACATCAGAGAAAATAGAGAGTAAAAGATTTAAATCTAAAAATCAATTTAAATTTTATGAGAATTAAATCTTAAAATTTTCTATTTTATTATTAATTTATTACATTCACAATTATATTATTTTTATTTTAAATTAAAGTTTTAAATTCTTATATCATTAACCCTAAATAAAATTTTTAAATTAACACAACACATTTTATAAAAAAAAAACTAAAATCTCAAATTCGTTAGTCTCAATTTATTGAAAATTAAAAATATAAAAAAAATTGTTGGTTTATGATGACTTGCAAAATAAAAAATAAATAGTAACAAATCAATTTCAATTCGTGGATTATAAATGTTATATGTTTAAAGTTATGGATATTATACATATAAAATTATGAATGTTAAATTAGATATATTTTAATAAGAGAAAAGGATAAATCGATCCCTAATTTTTTTGTTCGCGGACATTTAAGTCCCTGAAGATTTAAAAATACATTTAAATCCTTGACCTTTTCAAAATCTGGACATATCGATTCCTGAGTCTAATTTGTCCAATTTTAAAAATTCTCTCACGTATGCATTCGTATCAACTAGGTCAGTACAACAGAAGTCACGTTTGATTTTTCCGATAAGTCCGACAGACCCAAGTGAACATGAGGGATCGATATGTCCAGGTTTTGAAAAGGTCAAAGACTTAAATGTATTTTCACATCTTCAAGGACTTAAATGTCTGCGGATCAAAAGGTTAAGAATCTATTTGTCCTTTTCTCTTTTAATAACTTCAACTATGCAACTTATATATATATATTATAAAATAAAAATAAAATATGAAAAAATTATAAAATAAATTATTAAATATAATTATTAATTGAACAGATTAAAATCAATAAATAAATATACATACGAATATCAATTAAAAAATATTAAAATAATTTAAAATATGATATATTAATACACATGTGAGATAATTTTAAAAATACGTATCTTAAAATTGGATAATATTAATCATAAAAAATTATTAATTATGAACATTATATATATAAAAATATAAATGTTATGAGTATGAAATTATGGATATTATTTATATAAAATTATAAATATTATATGTGAAATTATAAATATTAAATTAAATATATTTTAACTATTTTTACTACATAGAACAAGAAAAAAAAAATAAAAAAATTATGTGTATAAGAGACTGAAAATTGGCATAGATATGATATTAGAGAATAATAGATAATATATATATCTTTTCTATAATAGTAAAACAATTTGAATGCCAATGAGTTATAGCTCAAATGGCATAGTCTCCTTATACTCATTTAAGAGATTACGAGTTCGAGTCTCCTATCTTTGGTTAAAAAAAATTAAATAATATTAATATACTTTTTACTATTATTAATTTATTATTATATAATTAATGCATATCTTATTCAATTATTATTATTTGTCATGTTAAAAAATAAGGAGCATGAGGAAGAAGAGAATATATATATATATATATATATATATATATATATATATATATATATATATATTATAGTTAAAAAATCAATAACAAAAATTAGTCTATTTTTTATTAATTTTTTTTATTTATCAAACATTTCTAATTTTTATATAACACACATTTCTTGAATTATAAACTTAAATAACATTTATTAACATTATATATTATTCTATAAGCTTTTTGAAGAAGGTTTAGCAGGGTTGCCACTCAGGGTAGCTGAAACAAAACAAAATCACTTTCCTCTACACTGAGTCACTACGACCATCTCCAGTAGGGAACTCATCCCAGTTCTTGTTTATGGCCCACCTGTCATAAAAAGTAACTCCACATCAGCTTTTGCGTCATAAACAATAAATAAGAACTCAAAGCATCTCTCTCTTCTCCATTAGGAGGAACTAACTTTAGTCCCTATTGTGGTCCCACTTAATTAATTAATTAAAATACTTAAAATTAATATAATTAATTTTTTTCAATAATATTATTTAAATTTATAAATTTAAAAATAATTCATTATTAAAAGATATTAATATTAAATAAATTCATATATAATAATAATACACAATATATAATTCGAGATTATACTAATTTATAGTTTTGTGTTTACAACTGCTAATTTTAATAATATCATTAGCATTTTAAATTTTAAAAATAAAAATAACCAACTCAACTAAAAATTATTTTATAAGGTATAAAAATTAAATTTATTTTTTAATGTAAGTAAATTTAATTAATTATAATTTAATATAATAATATAAATAATATTCAATATTAATTATAATATAAATAATTAATTAAATAAAAACTTAATTATTTAATCTAATTAATTATTTAATTAATTATTATTTAAATAATTAATATAAATTATTAATTAAATAAAAATATAATTATTTAATATAATTTTTATTATAATTATTATTAATTTAATTATTATTTAATTATTTAATTATTTCAGATTTTATATTATTATTTTTTTATAATAACTTGCCAAATGGCAAGTTGTTATTGGTTAATTTGAGTCCCTGCTTACCTTGATCTTTGTGCGGGAACTCACTCCTTCTCTCCTCCAATGGTTAGAGTTCCTATATGTCAAAAAAAAGTCAAAGAGAAACTCACCATTGGAGGTGCTCTAATAACCCACTTGGAGCAACTTTTTCACTTCTTGTTGACTTTAATTTCTTTATTTCCTCTTATCTTACCATCTTTAATTTAATACTTCTGAATTAGTACTCTCTTGTTTAGAATTTTTAAACTATATAATGGTAATTTTATGAAAAGAATATAATGTACTAACATATATTGTAGAGAACCTTTTGTTGAAAATAATTTGAGAGATCAATATATATTCAATGAATTGATCTTCGTATCCAAGACATTTTAAACGTGAAGAATCACTCTTGCCGACAAAGTCAAGTCAAACCCAAAGGCCTCAAGAATTGTGTTATCAATGTAGGAAAGAAATTTCCCTGAAACGCATATGTCCATTCAAAAGATAAAAGATAAATATATTTATATTACGAAAAATAAAAGCTGAAATTTAACTTGACTCTAAAAAAACCTAGAATCGATAAAGGAAATAAAGTTTAACGATTGTTGTGATAAGAATGAGCAACGTGGATGTCCATTCCCATGTAAGACTCATATTTTCAAAGAGAGAATAAATATTAAATATGTGTTGAAAATCAAGACCCCATGCATGTATAAATAGGGGGTATGGTAAGAGGCTTTACACACAACAAGAAATAAAAATACTCTCTCTTTTCTTTCTTACACAGAAGCAAGTAATAAGAAATATATTCCCTCTTTATGCTACAATCAAATACTATTCTCCTTATATTTCTACTACAATTCTTTCTCCTATTTTATTTTATAAGTATTTTAAACTCTATTTTCTATTACTCTTTACATATAATATTAATAGCAATATTAACCATCTTTATTATATTGAGATAGTATCAAATGCAAATCTCTCTCTCTTTATTTTTAATACTTTTCCTTATCTTTGTATATATATACACAATACAACATATAATATTATTATATATATATAACAATTATTGAGCTAATTATATTAATAATAGAGTCTTCTATTTATACATCTTTATTTTATATATCTTTTATTTATTTTACAACACGTTATCAGCACGAGACTCTGATCAAATCTTTAGGAAGACTCAGGTAACAAATTTTCATTATGTCGAAGCTCTCTCATCTTGAATTCAATGCTCTCGATATATCTGGAAACAATTATTTATCATGGATACTAGATGCTGAAATCCATCTTGATTCAATGGATCTTGGAGATACCATTAAGGCTGAAAATAATGCATCCCAGAAGGATAAAGCTAAAGCCATGATTTTTCTCCGTCGTCATCTTGACGAAGGATTGAAAAATGAGTATCTTACATTAAAAGATCCTGCAGATCTTTGGAAAGACCTTGAAGAAAGGTATAATCATCAGAAAACGGTGATACTTCCTCAGGCCCGATATGAATGGACGCATTTGCGTTTACAAGATTTTAAATCTATAAATGAATATAATTCTGCAATGTTTCGAATCACCTCACGAATGAAATTGTGTGGGGAAAAAATAACTGATCATGATATGTTGGAGAAAACTTTCTCAACCTTCCATGCCTCGAATGTGCTCCTGCAGCAGCAGTATCGAGAGAAAGGGTTCAAAAAATATTCTGAGTTAATTTCTTGCCTTCTTGTTGCCGAACGCAACAATGAGTTGTTATTAAAAAATCATGAAGCGCGTCCAGCTGGCGCCGCCCCATTTCCTGAAGTAAATGCGGCAAATCATTACCCCAGAAGAGGTAAATGGCAAGCTTTTAATAACAAGAAAAATTATGGAAGGAAAAGGAATTATGTTCAAAAGAGAGGATCTCACCAGAAGTGGGACAAAGAAAAGAATATCGGGCAGAATAAATCAACCGAGGAGAAGTGTTTCCGCTGTGGTGGAAAGGGCCATTGGTCTCGTACCTGTCGTACCCCAAGGCACCTAGTCGATCTTTACCAGGCATCTTTGAAAAAGAACGACAAAGGAAAGGAAACAAATTTTGTTTCAAATGATGCTGAGAACTCCACCACTCATTATGATGTATCTGATTTCTTTGAGGATCCTGAAGGAAATATTGGTCATTTGATCAATGATGGAATAGTTTAATATGTGGGATTGTGAAGTATATATGTAAATAAATAATTGTTAAGTTTTATTTTCTATGTATTTAAGTTTCAAATGTGATGTACATAAATAATGAAATATTAATGAATTTTGAAATTATTAAATGTGTCAAATTTTAAAATAAAATTTTAGTATATGACATTATTTTATGTACAGTATTTCTTAGAAAATAATTCTGATCAAGTATTCAATTTAACTATGCATACTACTCATTTTATTATTATTTGTTTTTGAAGAATGGCAAGGATATGTAATGAAGATGTATGCCTTGCGGATAGTGCAAGTTCACACACTATTCTCAAAAGTGATATATATTTTACCCATCTTGTGCCAAAAGAAGAGTGTGTTAATACTATCATTGGCTCAGGCAATGTGATTGAAGGCTCCGGAAGAGCTGTAATTTTGTTTCCTGGAGGAACAAAATTTATAATAAATAATGCACTATTGTCTACCAAGTCTCGAAGAAACTTGTTGAGTTTTAAAGATATTCGCCGAAATGGATATCATATTGAGACTATGAATGAGGGAGATCATGAGTATTTATATATCACAACTCATGATTCAAATAAGAAAGTTATATTAGAGAAATTACCCTCTCTTTCATCTGGGTTGTATTATACCAAGATTAGTGCAATTGAATCACATGCCACTGTAAACCAGAAGTTTACTAGCCCAAATGAATTCATAACTTCACGACCGTTTGGGTCATCCGGGAACAACCATGATGAGAAGAATTATTGAAAACTCTCATGGACATTCACTAAAGGACCAGAAGATTCTTAAAACTAGTGAATTTTGTTGTGCTGCATGTTCTCAAGGGAAGTTAATTTTAAGGCCATCACCAGTAAAGATTGGATTTGAGTCCCCTGAATTCCTAGAAAGGATTCAAGGTGATATATGTGGACCTATTCATCCACCATGTGGATCTTTTAGATATTTTATGGTCCTGATAGACGCATCTTCAAGATGGTCACATGTGTGCTTATTATCTTCTCGCAACCTGGCGTTTGCGAGATTACTGGCTCAAATTATTCGATTAAAAGCACAATTTCCAGAAAATCCAATTAAAGCAATTCGTCTTGATAATGCTGGTGAATTTACTTCCCAAGCTTTTGATGCTTATTGTATGGCTAATGGAATAAGTGTTGAACATCCAGTAGCTTATGTTCACACACAAAATGGGTTAGCAGAATCACTTATTAAGCGTCTCCAATTAATTGCTAGACCCTTGCTTATGAGAACAAATCTCCCAACCTCGGTTTGGGGGCATGCAGTTTTACATGCTGCAGCACTTATTCGTTTGAGGCCAACAAGTTACCATCAGTTCTCTCCTATGCAATTAGCTTTTGGCCAGCAGCCAAATGTTTCCCATTTAAGAATATTTGGGTGTGCGATATATGTTCCCATTGCGCCACCTAATCGCACCAAAATGGGACCCCAAAGAAAATTGGGGATATATGTTGGATATGATTCTCCCTCTATAGTGAGGTATCTTGAGATACAAACTGGTGATGTGTTTAAAGCCCGGTTTGCGGATTGTCATTTTGATGAATCAAAATTTCCAACATTAGGGGGAGAGAATAAGCTTCCTGAAAAGGAACTTAATTGGAATGCATCATCGTTGATGCATTTAGATCCTCGATCAGCGCAATGTGAACTAGAAGTTCAAAAGATTATACATTTGCAAAGAATAGCAAATGAATTGTCTGATGCATTTTCCGATACAAAGAGGATAACCAAATCTTATATACCAGCGGAAAATGTACCAATTCGAATTGATGTCCCAGTAGGACAAGTAGCTACTGAAGCGAATTCACGCCAGAAGCGTGGCAGGGCGGAAAATGCCCCAATTCGAATTGATGTCCCAGTTGGACAAACTGCCACTGAAGCAAATACACGCCAGAAGCGTGGCAGGCCTGTCGGTTCCAAAGATAGAAATCCTCGAAAGAGAAAAGAGGTAAATATTATTCCTGTTGAAAAAGACATAGTAGAGACACCTGCAGTTGTCCAAAATTCTGATATAACGCCAGAAGACGTTCAGGTACCTGAAAATTGTGAAAATGACGAGATCTCGATAAATTATGTCTTTACAGGAGAGAAATGGGACCGAAATAAGACAATTGTCAATGAAATATTTGCATATAATGTGGCAGTAGATATCATGCATGAAAGTAAGGATCTTGAGCCAAGATCAGTCGAAGAATGTCGACAAAGAAATGATTGGCCAAAATGGGAAGCAGCCATGAAGGCTGAATTAGACTCACTTGCAAAACGTGAAGTCTTCGGACCTGTAGTCCGTACACCTGAAGATGTAAAACCTGTTGGATATAAGTGGGTATTTGTGAGAAAACGAAATGAGAAAAATGAAGTTGTGCGCTATAAAGCCCGACTTGTGGCACAAGGTTTTTCACAAAGGCCCGGTATAGATTATGAAGAAACGTATTCCCCTGTAGTGGATGCGATAACTTTGCGTTATTTGGTCAGCTTATCTGCATATCATAAACTGCATATGCATTTAATGGATGTGGTAACAGCCTATTTATACAGCTCATTAGATCGGGATATCTATATGAAAGTCCCTGAAGGATTAAAGATATCTAAACCATCCACTGAATATTCGCAAGGGTTATACTCAGTCAAATTGCAAAGATCTTTATATGGTCTAAAGCAATCTGGACGAATGTGGTATAATCGTCTTACTGAGTATCTGGCCAAAAACGGATTCAAGAATAATGATATCTGCCCATGTGTTTTCATAAAGAAAACTACATCTGGGTTCATTATAATTGCTGTGTACGTTGATGATTTAAATATCATTGGGACTCCTGAAGAGATTCCAACAATTATAAAAACTCTAAAAGAAGAGTTTGAGATGAAAGATCTTGGAAAGACTAAATTTTGTCTCGGCCTGCAGATCGAGCATATAAAAGACGGGATCTTTATTCATCAAACAACATACACAGAAAAGATCTTGAAGAGATTTTATATGGATAAGTCACATCCATTAAGTACCCCAATGATCGTAAGATCTTTGGATGTGAAAAAGGATCAATTCCGTCCTAAAGAAGAAAATGAAGATATCCTTGGTCCTGAAGTACCATATCTTAGTGCCATTGGAGCACTAATGTATCTTGCTAATAATACGCGACCTGACATATCATTCGCAGTGAATTTACTAGCAAGGTATAGTTCCTCTCCAACCAAAAGACATTGGAGTGGAATCAAACAAATTTTTCGATATCTTCATGGAACGGTTGATATGGGATTGTTTTACCCCTATGGATCCAAGTCACAACTAGTTGGCTATGCAGATGCTGGCTACTTGTCTGATCCACATAAAGGGAGATCTCAAACAGGATATCTGTTTACATATGGTGGTACAGCTATATCTTGGAGGTCCACGAAACAGACAATTGCTGCAACATCCTCTAATCATGCTGAAATACTGGCGATTCATGAAGCTAGTCGTGAGTGTTTTTGGCTAAGGAGTCTGATTCAATATATTATGTCATCATGTGGACTGATTGATCATAAGATAGCTCCAACTGTCCTGTTTGAAGATAATACAGCATGCATTGCTCAACTTAAGGGTGGATACATCAAAGGTGATAGAACAAAGCATATTTCTCCCAAATTCTTCTTCACTCATGACCTTCAAAATCAAGGGACAATTGATGTCCAACAGATCCGTTCAAGTGACAATCTGGCAGATTTATTTACAAAGTCACTCCCAAAATCCTCCTTTGAAAGATTGGTACATGAGATTGGGATGCGCCGATTTCGAGACGTTAAATGATGTCGGCAAGAGGGGGAGACTGTACTCTTTTTCCCTTGGTCAGGTTTTTTTCCCATTGGATTTTTCTTGACAAGGTTTTTAATGAGGCAGTCCCCATCACAAAGGATATTGTACTCTTTTCCCTTCACTAAGGTTTTTTTCCCACAGGGTTTTCCTTTGGTAAGGTTTTAATGAGACAATAATCCTAAATGGGCATCCAAGGGGGAGTGTTGTGATAAGAATGAGCAACGTGGATGCCCATTCCCATGCAAGACTCATATTTTCAAAGAGAGAATGAATATTAAATATGTGTTGAAAATCAAGACCCCATGCATGTATAAATAGGGGGGTATGGTACGAGGCTTTACACACAACAAGAAATAAAAATACTCTCTCTTTTCTTTCTTACACAGAAGCAAGTAATAAGAAATATATTCCCTCTTTATGCTACAATCAAATACTATTCTCCTTATATTTCTACTACAATTCTTTCTCCTATTTTATTTTATAAGTATTTTAAACTCTATTTTCTATTACTCTTTACATATAATATTAATAGCAATATTAACCATCTTTATTATATTGAGATAGTATCAAATGCAAATCTCTCTCTCTTTATTTTTAATACTTTTCCTTATCTTTGTATATATATACACAATACAACATATAATATTATTATATATATATAACAATTATTGAGCTAATTATATTAATAATAGAGTCTTCTATTTATACATCTTTATTTTATATATCTTTTATTTATTTTACAACAACGATCTAAAAAAAACGTGAGTATTTTTATTAGAGACATAGTAATTTATGTATTTTTTATTAGTTTAAATTTTAAAAAAATAATTTTATGATATAATTTTAAAATTTTTGTGATTTAGAAATTTAGAGTTTGATTCTTGTTCAAAAAAAATTAACATAATTCAAAAGTTTAAGCTGATCATAAGAGATACATGAATGATTATATTTTTAAAATATTTTTAAGTGACATTTTTAATAACCGTAGAATTTATTAGTTTTTGTCATCACTTTTAGTTATTAACATTGACGAATTTATGTTATAGGTTGTGAGGGCAAGTATTATATTTTTGAAAAAATATAAGAAAGTATATGTACAAATATACATGTGTCCTATAGAAAAATTATATTTGTCTCTACATTAAAAAATTATCTATTAAATTGTGTCAAAATATTTATTTTATTTATATATCTTTTTACTTTTAGAATTAAATTTTGATACATTATTAGTATAAAATAGTTTTAAACATACATCAAATTACGTAATATCATCATATCATAAAAAATAATTATCTTTTATACTGATTACATTTACATAGATGATCATCCAAAAATATAATATAATTAAAGGAAAAATATAAGGAATCAAAAGCTTATCAGTCAAAAACTAAACAAAACTACATTAATTTATATTAATAATTAATTAATTTTAAATTTTTTAAATTCAAAATTTAAAAAATTTTAAATTGATTAAGTAAACTTAATTAAAACCTATAAAAACCTTCCTCTTATCTCTCATATTAACCTACCCACCTCCAACAATCACACACACAGACCCCTTTCTCTCACCGTCAGGCCCTCTCCGCCTCCCCACCGCAATCCACTCCTCTTCTATCACCGACATCTAGGTCGTTGGATTCGCCACCGTAAAGAGATGTTGTGGAACGCAAGAAATGGATAATCATGGTAGAAGAGTGTGATTTTTCAGATATATTATAGGACGTGGCATGGATACTATTGATGGTTATTGCTGAAGGGAGGCTGTGGCGTTGAAGGTTTTATGTGAAGCATTACATGTTTGGTGATAAGTAGAATGCAATGCGACTTCAAGTGAAAAGGGGCTGGAATCCGTGTGTACTGGGTTTTGTTTTTATTAGGGTCTAGGAATAGTTATTATATTAGTAGTTAAAGGGTATGGATGTTGACACTGATGTAGGAGGTTGTATTCATATTTCTTTTGGTTCTTTGTGTTCATGTGGAAGTTTTTTGACTGTTATGATCTAGTTTTCTTCCATTGAATGCGTTCTTTTGTGTTTGGACATACTCTTTTCTGGGATTTCATCACATTGTATGAAGAGATTCTACTTTGTACGCAATTGTTTTGGGATATTAGGTGCCGTTTTGATAAACTACATACTTGATCTTAGTTAAAAGAAGTCCTTGAACAATTATAGAAATATAAAAAAAAGAACATTCATTTAATATGAAAAAAAACATCTTAATACTTAACAAAAGAAACATCTAATTATATTTTAACAAAAATAATTAAATATCTATAAAATTTAAAAAAAATATATAAAATTCTTAAAGAAATAGAGACATTTACATTTGCAATATAAAAAAATTCGAAAAATATATAAAAGAACATCCATTTAATATAAAAAAGAAACATTCTGATACTTAATAGAAGAAACATCTATGTATATTAACTCATAGAGATTTTGAATTCATCCAAAGATATTTGGCTGGATTTTGGCTGATATACTTTTGGTTCCTAGCTTTACTCATAATTAAATAATTATGTAAAATATTTTATACTGTAAATACATTAAAATTAAATTCTAATTTATATCTAAAAATATAAAATAAAATATTAAATTAATTTAATAAAAAACAAAATATTATCGTAGCATTATTTAATTAATCAATTCATTTAGTTGAAGTTTATATACTTAAATTTTTTATTCAACTTTAATATTTACTAGTAAATTAAAAAAAATTATATTAAATATTTATTTTGATAATTAGTTCTCAAACATAAATTGAAGTAAAAATTAATTGAAATAATAATGTATTTTATATTTTCATCTATTTAAGTAACTAACTCTATTATTTTTATTATTATTATTATTATTATTATTATTATTATTATTATTATTATTTGAAATTAATTTTTTATTAAATAATTAAATAATTATTAAATAATTTATAAAATATATAATGATGATATGAGAGATTTCGTGTATAATTTTTTTTAAAAATACTATTTATTATATATAATTTATAAAAAATATGTTTTATTTTTATTATTGATTAAAAGATAATATATTTATCATCTTAATTAATTTTATTTATTTATTTATTTATTTATTTATTATTATATATTTAATTTATAAAAAGGTAAATTAATAATTATATTATTATTACTTATCAATATATCAATTGTTCATACTCTAACCCAAAACACAACCCAGACTTAATCAAGTTAAAAAACTCGATCTAAAAGATTGGTTTCCATCGCTTATCCGACTTCCTCCAATAAGTCGGGTTCGACATAAGCAGGGACGGATGCATTCATTGAGTAGTGGGGGCAACTGCCCCCAGTGGAATTTTAGAAATTACTTAATACTTCATAGTAAAATGTCTTAAATGCCCCCACTATATAATTTAGGGTAAAGTATATTTTTTGTCCCTGAAATTTACTAAAAGTTTCAAAAATACCCCTAAGTTTTAATTTGTTTCAATTTTATCCTTAATGTTTTCGATTTGCATCAATTTTATCCTTATCTTCAAAATTTTTGGTCAAACTATGGTCAACATTAATTTTTTCCAATAACACCCTCCAAACCCTATTCTCTTTCATCATCATCCCCAAACTCAGTAACATTCCCATCCCTCACTCCCTCTCCGATTGTCTCTTCTACCGTGTAGTCTACCTCCAGAAGAACTCCCTCTCCAGCCACCTCCCTCCGCCGCTCCTCAATCTCACCAACCTAACCTCGCCAACCTCCAACTACTCAACCTTGCTCACAACCTCCTCTCCGGCACGCTCTACCCCCCTCCCTCCTTTCCCCTTCTTTCTTCTTCTTTCTTTTTCCTCCATCCTCCTCCGCCACTGTTCCCCCCCCCCCCCCCGCGCCACCACACGACGCCGCCACCGTCCAACCGCACCCCCCTTCAACCAGCAACACCACCCCTTTCCCCCCTCCCTTCCCATACCCCCATCACTCCTTCCTTCCCCCTGCCGAACAGCCGCACCGCTGTGCCCACCACCGCCAGCTGCCATGCTTACCACCTCCCAACATGATTTCAATGAAGATGATAAAGGTAGAATCTTTTTGTTGAAATCTTTGAGATCATGCTTGAAGATACGGTACCCACAAAGAAGAGAAAGTAATTGAGAATCAGAAGGGACATGTACCTCTTATTTGTTATGGAGTTTTGATCTGTTGTTGCATGGAGCTGTTGTTGTGTTTTGTTATTGTTGATGTTGCTGTTGCCCTTTTTTATTTTGCTTCTTCTTCTTAAATGTTGATGGATTTGATTTCAAGTGCTTCATAGCACTTGTTGGTTGGAGCCATGGTCAGGGATTGGTGGTGGAATGCTGGGTCTTGTAATGGAGTCTTCTCCATGAAAGAGAGAAGGAGGTTATGATATACATCACTTGCGGTGGCCGGAGTTGGGACACAAACGGCGGCGGGAATGTTAGGGAGGAGTTGTTCTTGATGATGATGAAAGAGAATAGGGTTTGGGGGGGTGTTATTGAAAAAAATTAATGTTGACTATAGTTTGACCAAAAATTTTGAAGATAAGGATAAAATTGATGCAAATCGAAAACATTAAGGATAAAATTGAAACAAATTAAAACTTAGGGGTATTTTTGAAACTTTTAGTAAACTTCAGGGACAAAAAATATACTTTACCCTATAATTTATTTTGACCCCACAACCCCAAATCAAATCCCTAACCCTTCTTTTCCCAATCTTCTTCATCTGCTCCAAGCCTCCAAGCTTCGCAGCCTCCAACCTTCGCACTTCGCAGCCCGCACTCGACAGTCGGCACTCTTGTCTCTAGATATCAGAGCCACTCCGCCGCTCCGCGTCTCATCCAGTGTCACGGCTCTCTTCCCGCTGACGTTTCTGGCTCTCCGCCCTCCGCCCTCCTGTCTCCACATCTCCGCGTCTCCTTTTGCCTTCTTCTTCATCGATCGGTTCCGATCCGTTCGTCCTTCTTCTTCGAATACTGCAAATCTGCGATCTTCTTCTCTCTTTGGTTTTCAATCTTCAGTCTTCACTCTTCAGGCTTCAGCAGAGAACGCCTGGCTTTCGTCATGCTGCCGCTGAACGCCGCATAGATCCGTCACTGGCTACTGTTTACTGTGTTTTACACTTTTGCTTCCTAAAGTTCAACTGTTCAGATTCAATCTTGGATTTTTTTTGGTACAGTCATGAATCATGATTTACATATCTGCAATTCTGCTTATTCACTTATTTGTTTCATTGTTGTTTGATAACTGATTTAGTTGTTAATTGTGAATTTGTATTGAATATTTGATTTTGTTCTGATGTAATGCAAGTTTAGTTTGATTAATTTATTTGTTAATTGTTTTTGTGCATTGATTTAATTATTTTTGAAGACTTAATTTGTTCTGATGTATAAATACGAGAAAACAATATAAATCAGTCAATAATTAACTAATAGTCTAATATTGATTTTGAATTTTTGGATGTCAAAAGTAGAAATCTTCTGATGATTCCTTTTAATGATCTGATATATATTTGTTGTCTTGTTGATTAAGATGAAGCATTCTATTTGTTGCATCAGATTGGGAATTTTTAATTCTTTCATAGCAGCTTGATTACCTAATACCTTCCTCTTGATTGGAATTCACAAGCATGAAGCATCCTCTTTAAGCAATGATAAGGCAAAGAAATGAGTGGCTAATAAGAGAGACTGAAAATTATTTTCTTGTTGTTTTATTTAAATTATTTTGTTGGAATTCACAAATCACAAGCATTCTCTATTTCTCTTTAAGCAATGATAAAGCAAATTCTCTTTAAGCAATGATAAGGCAAAGAAATGAGTGGCTGACAAGAGAGGCTAAATATTATTTTGTTGTTGTTTTATTTAAATTATTTTGTTGTATACTTGTATTTATAATTTTATATTGTAATTTTTAATTTGTGTAGAATTGTGTATTTATAATTTTATACTTGTATTTATAATTTTGTATTTATATTTTATCTTATTAGTAATGGAGAAATATTTCAAAAGAACCTCATCATTGGAGATTGGATCCCAAAACAATTCATCGACCTCTTCTAATAAAAGGAGGTTTTTAGAATTCAAAGTAGATAATCTTATAGCAGATCCAGGACAACGACCAAAGATTTCAAGTTATCACCCGAATGACAGAGACAAAGTTAGATGTGCATATTTACAAAAAGGTCCTTGTCAACCAAGGACTCATGATTTTCCGCAAACTGCTTGTGGTTCTTCTTTTCGAAGATTTAATCCTAATTGGTTTGATGACTATGGCAACTGGTTAGAGTATAGTATATCAAAAGATGCTTTTTTTGTCTTTGTTGTTATCTTATGAAACCTGAGACTGAAGGTGGTGATGCTTTTGTAACTACTGGCTTTTCAAATTGGAAAAAAAAGGAGAGACTACAAATTCATGTTGGGATTCATGATAGCGCTCATAATCAAGCTTGGAGAAAATGTGAAGCACTTATGAGACCAAAACAACACATCACTGCTGCTATTGAAAAACAATCTGAGCAAGCTAAAAAGAATTATCAAATTCACTTGACAGCAACAATTGATTGTATTAGATTTCTTTTGCGACAAGGATTGGCCTTTCGTGGTAATGATGAGACAGATGATTCTGTTAACCAAGGAAATTTTTTGGAACTTCTAAACTTTCTTGCACAACATAATGAAGAGATTGGTCGTGCTTTCAAAAATGCTCGTGGGAATCTTAAACTAATAGCACCCTCAATTCAAAAAGATATTGTAAGAGCTGCTGCAAGGGAAACGACAAAAGTTATTGTAGATGATCTTGGGGATGAATTATTTGCTGTATTGGTTGATGAAGCCCGTGACATTTCTATTAAGGAGCAAATGTCAGTTTGCTTAAGGTATGTGAACAAAGAAGGACAAGTTAGGGAGCATTTTCTTGGTCTTGTTCATGTTTCTAATACTAATGCTTTATCTCTAAAATTAGCATTGGAGTCATTATTAGAAACATATAATTTAAGTTTATCAAGAGTACGTGGACAAGGATATGATGGTGCAAGTAACATGCAAGGAGAATTTAATGGTTTGAAAACTTTGATATTGAAAGAAAATTCTTATGCTTTCTATGTACATTGCTTTGCTCACCAACTTCAGTTAGCTCTTGTAACGGTTGCAAAAAAACAAGTTGAAATTGCTTTGCTTTTTAATTTGTTAACTAATTTATGCAATGTTGTTGGAGTTTCGTGTAAACGAAGAGATATGCTTCGTGATAGTCAAATGACTAAGACAATTGAAGCACTAAAAAGTGGAGAAATTTCTAGTGGGCGTGGTTTGAATCAAGAAACAACTTTAAAAAGAGTTGGAGACACTAGATGGGGTTCACATTACGGAACTATACTTAGATTAATTTCTTTATTTCCTTCTGTGGTTAATGTTCTTGAATATGTTGAGGAAGATAGAAATAATTCAGAACAAAGAGCTGAAGCATGTCATTTATTGAATGTCATTCAATCCTTTGAATTCATTTTCAACTTGCACTTGATGAAAAATATCTTGGGAGTTACTAATGAGTTATCTCAAGCGTTACAAAGGAATGATCAAGACATTGTAAATGCTATGGCATTAGTCAAAGTGTCTAAGCAACGGTTGCAAAATATAAGAGATGATGGCTGGTCTCTTTTACTTGACGAAGTCTCACTGTTTTGTGACAAACATGATATTACTGTTCCAATCATGGATGATATATTTGTGTCACAAGGAAGATCAAGACGCAAAGCTCAAAAGATATCAAATTTGCATCATTTTCAAGTTGAGATATTCTATCAAGTAGTTGATAGACAACTTCAAGAACTCAATAATCGTTTTACAGAGGTGAATACTGAATTGCTTCTTTGCATAGCTTGTTTGAATCCAAGACACTCATTTTTTGCATTTGATAAGGAGAAGTTGATCCAGTTAGCTCAATTCTATCCATTAGAATTTTCTTCCACTCAACTTTTGGCACTTGACAGTCAACTTGAGAACTTCATACTAGATGTGCGTTCTGATGATCAATTCTCAGACTTAAATGGAATTAGTGCTCTTTCTCAGAAGTTGGTTGAGACTCGAAAAAATATTGTTTATCCATTAGTGTTTCTTCTTTTGAAGTTAGCTTTAGTTTTGCCCGTAGCAACTGCATCAGTTGAAAGAACTTTTTCTGCTATGAACATCATAAAGAGTCGACTTCGGATGGGAGACGAATTTTTAAATGATTGTTTAGTGACATACATAGAAAGAGAGACATTTGATTGTATTGACAATGAAAAGATTATTCAATCTTTTCAAAATATGAAACCTAGAAGAATGGAATTCTAAATTATGTGTTATTATTTTGAATTATTATTTTATTTTAATTTATTGGTTAAATAATTTAAAAAATATTCCTATTTTATAACATTAATTATAAAAATTATTATTATATTATATATATTTTGCCCCCACTGAAAAAATTTTCTGGATCCGTCACTGGACATAAGCAAGCAACCAACACCTATCCAAACGAGTAACTGCCTCCTCAAATCTTTCACCTATTTTTAGAAGAGAGATCTTAACAACCCTAAAATAAAGGGCTGGTTATTATCCACCATTATTAAAGGCGGAGCTACTTTAACAGTGGTTATTGGTTCATTCGCTATAAATATACTGACACACTGAGGTAAACTTAAGTTTCAATACTCTAAACCTACTTAACCTCTTACTAACTTAAGCATTAGAGTGTCTTGCAAATACCACCCCCGACCCACCTATTCCAACACATACTTACAACTCGAACGACGACTTCCAGACGTGAACAAGTCAAAAACCACCATTTTTCAACGTTTGAGTCTTCTATTCGAGTCCAATAATCATCCGATTTTAAATAAACCTAGGAACATCAATATTGTTCTCATTGCTTAAAACTTTTGAATTTATTATTGGCCATCAAAACCTACCCTTTTTTTTAATTTAATAATCTCATAACATACTTCATTCACATTTTTAAACATTATTAACTTATTATTAACAAAAAAAAAAAATTCTCTCTCTCTAGCATTCTTCTTGTGATATTTCTAATAATTTCTGTATGCATATGTATTATTGTTTCTTCAAATGTCACTACCATCTTGTTCTTGGTATATATTAACTGATGACGACTAGTCAACCAAATCCATTTTATAATCTCCATGAGCCAAACAAATTAATTATCATCTGACTTTTCTCATTTTGGCAGCACGTTACTACATGCGACAATTACTTCTCCATATGTCGGATGTGATAAAATTAAAAAAACTATATTGTAGAAAAAAGATAACCAACTTGTTATCTTTAAACACTTCTCACATAGCGAATTTAAACTAATTAGAAATCAGTACTAGCTTCCGTTATTGATCCTTAATTTGTTGTATATGAATCGTTAATTGCCTTGTTGCATTGTTACATCTCTAAACTTCTTTCTTCTATATGAACATTGAATAGTTTCATGCATGCTTTCTGGAATAACCTAAATCCTAGGAAGTTAAATTCAATAATTCAAGCCACGTATTCATCAATGTGAAAATGTCGGTGTAAACTAGCTAGCCTAGTTGGGTTTAACACTTGTCTTTTTCACAGCATGCATAATATAATGAGTTATTTGTACGGATTTAATAACTAACCTATGCTCTAAGTATACAAATTAAAGTTGTTAGTAATATAAAATTTTAAATAATTTATTTTAATAAATTTAAAATAAATACATTGAGAATTTAAATTTTATATTGTTTTTTTTTTAAAGAATTTTTTAACTGATAACTTTGTCATATGTGCTAAACTCTAAAAAAAATAAATATATTATTTTATATCACTACTTAACTTTTTCCGTAGATATTATAAATTAATTCATTTTTATTATAAAAAAAGGTGAGATATTCATAATATAATATAGATAAAAAATGAGTCTATTCATCATCAGTATAGAAAACTAAGTTAAAAAAATGTTTTTACCATGAATTATTTAATTATTTTCATCAAGATTAGAATGCATCAAAGTATCCTACATATGTATAAGTTGCTGCACTAATTAAGACATAGAATAATTGGTTTTGGAATCAAAATTGGATTCTCTTCAATTATGATGGGTGATGGCACCCCATGAATCGTCTATGATTGAGAGGCTAACCAATAAGTCAATAACTAACTCATGCACAAGAAATTAAAACATTATTAGAATGAAAATTCAAACCTTGCTCTGGACGGACCAAGTCATTAACCTTATCACAATATTGATCTCATTATTATATACATCTTATGTATGTACCGTGATATATTAATAATTTTATCATCTCCCCGTTTTTTTCTTTTACATCAAATGGGGAAATTTTAATATAAATGTATATATTTTTAACATGAAGGTGTGTACTATATATAGGGGATATCTTTTTCGTCTATTTTTTTCTACTTTACCTTTATTTTTTATTTTTATATATCAAAATTACTTAATAAAAGAGTAAAAATAGTTATTAATTTGATTAATATCATATTTATTATAATTATTGACATTTTTCAAGAATAAGTTCATCTAGATAAAATAAATACATTATAATTTTTGTATAGATAAATTAAAGTTAATATATATATATATCTATCATTACAATAATAAAGTACCAAAACTACTGTACCAATTACATATATAGCTATGAACATGAAGCAATTTCTAAGATCAATAACTCTAGGTATGTTAAAAATGTTACAAGAAGCTGCACCTTAATTTCCAGATCTGAAAATAAAATTAGTTGTGAGACCAATAATAACATATGATCAATAATAACAAATTCATTAACCACATGTTAATAATAACAAGGTGGAAAACTCAGGTGCAGTCGACTTTACGTGAAGTTGATACGTGAGAGTTGTTAGATGAAAATTCAGTCAAATCAGTCAAATCATCTAACGGCTCTCAGTATCAACTTCACGTAAAGTCGACTTCACTTGAGTTTTCACCTAATAACAAAGTCATCATCATTATTATTATTATTAGAACATGGCATAACCAATAGTAGCATTCACATCCATCTTTTGAAACCCTTTTCTCACTTGAGACAAGTCTTTTCTTGCAATCTCAAACTCAGCTTCAGCAGCAGCAAGTTCCCCTCTCAATTTCTTCATCTTAATTTCCAAACCAACAACATGATCAACCAATTTCTTCAATTTCTTTGTTTTTTGCAAGTGAGCCTTCACACTCAATGCAGCCTCAACATAAGGCTGAAGCCAAGCCAATTCAAACCCTGAAGACTTCTCAAGTTCATCCCACAAACCTTGAAGGGTTTTTATGTCATTGTCATCAATGTCCTTAACCTTCTTTGTCTTAAGAAAGTGAAGAACTTGGCCTAATGATGTGAATGCCCATAACCTAAAAGCTTGAGTCCTATTCTTTTGGCTTTGTAAAAGTGAAGGGTGCCATGTGCAAACTTCTTCTAACAATGGAATGTGATCTTTTAAGAAGGTTTGCAAATCTATTAGGTCTCTTAGTCTTAGTTGTTTTTTTGATGAAGCTTGGATTTCACTATTAGTACCTAATGATTCATTTGGACTAGACCTTGATGATGATTGTGATGATGATGTTGAGGGGCTATTTGTAATTTCATCACATGAGGATCGAAGATTAGCATGATTTGTTGTTGGAGGTGATGGATTATTATTAGTGTTATTATTTTCTAAGATGGAATCATCATTGATTGGGTTGATAATGTTGGTGTCTAGAGGTGGTGGAAAATTGGAGACACAAATGTGTGCTTCAATGATGCATGTGTTCCTCACAATGTAACCTTGTCTAAGGTCATGGAAGTCTTTTAGATTCATGAAGAATGAACCCCAGCATCTATGTCCTCCATTGAATTTCTGTTGTGTCTCTACAATTCATAGGTAAAGGAAAAAAAAACTCCAATATAAGATATTTTATTTACAGTAGTGCTAGGAGACCAGCACATTTTGTGATTTGTAATCATTAATTAATTATTATTAATATTTTTAATGATATAAGATTACATTTAAAAGTATAGAATTACACACTCTTTTTTTAATGATTAAATTATAATTAGATTTTAATAAAAGTGCTCACCTTTGACACTTTCTTATTTATTTATATATAAAAACATTATTTTAAAATTTTCACATCATATCATTATTCTATTGTTCAACATCATTAGAATAATATTTCAATATATATTTTGTGTTAGTATCTAATTTTGATATATATTTAACATGATTATATTATAATACATATAATAATTTCATATGACAAAATCAATAAAAAAATTAAGTATGTTTAATTGTTTATCTATATTATTTTTGTGAAACAATAATCTAGCACACTTGTTTGAGAATATTAACAGTTTGTTTTATCACTCTAAATCTTATGATTATTTTTATTGGAAGAATAAAAATCACTCTAAATTTTATATTTTGCGATTTTAAATAATGTTACACATTTGCTATGCTAATACTATATATACATTAAAATCAACAAAAAATTAAGAAAACAACTAAATAAGATTAGACATGGGTAGGTGGCTTACCCTTTACAATTGACTTTCTTCTATCAACTTGATTGATTAGAGCCAACTTGAAGAAAGTGTTTCTTGTCCATCCATAAGGAGGTAAATTATCAGCAACCATCAAATACAATGAAAAATGATTCACATCGTTCCTCAGTGGATGCACAAGAAGCTTCCTATCACATAAAAATCCAGACACATACATACTTTAAGTTAAGAGATCGATATTAATAAAATTTCACAAATTCAATAGAAAATAAAGTTTAAAAATTTGATACATGTTTTTAATTTATATAATTACCATGTATAGCCACGTATTTTGAAAGCCTTGGAGCTTAATTTGGTGATATCTTTCTTTGTGAAATCTTCAATTTTCCAAGTGAATATCTCAAAATCAACACTACTTCCCACCTTATTTCTCATTCCGTTTGGTGCATCTGGCGGCTACTATGACAAACTAGCTAATTTATGACAAATAAAAAAAAAATCAAAAGAAATTAATTATTAGTTCAAACTAATTTAAGAAAAATAATTAAAAAACACATGAAAAATTGAAAATTACTTAATTATTTTTCCCAAACAATAAAAGAAATAAAAAAAGAAAAACCAATTGGGGGGAGGGTGGGTACCAGATTTTGGAACATGAAGATGAAGCTAGAGCTTTGAGTTTTAGGTGGTGATGATGAAGATGAATATGATAGTTTGGAATGAAAGAAACTGATGAGAGAATAATGAAAGAGAAAGAGTGATTGTTTAATGCTAGAGTGGTAATATATTGTGAATCAATTAGTCAAGTCAACGAACAAGATTCTTCTTATGCAAGGAAGCATGTTATCTAGCTTAGCTTGTACTATATTTAAATTAATTAATTCAAGGTGTTATTAGAAATATCAAGGAAAGAGCATGAGCAGAATTTGGACGTTAGGGGTCACTTTCTACTGTTCCACAATAGTATATTCTGACCCTTTTATATATTAAAAAATACAAAATAAATTTTTAATAATTAATGAATGATTTGTGAGAATCCTAATAGGTAATTAAAAATTAAAAAATATTCAGAGCTTGTTTTCATAAAATAATTAATACTAAATCTACTTAAACTTGTTTAACAGATAAATACTTCAGGGATGTTTTAATTATTTGATGTGTAATCTAGAATTTGAATAAGCTAAGCTTAGGTATACCTCCTTACCTGGATAATAATAACTTTTTTTAACAGAATGAAAATAAGTCAACAATAAAATATGTAGGTTATTAATACACACCTAGCTAATAGTAGGGATACTATTATATATTTAATTTTAATGTATTGATTTTATAAAATTATTTAATTATATTTATTTTTTATAAATATTTACATAATAAATATAAAAAATAATTATTTTTATTAACATAATGTTATATAATTAGACATTTATTTAAAATTATTTTACACGAATTGTACACCAAAGTTAAGTTCATTATCATATTATTCTTTTTCGTTTGATTGGTTCCCATTTCAATAAACAGGTATCCGATATGAATCTTTATATATATATTTTTATTAGCAAATTTATATTTTTTCCAAATAAAATACAATTATATTCTTTAACTACTTGATGCGGATGTTCTGTTTTATATGCATTCTCTCTTTATCATTAATTTGTGTGCTAATAATAATGACATACATACAGATCGCAAATTATAATAGCTGTGGTCCATTATTTCGTGATAGATAATGACCATAGCCTATATTTAATTCTCTTTTCTGTTTTTCAAAATAAAATAAATAGATTTGATATGATAGCTGGATACAATGCTAATCAGATCACCTCAGTTCTGTTGAATTTTCCTATATTTATCAAATTCTTCCAACACATTAATTAATATTAATATTTATGTACTATTTTTCGGTAGGTAGAAAATATTTGCATACATCATTATTTTCGATTTATTATGTGGTGATGTGTATTATACACAAACACTGATTTAAATAGGCATTATTAGAACTGGTCATAAGTATATATATAAATTCGAGAAGAATGCGAAAAAGTTAGAACTGGTCACATCGAAAAGTAAACATTCTAATCCGCATAATAATCATGTCATTTGTTTAAGGTTTTGCATATGTATGTCGTCATGCATTATATCATATAAATCATTTAATTTAGATTATTCATGAACTTCATCATAATTATTGATGATCAAACTGATAATAAATTTACATAAATAATGTGCCCATGAAATCAAGCAAATTAAAAAAAAAATGCAAACATGCACTAAATATTAATAACAATACAAAAAAGAGATTTTTTAAACATAAATAATTAATTTTTTTTCCAGTTCCCGATCGGGTCAAAGATAAAAATATATTCTTTATAGGTTAAAGTATAAGCCCAATAGAAATTTGGATTAATCCTTATCTTGCACACAAAATTTTCGATCAACATTGAAGAAGGCATCAACAATATAATGATGATAACAATATAATAAAATCTGATAAAGGACTTGATATATATAGGTTTTATCAAAATAAAAAATATTAAAATATTTAATTAAAAAAAATATATTTATATGTAATATACTAAATTCAATCTTTACAATAATATTTAAATTTTTAAAATATTTAAAATATAAAAAATATAACAAATTTAAAATTTTTAATATCTATTTTAATTATAAAAAATTATTTTTATATTATTTATATTTTAATAAGTTTAGACAAATCTGACAGATTTATTATACTATTTTATGAACTTGAATTTGATTTATTAATAAAATTAAATTTTTAAATTAATTTAAAATTAAATTTATTTTATAACAGGTCATACCAAATCGAATGTAGGCCAACTTATAGATCTTAACAGGCCACCTCACTTATTTCTTCTCCTAACTATAACTACGTATGAACCCTAATAACCTTAATTGCTTATTTCTATAAATACTTGAAAAATAATTGCCTAAGATCAATTAAGTATAGTCGAAGTATGTTTATAGGTATCACCCAACTTTTCATTTTGGAGCTTGTTGTAACTTATGATTTCCAAATTCTTAGTTACCGAACAAATATGCATTTGTAACTTTTTTGGTGACTACGTCCATATAGAATTTGTGATAGCAGTTCGGAATCTTCGAATCGCGAATCGCGATTAATATATATTACGTCATAATTAATATTATAATATATTTATTTGTTGTGGAATATACCAGCATCGTTGCTTATAGTATTCCTTCAATTTCGGATAATATTCAAAGTAAACTAAATTTAGTCTACATAAAACACTTGCACCAATTTATGGTTGTATGTGCCCCAATATTTAATATAACTAGTCAAGCTAAAGAATACATATATATTCATATAATTACCAGGATGCTTCTCTTATGTTGAATATTGTTACAAAATTGAGAATTTAAGGATTTAATTAATTAACTTAACTAATCTTTGTCGGTTAATTAAATTCATAAAAATAAATAAATAAGTATTTATACAAGCTTTTGGGGGGTCCTTATATATACTCATTGAGTCCACAAACCAACTCTTAAGTATTTTTAAAAGGATATATTTGGATTGCGTCATATAGACATGGCAAATAAAGGATGTATTTTAATATCAATTATTGTTATATGTTTTTTAGCGTTTGTTCTGTTGTGGAAAGCCATTGTTGGCAACACTTTTCTTCAATGTTTTACACGTAGTCAATCTTTATGCATGCATATGCCTTTGCTGCTGCCAGGTATCAAAACAGTCTTCAGTAAAGAGACACACAAAAACAGAGTCTTAAGTTTATATCTTTTATTTATTTGGAGCTACACAGTTACTCAATATATATTCATGAACCTGGATATGTTTGTGTTGAGTTTGGGGATAATTATTTTCTAAAAGCATTAAATTTTATTTGAAAGACAATAATTAAGAAAACATATCATATCATTTATGAATAATAATAATAATAATGTTAGGGGTGTTTATGGATCGGATCATATCCGCAGATTCGCGATAAATATTTGTATCCGATCCGGAAATTACGGATACGGTCCGATTCGCAGAATTATTGGATCAGATAGGATCTTATCTGCACTTTTTACGGATCGAATTGCGGATATCTGTTCTACATTCGCATATCTGATCTGCGGATTCGCACAATAATAATTAAAAATAAATAAATATACATATGCTTGGTATTATATTTACTTATTTGTATGTTTTAATTAATAATTATTATTTGCCAATGAGTAATAGCTCAAATGGTATAGTCTCCCCATACTCAATTAAGAGGTTGCGGGTTCGAGTCTCCTATCTTTGGTAAAAAAAAAAAAAAAAAAAAAAATTAATAATTATTATTTATATATTGTATTATTTTATTTTTATTTTTTAAAAAAAGTTTGATTAAAAATATTTTAGGAATAAATAAGTTTAAAAGTGTGAAAAAAATATTTTTATTCAATTGTTTAAATAAAAATATTATTAAAAAGAGAAGATTCAATTATGCAAATATATTCGATATCTAATTCGATCTGCACATTTGCGGGTCGAATCCGACACTAAAAATTGTGAATATCATATCCGATCTTATCGGATGAAAATAGTGCGAATCAGATCAAATTTTCGATCATATTCGATTCGATCCAATTCGTGTACACCCCTAATAATGTAGAACCATTATATTATTTTTTTTCTTTTACATGGGCTCTAAAAGAGGGACAAAAGTATCATAATAGCATATGAAATAAAAGAGTTGTAGTGTGTTATTATTGTTCACATATGACACACAAATTAAAGAAATAATGGAGGAAGGTGGTGGTGGAGAAGAGAGGAGGATGAAGATGAAGGCGATGGTGGCCATAGATGAGAGTGAGGGAAGCTTCTATGCTCTAAAATGGGCCCTTGATAACTTCTTCAGCACTATATCCATTGACAATAATAACAACAATGAAGAAGGCAGCATAATGGTGTATCTTGTTAATGTTCAATCCAAATTCCAACAACATATCTACCCTGTTGGAGTTGCTGGAGCTGGTTTTTACCCTAATCCTTATTTCAATCCTTTTCATTAGTTTAAAAAAAATGTAGCATAACTTGTGTTGAGATATATTAATTAAACTTGGTTTTTCATTATGTGTATTATAATTAGGGAAACATAAGCATCAGAGCCAAAAGAAAATGGAAAATCTGAATCAACTTTATTATGCTAAAAGGAGTAATCACATGGAGATGCACAAAGAGGCATTACTGAATGCAAGAAACACCATCATATTAGTTGCTGTTTGATTGCAACTGTGACTTTTGCTGCTGGTATTGCTCCTCCTGGTGGTGTATACCAAGAAGGACCAATGAAGGGGAAGTAAATGGTTATCTGTGATGCTGATAGCACTTGGTTGTGGCTCTCTTGGGACAATCTTCATTGGTCTTAGTGTGTTGCTGGTTGAACATTGGCTGAGGAAATCCAAGTGGAAAAATACAAGAAAGGAAGGTGCAAACTCTGATGGAGAGAGAGAGTCAAACCTCAGATGTTGAGAGCTCTTATTTACATGGCTACCATTCATACTGATAAATTTAGTTTGGTTCATAATGAAAATAATGTGTCACCATCCCTACAATAGTGGTCAATTATGTATACATTTCATACAAGAATTCATAGAAAGCTACTTGATCAGTTGATCTTTAATCTATGGGTGAATACCCCATCCCGGCCCCTGATAATTTTTTCGAAGGGCTACGAGGCCCCGAACACAAAAAATATCCATTTCAGCCCCTGATCATGATATAGGACTGTGTTGTTTGCCATGACAAGGAACTCTCAATAAACTAATACAATGCATTTTTATATTTGGTCTATGCAGGGCTTCAGTTTTACTCCTTCCTAGTCTTCAAATTTATTTGCTTAAAACTTTCTTTCTTTGAGTCATGTATATAATTATATACACCTCAAGCAGTGGAATATTCTGTGATTAGAAGCACCAAATAAAGTCGAAAGCTGAATGTTCTAATTAACTAACAATGTCTAAGCTAATAAAATAGTTCAGCACAAAGGAAAAAAAAAGAAACTTGAATGAGAGAAACTCAAGGCATGATCATAAATAAATAATTAAATACAATACAAAATCCATATAACTTGAATGAGTCACTTGCATCGCAGTGAAAGTAGTCCCATTTCTCCACACCTAGAACTGACTCAACTGAGTCATTCTCATACTCAAATACTGCAAAAACAAAGCAAATTAACATTCAGAAGTTGCACAAGTCTAAGTGCAAATTAAATGCCATAGACAGTCCCTCGCAGCTGTGGTACACAGCATGATGAAGAGAATCACACACTTAAATAGATGTGACATACTTTATTAAGAATGGATATTGAAGAACCAAAAAGTGGTGGTAAATCAATGCGAAGTGTACTAACGTGCGGCCATTATTGGCGGTTATGAGTTAAGTTGGTCAAAGAATGGTCGACAATCAACATCACATCTTTGGCGGTTTTCGAATATGGCCGCTGCTATAGCTAACGTTCCTTGCTGGTATAAATAATAATGAAAAAGTATTAATTATACGATGTTTCTTGTCTGATTTTATTTTTGTGACAGATTCTTCTGTCTGATTATGCTGAAACCTTCAAATTATATTTCCTACGAAATTTAGATTTTAGAATATGAAACTAGAACTAGAGCAATTAAAAATGGATGCAGCATCTATAATGGGTTTTTGGAAGCCATATCCTGTTGACAGAAGTGAGAAGTATCCATGCAAAACAAGCGCAAAAGATTTTAACGAAAAGAGAAAAAAACAGCTCCAAAGATTATCTAAGTACACTTTCCATATTCTGTTGACAAAAGTATTCGACTCAAAAGGATCACAGAAATAATGAACAAGCTCACATGCTGCATCCTCTTTGATTTTAGAGGCTACAATTTTCATTCCCTTTACCATTTAACAGGACCACCGTAATCTCAAATACCTAGAGTATTGGCCAGCTTTACAGAACCATTGATGAACCTGTAGTTAATATATGATATTCCAAAAACATAGCTACAAAGACTTTGACCTATAGTTATCCAATAAGAATGAAACATTATGAAGAAATAAATTCCAATCACTAGCATCTAAAGAGTAAACATTCCAACTCAAATCCAGAATGCATGCCAAACTTCTTAACAACATTTGTATAGCCGAAAGAGTCACCCATTGCTAAAAACAAAACAGAATGATATAGTATGATCCACCATTACAGCTCATCTAGACTCCAAACATCAAATCCATGATCTTGGACACCAATGATTTTGTTGGAGAAGCAATGGCTCCTCCAGTTTGCCGGGCACTTGAGTTGCCATTCTGCAGATAGTAGGGTCGAGAGGGAGCTTTCAGCGTACTTGATTCTGAATTTCTAGCAGACGGAAGAGGTAAGGGCATAAATCCCTGATGGTTAAGCCGTTCATCCAATGCTTGACGTTGCATGGGATCCAAGGGTTTCACACCAACTATTAGGACTCCATTGAGCTGCACTCCATTCTTGTTAAGGGCTTTCTGGGAATCAGAACGATTCTGCATATGCATTGATCTCATCAAAACAGTATGTATGCATAGTTTTGATTGATTGATGCACAACTATTGCTATTTAATCAATAAGTTCAAGTAAGGGAAAGATTGCACACCTGATATAAAATATGCATCCAATTAGCATCTCTAGGACCAGGAACATGTTTCAAAATTTCACCACATTTTTCAAACTCCCTTAAAACCAAATTAGTATCACCTGGAGAAAATCTGCAGGAGGAACTTG
Organism: Arachis ipaensis; assembly: GCF_059453495.1. Classification (NCBI taxonomy): domain Eukaryota; kingdom Viridiplantae; phylum Streptophyta; class Magnoliopsida; order Fabales; family Fabaceae; genus Arachis; species Arachis ipaensis. The sequence goes on along the minus strand of NC_142437.1, from coordinate 121,528,977 downwards.
TTAACGAAATGATATCAGTATATACAATATAGAAACTAGATCTCATCATATAAATGAAATGACATCCAAAACATAGTTGCAAATTTGACAGGCCCCATTGAAATGTGCAAGAGCATATTCATTCTTTACACCGAAAACATGGTCATTTTGTGGAAGGTATATTTCTTACGCAGAAATAGCTGCACATCTTACTTCTTACATTGTTCAAAACTCTTTCCCACTCAGTAAGCTTTCTTTGTGTGTCATAGGAAAATTTATGTTATTTTATTCACGCTTTCTTTGCATACATGGCAACAGCATAAGGTGCATAATCACAATGAAATATATATAGTGGAATAGGATTAAGGTTAATAACTCAGTGCAGTACTACAATCAATAGTCAAGACTTAAATGCTGAAGTAAGATAGGCCATTACCCATAAACAGTCACCCACTCTTCCTCATTGAGATTCCCAGCTGGCAAAGAATTCCTTTGAACCTCTGGCCTTGCTACTTCCAGCTGCGGAGGGAGAGTTATAAGAGCACCAGGCTGAACCACACCCTCAACTGGTGAACTCCTTCCCTTTTCATCTTGTTCTCCGGCACTCTTTGCAGTTGTGGGTGACCACCAACTCAACCCTGGTGAGCTCTGCTGGCTTTGTTGCACCCCTCTTAACACATAAGATGTGCTGGCCTCGGATTTGCTTTTCAATGGAGTTGAAAATTCTCTATTTGAAGCTTGAACTGGAGTCCTAATATTGGATTTAGACTCCGGGGATATTTGGTAATCCGGTAAGCCTGATTCAGGAGAAAAATCTGACCTGTCTTCCAAGGTGAAAACAGGAGGAGGTGGAAGGTCCGAACCACCGAAATTCTCACGCCACAGAGCAGATACTGCAGCTGCCTGTCCCGGACTTGAAAACTTTCCTCTCCTGGAAGAAACGGGCGAGGCTAAATCCTGGAAAAACAAAGTCTGTCTACCAGACTTTGGAGTTTTGTGCACTGTGGTGCTCATGTTATATTCTTAATCTAGCAGAATCAAATCACTAGCTGCAAAAGCAAACAAAGAAAACGGCTGCATTAAAACAAAATTCGCTGAGAAATTCATGATAAGGATATGGATTCCCAGAATTCAATATAACTAGTAGATTTACCTGGCAGCTAAGGTAGCTAAAATCATAATATATAAAGGTACAGGCAAGGGTTTAGTATTTGAAAACCCTATTATTAAAGTACGTATCAAAATTTGGTTCATTTTCATCAGAGCGCTAGAATTCTTGAAGAAAGAAGCATCCAAATACAAATGACACAATAAAAATGTCATGTAAAGTGTAAGAAATCAGAGAATAAATGGAGGAAAGAATTGTGTTGAAATTAAAATTTTCAGCTAAGAATCAGAGACGAACACTTTGACTTGAATGAGCTATCTGGAGCTGCAATTAAGCATTTATAAGAGATGAAGATGAAATCAGAACAAATAAAAACTAGTTGCAATGAAAAAGGATCTACGGGAAACGAACAAAGGATTCTGAATCCAAGTTTGTGCTGAGAGAAAGAAAGAAAGAGTACCTGGAAATATGGGAGCGAAGGTTGAAGAGCGATGCAATGGATTCAGATTTCAGAAGAGACGAGATTTTGAGTCCAATTTTTGGGGGGTTTTAGAAAATTTCCCTCCCAAAATCAAACCAAAGCGCTCCTTAGCTCAACTCAGCTGCTCCATTGCAATAACGTCTCAACTCTTCTCTATTATACTGTTTTCTAGTATTCATTAAATTCAAAACCCTAATCCCCCTCTTTCTTTTTCTTTCCACTTTTAATTAACTTGCCGACAAAACAGATTCAAATCATAGTTGTCAGAACCGGTTCAGTAATCGAACCGGTCACATTATTAAATTTCTGATTCAATTGGTAAATCACGAATTGAACCGATTGACTCAAAGATGGAGAAGAAAGACGAGACACGACTTGCAAGCACAGAATGCTGAGGATCCGGCAAGAGACGCGGCGAAGGCGGCAAGTATGCAGTGGCGGTGAACCGAAGTGAGCGGCCAGAGCCGTCCATATTTCTCAAACTCACCGGTTTACCGAATTTTTACAAAACCTAACCGAGTCAAAAGGGTTCTCTCGAATTTGTTCCTTATCCACTCCAATATGTCCAGACCGGACCGACCTAGAATATGGGTCCGTTCGAAATATTTTCCAACTATGATTTTATCATATATTAATTAACCAACATGGCTTTTTTATTTAATCCCCAATCTTTTATTTTTTGGACATGAAAAATATCGAATCCTAGTCTTCCCTTTTTTTTTTTTTATATAGATACGGGTCAAGGAGCTAATCACAAATTATTGGGTTCAAAACATATCCATCACCTGTTTGGATTTAATTGGACCATTACATTTGGGCCCATTCAATTTCGTGATACACAACTCATCTCTATAAGACATCAAAACACACGCCTTCTCCAATATTTCAAATAAAAAGCGCCGTTAAAACCCGTCAATACACTTTTTTTCCACAATACTGAAACAGAAAATAATAACGATAAAAAAAATAAATAAATCAATCAAACTAAATATACCCTAATTTTCTTCAATCCCAATCTTGGATAAGCTGGTCTGCAAACATTATCATCGATAGACCATACCTGGAGTCACAATCTATATATTATGTAGACAAATAAAAGCAAAATAAGAAATTCGACCATAAAAACAAGTAAAATAGAAGTGAACTCTCGAGTCTCGACTTAAAATTTCGTAAAGTACAATCATCGATATTCAGATAGCAATACATCTGTACAAACTAGAGTTAAAAGATTAACTACCACACTAGCAATTCTCCGAAAATATAAGAGAGTTCCTGCATTATGAGATGGGATAAAAATGGTCAAAAATGAAAATTCAGGTCTATCATCCTTGGATGCAATAGCCCAAAATTGACACCTTTCATCCCAAAGTTCAAAATTATAATACTAAATCAAGGGCTCAAGCGTCATCCAAACTCCATTTCCTAGTGTTGCAACTTGTTACTGGCCTGCAAAATTGTGTTCCAATAAGCAACGCTACATCTACTTCACTTGCTACTCCTGAGCCCTGAGAATGATAATTACTCCTTTGCCTACCACTGTTTTATGCGTGTTCCTTAATCCAAGACAAAAAAAAAAGAAAAAAGAAAAGTGAGTTTGTCACTATTACTACCAAAATTGCCACCAAACCAACAAGCAGAAGTTAATAAAGATAAAAAAAATGTTATTATTACTACCAAAAAACCGAATCATTGTCATTCAAATTTGCAGCTTAACAAAACTGTTAAGGATATAAAGATTTCATAAGGTTCAGAGCAAACACGCAAAAGAATATTCAAATAAAAGGGTTCAATACGAGAGTATGACGATGACATTTTCGTAAGGGGGATGATGAGGCTACTTCTATTAAATATGCCATGACCCAATAACCAAATACTCCCTTTCATTGTCTGGAAACATTGATCTTCTAAATGTACCGCTCCAAATCGACAGTATTTTGTAATATTTTGTACATTAATCTTCTCATGTACCACTCAAACAGACGATTTAATTGTGAAACAGAGAGATAAGCAGTTAATACTACTTGTAAAACACACATGGCATTAGAATATCGTACTATTTCAGCAGTATGCATTAATTTAACTAATCCAAGTGACATCCACAAACCTAATTAATTAGAACCTCTCAAGAAAACAAAACAACACACAGACATCAACTCCTGACATCTGGCAAGATATTGTTGACAAGTGTTTTATCAAATAAGATGATCCCATCAAACATTCAACTAGAAGTTTAGCATATGGCAAAGGGAAAAGCAATCTACCTCTTCATTCTCTACTGCTATCTAAATCAGCAGCCCCTGCTGCTTTGACATCAATGGAAAAAGCATACTCCTGATCACAGCCCAGGTATGAATCGCACATGAAGTAAAGGGTATAGGATTTCTTTCCAGCATCAGCAGGAGCAGCAAACTCCAGTTTGGCTTTTAGCTTCCGCTGAAGCGAAACCCGTTTAATGGCAAGCAACAAGTTGTTTTTGGTGTCACCAACAACAAGCCACCATCCCTCCTCCTTGGATTTTGGATACCTGGGAGCATCAACAGGTCCTACTTCTGCCTGATCCCGTTCGAGAGCGACTTGTATTGTGACATCTTCCCCAGCCCGCACATTGTCACTGTCTATCACCTCATATGACAAATCAATATTGGGGAAACGATTACAAAATCTGGCAATATCAAACAACTGGGAATCTGACATGCCCAACAACTCCCGCCTTTCATCATCGTCCATCTCTAATAAATCAAACACAGTTTCTATACTCTTCCCTGGGTTCTCCTGGCATTTCTTAGCCAGATCCTTAGTAAAGTGAGGAAGTTGTAATAGCATGGAGTCACGTTCCCACATTCCTTGAGTAACCATTTGACTAACTTCCATGGCCAGAAGAGCCAAGCTTAGCCAACCATTACTTGATATTACATCTACCATTGACTGAAGCAATCTATTTGCACAAAGAAGAACCTCCCTCTGGTCCAGTGCAAGATTTCCCCCGACAAATTGCCTTGAGAAGTGGGCCTGCAGCAAAGCATTAGCTTTAACATGTGGGTCTGTGACTCTCGGGTTTTCAAAGGAAAACCTTTGGTGATTAATTAATCTGCGAACCACCTCTTCCTCCCCGGGTCGTATTGGAAGCTGAGCATACTCAGAAGCTGAAGACAGAACCTCCAAAAGACCCTTCATTTTTGTCTTTGAAGTCAATGATGACGAAAACCGCTCAATTGTCGTGTAACTGATGTAATAATATGAAGCAATCATACCAAGATTGAGTGGAGAAAGATCCATGTCATCCTCGATGAGAACACACTTGCTCGCTTCCAAATCACTTAATGTATTTTCCACAAGCTCTGAAAGGTGATCAGAAAGATGTCTGTGACTAACTCCTTGTAGATTGTAATAGTTGGGATTTTGTGTGAGACGCCTGTACATGAATGTCCATGTGAGATAATCAACAGCATCTTGCTTATTCTCAATAACCCCAGCAACAATTTCAGCATTCAGGTTATCATGCAAGAAGTGATGAAGGTGGCTCTCAACAGGGAAAGCTTCATATAAAAATTTCTTGTAGTATTCTTTCCGGGGTGCATGACACAAGATGACACATTTCCCAGAATTATCTACCAAAGGCCGGCTGGCATGACCCATCATCTGCAGAAGATCAGTAACAGGGTAATCTGACTGTGCATTTTCACGCCCATCATAATACTGTGTGCCCATCACAACTACCAAGTGAGCCGACAATGCCACTCCCCAACACATAGAACTACTCAAAACACACACCTGAATCCAGCCAGCTTCAAACAGTTGGGTCACAATATCATAATCCAGATTGTTTAAGCCCTCATGCAAGTATCCCACTCCTCCTTGTAAAGTGGCTTTCAACATTCCATCACTAATCCTGTCAAGAAAAGGTTCAAGCTCTTCTGAGGACCGCAATAAGAAGGGCTTCTCTGCACCGTCTGCACTCGAGTATGTAATCAGATCCACAGCTGTCAGCTGCACATGCTTCCTTGTAGGCACAAATACAAGAGCAGGTTTTGCATTCTTGGCGTGCTGAACAATTGCAGTATAAGTTGGTTTTGTCATTGCTTGCATCCTTGCCTCAAAATTAGCAATGTCTACACCTTGAATGTGTATTTCCAAAGGTACAGGACGAACGCCGGGGGGAAAATTGAAAAGACCATGGGAAGTAGCTCCAATCCATTCTCCTAGATCCTTGGCATTTGCAAGAGAGGTAGACAAAGCCACAATACGAATCTTGTTTTCAACCTGACTAGCAATATATCTCATCCTCGAAACAATGACTTCTAAAACAGGACCACCTTGACCTCCAATTAAGTGGAGTTCATCAATGATGAAAAGGCTAACCTGCTGCACATGTTTCCTTTGTTTCCAGCGGCGGGATAAAGCATCCCACTTCTCTGGGGTGCTAATGATAATCTGACCTTTCTCAAGTAGCTTCAAGTCAGCTGCTGTTTCTCCAGTCAATTGAACCACCTTCAATTTAAGACCACCTCCAAATTTCCTCTCCCAATCACGATACCGTTCCTTGGCAAGTGCTTCAATAGGTGCAATATAAACAACACGCATGACACTATCAGGCCCTTTTTGATGATTCCTCAAAATAGCGAATTCTGCACAGATGGTCTTACCACTTCCTGTCGGTGCAGCAACTAATACATTGTCATCAGAATTATACAGAACTGTGAATACTTGGGTCTGAACAGGATTGAAATGCTTGAAATCCTGATAAAGTGCTTCATACGATGGATTTCTCAATGCAGTCACAGGCAGTGGTTGCAGGTCCAAGAGTTCAGTTGGGGGAGGGTACTTTTCAGGTAAGATAAGGTGCCTGAAGGAAACAGGTAGAACAGTTTGTGACCCAAGCCATCTATCTGAAACAACATGGATGAAGTATTGAGGAGGAAGAGGTTCGTAGATTGGAACTGTGAAATTCAGCGTATGATCCTCATCAATAAACTGCTTTTTCAGCATAAAATTCTCATGATGAAGGATATATTCCCCATCATTGTCCTCAACAATCACCCAAAAAGGCTCAACATAACCATGAATTCTGTCATCCCATGCAAAATCTGGAGTTATCGTGAGTTCAACCCTCAGAACTGTCCGAGTAATAGGCTGCACATGAGCTGCAAGGTTCAGTTTTGGAAATTGATGGATATATTTATGAAGCATCCTTCCCATCTTTGGAGCACGAATGAGTTCACCTATCTCTTGTGATGATAGGTCATAATACCTCTCCCAAGCCAAATCTTTCTTCTCCAACTTCGTTAATACATCACTAGGGATACCATTGAACTGACGAAGGGGTGTTTGGACACTCCACATCCTCTTGGTCACCATCTTGCACAAGTTCAGAGCCTTTTCAGCCAACTGTGCCCATCCACGTTTCATTACAATCTCAAAAAGAGCCCGCAAAAGGCGTCCAGCACTCTGAAAGAACAAATAATAAAAATCAGTAAAATACTTGCAAATTACAAAAGTCAGCAAGACAGGAAAATTTGGCGTTCTTTTGCTGTGTTTATGTTTTCATTTATAAGAATTTTAGAAAACAATTTTCAAAATTAAATTTTGGAAAACATGGAATCTGCGTCCTTTTTAAGTGTTCTCTAAGAAAATTGACAAGAACTGAGATATGAAAACATGGTGGCATGCCCCATAATTAAGCTGAACTTTCTTTTTCTTTTCAACCTTTCTTTTAAATAGTCCCCCACCCAAAACCCCTTTATCACTTCACCCTCACAACTGCAAATGTTGCCCACTTTGCCTCACTGCTTCCAACCCTTGCTGGCACTGCCTCCTGCTCCGTCGCCGGCACCACACATGCCCCAAGCGACCACTGTCAAGCATTGTTGCAACAGTTCCCTTCTTCCTTTTATTCTTCAGATGCATTAACAGTAATTTCATGAAATTGTGATTTTGAGCCTTTTGGTATTTTTGTCATTTCCTCCCTTTCAACTAATTGTAGTTGCATTCATAATGAGATTAATTTTCTGTTAGGGAATTAATAATGGATATGAAAGAAAAATCAGTTTGTATCTGGGTTTGCATTCAAAAAAAAAAAAGAAAAGAAAAAAGAGATCAACTTAACTGTACTCAGTTATAAAATACAGGCATGTACACACAGGGAAAATTAAACGTATTCTAATATCACAATTTATTTTGAAGTTCATATAAAATATTTTTTAGTTCATAATTTTTGAAAACAATGACACGTAATATGATGCATAATAAAATTAAGTTACTATTTTAGTTACTTCAAGATATTTCACGTTTAAATTATTTTTAAGTTGACATTTACTTTTATTTTAAAAGTTTTAACAGATTGAAAATTGGCAAATCAAACAGATTTTCAACGTTTCCAAGTTTTTAAAGACAACAAAATATAGTCAAACCAAACATGTTTCCTAGAACTTGAGAATATGAAAATAGAAAATGTTTTCTTATTTCTTTAACAAAACTGACCATTAATATCTCAATAGTATAGAACATATTCTCACCTGAGTTATGAAAACCATATCAGATGTTAGTGAAAGCCCTTCAAGCTTTAACTGTGAAATGTATGCTTGAAGCAAAACATTGATTTTCGCACTTGGCTCTTCCAAACTCTCCTTGATGGGAATGGGAACACGGTCCAAAAGCTTTGCTAGCTCCATCTTCTCATCCTGCCGTACCGTCACATACTTGAATTCTTCACTCAGTGAGAACAATCGGCATAGCTCTATGTCTCCCATCGTAGGCTTCAAATGCTCGTTATATGTGGAGATGGTTCCATGTGTTATGTAGTAGTAACTCGCAATGCGACCCAAATCAGTGACCTGAAAATACCCACTCTTCCTGTCATACTTCACCAAATTATTCCTATCCAAGATGGTTGCAGCTGTATGAATCTGCAAGATTTCAATCAGAGATTAAGATTAGCCAATAAACCAGTAAAATATTGGAATGGGCAATGCAAGGATACACATCCAAAACATCTGCATTAATATCACCCAAATTCGTCCACCATATTATCGAAAGAGAAAATCCCAATTCCAGGTAAAGGAAACAGGTAATTTTAGTAGTGAAAACAACAAATTTTTCCTCTAAGTGGAAAATAGAATGGAAACCATGTGCCGTCTTTGTAACTAAACAAACCTTAAGTTTCTCAGCCAATAATGAACTAGTAACCACTTTAAACAATTCTACACAAACCATTAATTGACAAGCATAAATATGACTAGAGACACATTCCATACATTTCACACACAAAAAACAGATATACAATTAATCGAAAGAAAAAGAAAACCCATAATAAATAAACTAGTGTTGGGTTAAAAGATAAAAATAACTAAATAAAACAAACCAAATAAAGGCAAAGAAATCAGTTTGGTTCAGGTAAATGATGCATAACGACACAATGAAAGCATATATTGCAGCGCAACTTCAAGTTTTTCTTGGCCGATGAAGATCTAGTACCCTTTAAATAATTCTAACACGACTACAACGCCCATCCATATATATGTCGCATGCACGCGCTCACACAAACAAATGAAAAACCGGGGGGTTGGGTGGGGGGAGTCCTTAATAAATAAACAGAAAAAGGAAGTGTCAAGTTAAAACTTCTAAAAACAAACCAAATAATGACAGACATCTTTTTGGTTCATGTAATAATGCATTATGATACAATTAAAACTTATATTGCAGTGATACTTACCAAATCAGCTCTTCTTTCCTCCAATAATACATCTCTTGTCAGCGCATCAGGTTCCAAACCATAAAGTGAAGGATTCCGCACCATGCGGACATACAAGTAAGTATATCCAAGCCAATGACAGGCTTCTCTAGCATTTTGGACAGTACCAAGTACAATTTCTGCATTCAGCTGATCAGCCAACTTGGACACAAACTGGCTCTCAATAGGAAGTTGCTGATTCATAAGTGAGAGGTAATACTGCAACTCACTATGGCCAGTAACAATTATTCCTTCACCATACGAGTCATACTGGGGCCTTCCAGCACGACCCAGCATCTGCATCACATCAAGAGGGCTCAGTTCAGTCCATGCTCCCTTCTCCGGACTGTAAATCTGTGTTCCCTTAATTATCACCGTGTGAGCTGGAAGATTCACACCCCAGGCAAGGGTTGCGGTGGATACCAAAACTTGCACATGCCCATCAGCAAAGAGATCCTCAACAAGCTGACGATCTGTCCTGTTCATACCGGCATGATGAATTGCAAAACCGTATGGCAGAAGATCCTTAAGATCATTGCTCTTCACAAGGTCCGTATGAGTATGAAGAATCTCCCGACTTGCACTATCTTCTTTAAGGAATCTAGCAAGAGTATCTTTTGCAAGAGCAGTATCTCTGATGGCTTTAGCTGTTTTAGCAGTTTCTTTCCTTGAATGTACAAATATAAGAACTTGATGTTTTCCTGCCACAGCCATAACTTTCTCATAGCAAATATCATTCATCAACTGGAACCTCTGAAGTGGCTTCTTTACTGTGATTCCAACATACTGTTGAGAAAGGGGAACAGGCCTATAACTATTATCAAAATAGAACAACCCCTTATCCAGTTTAACTCGTAAGAATAGTGCCACATCTTCATAATTAGGAAGGGTAGCAGACAAACCCACCAACCGAATATGCTCTTCTGTGGCTTCAATCTGCCTCACTGTTCTAGCAACAATGCTTTCAAGAACAGGACCTCTATTATCATGAAGAAGATGGATCTCATCAATGATAACTAGTTTCACAAGCTGTGTGTAAGTGCGATCTCCTGACTTCCGAGTGATAATATCCCACTTCTCAGGTGTTGTTACAATAATTTGAGTCTCCTCTATCTGTTGTCGGGTTAGCGATTGATCTCCACTGAGCTCCCTAACTTTAACATCATAACTCTGCAGCCGATTGGATAAATTCCCAACCACCTCAGCTACAAGGGCTTTCATAGGTGCAACATAAACAATTTTGTATGCACTATGATCAATTGAACCATCATCTGGATTTCTATGCAGGGCAATCTGCCGGAGTATTGTGAGGACCGCCACATTAGTTTTACCAGCCCCAGTTGGAGCACAAAGAAGAAGATTGTCAGGCTTGAAAAGAGCAGTCTCGTAAACCTGGCTCTGAACCCTATTCAACTGTGTCATTCCTTTAAAGGCTGGTTGTGCCCAGTCAGGCATAGAAGATATCTTAACAAGCTTCTCATTCTCCTTAAGTGGTTTAGCCTTCAAAGCTGGCACATGAATTTCTTCATAACCCTTGCTGAGATGCCTATAAGACCCATCTGGAAGGTCACACTTCTTTTTTGCCATAAACAAACCACCTTGAGCAAAAGCAAGGTTATCTAGATCAATCATCTGACGCTGACCTTTCAACCATCCACTCTCTGCATCTCTATCAGCAAGCCCCCTCCTGCTCCTCTCCCTGTCCGTGTTCCCCTCACCACCAGTATCGTCCCTCAACCGACGTGCCTCTTCCCTTATACTCTTCTCCAAGTTCTTCTGCCTCTCCTTCGCAGAGGCCCTTGTTGCGTGCAACTGTTCCAAAATAGGCTGCAAATCTGTCCCCTTCATTTCCTCCTCAATCTTCTCTCTTTCCTCCTGGTCCTGTGCCCTTGCCAACTTGGTACACCACACTATCTTCAGTCTGTTCCTTAAAAGGAACTTAATGAGACTGAACTTATCAAACTCAAGATGGATCAACAGCTTGTTCTCAACTTCTCTGTCATCACCTTCAGCCAGAATCTTTAGAACCTCTTCAGCGAGTTTCTGGCACTGCTGTGGATCAATCTGCTGCTCAAACGCCTGTGAAATCTTCCTCTGCAGCCAATAGGCATCTATATCCTGTACATTGAGACTCATTCCCTCATTTGCATCCTCCATATCTTCATCGTCAATACCACCACCCATTTGCATACCACCTGATCCATTTGGTTCGGCAACATCATCCTCATCCTCTTCCTCCTCTTGCACCTGATCAAGATCACTCTCATCATCGTCATCCTCATTCTCCTCAAATTCCACTGCCACACCAACATCATCATCAAGGCCATCATCGCCATCCATAGCCGAGGTACCATTGGCAGCATCAGACCCCTCCTGAAAGTCTGTAATAAGCTTCCCAATAGAAACCAGCTGGTCAAACACTTGATTAGGAATAGGATTCAAAAGCTTCTCAATTTCCTTCTTCTTGTCCGGATTCTTAACAGCATCATTCTTGAGCACTGCAAGAATCTCATCAGCCGCACCGCTAACAATGCTGAGCGGCTGCCCGCCAAGCTGCTGTTGAATGACACTCAGCATGGCCTCATAGGCAGCCCTAGTCTCTTTGGTCTTGGGCTGATACACGCCTTCCTCCGTGGCAGTGAGGACACTCTCTTCCTGGAGGCGGCGGCGCTTGCCCTGTCGAGGCAGGGGCTCGGTCAAAGGGTCACGCTCCTTTTTCTTCTTCTGCTTAGCCTTCTCAAGTTTCTCATCCAGCTCGGCGGGCCTGCCACGGTAGGCCCGGTCACCAAAGCTCCTCGGGTCGATCTTCCCCCACAGTGACTCGGGTTCACCAGTAGGCTCGTGGGTTTCCCGGGGACGCGAGTCGGTGGTGAGGACCAAGCTCGAGTTGGCACGGTACTCATACTGCTTGAACCGTGCGTGTGCCTCCGCACCACCACCAAGGTGCGACATTTTTCTCTACTCTCTTTAAAGCCAAGTTAAGAGAGAGAGAGAGAGAGAGAGAGAGAGAGGGAGAGAGAGAGAGAGAGAGAAATACCCTAACCCTGCAAAATCAAAATTGAAAGCAAAGATGGATCAGAAAAGTCTTAGATACGACCAATTGAAACAAAACCAGGCAACATAAGAAAGACAATAAGATTGAAGTAATCGAAAGAAGAAAAAAGTAATAACAAAAGTGTCCGACTATGGAAATGGTAAAACCCTGATGCTGAAAAGGTTGAAGAGAATAGAAAAATGTAATACCTATATTGGAAAAGTGAATATCACAGATCAGCAGAGAGATATGACCGGCAGCGAGAGAGTACAGAGGTAGCCACCGAGACCCGGTGAGTAGAAAGCAAAGCAGCAACGGAGAGATGGACAAAAACCAGAGGAGATTAGAGCAGATAGCTCAAAGGTTGTAGCCTTGTTGAAGAAGGATGGAGGAGAGAGAACACATAGAAGTAGCCGCAGTGAAGAAGTGGGAGTAACGCTGGAGAAAGATGTTTGTAAAAGAGGCTCGAATTGGTAGAGGGCTGTATGTGTGCGTGACAGAGCGAGAGACAGGGGACTTAGGAAAATTAGGGCTTTGGCATGTAAGTGAATGGGGTGGTGCGGTCGTGTTTGCACGAAGATGGTGATGGAGTAAACAGTGAAAAGAGTCGGCTTATTTGGATGGTCGGTGGTGAGCAATGTAGAAGCAGAACGGGTTAAAAAATCTAGTATGTTTGAGAAATAATAATTAATTTTGTTATACTAGCTCATAAGCATTATAGTATCAATTTTCCGATTAAATAATAAAAATTATTGAATAATTGCTAAACAGGAAGAAAGATAATAATTTCATGTACTATATAAAGATATAAAGAGAATTGTAATGGTTTGAGTGAAATTTTTGTCCTTTTAAAATTTTTGTTATTACTTTTATACAATTATAATACAGAATCGAAGTTGGTTCATTCAAGTTTATAATTTATATAGATTTTTTACTATTGAGTTATAATTATTTTATGTATTATTTAAAAAATAATTAATAAAAACGTGATTTTGTAAGAACTTCATTTTTCGTAATATGATTTTTTGAGTTTTCTGCGATTGGAATTTGTGAAATTTGAGAATTACAGTTTATTTCGTTTTAACTAAACGGATCCATATAAAAAAAAAGGTTTCTATTAAAATATTTTTTAATATAAAACAAAAAATATTTTTAATGATGATATTTAATTACTGGATCTAAATTTATCCAATAAAAAATTTTTACTTGTATTTTTGATCCGTTTAACTTCACCAAAATATTTTTACTTGTATTTTACTTGATCTGATAAAGTAAAAATAAGTAATCAAGTAATTACTATTTTTGGTAATTATCCTTTATTTTTTTGCCTTAATTTCTTTTATATTGTTACCGTGTGCTTCGAATTTTCATGTAAGATTTATGTTGTCTTCTTTTCTTCTTCTTTTTTTCGTGTAAATTATTTTTCAGTCAACAATTGAACATTGCCACTTTGAATTTTATCATCTTTTCCTTTGTCGTTTTTTTTAATGTGTTATATTTCAATTTATTCGTTGTTTTTTCTCGGTTAATGAGTTTGCGCTATATATTTCTATTTTTCTTGATCTCTGTCTATTGATGCTTGAAATATGTAGGAAAATACTGTGTTGGATTTTAGTTTTGGGCACTACAATAAATAAGGGTTTTCGCAACGGTCAAAAACTGTTGCCATAAATCAGAAAACCGTTCCTAAAACTTTAGGCAACAATTTGACAATGGTTTTTTTTTAAGGCAACGGCAATAAAAAAAAACCATTGTCATAGTTACTGGCATAGACAACGATTTTGACAATCACTTTTAAAGAACGGTTTAGAACCGTTGCTATATAGACAACGGTTTAGAACCGTTCTCTTTCATGACGTAAAGGTTTAAAACCATAACTGGATAGGCAACGGTTTTAAACTATTATAGTTTTGTTGTTCACAAAGGCAATGGTTTTAAGTTGTTGCCTTCGGTGTTGTTTTTTTATAACGGTTTTAACACCATTATCATTTTGTAGCTGCCTTTAGCAACGGTTTTACACTATTGTCTTTTGTAACTGTTGACAACGATTTTTTTGTAATTATATAATTCTTTATATACAATAGTTTCTTATATTGCGTTGAAATTAGTTCCAACTATTTTTTTAATCTAGTGTCAATAAATAACCTTAATTATTTAAATCAAATTACTAAAGAAAACTAATTGAACATTTACCATCAAATTCGATATATAAAGTATTATGTAAGATCCACAATCTCATATTATATCATCATTGCAAAATATCATAATACTAGTCTAAGGTCATGTTTGGGTAAATAACTTAAATAAGTTAAAGTATAAGGAGTTTTATTAATAGCAGCTTATAAATAAGTTATTTTGTGTTTGGATTTTTAACTATAGAAGTACTTATTTTAAAGTTGTAGCATTTGGATAAATAACTCAAAAAATACATTTTTTTTACACAAGAGAATGGATATTAAAATAACGATGATAACAAATACTTTCCATTATTGAAGGTTGATTTTACATAACCAAATCACTAAGATTACAATCGATCAGGCAATTGATTCTTTATTTGTTCCTTAATTAGTTCCATTTTTCTAGCGCTTTCAGCATTCGGTTCTTCCCACGTAATATCATTAGAAACTGATTCTTCTACTTCACATTCACCTTCACCCATAAGATCAAAATTTTCATGGAATTCTTCAAATTGTTCATCGCTTGTGTCATTCCGTCAAATAAAATTGTGTAAAGCCATACAAGCACCAACAATTCTAACTTGTGTGTCTAAGAAAAACGATGGCATGGCACCTAAAATTTTCCATCTTGCTTTACAACATCCAAATGAACGTTCAATTGTACATCTAAGGCTAGAATGATAGTAGTTGAATACTTCATTTCTTCCTCTTGCTCTGGGACACAATCTAAAATGCGGAAGATGGTATCTGTGACCTTTATAAGGACCTAAGAACCCCATAAAACACAGATAGCCAGAATCTACCAAGTAGTGCTTATCTAGCAAAATTTAGTGCACCACAAAATCAGTTAATAAAAATAAAGAGTTTAATCTAATATAAATAATATCAGTCTCAAATATGCTAACTTTTAGGAGGAAGAGGGAAATGAAGACTTTGTCTACGCACAGCTTGATTGAAAATTTTAGTATCGTGTGCAAATCCCTCCTAACCTGCCCATACAAATGTGAAACACATGTTAAAATCACATACTGCCATCACATTTGTAGTTGTGATCCCCTTTCTACCAATGTATGGAATTTTCTTATCGGCAAGAACGACAACAGGTATATGAGTTCCATCTATTGCACCAATGCAATTTTTAAAATATGGATAATATCTTTCATCATTTTTAATTTCCACTGGAGTATCTATGAATTGTGGATCAGTTGGTTGAATAATATGTTGAGCAAGCTTGCAAACAGCATCCAATACACAATGAACTTGTCTAGAAATAGTTTTCTCTGGATGTTGGAATCTCTCTTCTGCATTACGTATTGAACCTGGTGGTTCAATGATATATAAAAATATACCTACTTGTTCATGAATTCCAATCCCTTTTGTTGTCTTCAGATTGTAAGTATTTTGTAAAACATCACAGAGATGAAGGAACACGAGCTTTTTCATCCTAAATTGCTGGTAGCAACGAATATGATGCCCATTTAAAAGTTCATTTACCCAACTACTTCCTTCAACCTTGAAGTTTTTCGTGGATTTTTCACAACGTACTTTAGAAAATAATCAACACAAGTTGCGATTGTTATTAAAGTCATTGTCTTCTTCTTACGTTTGGCTATACCTTTTATTTGTTTTCAAAATCTTCGTCTGACATATTTGTATTTGATATCAAACTTTTAGTTGACAAACTTTCAGTTGAGCTGTTAGATATCCTATTATACAAATATTTTAAACTAATATCAAATAATAAACACTAATCACACTTGTGTGTCAACCACAATCTTCAAATAAACACTAGTTCACATCTTAAATATAAAATAGCAAACAACCATAGAAAATAATAAAAAAATATAATCATATAAAATATTTTTTGAACAACACATGAATATATTAAAAAGAGACATTCTAGCAAAAAAACTTTAAGAACCAGACACATCTGCTAAACTATGAGTCTTCAACCAACCAAGTTGTAAGGCAGAATCTTCTAGCCCCATAAAAATCTCTCTATTTGACCTTTTTGCCATTAGTCTTGTAGCTATAAAGAATATATCACTCCCCACTTCTAGCCCAGGTAATTGTTTGAGAACAGCTAAACAAGTAGATATACTTGGTACGTTATTTCTAAAAGCTATTTCGTTGGCCTTTTCTTCTTCAAACATATTAATTATACATTCTAGTTGAGTTGAAAGTTGAGAGGCTCCAGACCCTTTTCCAACCTTTCATCTCTTTTGTCTCATTGCACTAGGAGGCGTTGATTCATCATTTAACTCATCTTCTAAATCTTCTTCCTAATTACCATTATCTTCGTCATTATATCTATCGTTATAACTATCATTTATATCTTCAGAAGGTGCCCATGCACCTACACCAATAGCTACAACATCTTCAAAAAGGAACTCCATTTCATCAAGATGTTTTGGACCTTCCTCTCTAAATTTTGCCACATCAGGATTTTCCTATGAGACGATAAAATGACAATTAAAAATCTCTCGATAAAATTGATATTTCTGAAATAGTTTTAAAAAATGCAACATACCTGAATCTTAGCATCCTACTAATCATCACTTGCTTGTATGGTCTTCTTAATAGGATCCCAACCAAGACCGGTCTCTTTTCCGTTTAGTTTAACCCATAGTTCCCATTCTCTTTTCATAGCCTCCCACTTGTTTTTAGATTGTTTAGACTCATAATTTAAACCAGTCTCTTTCAAGAATTTTGTTTTCAAATTTGCCCAACCAACCTTGTTAAAATGTGTTCCAAGTCTATTTCCAGCCACCATCTCTTCTTTACATATTTTCATGAATATAACAGTATTTCGTTCATTCTAATCAGTTTTAAATTTTCTTCCGGACTTGCCACTTTCATGAATTTGTTGGGGAAGAACATAAAAAAAAAGAAATCAAACAAACATTTTGTACATGAAGAGATACATAAAAAGTGGAGAGATACATAAAAAAATTATTACTGTTTTTTGTTTTTTTACTCTTATTAGAACTCTCTCCTATTTTATTGGGGTCAAGAACATGCTATAACTAATTATAAAAATAATAGCAAGTTGTATAAAAATAAAATCACATATAAAAAAATAAAATTAAAACTGAGATTTCATAGCATACACAATGTTCAATACAAAATTAATAATAAAAATAGAATGATAAAATGATAAAAAAAAAATACCTGGAAGGAATATATGCTGGTTCAGATGAAACAGAAAATGGTGGTGGAGGGTCAATACTTCCAGCAGATGAATCATTACGTGAAAATAGTGGTGGAGGGCCAGCACTTCCAGTAGATGGAACATTGCGTGAAGATGATGGTGGAAGGCCAGTGCTTCTAGAAGATGGAACCTTGCGTGAAAATGGTAGTGGAGGGCCAGTATTTCCAGCAGAAACAGGAAATATTTTTTCACAGAATCAAGAATGAAAGTAGATTTTTTTTGTTTTGAAATCAATTTTTTTTTTCACGAAAGTGATAAAATGACTTATCGAGAAGGAAAGAAGTCATATATTTCTACTTCTTCAAAAAGCTGTAAATTAACTTTTCAGGAAGTTAAAAGCTTTTCTTTAAAATAGTGCCAAACACGCTTATCGTAACTTTTCATAATTTAAAGGTAAAAAAAAATAGCTTCTGTCACTTCCCAAACGGACTCTAAGTCATAACTACTTCTAATTATATCATCATCATTTTTCTAAATACCATAATATTAGTCTAAGTCATAACAACCTCAAACTATATCATCTCATTTTGCAAAAAATATAATAACAAAAGAGAGTTGAAATAGTTAAGTAGCAAGTAGGTTTATCATCATCATATTTACAAGTTCATGACTTTTACTCTTTAACATTTGCTCTTCAAATTGAAAACCCCAAAATCTAATTGAAAAAGTACCTTATCTAACTTTGAAAAGAATCAACTCTAAGAGGGAGCCATCCATGAACAGCTTCACCACCAGTAACTGTGAGCCAACTTGGGAAAATCTCCTCCTCTTACTTGTACTAGTATTGTTCCAAATATAATGCTACCTACTTCTGGTGACATGAGTCAGTCATCCCTTGCTTCCTATGATGCAAAATTTTGGACCCAATTATGATATAGAATATATCAAATGCATTCACATTTTTAACTTATATATATAGATTGGAGGAGTGAGTTATTTTCTAATTAAAAACATTGACATAAATAGATTCTATTAACAAAAGAGAACATTGTTATAAAATCATGCTATAAAAGAGAACATAGATAGATTCTAATTTAAAATCATGCTATCAATATTATATTTTTATATATAAATATAAAAATAACACATATAGGAATACGACTACTACTTTCCCTCTGATCTTGATTTGAAAGTGAAAGCTCATGAAAGCTCATAGAGGACCCTAAAACTTAGAACTTACAAAATCAAAATTCTTAATCCCTTGCTTACATTTGGGTTATGGTGGTCATCCAAGACATAAAGTTGGGACTGAGACATTTATTCCAGATCCAAAGAGTTACAAGGTTAGTTATTAATAAGAAGAGACTTGAGTTACCTAAACTGAGGTTGAGCCATAATGAGCTGAGGAGGCAGAGGACTGCGAGACAGGGCGCAATTCAGAAGCAGCAATGATAGGGGCAGACCACGCACTGCGAGGAGCGGCTTTAGCAACGACGGCCAAGAGAGAACCAACAATGACCACGCACGCCGGGAAGAGGACAGGGGCAAACACGACCAACGTACACAGCAATGAGACGGGCAGACATGACCCACGTACGCGGCGATAAGAGCAGCAGAGATGATCCACGTATGCACGGTGAAGAGAGAGACAGAGACACAGTGATGGCGCACCACGAATTGCTTCCTTCGACGGTGGGTTGGGGCTCGATGATCCGGTGAAGGCTGCGTGAAGTTCTGTGATGATGGCTAACGTACGATGATGAATGATGGGTTAAGGTGGTGGGTTAGGGCTCGCTAGTAGAGGAAGGGAAGATGACGAATGGTGAGAGGACCGAGCAGGAAGTCTGTTGGGCTCTGATTATTTTTTTGGATTTTTCTTTTAAGTGTCAAAACAATATTATATGTTAACTTATAGAGGGAATTAAATGAAAAAAAACTAATATTTGTTTTAAATTTTTTTTCATAAATAATATTTGTTAAATTATTTAAAGAACATTAAAAATTTGTTTTTTTAATAAAAAATTGATGTAATGATTATAAAACCGTTTTTTAAAATAGTCAAAGAGAACGGTTTTATTTTGTTGCTATAACACAGTGAAAAATTGAATTTCAACAGCAACATTGTAAAAATCGTTCTCTAAGACCATCTAATAGAATGGTTTTAAAGTGTTGCAATTTTGGCAACGGTTTTTATGCATATTCTTTATACAAATATTAAAACAACAATAAAAAATGTTGCTTAAAAACAAATCATTGTAACAGTTATAAAAGCGTTCTTTAAAATAGTCAAAGAGAACGATTTTATTTTGTTGCTATAAAGTAGTAAAAAATTGAACTTCAACAGCAACACTTTAAAAAACTGTTGTCTAAAACCATCCAAAAAAAGGTTTTAAGGCGTTACAAATTTTGTCGTTACTAAAACCCATATTTGTGGTAGTGGGGTTATCTCCTGTGTGTGCTCATATTTGGTGATTTTTAGATAGCTAAATATAACTTTCAGATCCCCAATAAAAATATTTTCTTTAAATTTATTGTTTCTGATTCCTAATTATATTTTTGGATTTTTTTCTCTGGATTAGTTTATATTATTAATTATTAATCCATTCGTTTCTTTATTTTTGTTTTGTGTTAGTTCGCATCGATTCAAATGATGCTCTAACCGACATGATGGAGGTTGGGTCTAAAAGCGTACGAAAGTTGCTTCAATCTTTGACTCTAATTGTAGTCGATCTCGATTTTTTTTAGCCTTCGATTGTGGTTTTCTATAATTTTTAAGGAATCCATTTCCTTGGTCAATTTATTTCTTAGCGACTCCACTTCTTTAATAATCTAATCACTCGTAATCTCTGTCCCACACTTATAGACAAAATCCAATTTTTTTTATTAAATCATCAATTATATTTAATTATAAATAATGTTTTTTTTTTAACATTGGTTTTTTTTTTTTCAAATTACTGGTAACGTTTAATTGCAACTTGTGGGGTTAGACATGTTCTTATAGATCATGTGTCCGTAAATCCTCTAATATAGATCATCTGGTCCAATCATTTGGTACCCATTAGCACATGATAGGTCATTGTTTAAATTACTAGCATGTTTATTTCATAGTAGTGTTATAATTTGTATGCCAGATTTTAAATATTTCATAATTATCCATTCTCGTGTATAAAGAATTAAATATTTATATATAACCCTCTATAGTCAATTAAGCAAAGAATTTTAATCACATAATAATTATTTTATTTTAAAGTAACTGTTGCTTTGAATTAATATTATTTTAAATTAAAATATTATTTTAAATTATTTTAATCACATAATAATTAATATTATTTTATATGTTTTTTATATAACAATTGTGGTTAGATTTTGGTTGTAACCTCTTATCTTACAAATGTCAATCCATAAACAAATATATTGGAATTGTTATCGTCAAAAACACAAAAAAAAAAACAAAGGGTTTCATTCAACTGAATACAACTTGTAAATAGAAAACAAAAGAAACTCCATAAAAATGAAGAGTCAGAGAAATAAGTTGTATTTTCAGCAAGCAAATTTAAAAAAAAGTTAAATCGATAAAAAAACCGCAATAGATATAACATAATGACAATATTAATCGAAGATGAAGTTCGATACAACAAAAAATAAATATTAATATAAATAGATATCCGATTTGTTAAAAGTTGAAGAAAGAAAAAAAGTTTAAGCCAATAAACCAATTCAACAGTATAAAGAAAAAAAAAGTAAACAATGAAATTGAAAAAGAGAACGTCACTGAAGTGGAAGGTATAAAATAATTATATAATGAATGTGCTATATTCAATTCAATGAGGCGAATAGACAACACCAATCATGCCCTAATAGATACACAGTATTAATTTATTCAAAGTATTGCAATAACTAGAGAACACAGTATTAATTTATTATGCAAATATTACACGTAAAAAAGAGCGTAAAATATTGTGATAACTAGCATATGTCTAATAGATACATTTTTTCATATTTATATTATATAACTGGATAAATATCTGAATCAATAAAAATATATTTTAAACCATAAATTTAATTTTGATAATAAACAATATAACAATCATGCCCTTACATTTAAAAAGGATAAGAAAAATTCCATCAGTATAAAACTTGTCTGATCATATACAATTTAAAATATACATTAAGTATACAAAAGTTAATTAAACTGAATGAATTTATAGGTGAACCTAACTCAAAGCAGGTTCACAAATAGTACAACTCATGGTCCGACGACAGTAGATACTGGTTACATCACTAGCACCTTCGTCACCATCATTACAGTCCCACCCTCTTCCATAGAGATGATAGTTATAGAGACGACCCATGTGGCCACGGGTTGGGATGGCCATGAACAGGCGATAACGTGACATAACTTCCATTTGCATATGGTGAGTGAACCAGACGCTTTAAGGGCACGGTAAATTTTGATCCCGTTGTTTTTTGACTCATTGTCATCATTACGAAGCAAAAGCATCATTGACAATGTGTACTTGCTTGCGTCATAGCCTTTGATTGCATTAGTGCGCAGCAGTTGAAATCCAACATCATCGTGTAGTCGAATGAAAAGTTCCCATATTTTGTTCCGAAAGAGAAGCTCTGTATAACGACCATTCTCTCAGCACCAGTGAAAGAATATCATTACGCCTGGGTCCATATACCAAGTAAACCCAAATTCGTGTGGTTCTGGTATAGAAGCACATGCAAAAACAACATCCTTATCTACCTCGCGCAAAGCCTTGCATGTCATTCTGAGATTGCATAGGTCCTTAAGAGATTTTGACGTGACTTTCATGCTAATGGCTACCCATATATTGTGAGGAAAGTACACGATATCTGTCAAACGCTCCATTACCCTTTCTGAAAGAGAAATGGTTGAAAGGGGGTAGGGATATACTTAATTGAATACAGAACGGAGCAAGTAGAGGCATTTCTTTATGCTATATTTCTAATCCCTTTGCGCCGTTTTGTAAATTGTTGCATCGAATATGAATTGTCGCATCGTTTCTCTCTCTCATACGGCTTCATGAACAAGCGTGCCCCAACATATTCCTCAAACACATTTTTATTAATAATTTTGAAATAACTACTAATAAAATATTACAATTGTTATTATTTGATGTAATGCCCTTGTTATAATATGGGATAAGTACTTTTTTCGTCCCTAAGGTTTGATGTCAAAATCAAAATCGTCCCCGACCTTTTTTCATTATTAAAATCATCCTCAACGTTACAAAATGTTATAAAATCGTCATTTTCTACCTCAATTTTATTTTTTTACCAAATTATCCTTATTAAATAATAAAAATAATAAAAAAATTAAAACAAACCCCACACCCCACTCCCTCACTCCCTCACCGTAAAATAATAACAATTGTAAAATAATATCATAACATAAAATACTATTAGATTTATTATTTTTATATCCAATAAATGTTTATCCCTAATGTTTATAATTAAAAATTTTGCTATTAACCTTATTATTATTTTTTAGAATTATTAAGCACGAGAATGGATAATTATTAAATGTTTTAAATCAGGCATACAAATTATAGCACAACTATAAAATTTACCTGCCAGAAATTTAAACATCGGTTATGACTTGAAAATATGCTATTTTCCTTATTATTATTATTATTATTATTATTATTATTATTATTATTATTATTATTATTATTATTATTATTATTATTATTATTATTATTATTCTGACTAATTTGTTTTTTTCTCTATCGTAAGTTATCAAATGTATGAATATTGCTATTGTTATTAATAATGCTGGCAACGTTATTAATGGTTTATCTAAGTTTTGCGTAAAGAAGACATGTTCAGATTATAATTCCAGAAAAATTATTCTACCTAACACTAAAAGCTTAATGTTTTCATATAACTATTTTTTTATTTAGAATTTATTTATATTATCTCTTAAAGATACATGTTAAATTTACAAAGTAAAATAGCTTTTATTGAAAATACACGAAAAAATAGTATATATTTAATTTGTTTTGAATTAATTAAACAAATAATTTGTAAATATGTAAAATTTATTCTATTAAATGAGCTGGATAAGGATCAGTGATTTCTATTTATTATTCTTTGAGTTATGGAAATTTAATATTTTTATCATTTTGAGTTTCACTAATCTTCCTCATCTTTTTTTTTATCCTATACTCATGTTATTTAGCAATTTGATTCCTATTGTTTTCATTATGTATAATTTGAATAAATATTTACTTGTACTTGAAAAGAAAAATTATATAAAAACATAAAAAAATGTTAAAACATGCTGTGTAATTTTAAAGTATTTGCTTAACTGATAAATCATTCAAAATTATCAAAGACAGCAATCGATAGATAAAAATATCGGGAGGACAGTTACAATAAGGATCGGAACAACTTTAGTACGCTTTTGGTCAGAAAAGTTACTTTGCCATTTTAATGTAAAAAACAAAGACTGAAAAAGTATTTGTCGATAACGGTTGTTTTTTTTGTGTTTTTGTCGATAACGGTTCCAATATATTTGTTTATGGATTGACATTTGCAAAATAAGATGTTATAACAAAAATCTGATCACACTTGTTATATAAAAAAATATATAAATAATATTAATACATTCAAAGCGACAATTAATGTAAAAAAAATTATTATTATGTGATTTAAAAGTCTTTGGTTAACTGATTTTAGAGGGTTATAAATAAATAGGGGTAAGTACGATTTTGGTCCCTTAAGTATGGGGTCAGAATCGAATTCGTCCCTCTTCTTATTTTGCCATTAAAATCGTCCTTAATGTTGCATTTGTATTTAAATTCGTCCTTTGTAATTAAAATTTTTTTTAAATGACAATTCTACCCTTTTTCATTTCGCGGGAAACGCTTGGTTTATTTCCTTGGATGAGAAACCCTTGACGTTTGTTAGTCACAACGCTTGGTTTCTTATTCACAAGACTTCGTAAAGGAAATCCAATACATTGTGCCCTAACCCAGAATCGGAGAGGAGCGTAGATGTTGATGGACTGTAACTGAAGAGAGGAGGAGAGATCGAGGAACTGGAAGAAAGGGACGTGAGGAGTTCCGATAGGGTTTGAATAGGTATGTTGTTGTTCCTTCTTTTCAGTTTGGTAGCTGTCTCTGCAGTAGGTATTCTCGGGTTAGATTACTTAGGGTTTGGGGGTGTGTTTATCGTTGGTTTGAGAGTTCCGTCTGTTTCATATTCTATATTAATGTGTATGTGTTGTTGTACTCTGTTTCAGGGTGTGGTAGAAGACCATGGGTTATTTTAAAGTGAAGGTTTACCATGGAGGATGGTTTACGTATAAGAACGGTCCATTAGAGTATGTGGGAGGAGAAACAACGGTGATAGAAGAGATTGATGGTGATCGGTGGTCTGTATTTGAAGCGTATGCTGAGCTAAAGCAACTTGGTTACGTCAAGGAGAATATCCCATCATTATGGTTCAAGGATCCAGTTGTTGAAGACATGGAGAAAAATCTGAAATTATTTAAAACTGATGCGGATTCCATTGAGATGTGTCGAATAGCAGAGTTGAGAGACCATGTAGAGTTATATCTTGTCCATAAGGTTCAGGACGAAGAGATGTTTCCTGATGTTGGCTATATTGATGTTGGGGATAAAGATGGGATGGGTGACATTAGTGAGGGGCAGGAGCTGGTTCCGTATGGGGGAGTAGATGAGGGGGGAAAGGAATCTGAACCATTTGCTGCTGACTCTGGGGCAGAGGACGACAATGAAGTTGGGTATGATAAATCTAGTGACAGTGACAGTCTCGATTCGGAGTACAATCCATCTGGGGAAGAGGACGATAGTGAAGATGATGTGCACTTTACTGATAGTGATGATGATGTTAATCCTGAGGTAAGTGGCTTTCAAGATGTGAATGTGATGAGTAAGAAACCTAGGGCTGTGAATAAGAATGCTTGTGCAAGTGAGCAGTTTGAGAATGTTGAGGGAGGAGACAGTGATGACTTAGATTTCGATCACCGGGTTGGGTCTGATTCAGAGCATGAGGGCTTCACATTCCCAGTTCACAAGCTTCCGAAAGATATGACTCAATACAAATGGGAAGTTGGCACTTTGTATGCATCTCGGGAGGAGTTCAAGGATACGGTAACTGCTTATGCTGTGCATACGGCAAGGTCAATCAGGTTTAGGAAGTGTGACTTGCAGAGGGTTAGGGCTGTTTGTTCGGGTGATTGTCCTTTCTGGGTGTATGCTGCAAAGGTCAGGGGTGAGGAAACTTGGCAGCTACGCAGCATGAACTTGACACACACATGCACACAAGCACACAGGGTGGGGATCTTACATTCGAAATGGCTCGGCAAGGCGTTTAAGAAGAAGGTTGAGTCAAATCCGAAGGTGAAAATAAAGGAGTTGGTTTCGAAGGCATAGAAGAAATGGAACTTGACTGTTACTAAGTCACTGGCCACTAAAACCAAGCAGATTGCACTTGATCAAATTCAGGGAACCTTCCGAGAGCAGTATAAACGAATTTATGATTATGGACAGGAGCTGATGAGGGCCAACCCAGGATCCTCCGTTCGCATACAAGTGCAGAGGTCCCCAGATCTTGACAGTGAAGCACCAGCATCATCAAGGACCAGTTACTGCATCTTTCAGAGGATCTATGTGTGCTTGGAAGCATGCAAGCAGAGCTTCCAGCACTGCAGGGATTTCATTGGCCTAGATGGCTGCTTCTTGAAGACACCCCAGGGAGGACAGCTGCTAACTGCAGTTGGGTGGGATCCCAATGACCAAATGCTGCCGATTGCATATGCAGTTGTGGAAGCCGAGACGAAGGACTCATGGAGTTGGTTTCTAAGTCATCTTGCATCTGATGTGGGGATGGATAAGATGGGGAGATCGACATTCATGTCTGACCAACAAAAAGTAAGCATAGTACACTAACTTTATAGAGTGAATCAAATCTATTCAATTCTCCCTAGTACCAATTACCTTGATTTCATGCGTGCAGGGTCTGTTGCCAGCATATGAGGAGGTTATACCTGGTGTGGATAATCGGTTCTGTGTGAGACACCTGTACAGCAACTTCAGAAAGAGGTTTCCAGGATTACAGTTGAAGAAACTGATGTGGAAGTGTGCTAAAGCAACTCACTGGAGGGATTGGGAGAGTCACATGGCCGAGGTGAAAGCTGTGAATCAGGAGGCCTATAGGTACCTAATTGCTATCCCTCCTAGGTATTGGTCTAGATCTAGGTTCACTTATAACTCTAAGGTAGATACATTAGTTAATAACATGTCCGAGAGCTTTAATTCTGCTATTGTTGATGCTAGAGAGAAGCCTATAGTCACCATGTTAGAGGAAATAAGGGTAAAACTAATGACTAGGTGGGCAGAAAATAGAGAACTTGCACATAATTATCTAGGGACAATCTTACCTAGGATTAGACTCAGGTTGGAGAAGAGATCTAGGTCAGCTGGGGATTGGAGACCATACTGGTCTGCAGCTTCGAAGTATGAAGTGGTGAACGGATTAGATAAGTTTGCGGTGGACTTAGGATCCCATGAATGTTCATGTAGAATTTGGCAGATGAGTGGCCTACCCTGTGTACATGCTATCAGTTGCATCAAGTTCAAAGGACTAGACATAGAACCTTTTGTGGCTGAGTGTTATAACAAAGAAGCTTACATGAGGTGCTATGACTCAATCATACATCCATTGAATGGAGTAGATCTTTGGGAGAGGACTGCACACCCTGATGTTATGCCTCCCCCCTATCGAAGGCCTAGTCACAGGCCAGTGAAAAAGAGGAGAGCAGCTCCTGGAGATGAAGAGCAGAGCAGCCGCACTAAGCTATCAAGGAAGGGAGAGATACAAAGGTGCTCTCTGTGTGGATCTGTTGGGCACAAAAGAAGCAGATGCCCTAAACCTATTGAGGAGTTGGTATGGTTTTTAATTTGTCTTTCTTCTATTAATTGTAGTCTCAGCTATTGTTGCTATCCCATTATTCAATTGTATTTGTTTGTGTGGCCCAGCAGTCAAAGAACAAAGGAAAGCAGCAAAAGGGAAGCACCAAGACAAGCCATCTACCAGGCAAGGGAGGAAGGAAGAATGCCTCTGCCCAGCCCAAAAGGAAAGCTGTTTCAGCAACTCAGCCACCCTCTGCTCCTCAAGCCAACAATGCAGCTCAGCCCAAAAGGCCTAGAGGCAGGCCCAAGGGAGCTACCAAGCCCAACTCCTCAACCCAACCTGCTCCTCAGCCCAACAAGGTTGCCAGCCCAACAAGCTCAGCACCTCCTTCATCCTCATCACAGCCAGCCACCACAACTATTCCTTCATCTCAGCCTACCCTTACCACATCTTCAAGCCAACCTGTTGGTCGCTTCTCTGCCAGGCTCTCTGGAGCACCTCACATCTCTCCAAAGAAACTGAAGTTAATGGCAAAGTTGCCTCCAAGGAAATGGGGAATGCTTTAGGAAAAGGAAAATGAGATCTGCTTTCTTTTGGGTTATGTTGTCTTTTGTGTCTTCTGTTGGGTATTTTGTGCATGTTGTCTTTTTTTGTGTTATGTTTCTGTGAACTTTGCTGGGAAAGTGCAGTGTGACTTGTTAGCTACTTCTTCATATGTTATATTTCTGTCAAATGGTGCTATGAGCATCTATGTGTTGTACTTGGTTGCTGGATTGGACCAGCCAACCCTTTTGGGATTACCTATGTGCCTCAAACACTTTTTATCATCTATGTTATTATGACATTTATCATATTCACATGAGGTTGTCTTTGATTCAAGTTTGTTATATTGTTAGGAAATTAGTCAGTAATGGAAAACAGCTATTTACCAAGCAGAAATCAAATTCACATAATTGTCATTTATACATGTTAAGAACCAATTCAACATAACACATTCAAGGCAGGTACATCACTGTCACCTAATAACTTACCACCAAAACACTTCTCACTAAAACACAGTCAACAAAACCAACCCTGAAACAATTTACCAACAACAACAACAGCATCATATCCAAACACCCTTTTCATACCAGGTTCAATGGAATTACACACTTAGGCCTAGACATAGCAAAATTCTGTAGCAACAGAAACAGGAACCCAGCCCACCCCACAAACCCTAACAGACCAACGACCATTAACTTCCACTCTGCCGCTCTCATCCTTGATTTCAGGGAGGCAACCTTCTTCTTCATCCTTGCAATTTCAGGGTTTTCAACCTCTGTCTCCGAGTCTGCCCAACGAAAGAAGTTGCAGCCTTCATGCACCTACACAAAATCACCGTCTTCAATCTCCACTCCTCAACCCACAAAACTCAACTCAGAAGAAAAGAAAGAAAAACAAACCCCGTAATAAACACAGCCCCAAAACCTGCGCCCGTAGTTCTCCTTCGTCCCCGAGGTACGCAGCACCGGCCTCTCACCATGGGAACAGAGCAGCAACGCACCATGGGAGGAAGATTTGCTCCGAGACGACATCGAGCTTTCGGCAGCCATGGCGTTCTCCCTCCTCGACGTGGACGACGGTGGTGTCGGCAGCAGTTCCGGATTCAACCAACTACCCCTTCTCTTCTTTTTGGGGGTTATCATATGCCTAGCCCCTTTATTTTTATTTAACCAGTCTAGTAACTACCCTAAAGATGCAAAGGGCATTTATGTCCGAAAAAAATTTTAGGGGCCAAGTGAAATACAAATGCAACATTAAGGACGATTTTAATGGCAAAATAAGAAGAGGGACGAATTCGATTCTGACCCCATACTTAAGGGACCAAAATCGTACTTACCCCTAAATAAATATTTAATTCTTTATACATGAGAGTGAATAATTATGAAATATTTAAAATCTGGTATACAAATTATAACACTACTATGAAATAAACCTGCCAATAACTTAAACACCAACCTATCATGTGCTCATGGATACCAAATGACTGGACCAGATGATCTATATTAGAGGATGGAGGGACATATAATCTATAAGAACATGTCTAACCCCACAAGTTGCAATTAAATGTTACGAATAATTTGAAAGAAAAAAAAAACTAATGTTAGCAAAAAAATTTCTTTACAATTAAATATAATTGATAGTTAAATAAAAAAATTGAATTTTGTCTATAAGTGTACATATGAGACAGAGATTACAAACTATTAGATTATTAAAGAGGTGGAGTCGCTAAGAAATAAATCGACCAAGGAAATGGATTCATTTGAAATTATAGAAGGTCACAATCGATGAATGAAACAATCGAGATCGAGTACAATTAGAGTAAAGGATCGAGCAACTTTCGTACGCTTTAAGACCCAACCTCCATCATGTCGATTAGAACATCATATGAATCGTTGCGAACTAACACACAACAAAGATAAAGAAATGAATGGATTAATAATATATATAATAGAAACTAATCCAGAGAAAAAATATCCAAAAATAGAATTTAGAAACAAAAATAATGAATTTAAAGAAAATATTTTTATTAGGAATCTGAAAATTATATTTAGCTATCTAGAAATCACCAAATATGAGCACACATAGAAGATAACCCAAAACTAAAACCTAACACAGTATTTTTCTACATATTTCAAGCACCAACAGACATCAATCAAGAAGAATATAAATATATAGCGCAAACTCATTAACTGAGGAAGAACAACGAATAAATAGAAAGATAACACATTAAAAAATCAACAAAGGAAAGGGTGATTAAATTCAAAGTGCCAATATTCAATTGTTAACAGAAAAATAATTTACACGAAAAAAAAAGAAAGAGACAATAGAAATCCTAATGAAAATTCGAGCCACACGGTGACAACATAGAAGAAATTAAGGCAAGAAAACGAAACAACAAATAGATGTGATGAGAATAACAACGCACAAAATGGATTCGAGATCAAAGAGAACACATATTATATCATCAAACTTAAGAGTTTAATATTAAAAACATAACTTCCGTAAACATTGGCCAAAGCATATACTCAATCAAGGTTATCATGTATACAAATATAGACAAACATAAGACAAACTTGGAAAAAAAATACATGACAAAAAATAGGTATAAGTCACAAACAATTCGGGTTCAACGAAAGGCGGAAGAGGATAAAAACATGGGTCAATTACACACGCAGAAAACCAAGATACGAAACCAATTGCTCAGAAGTATGGAAAGAATGAGAAACTGATGAGTATATATATATATAGATTGATCGATGTTAAAGTCATTGCAAAAGTTAACTTAGTCAAAATAGTAGTAAATTAGTAATAAACAAATATTTGTCTTTCTTTGAGTGATTGTTTGAAATTAAAAGACAAAAATATTATTGCATGAATGTATTATGTGTAATTGTGTATGATGTATATATGTAAATGCAAATATGACAAAATGGTAGAAAAAAACCAAAGAAGATCAATAGCTTTTACCAACTACTTGTGTCGCTAAAATTTATACAATCATTGCAAGCAAATAAATAACTGAAAAATAACACGGAGAAAAGACATTTAGATATGATTATATAGAGATTTGTTGTCCAGCAATAACTTAGCTTAAAATTACCATAAATTGAAAGACAAAAATATTATTGCATGAATGTATTATGTGTAATTGTGTATGATGTATATATGTAAATGTAAATATGACAAAAAGGTAGAAAAAACCAAAGAAGATCAATAGCTTTTACCAACTACTTGTGTCGCTAAAATTTATACGATCATTGCAAGCAAATAAATAACTGAAAAATAACGCGGAGAAAAGACATTTAGATATGATTATATAGAGATTTGTTGTCCAGCGATAACTTAGCTTAAAATTACCATAATGTAAGGATACTATTAGACTAATAATATTTAACACGTATACGCCGAAAAAGGAGACAAACACATATGAATATAGCTAAATTAATAAAGACGTGGATAATATATCTATTGATCTCATTTCGGAAAATAACATTAATTCAGATTGCAGGAGTTTCAACATGAAGTTGTAATGAGTTTTCCACCAAATAAATTAATAAAGATGTTGAGTCGATGATGACGAAATCAATCAGCTATTTCAATTTATTTGAATTTATCCAAAAAATGTAATAGAGATAAAAATATCGAGATAGAGAACAATCCATTCGATGATGGGAGTTACTTTGGTATTCGTTTTGTGAGAACAGTTAATTCGCTTATCTTCCTCCGTATTCTTCTCTCTTTTTTTTTTAAATCTTTAACTGAGCTGTTATTTAGCGATTTCGATTCCTATTGTTCTTGTTATATATACTTTGAAAAAACATTTACCTGTGCTTGAGATGCAAATTATATAAACAAACAAAGAAATGTTATAAATATGGAGTATAATTTTAGATTATTATGTCATTAAATAAAAAAGGTTGGATGTTGTCTTCAAGTGAACGTGTGGGACAAGAATGGGAGCAACTTTGGTACGCTTTTGGTGAGGAAAATTACTTTGCCATTATTTAGAGATTACATTTCGCAAAATAACTCTGCTAAAAAAATTTCAATGTAAAAAATGAAAGACTGGAAAAACTTTTCTTGATAACGATTCTAATATATTTTTTATGGGTTGACATTTGCAATTTAACAGGTTATAACAAAAAATCCAACCATAATTGTTATTAAAAAAAAATAGTGTATAACATGAAATTAAAACATCCATAGCGAGAGTGAATGGTAAAAAAAAGAATAGTCTCAACATCAGATTAAATTCAGGTACGATGATCGATATTGTTTTAACAGATCAACAAAATCAATAAGTTTTGGACTCTTCAAATCAAACCACCATCAGATCGATTACAACACCATCTGAATCGACACAAATTAACACAAAACAAAGATAAAGAAACAAATGGATTAATAATCAAAACTAACACAAAGAAAATTATCCAGAAATAAAATTAGGAAACAAAAATAAGGAACGGAAAGAAAACATATGTATTATGTATTTGAAAATTATATTTAGCTATCTGAAAATCACCAAATATGGCATACAGTGCATGAACCGAAACTTCAACCCATCACACTATTTCCTACATAATTCGAACACCAATATTATAAAAAAAAATGGATATTTTTTCAGATATCATATTAATAAGAGGGAGACAACAAAGAAAAATATAAATATAAGTCACAACAAAAGTTACAAGACGAAAATGAGTTTGACTAAAATTTTTGTCTTTGATTGTTGTTGCTGGTTTGTGCTTAATTAGGAAAATGAGTTTGCTGGTTTGTGCTTAATTTGTGAATTGCTTCATATTTCTTGGTTTGGGATTCAGTGTGTATAAACTTGGATCCTCGTTAAACAGCTTTTATCTTTTCAAGCTACTAATTAAAATTTATATAGTTAGTAAAATTGATGTAACATGAATTGATGATTGTTGAATTAAGCTCACAGTTATACCTATTTAAACTTTTGATATGAAGGGCACGCCTAGAGTAACTGGATCAGTGATGTGGGATAGTAGAGTTGTATTGGGGAAGTTTTTAAAGCATTCTGTTGATTTCGGGATGCTTGTTCTCCAGGGCAAGAAGATTGTTGAATTGGGATCTGGTTGTGGGTTGGTCGAGTAATTACGTTCTTACTATCAAGTTGTTGGTGCCGAATTGCAATAGTTTGTCATTTATTTTCTTTTAAATTAGCTTGTAACCTGTTTGACGAAGATTTATGAACTAGAAAAGTAGAACTATGATCTTTTGTGTTGACTCTTGTCTTGAATTAGGTATGCAAAATAGAAATTTAAAGTTCCTTTCATAGCTTATGTTTATAATTTATAATCTATATTGATTTCTTTGTTTTGTTTTTGTAGAAATTGCACTAATCGGAGAAGATGATGATGAATCTGGTGTGAATTCAGATTAAGCAGGGTGGCTGTTTTGGATTTTCTTTAGTTTTAAAGACTAAAATGGCTGTTTCGATTTTTATTTAGTTTTAAAGTGTATTTATTTTTGTTGTTTGTTAGACATTTCTAATTGTCTTTGTTTTTATGTGTAATTGTTGGAACAAGTTGAAATTGTATTGAATTTGGATGTGATGTACTCTTGTTATTTTAGTTTATTGATTGTTTTAAACTTTATTTTATGGTCATTTAAATTCGGTTTATTGGCTTTAAAAAAACCGAAAAAACCAACTGAACCAAACCTCTGTTAGTTCGGTTCAGTTCGGTTCGATTGTGTCACAAACAGCAAACCGAACGGTTAATGTCATTAGAAAATCAAATAGGTCGGTTCGGTTGGTTTTCGATCCAAAATCAAACCAAACCAAACCGATTACACCCCTCCAAGAAGTAAAATGAAGATGCAGAGAAGATGGGATCTTCCGATATAGATGATACAGAGGGAAGGCAACAATTCGGCAGCGACAACCACACACCACCGGTAAAACCCACTAACCAACTTTTGAGTTTCATAGAAAAGCAATAGAGACCAAAAGATGAAGAACAAAAAATGGAGAAATACTCGTGGATCTAGTTTATATTCTATTAGGTGTTTGAAAATTACCGCATATGACTAGAGATAGTAGAGACCTTTAAACCTGCAGCTATCACAAAATTTTTTATGTATTTCAAAGAAAACGAAAACATTCAACAACACATGCATTGATAATAGACCAAAATTTTTTTTTAAAATATTAAAGAAAAGAAATACATCGATTACAGATAACAGAAAATGATGAATCAAAATGATTCAAATCAAAATATCGACAATCAAATAATACATGCATTGAAGTCGTGTACAACGAACAAAATTAAAAAACCAGTCTAAAAAACATTAAAATACTAAAAAATAAAAGAAAATAAGCTACATTATCAACCGTCAAAAACTGGATTTTAAGATATTTATTTTTTGGAGGGTAGAAAATATTTGGATATGTCATTATCTTCGATTTATATGGTGATGTGTCTTATACACATACACTGGTTTAAATAGACATTAGAACAGGTCATAAGTTTTTTTTGAAAGTAAAAGCTCAACACTAAAGTGGAGCATTGTAGCCAGTTACAAGAGTGATAAAAACATAACAACTCCTATGTTATCTCCGGCATAGCCATCAACAACATGAGTTAGTTACAACACCATTCCTTAGCACATGAGAATGATTGCTCCACACAGTCACCAATTTCTGTTGTCTTACTCTGAAATATGATATCGTTCCTGCGTAACCAGATAATCCATATATATAACTGAGAAGAACCCAACTAGCTAATGCTTGTGCCTCTCTTTTCTCATTGGCACATATCTCCAACTTTCAAAGTGCTCTTTCAACGTAACAGGGACAAACCATGTCTGTCCAAATGCCGAGATCCAAGCACACCACACCTGCCAAGAGTACTCACATGTAATAAATAAATGTTGTATAGTTTTAACATCTTTCTTGCACAGCACGCACATCAAATCATTCTGTTGTAGGATTCCCAGTCTACTTAGTCGGTCCTTTGTGTTGACCCGGCCTACCAAAGCAAACCACGCAAATAGCTCCACACGAGGCGGAACTAGACCTTTCCATACATCCTTTGGTGAACCTGAATCTCAGAAGCTCCTCATCCAAAGTCTCTTCCTGCAAAACCTGTACAAACGAGTTAGTAGAATAAACGCCTTCCTTATCAAATTTCTACACCACTCTGTTTTGCACATCCGTTATCAATCTAACAGATTGTAAGACATTAAGCAGTTGGTTCAGTGTATCTGTCTCCCATTGTCTCAGTTCTCTTCTCTACTATAAGTGCCAAACCCACTCTATTCCATCTCAAAATCCACAATCCCCAATTACTGATCCTCTTTGGTTTGAAATCAAAAATAGTTTCAAAAAGGAGGCTTTAAACTTTTTCATTTGCAGCCAGATATTCTCCCAAAATTTGGTGGATCTTCTATCCCCTATTTTCATGGCCAGTCCATCAATCATCTATTTAACATGTTACTTTTTTATTTGCACTTGACATATATTTTTTCACAGTCTCTTATATGTAATTCGAGAAGAAAGCAGTTAGAACAGGTCACATCGAAAAGTAATGATTCTAATTCGCATAATCATATCATTTGTTTAAGGTTTTGTATATGTCATATGGAGGATATATCATATAAAATCGTTTAGATTATTCATGAACTTTATCATAATGTCAAACTGCAATTAATAAAGGTACACAAATAATGTGCCCATGAAATCGAGCAAATTAAGAAAAATGCAAACATGCACTAAATATTAATAACAATACATTATTAAAAGATTTTTTAAACATAAATAATTAGTTTTTTTTCAAACATAAAATATAACCTTTATAAGTTAAGTTAAAGTATAAGCCCAATAGAAATTTGGATTAATTCTATCTTGCATTCTTGCACACAATATTTGCGATTCACATTAGAAAAGGCATCACCAATGATGATAATAATATATCTTCCAATATCATAACTACATATAGATGAATCCTAATAACCTTAATTGCTTATTTCTATAAATACTTTTTTTTTTGGCCTTTAGTTCTATAAATACTTGAAACTATTATATATAAATAATTGTCTAAGACCACTTAACTATTTGAGGTATCTTTATAGGTATCACCCAACTTTTTTTTTGTGGGAGCTTATTGCCACTTTTGATTTCCAAATTCTTTGTTATTTACGAAGCATGGACACTTCGCTGAGTTGTCGTGTTCGTATGTCGGACACATTTTGGACACGACACTCACCGATACTTGTTCGACGACACGTGTGTATGATGTGTTCAACTGTATCTTAATAAAAAATAAAACATTTTTCTCCGGACATACCTAGACACACCTAAATACCATCACGTGTCGGCGTGTCCAGTCTTATTCTTAACATATATTCTTAAAATAAATTTAGATATAGTATATATTATTATTTATTAAAACAAAAAATATTTTAAATACTTGATATAATTGAAATAAAATATTAAAAATAATTAAAAATTTTAATTTATATTTTAATATCAATAAAATATCAAAATATCATTACAATTTATCTAAAAAATACTTTATATTTTATATATATACGTGTCTCCGTGTCATGCAAAATTTTAAAATTTGCGTATTGACATGTCCTGTGTCGTATCGTGTATCCCGTATCAGTGTCTGTCTCTGTGCATCATAGTTAGTTACCGAACAAATATGCATATGTAACTTTTTGGGTGGGTGAAAATAATTCAAGTGTAGTTAATATAATATGAAGTTGATGGATAAAAATTGTTAAATAATAATTTAATTAAATTGATTAAATTATTTAACAATTATCAACATCTAAATTTCTACGTTTTTGGTGTGACTACGTTCATATAGAATTTGTGACAGCAGTTCGAAATCTTCGTATTTATGTAGTTGTCGCGATGAATACTACCTAATAATTAATATTATATATAAGAGTAAAGGACATTTTCGTCTCTGACCTTTTTTTTTGCGGACATTTTCGTCCTCAAGCAATGGAAAATACATTAAAGCCCCTGACCTTTGAAAAACGTGGACATTTATGTCCTTCCGTTGAATTCAGCCGTTTGCACTGGACGGAAAAGGCTGAGCTGGCAGAGGTGATGCTGAGGTGGCACGTAACGGAGGCCAGGTGGCATTGAGCATTTCGTAATAGGACGTATAAGTCCCTGGAGACGGAGCATTTCGTAACAGGACGTATAAGTCCCTGGAGACGAAAACGACGCCGTTTCGTCTCCTCCCCCATCTGTCCTTTTCTTCTTGCTTCGTCCCTTTTCCCTTCCATTCTTCTTCCTCAGCCCCTGCCTCCATCACCGCCGCACAGCCGCGCCTCCGTCAACCACCATCAACGCCGGCGACCTCCTCCTTCCTCTCTTTTCGCGTCTCCTTCCACCTACCGTTCGTCCGCGACAACCTTCTCGGCGACCCACTACCGCCGCGCCGCCGCCTCTATGTAAAAATTAGTCTCAAATCTCGAGGGGTTAGGGTTTTCCTCCAACCTTGACGTCATTGCCAATGGTTTCACATACTTGAGGGTCCTCAATTTGCATAATTGTAAATGTGAACTCTTTTTTCCTTTTTTTTCCCATGTTGTTTTTGTTTGTTTTGCGAGAAAATTGTTGAAATTGACCTTTGGGATGTTGCTTTTCTTCTGATGGGGAGTGAAAATTTCAATCAGATTCACATGGAATGTTTTTTACTTTTCCCCCTTCATAGATCAAGGAGAAGGACACTGCGTGCTTTGTTGTTGATTTTGTTTTTTCCACTATAGTTGGACATGAAAATCATAAAGTTTGCATCTTTGACTGCCAAGAAGAAAAAAAGTGTTTTGAAGTTTTTTTGTGGGGGTATCTTACTATAGTGTTGGGGTTCCTCTTTGGTATCAGGTAAAACTTTTCCAACCTTGGATCCAAGAACAGGGGAAGTGATTACTCATGTTGCTGAGGGTCACTCTGAAGATGTTGATAGAGCAGTTGCAGCCGCAAGAAAGGCATTTGATCAAGGGCCATGGCCTAAGATGACAGCCTATGTAATTCATACCATTGGACCTTTATTTTATTCTTTTTATTAGTATATAATCTTTGTATGATTATCCAGTTAAAATCCCTTTATGTTTACTTTGATTTTGTATAGGAAAGGTAAAGGATATTGTTGCGAGCTGCCGATCTGTTTGAGAAGCACAATGATGAGTTTGCAGCACTTGAGACCTGGGATAATGGGAAGCCATATGACAATCTGCTCAGATTGAAATCCCAATGCTGGATAATGGCAAGAGAAAGAGACTAATGGGAGCAAGGGAGTGAGAAAGGGAAGAAGACGCGAAAAGAGAGGAAGGAGGAGGTTGCCGGCGTTGATGGTGGCTGACGGAGGCGCCGCTGTACGGCGGTGATGGTGGCAGGGGCTGAGGAAGAAGAATGGAAGGGAAAAGGGACCGAGGAAGAAGAAAAGGGCAGATGAGGGAGGAGACGAAACGGTGTCGTTTTCGTCTCCAGGGACTTATACGTCCTGTTACGAAATGCTGCGTCTCCAGGGACTTATACGTCCTGTTACGAAATGCTCCATGCCACCTGGCCTCCGTTACGTGCCACTTCAGCGCCACTTCTGCCAGCTCAGCCTTTTCCGTTCAGTGCAAACGGCTGAATTCAACGGAAGGACATAAATGTCCACATTTTTCAAGGGTCAGGGGCTTTAATGTATTTTCTATTGCTTGAGGACGAAAATGTCCGCGAAAAAAAAGGTTAAGGACGAAAATGTCCTTTACTCTATATATAATATAATTCTTTGTTGTGGAATAATATACTACTAGCATCCTTGCTTATAGACATGGATAGATTCAACAATGGATAAATTTCTAATGGCCTAATAAGTGTCTTTTTAAAGGATATATTTGGGTTGCGTCATATAGACATGGCAAATAAAGGATGTATTTTAATATCAATTATTATTATTTGTCTTTTAAAATTTAACGTTTCTTCTGTTGTGCAAAGCCATTATTGGCAACACTTTTCTTCAATGTCTTACACGTAGTGAATCTTCATGCATGCATATGCCTTTGCTGCTGCCAGGTATCAAACAGTCCTCAGCAAAGACTAAAGAGTCACACAAAAACAAAGTCTTAAGTTTATTTATTTTATTTATTTATTTATTTGGACCTACAAAGTTATCCAATATATATTCATGAACCTGGATATGCTTGTTTTGAGTTTGGGGATAAATATTTTCTAAAAGCATTAAATTTTATTTGAAAGACAATAATTAAGAAAATAAATAATATCATTTATGAATAATAATAATAATAATGTAGAACCATTATATTATTCTTTTGTTTTTCATGGGCTCTAAAAGAGGGACAAAAGTGTCATAATAGCATATGAAATAAAAGAGTTGTAGTAGTGTTATTATTGTTCACATATGATATACGCACACAAATTAAAGAAAATAATGGAGGAAGGTGGTGGTGTAGAAGATAGGAGGATGAAGATGAAGGCGATGGTGGCCATAGATGAGAGTGAGGGAAGCTTCTATGCTCTAAAATGGGCCCTTGATAACTTCTTCAGCAACATATCCATTGATAATAATGATAATAACAATGAAGAAGGCAGCATAATGGTGTATCTTGTTAATGTTCAACCCAAATTCCAACAACATATCTACCCTGTTGGAGTCGCTGGAGCTGGTTTCTACCCTAATCCTTATTTTATTTCTATTAACTTTTCATTAGTGTAAAAAAGATGAAATTATTATTATGTTTAGTTTTTATATGGAATTATCGCTAGAGGAAGGGCTTGAACCTTCGACCTTGTGGTTAACAGCCACACGCTCTAACCAACTGAGCTACTCCAGCTGCTTGAAAATAATTAAATATAGATAATATTAATCTCTATTTTATAAGCATTTATTCAATGTTTTTATTTTCTTTTCCTTCAACTTACAGCATTTTATCCTGCAACTGCTGTTATGGAATCTGTTAGGAAAGCCCAGGAAGAAAGATCCGCAGCTATTCTTTCTAAAGCCTCCAAGATGTGCAAGGATAAGATGGTAAAATTCTCAGTCGGGTCTATCATAGCCATAACAATAGAAAGAGATAAAACTAAATATAAGAAATTAAAAGGTGCACTATTAGAATGAAAAAGTTACACTAAGGTGCCAATATTATTATTAGGATAAAGGATTATTTTTGGTTCTCGAGTTAAACTCTAATTTTGACTTAACGATTTAAGCATTTTATTTTAGTTTTAAAAAGTTTTAAATAGATTGAATGTTATTCCGTAGATAAAATTGCTACAAACAATTAGTATATTCAAGAGTCAATATAATATTTGATTTCAATACGTAAATAAAATTGACCTACTAATAATTATTAATGTAAAAAATTTTTGGTAATTATTCGAGTCAAATTTAATTATAAGATAATATTGAATTTGTTTAAAATTTTCTAAAATTGAAATAAAACCTTTAAAATAGTAAAGATAAAATTAAAATTTGTCGGCAAACGATGAAGATTAAAATAATTTATTATTATTATTATTAATGTAACTGCAAACAGGTGAAAGCAGAAAGTATAATTTTGAATGGAGATCCAAGGGAAATGATTTGTCAAGCCGCAGAGCAAATGAATGTTAATCTTCTAGTCATAGGTAGCCGTG
Source organism: Arachis ipaensis (assembly GCF_059453495.1). Classification (NCBI taxonomy): domain Eukaryota; kingdom Viridiplantae; phylum Streptophyta; class Magnoliopsida; order Fabales; family Fabaceae; genus Arachis; species Arachis ipaensis. Next base: position 121,488,241 of record NC_142437.1, on the reverse strand, counting down.
GCCTTGGCACAATCAAAAGGTTAGTATTGTTCCTCTTAATTAGTTAATTAATTATGTTATTTAATATAATAATTATTTTAATTTCAATTATATCACTATGTATGGTTTTAATTAATTTTGTTACATTTGGTGTGGCAGGGCATTCCTTGGAAGTGTAAGCGATTATTGTGCTCATCATGTCAAAATCCCAATCGTTATTGTGAAGCCACCACCAGAGGATCAAACTAAAAAGCAACACTAATGCCATTTTCTGCTTATGTTTCAGTCATGTTATATATTTTTATGTATGTCTTCAAGTCTTAGTATATGACTTCTTTTTTTTTTAAAAGACTTTCTCTTTCGGTTGTGTTTGGATTCGCTTCATGCCTACTCCATATATAAGCAGTGTAACTAGTTTCATTTTCAATGATTTGTAATAATTAATAAGGGATGCACATATGAAAATTTGTTGTACTGTGTTGTGGTTTATTTTGCTACTTTTTCTTTTTTATTTGTTGTTATGATTTAGGGTGTTTAATTTGGCTTAGTTTTTGAATTAAAAAAAGTTTTTTTTTGTCATTTTTTTTTACCAAAAAATAGGAGATTCGAACTCGCAACCTTTTAATTGAGTATGGGGAGACTATGCTATTTGAGCTATTACTCATTGGCTTTTTGTCATTTTGTTGCTAGTTTATTTTTATTTTTTTTTTTATTAATGTTATATCTAAGTATTCTTAAAAACTTTATATATATTTTTTTTTAAAATAGTTTTCTCTTCTATAAATTATATAAATTACATTCTGAAGTTTGAAATCAGAGCTTATGGAAGTGAATGACAACTCTATACATATTTAACATAAATATAAAAAGAAAAAACAATTGAATAAGAATGATGATCAACATCTATAAATTAAATAACAATAACGTATAAGACCTCAGAATTTTTTTGTTCCATGAAAATTAAGGTCCCATGTTGGCTTGCAAACCGTGTCAAATATCTGGTAATTTATATTGAACAATTGAAATACACTCACGAATGAAATTCTATCAAACTTATGCCCAAAAAAAAAAAAAAAAGAATAAACAAAATAGTGTTTATCCCTGTGCCATTTTTGCATGCAACATTATCGTTAACACGCATGGTAGCAACATTACACGTATTCTCAATTTTCTACGTGCATCCAACATTTGCACACAGCAGAAGCTGCCAGGTCTGAAAAACATTTACAAAATGAAATGACACAAAAGCCCTTGGCAAAGAGATAGGGGCCAAATAATCATTACAAGATGGCATGTTTTTATCACCTTATTAGTGTGCATTATATGTTACATATATGTGCATAGTGTTAATAGCATACATATAAAATAACATAGGCATAACAAAGAAAGAAGCAAAGAGTGTGTGAATTGAATTAGTATGATGGAGAAAACGAGTGCTACTACTACCAAAGTTGTTGAAGAAGGTGGGGGTGGTGGTGGTAGGGAAGAGAGGAGGATGAAGATGAAGGTGATGGTGGCAATTGATGAGAGTGAGGGAAGCTTCTATGCACTTAAATGGGCCCTAGAAAACCTATTTGAGAACATGGCTTCTAAGTGTTATGCTTCAACAGCAGAAGAAGCACATGCAGGGATGGTTGAGAATGAAGGAGGAATGGTGTTTCTTGTTCATGTTCAACCAAGATTTGCTGAGTATGGTTACCCTATCATTGGTCCTAATGGTTTGTCATTCATAATCTACTTCTAATTGCATACTTATTAATTATTATTAGGTGACACAGTTGTTTTTATGTGAAGTTGATAATTAAAAATCGTTAAATACTTATTTAATTAAACTTATTAAACAACTGTATGTGAGTGTATATTTAATGACAATAATTATAATGAGAATTATATTATTGACAACAATTTTTGCAATATCAGTTGAGGATTACGTGAGGAAATCACAGGAAGAAGCATCTGCAGCCATACTCTCACGTGGGTTGCACATGTGCAAAGACAAGAAGGTAAATATCTAAATCATGCATTTCTAATTAACATATATTGCTGTATTACACATAAATCTGTGGAATAAATAGGTGAAAGCAGAAACAGTAATTCTAAGGGGAGATCCAAGAGAAATGATATGTCAAGCTGCAGAGCAAGTGCATGTGGATCTTCTTGTTGTTGGTAGCAGGGGTCTTGGCACTATTTCAAGGTACTAATATTCTAATCAACCTACTAAATCATTTCATGCAAGAAATATTTAAATAGTTGTGATTTGTGTTGAGATGAAATGAAAGACAAAACACATGAATCATGCTTGTTGTCTGTGGTTGCAGATTGTTTATAGGAAGTGTAAGTGACTATTGTGCTCATAATGCAAAAGTTCCAATCCTTATTGTGAAACCACCTATCAAGAAGGATACCAAAGAGACACAAACAAGTGCAGTTAATGCATGATCAGTCATCACTTTCTGAATCAAGAGTGTAAATCATCAAAACTGGTTGTTTCAACTATATACTTAATATGTAAGAATAAGTTTGATGTATGTGAACCATATATATGTGCTACAATCCTAAAATGAATTGCAGATGTTGCAATGTTGTCACATAAGAGCAGTTAGTTAATAATGTGTATGTGAAGAAATTAGAAAGTAAATCCTGTATGTTTTCTTCTAGGTTTGTATTATTGCATTAAAATTAATGTGCAATCTTTGTATCATTACTCTGGTGTCAAATATATATATATATATATATATATATATATATATATATATATATATATATATATCCTTAACGTTTTTTTTTACTATCAATAATTAAAGATAGAACTGAATTATAACCTTTCCTAATTAAAATTGATAGTTTAGTTAGGACTTGACAGTTAAGGGCTGAATCAAGTTACACTAAGCACAGCCGTGGTGTTTTAATAATATCGAAGTCAAAAATTTGTAACTGGTTGTCTGGTTCTCAAACTTCTCCAACATACAATGATAACTTCAAAGACTGTCTGGTAAATGTATATATAATGGTAAATGTGCAACATTTTTTTTTTCATTTTGAAATTTCTACTAAATTGTGAATTTGATACAATGAATCCTATGGCGTGAATTATTGGGGTAAGTCAATAATACATATTTATGAGAAACTCAGTTTTTTTTTTTTTTATAATTATTTTTCTAAATAATATGGATGGCTTAATTTGAAGAGCATTAATAGGAAGTGTAAGTGATTATTGTGCACATCATGCCAAGAGCATAAGGACATTTGTTTCTTTTATGTAAATAGTTAAACCCTTTGTCTATAAGGAATATAAACCTGATTCTTAGTCTCTTAGACATGTACAAATAATAGAGAGAAGAAAAAAAAAAGGCTCTAAATGGTTGAAGAACATATATTTAGCATTTCTAATATCAAATCTGTGTCATGCAATTGTAGATATCTCATTTCAACAATCTGCACGAAGGTTAAGTATCATTAAAATCATTTGCAAGCAACAAAGTATGTAAACTGAGATTAGATTGGTTAGCTCAAAGATTTATCTCAACCTTCCACTACCAGAAAAAGAGTGGAAGTTTGGCTATAAAGAAACCATTGTCTCACAATCTAATACAACTAACTGTTCAATACATGAACAAAACTAAGATTCTTGGTAAGCATTAGTACAATAGCTTAATCAGCAAAGTCAAAATTATGCTCCTTGTTCAAGATACTCAGGCAACATTCACGCCACAAAAGAAAATATTGGTTTGTATTTGATCATCATTCCAAGAAAACCAGCTTCATTGGTGCCAAACAATGTGAAATCGGCAAACTGAAGCACTGTGAACCAGATTCCAACTCTTTCATCTTCATAGTGCATAACCCAGGAACTGACCACAATTATATCAAGACAAAATCTATAGCATACATGAGATAATTCAGTGTGCGAGAAGCTACTGGGACATAAATACCTATCTTTCCCACCCTCCTAGTCTTGTTCCAGGGTCATAGTTTGTGAATAGCCTAAACTCATTTCCAAGTTTGCTCGAGTGCTGAGGTCTAAAACCACAAGGATGCAATCCCAATATCTCAGCTGCCCTTTCTCTCTGCACTTCACCTGCAATTAATTGAAGTACAAGAATTAATCTATCTTCAAACGGGGGTTAAAATTGGGTGGAAATTTTCATGGATGAACTCCATGAATAAACTATGGGTTCGAGTGCTTTGATACGAAAGATAACAGGAATAAATCTGTTGATACCTGTGAGTAGAAGCAAAAATGATTCTCCGGGTTTTATGAGCACAGAAATTGTTTCAGCAACTTTCTCCAAGCACTCTTTGCTCTGTTACCAAAGCAATGAACTCAATAAGATCATCAACCAGCTCAAGGTTTTCAAAACTGAAATAACTTGTACTATATATATATACATAGGACAATGGATCCTCATTCATTTTTCAGCAAATAAAATTTCAGCAATCAATTTAACTCTCACCAAGTAAGGAGGATCTGCCACTACTATTTTGAAGGAATGCTTCAACTCCGGTGGCAACTCCTCAGGGTGATTGTAGTCATAAAATGTGTAATCACTTCCGTACTGCTCAAAACGTTTGTCATACTCAAGAAGTTGTGCAGGAACATTAGGATCTATGTTCTGAAGATTCAAGAAAGGAAAATTTTTTAAATATCTGACAAAGCAAAAACAAGAACTCAGAAATGGCATCAAACAAATTAAAACAACTCAACAAACCACATCAACATACATTTTATCATTATTACAACTGAGGCATTATTGCTCATTGATTTCTTCGCTCAAAAGGGGTTTAAAGTTGTAACTATCATCTTCAATTCTTCACCAAGATAATCAATCCTCTACACTACACTTACACTAATATTAATATTGAAGATAAAACAATGCAGAACTTGAAGCTTAACACATCGCATATTTCCAAACTATTTCCCAATGAAAGTGACTAATAATAATAAAAATCTATACTCACCGAAAAATTTAAACATTTGATTAAAAACATTAGCTTTGCACTTTTATCACAAATCAGTAACATTTGAACCCAAATGAACATTGAAAAAAAAAATTAACTGAAATTCTAAAATTTAAAATAAAAAAAGGAAAACAAGAGAAATAATGAATTACCTTGAGATAAGCAAAGAGGGTAGGGCAAGCGATGCAGGCAACGGGAGAATTGACGCTGCCATTGCAGAGCTTGAGGACCTCTTCAGCTATGGTCTTCGCGGTCTCCGCGCTGTACCAGAACTGACTCAACCTCCAATCCTCCGAAACCAGAGAAACCTTGGATTCTTCGACGGCGGTTGCGGTTTCTCCTTCTGCAGCGGCGGAGTGGTGGCTCTGCTGCTCGGAGAGGAACTCCTTGAGTGCGGCGAGGGCATGCGAGCTGAGAACAGGCGCGTCGTCATCGTCGTCGACTTCTTTTAACGAGTGCGGTAGCGCGCTGGACTCAGTGAGTCCATTGAGCGAGTTAGGGTTCAGCTCGAGTTGGTCCTCCATTTCACGTTGATCTTCTGCCCGTCAGCGCGTGTTAATACTTAAGGTAGTTTTTGGTTGGTCTCCGTGTCTCTTTAGACATGGTAAGAGACATGGTCACACGTGTCTTTTGTTAGTGTTTGATTTATTAAGACACAACTAGCAAGGAACCCGCGCGCAACGCGCGGGCAAAACAAATAAAAATTATAATAAGGTAAATGTAATTATTTTAGGATATTATCTGTTGTATAAAATAAAGAAACATTAATATTATTTGAAAAAGTATATGAAATCTTTTAGCTAAATGAAAAAAATTGCTGTAAAAAAAATGTTATAAAGTATTATATTATGTTGTTATTTATAAGTGATGTAAAAATATGAATGATGTTCTGAATTTTTATTATTTTACTCAAATATTGAAAATAAAAAAGTACTTTATTCTATATTAAATTATATTATATTATTTTTTCAAACACTAATAGTATTCTTTTATTTTTACACTAATTAATAATTTAAGTATAATTTACATAATTAACTAGGTAGATAAGAAAAGAGTAATATATTTAAAGAAGATATCAGTAATAGGTGTTTGCTATGGTGACTAAAAAGTATTGTCTAATTACTAAAATAGGTAAAATAATTAATTTTAAATTTAAAAGTATAAAAGTTAAAAAATTTTAAATATTTTAAAGTTACTATAAAAAGTAATTTAGGCAAAAGTTAGGTACCAAACAAAATAAAATTGGCCTCGGTAATAATAACAGTGGCTAATTCAAAAGTAATAGATTATGTTGTTATTGGAAATTTTTATTCTAAAATAAAAAGCATAAAATACCTTTTTATATTTATATCATGAAATTTTGAGCAATTGCTAACTTGTATGAAATTAAAATAATTAAATAGAACTATAATAGAAAAAATATATAAAACAAAAAAACAGCTTTATTATATTAAAAAGAAAAGAAAAAGCTTTAGTTGTTTCATTGTCAAATTATCAATTATTATTGTTTTTGGAATAAGATTTTGGTCATGAGTAGATTAAGTACTTTTATGACCTCAAAGAAATACATTATCAAAGAAAAAGATTCAAATTAAAAATGATAAAAACAAATCATAACTGCTAATAAAAAAGATATATATCCATTTACATTTTTTATATATAGAAGACTCGTCTTTTAATTATATTTTTTATGTAGCAGAACTGACTCAACCTCAAATCCTCCAAAACCAGAGAAACCTTGGATTCTTCGACGGTGGTTGCAGTTTCTCCTTCTGCAGTGACGGAGTGGTGGCTCTGCTGCTCGGAGAGGAACTCCTTGAGTGCAGCGAGGGCATGCGAGCTAAGAACAAGCGTGTCGTCATTGTCGTCGACTTCTTTTAACGAGTGCGGTAGCGCGCGGGACTCAGTGAGTCTATTGAACGAGTTAGGGTTCAGTTCGAGTTGGTCCTCCATTTCACGTTGATCTTCTGCGCGTTAGCGCGTGTTAATACTTAAGGTAGTGTTTGGTTGGTCTCCGTGTCTCTTTAGACATGGTGATACGCGTCTTCTGTTTGATTTATTAAGACATAATTTTTTGATAAACACAAAAAAAAATACCGATAGACATGAAGATACTAAATTTGTGTACCTCCTAATAATTGAGACACTAAAACATAATTTACGAGACACTAATCTTTTACAATTTTACCCTTGTTTAATTTTTAAAATTTCAAATTCATCCCCCATCCTCCCAAATCTATCTCCAGTTCTTCTCTCATGCATCGCTTCCCTCTCTGCAACTTCTCATTATTCCTAGCATCTCCATCCTCTATCCTTTCTCACCCCCACTGTTGATCGCTGCCTCTCCCTCTTCCTCTTCTCAGCGTCCAGCACTCCTCTCTTCCACTCTTCATCTTTGCCCACTGTGCCTTCTCTCTGCCTTGTCTTCTTCCTCGGATAGTCAGAACTGCATTCATTTTTTTGCCGTCGATTGCCATTTCTCCTCCATCAAGAACCGCTGCATCTGTTCCTCCTTCTCTCTCGAAGGATTCGAGCTACGGGAGTCCAGATCCATCGTCATCCAGATCCGCCGGCGGCTTCAAGATTTGACGGCGCTTCTCTCCACATCCTTTCCAAAAAGAACGTCTCCAATCTTTTCTTCTTCTATTCTCCCTTTATTAAATGTTTTATTAAAAAAATTAAATCTGTGTATCTTATTTTACAATATGCGACAAATTAAAAATTTTGTTGATTTTATTAAATTTAATTTATATTGGCATATTGTTGCTTTTGTATTTGGTTGAAGATTACAGTGGTATTAATGTTGATGATAACTCTAAAAGAGGAATTGGGCAAAAATAGTGATGGAGAAGAATGGTGAGAATAAAATTGACATTTTAGTAAAATTGAATTGTATATTCTGTTGTATCTAAATTATCAAACAAGATAAAAAATTAAGTATTTTTCTGAGTCTATGTATTTACATGTATTTGTGTCTATATTTTTATTATTTTGAGATATCAACCAAACATAGTCATTAGAACTAAAGAAGGATGTTTTTTTTTTAAATAAAATAAAAAATTTTATTATTTTCTTAAACATGATTTTTGGACTTTAACTTTTCAAATACGATCGTTTTTGTCCCGACGAACTCTATAAAAAATAGCAAGTTCGCTTTACCCTCCCCCGAACTCCCCTTTAAAGTTTTCAAAATGCAAGTTTTTTAATTTATATCATCGTCTCTAAAAGAGTATATAGATCTACAAACAGTATATAGGAGTACACAAAAATACACAAACAATAATAATGACTTCTTCAAGAATTTCTTTTAATTATAAATTAAAAAAAATAAATCATATGTAACAATGGCAACCATTATTATCGTCTCTAAAAATAGACAGATACACTGAAATAAGCCATATTTAACAGATTTTTTTAATTAAAAATAAAAAAAATATTTCCCAAAAATAAATTACAATGGCAACTGTCTTTTTCTTTCTTTTTCCCATTTTTTGCTTTTTTTTTTACGAGGAAGTATAGAGAGCCAATGGAGTATTTGTACAATGTGTACAATGGGGGTTTAGGAATGTTCGATTCAGTAAGATATCAGATATTTATTATCCTAGTATCCGGATGGTTATTCTGGATAGTATGAGTGTATTGTGTTTGAGAAATTAGTAGTATTTTATCCTGGATATTCATTTTTTTAACTCATATTAAGTCAAATAAATAGCCAATGGAGTATTTGTACAATGTGTACAATGGGCTATTTATTTTTCCTAATATTAATTAAAAAATAAACATCTAGAATAAAATATTACTAATTTCTCAAACACAATATACACATACTATCCAGAATAACCATACACATACTATCCAGAATAACCATTCAAGTACCATAAATAATAAACATCTGATATCTTACTGAATTGAACATTTCTAAACTCCCATCGTATACATTGTACAGATACTTCGTTGGCTCCCTATACTTCTTCTTAAATAAAATACGGTTCAAGATTTAAATTATCTACTTTTTTTTTTTTAAGGTGAATCTCTCTGTGAAAACGAACGTAGCCCCGTAGTCGTAGAGTTGTAAAGAGGGTTTTCTTTTTTTCGGTTTTTGTCAAAATTTGAACAAAGCATTTTTTTTAAAACATCTGAAACCGTTTTTTTTTCCCCACAGAAACCCCTTCTCATGGTAAACTACTCTTAACAAAAATGCAAAATGTCACTAGTTAACAAATTTTATATGGATTCAATTCCTTATCATGTTTCCTGTTTCTATAATGATATTCAACACCTTTTTTGGTCGGAAATCATATTCAACACGTACATATTTAAGTTTCAGTGTTATTTGAAATGGATAACTCTATCAATTTAAGAGTTTATACGAAAAATAACCTGCATTTTACACACATGCATCCATAGATCTTGAATGACAGCAAGCCATTAGGTTAAATTAGTAATCCTAACCTACATATACAAAAATGTGTACAACAAATGCAAGACCTATGGCAAGAATTGCTTATCATTGCTGCATCTGTATTCCTTTGGCTTTTGAAATTACATTTGTTTGTTTATGTGAATCTCTACAGAACACATCAATTACATGCACATTTGATTCAACATCCTTAATCCAATTCATCAACTTCTTGTGAACGTCAAGGGAGACAAGATCCTTGCTCCTAATTAACCGTACCAACTCCTCTACTTCCTCCATATCTCCTTTACTTTTCAAGTATTCAAAAATGGCAGCCAAAGATTCCCAAAATTGCATCCAGTGATGCCCCACTTCACAGACAGAAATGGCTTCTTTGATATATTCAATAGCCATTGAAAAATTACCTTGTTCAATATACCCACATGAGAGATAGGACCAAGTCTTTGAATTTGGCTCTCCGTTGTTTATGATTGTCCAATCAACAATAGATTCAGCTGCCTCCATATTGCCCTTCTTGCTGTAAGCTCCAATAATCAAGTTTGGAATCCGAATATCAAAACCCAGATTTTTAGATTCCCAATTCTTAAATATATTCTCAGCACTTTCAAAGTCATCAAACTTAAGAACTGAAGCAATTACAGCTAAATAAGCTCTACTGTATAACTTCCCATCCGTTGTTAAAATTTTCCATAACCTCATCACTTCTTCTTTCTTGCCTATTGCTGCATATCGAGTCATAAGGAAAGTAAGGGCCACTCTCCTCTTTTTGTTAGTTATGAGCCTCTCTGATTTCTTTAAGACATTAAAAGCTTTATCAAAGAGTCCTTGTTTCCTATAACAATTGGCTGCAATAGCATAAACAGTCCAATCTAAATGCCAGTACTGAATCCAATTATGCTCTAACTGTGCGAGAAGCTTGTCAATTCCCTCCGTATTAGAAGTGGCAGCGTAAGCACTTATCAGGGTACCAAATGTATAGCTATTGAAATTAATACCCTCTTCTTGCATTTCACATACCAAATTTTCCAATTTGTCATAGTTCTGTGTTTGATAGTAGAGATTAAGCAAAACATTTCTTGACAAAATCGACCTTGCAAAACCCGAAGCTCTCATCTTCTCCATGATGCGCTCTGCACTAGCCACATCCCTAGCATGAGCACAGCAATTAAGAAGAGAGCTGTAACATTCTCCAGTTTGTAAGTACTTTGGAATGCTATTAAAATAGAATTCTGCTTCTTCTAGTCCATTAACTTTCCCAATCAAGTCTAGTCTTATCGCAAGATCTCCAGATTTATGTTTGGAAAACCCTTTCTCAAACATCCATGACGATACCTGTAGAGATGATTCATGTTACTCAATAGAAGGTAAATGAAAAGGCATAAAAAAGCCAACACACCTACCGACATGCAAAGTTTGTTGCTGTAATAGCAGAAGAATAAAGATAAGGCTATAGAAAGACCCCAAAACTTGAGAGAAAGAAGCATTATTTCAAATCTTAGTCACAAAATCAAATCGACCCACAACTCCCAGGGAATCAAAAACAGAGATATACCATTCTTCTATCGTTGAACAAAATTGTCAACTGAACACTGAGAAATGACACCCTAAAATGCAATTCATTAGTCATTTTTAACAAAGGTTAGACCTTCAAAACACACCCCAGTGAACACTTTCAAAATTGTAATGTCTAATTCTTCTAATTCAAATCTCACTAATAATGTTCAAATTTCTTGTATATTCGCACCAATTGGATATGCAACTAGATCAAAATTCATCCTATACTATGATTGAATAGAAGGGAAAAAAAACCCACAAATTTAAATAATTTAATTAACTATTAAAAGTAATTAGTAGTAGCAAAAGCAATACCTCGAGGGCGTTTCTATATCTTCTGCGTGATCTGAGTTTCCTGATAACAGATAGGAGTCTGTTGTAGTTAACAGTTCCGCCATCTCTAATCCACTTCTCGATTATCGAAATCACCAAGGACGTCGATTCAGGAGCCGTGAAGATCCGACGGTATAAGTCGCGCAAAGGAAGCTTCTGGAAAAATGGTGTCCTCGGAACTGAAACGACGCCGCTTTGTTCCTTCTTGACTGTTAAGAGGTTGGAGGTGGTGGAGGGCTGTGAAGGAAGCGTAGGGGTTGCGAGAAATGAAAACCGTTTTATAAATTGAAAGGATTTACGCGAAATGCTGAGGATTTGTGTAGCAAAACTCATCTAATCTAAGCCTAGGAAGAAGGGTTATAGTGGAGAATTAGAAACATCTGCAAAAGCCTGAGTAAGATGAGAGAGAGAGAGGAATAAGAAAGAGAACATGTTTGTACAGTTTAAAGGAACACTGAAGAACCGATGTGGCTGAGCAGAGGCTAGTATTGACGCCGGAGCTGGAGGAGGCGCTGTTGCGATGGCTGCGGCTGCAACCACGTTGATAAGCTTGGGTTTAGTTGATAATCTCATCCAAATTGTTCAAGCTTCTCACCAATCTTGAATTTTTATTCATCGTTTAACAATTTCCGAATGCTCCATTCCTTCATATCAAAATGATCATTTCAGTCAAAATAAGCATAAATAATCAATTAACTCTACTGAAAGTATAATTCATAACACTCATACAAGCACCAATGAATGGTTATGTCATTACTATCATCTATGTGAAAAATAAAATACAATACAATGAAACATCAACTAAAAAATAATCTAATATAACAGGGGTAGCTGGACATATTATTCATAGCAGCAGCAAATAGCAAATAGCAAATAGCAAATAGCAAATAGCAAGCATTTGTGTAACAGATTTAACTCAAATTGAAGTCCACCCAAATTGAGAATACTCAAACACAGTCAAATATACAATTAATCACATACTCAAATACAGAGAACACAAATGCAAAAGAGAAGACAAGCTGCAGAACACGCTGAAATATACAAAAACTTCATCAGAGCAGGTGAACTTTTCAATAAAAAATCATATAACTCCATACAATTTCATATAAAACTGCAACAAAAAAATATACACGAACGCGAAAGAGAAGACAAGCTGCGAAAGAGAAGAGAAGAGACGACAACAGAAACGTGAACATGGAGAAGAGAAGAGAAACAGAGGCTAGACAAGGATACACGAACTGAAAAACGTGCCTACGAAGATGAAGGTGTGACTGCGACTAACCTTGGTCACGGTGGTCCGACAACAGCGACGCGGTGGTGGTACTGGCGGCGACGACAGGGGCCTGGCTTCAACTGGAGCTCTTCGATGGTGACCTGTGATTGAGAGGAGAGGGAGGTGAGAAGAACAGAGGATGCCCTAATAGAAATAGCAAAATGGTAAACTTGGAATTTATAAATTTAAAATAGTATTTTGGGCAGAAATTTATTTAAATTTTAATATTTTTATCACAATATCTCACCACAAACACTACTTAAGTATTTGTAAGCTTTTAAAAAAAGTTTACAAATCGATTTTTGATTTTTTGGTGCACGAACGTTTAAATCTCTTAAAATTTAAAAATACATTTAAATCTCTTATCTCTTTGAAATTTGGACATACCAATATTTAAATTTAATTTATTCCATTTTAAAATTTTTCAGGTGTACATCCGTACCAACCAAGTCAAAACAACGGGAGTGCATCCGTATCAACCAGGTCAATACAACGAGAATCACGTTTGACTTTTTTTCCGTTAGGTCTTTTTTCCGTTAAGTCTGACAACCCAAGTGAACATGAGGGCATGGTTATCAGAACCGAACCGACAATCAATCCGGTCATATGACCAGGTCACTAGTTCAACCGGTGGATCACTAATTCACCCAGTTGATCCGATCGTAATTTAAAAAAAATATAAAATTAGACAAATGAAATTTAAATTGCGTATATTAATTTAAAATGCAAGTCTTTACAAACATAATAATTAAATATTAATTTTTAGACATAACTAATGATGCAAAAAGAAATAATAAACTAGTTTCTAGTACAAAATACTTTTTCCATTTAAATAAACAAGAGCAAGCAAAAGATAACACAATCAATAAATCAAGTCCAAGTGATCTTAAAATCGGCATCTATAACTTCATAGGAATAATTTGGAGCTTGATCAACATTTTTCTCGTTTTGACTTGCATCTATATCTTCCATAAGAAACACTGCATTATGCAGAACATCAGAGAAAGAAGAGTTTGAAGAGAGAGGTACGAAAAACTAGGGAACTGAATTAACTTTATCTTATTCTTCCATCAATAAATCAATTCTACACACCTCTTAGAGGGATGCAAGAGCTTCATTTATAATAGAGTTGGAAAAGAGAAATATCAGAGATCAGAATAATAAACCCTAACTAACTATACCAAACTAATTTTGTTATTGACCAACTCTCTTATCTCTTATCCCTTAACATTCACCAACAGAAGATTTAGCATTTTTTAAGCAACACAACAACAAGGTTCAGTTACAAATTCAACTCAACTCAGTTATCCAACAACAAATTCTACTTCCAGCAATAGCCACATTTATGATAGGTTCAGCATCAAATTCAACTTACAGCTGACAACAAATTCTACTTCTAAAATTCTAGCAACAAATTCAGCTATGATAACTATGATAACTTTCAGGCAGCAACAAAAACTTAAACTATGATAACTGTCAGGTAACAACGAAAAAAAAGAAAGAAAATTGAAACAGAAAGAACAGGGAGAATTCATCAACAAATTCAAGGTTCATGATAATCAGTAACGAATTTCAGCAACACATTCAATCTTCAGCAATAAATTATTTTGGCAACAAAATCAAAGTGCAGTGATGCAGCAACAAGAACAAAAGATAAAAAAAAATAATAAGGATGAATAAATTGAAAATTATATAATATATAAAATCATGAAGAGAATAAAATATTATATTAATACATAAACTATAATTGTTTGAATTAAAATTTGCAGTTGAAATTTTTAAAAAGAAAAACAATGAAGTTGAAAGATACATAGTCATAGAGAACTATATAAAAGAAACATAGAAAATTTGAAATTTATCTTTGGATAAAAAAATATAATCGCTAGACAAAGAACAAAAAAAAATTGTTAAAAATATAAAAATAAGAAGAGGGAATAAAGGAGTACCGGCAAAAACATTAAATTTGATTAGGTTAAATAATAGTCAAAATAAGAAAAAAATTTAGAACTTTAGCCAATTAAATTTAATTTATTCATAGTAAAATTATTTAAAATTTTAAATAAAGACACATCATATATAATTATTTTAAAAAAAAAAATTGAAAACGCAGTCAGGCAAGTGCCCCTCATTGTTGTTACTGGATCCGTACCTGATTGCAAACACAACGTGCCATGTATGAGAGCCAGCGAAGAATGTGTCAGATAGAGCTCCCTGCAGTTCAGTTTATAGAATTTGTGAATGGTCCAAGTGAACTTCACAATTGTTTCCACCATTGCATTTTGATCCTCCATTTCCTTAAATCATGTAAGTAAAGATACTAAGACAATATGATGTGAGTGTATCTAAAACTTGAAACTTGATCTATTTATATGAGTGGAACAGGGATGTTACAATACTTCTTAATTGTTTGGAGTTTTAAAACTCTTTTCTATTATTAATTATTAATACTATAACATACATTGGTGTAATATTTGAGAGAATATTTTATGAATGTAACTTTTAATGTACATTGATAAGATCATTAAACAATTAATATATTTTTTTTAAAACTATAAATACATTAATTATATCCTCTAAAATATATTTTTAATAAAATAACAATTATGATTATTATTGAGTTTTTCTCTTATGACTTACTATTAAAAATTTAACATGTTCTATTGGTATATAAATTATTAAAATTATTAAATTCGTTTATAAATTCTAATTAATTAATAACTTTTATTTTTATTTATTTTAATTATTTATTTGATATTGTAATTTATCTCATAAAATTTGTTTATATATTACTTTTTTTTTCATCTATAGCATCATGATTTTAAAAATTAACTATATTATAACATACCATTTAATTAGGATATATATAAGGAATAGAATTAATATTTTTTAAAGTGTTATTTTAAATTAATTTGTCAAAAGATACTTTAAAAGAAAAAAGAGATATTAAAAATAAATTTAGATGTATTGAACATTGAGGTACTGCATAATTTTTTTTAGCAGAATAGTGTTACATTATCGTCAGATTCATAACTAGAGTTGTTGTTTCAAATGTTTAATCTATGAAGTTAGGATGTAATAGAATTGGTTTATTCTTATTTTTCTTCGTTGCAAATTTTTTTCTTTTTTGTTGTTTTTAAAAATCCAATTCTAATTCAGTATTCAAATCAATGCAAACTGATATGATCGGTTCAGATTTAGTCACAAAAACATATTTATCTGATTTATTTCAAAACGATCAAATTTAATCAGGTCAGTTTTCAATTTCTTCCAAACTCAATCCAAGCCAATCCGATTACACCCTAACTTCATGGATTAAACATTAGAAGCAACAACCCTAGTTACAAATCTGACGATAATATAACACTATTCTACTTATTGATTTGTGACTACTTACTTAAAATTATTTTTAAATTTAGTTTTAACTATAAAAATCTAAAATTACATTCAACTAATTACCAAAAATAAACATCTCTAATAAAATATTAAAAAAAATTAGGCAATACCTCAACACATCTAAATTTGTTTTTAATATCTCTTTTTTTTCAAAGTATCTTTTGACAAATTAATTTGAAATAACACTTTAAAAAATATTAATTTTGTTCCAAATATATATTTATATATATCCTAATTAAATAGTATGTTATAATATAATTAATTTTTAAAATCATGATGCTATAGATGAAAAAAAAGTGTAGTATATAAAACAAGTTTTATGAGATAAATTTAAACAATATTTTTTTCTATGTATCAATTATTTTTTAGATATCCGTACGTATAAACATTCTATTAACAATATTTTTAAGAAATATGAGGCTTATACATTTAGATATTAAGAAATATGAGATTTATACATTTAGATATATTAAACTATTAATGTATTAAAATTTTAAAATAAAAATAAATTTTATTTTAGAATGTAGAATAATAATTTTCATTTTTCCCTTTTGAAAAATATTGTCAAATACCCATCTACTAAAATTAATATTCATTTCAAGATGTCTCTTTTAAAAATAATTTTTTGGATTTAAATTTTGTTATTTTTATAATTAATTTTATTTATTAATATTAAAAATTCAAAATTTAAATTTAATTATAAAAGACTACTATAATGAAAAAATTATCTAAATGAATTAAAATAATTTTTTAATTTTCAAAACAAATAAATAATATTACTATACTATATTTATTTTTAATCCTCCTTTTTATACCATATTTAAATGTTACTATAAAAAAATATTAATGAGTATAATAAAATAATTATTCAATAATATTTTTTATAGTACTTACTAATATATTTATTGTACTTATTAATAATTTTTATAGTATAATAAAAATATGGTATAACATAGAATAATAAAATATTGTATACGCTGAAAGTATAACAAAAATAGTAACGAGCTCGATAAAAAAATATTAATAAGTAATTATTTTATTATACTCTTTAATATTTGTTATAGTATAACATCTCCAACGGCAGAAAAAATTGGAGTCCAGTTATTGTTATGTCAGGGAAAAAAAATTTATGCGTTGGAGTGAGAAGAAAGTGAATTCCCACACGAATTCTAACAAGGGAAAGTCCTTCTGAATGGGGATTTCTGTGATCCAATCAACACTTGCTATTTGGTAAGTTATTTAAAAAATAAATAATTATATATAATGTTAATTAGTTAAATAGGTATATTAAATAATTAAATTTTTATTTAATTAATAATTTATATTAATTATTTAAATAATAATTAAGTAATTAAATTATAATTAATTAGATTAAATAATTAAATTTTATTTAATTAATAATTTATATTAATTATTTATATCATAATTAATATTAAATATTATTTATATTATTATATTAAATTATAATTAATTAAATTTACTTACATCAAAAAATAAATTTAATTTTTATATTTTACAAAATAATTTTTTTGTTGAATTGGTTAATTTAAATAATAATTAATTTAGTAATAATTATAATAATTAATTATATTAAATAATTATATTTTAATTTAATTAATGATTTATATTAATTATTAAAATAATAATTAAATCGTAAACTATAAAGCTTAGTTATGTTTTTTTTTTTTGTATTAAGTAATTTTACAAATTAATATAATCCTAAATTATATATTGTGTATTATTATTATATATGAATTTATTTAATATTAATATCTTTTCATAGTGATGGTAATGGAGGTGATATATGTCTAGTCATGAAGAATATTCATAGAGTTGTTCATTAGTAAACATGTTCTATCATTTGGCAAAATTATTATAATGCGTGATAAAGGGGAAAAGAAAAATTTTGCAGTTAACTATGCATGTGTATAAAATGCAAACTAAAACAATCAAAATTTATGATTCAGAAGGAAAATAAAAGCTTCATCAATGCAGACATTATCCTATGCAATTAGTGAAACTAAATACAAAGGAAAACTTCTGAAGTATTGTAGTTGTTATATTAATAGAGCAGGACAGGGCAGAACTGAATTGAAGCTAGAACATCACCCTAAAGGCCTAAACCATACAACATCACAGCATACAGAAATGTAAGTTCACATAGCACTGCGTGAAGTAGCAGTAGCACTTACAGTACCGAGAAAATGAAAAAAACAGTAACTAAAGAAGATGACATCAATAAAAATCAAAGATAGCCACCAAAAAAGGAAGCAAACTTATATAATCACTTAGCCAGAAAAACTAACAGAAAAACAGAGCCCTCAGATCTCATATAGCTAGCTAGAAATCAGCTAAAGCTTATGCCACTAGCTTTATTCACAGACTTCTTGCACCATGAGGAAGAAATAAATAAATAAATAAATAAATAATTATGAAAGATCGCAGTTCTCAAAGTTATCGAGAGAGAGAGAGAGAGAGAGAGAGAGAGAGAGAGAGAGAGAGAGAGAGAGAGAGAGAGAGAGAGAGAGATTGGTGCAGCTCTAGCTATGAACAAAACCTGTTAGCCAGGAGATTGTCTGTCCATCATTGGGCAGAATTAAAAAAAAAATAAACAAATAAATAAAAGAAGAGGGAAAGGGGGGAGGGAGGGACTAATTTGGAACAATTTCTCAAAATTCAATTCTTTAAAATTTGAAGTTGCAGATCAAAGCATGTGGCAAATAAAATTGTATCCAAATGCTCTTAAAATTTTGCAAAGTTTTCTTAAATAAAAAAGGGTACTTTCTTCCTCTAAATAAAGCCAATCTAAACCCTCACTATTAATTATGCAGTCAATTAATAAAAGTAACTTAGAGCTCAGTGCGGCGCATCATCATTCATAAATTAAGTCACTAATTTTCCCTTAGAAACATGACCCCAAAACTACTATATAAACAATCAAATCTAACCAACTAGCTCAAATAGCAGGCAACAGAAGGTAAAAGTATAAAACATAGGAGTGCCCTCAGATCTCATAGCTTAGAACTAATCATAGACCGTTCCATAGCCAGTGGTGTTCATCAAAAGCCTTCCAAAGGATCAGAATCATAATCATCATCATTGCCAAATATATGTATGTGTATGTATATATGCATGCATGTGAGGAGAGAGAGAGAGAGAGAGAGAGAGAGAGAGAGAGAGAGAGAGAGAGAGAAATGGTGGAAGGCAAGTGATGAACTTAACACCACAGCAAAACTGCTCAATACATTTTGAATTGTGCATCATTGGGCAATCACCATTGACCATTATCCAAAGAAAATAACAAAGAACATGGGAAGATAAGGTTTTCTATTTTAACTCAACAGCAACTATGAAGAGAAATGATGCAGGAATCTTATATTAGAGTTATGTAGGTTTTAACTGGACTATGCGCTCAGTCTCTCTTCTAATATATAGAAAGTACAGCTTACACATGCTGTTGAATCATCAGCAATAAGGCAAAAGTAAACACAACCCAGCCACACCAAAATTTAATTCAGAAAACTGAAAAAGTCAAAACGCCAATTTAAGGGACATTTCAATCCAAAAAAAAAAAAAAGGTTCAATCCATATGTGCGTCCATGTGTATGTATGCATATGTAGCAGGGAGGGAAGTGTTGATATCAAATTTATATAAACCAAATGCACAAACTAGATTATCACACACACACTGCTCAGAATTTCATGAAGTATCATCATCAAACAGAACTTTATAAAACCGTTTCCTTTCCTCGGGGTCAAACAAACCTCCCGGCTTATTGTTTCCATCCTTATCATCATCTGAGTCAGCATTTTCGCTTCTTCTCCTCCTACACCTTACTTCATCTACTCTAGCCAAAGGAACACCTTTCTTCCTCCTCTTCTCCATATTTATGAGACGCCGCCTCTGATTGTACTCATGAAGCCCTTCCTGCATCAGTTCCCCAAATTTCTCCTTCACAACAACCAAAGGATCCTTTTCAACAAGTTCAGACCCAACATACGCCTCCCTAAGAAGAACTGTGTAAATCTGATATTTGTTGGAAACATAGAAAATCCCAGGGTGCTTGAGCAACAACACATTCAACCTATCAGGCAAAGCAAACTCTCTCCTAAAATGACCCAACTTCACTATTGAGGCTTTCTTCCAAAGAGTCAAAGACAACACCTCATGTACCAATCCCACATTCCTCTTCTCCATCTCTTTCGATCCCTCCACCAATTCCCTATGGTCCATGTAAGGCGAAAAGTAAGGAACCAAATCGAATTCACGGAATCTCTCCCATGATTTCACCCAACTGAAAGGCAAAGAACACGAGAATGTTGGCCTTGTATTGCCGCTCCTCCTGGCTGCAACCTCCACTGTGGATACAGCAAATTCAGGGTCCCAGTGAATCAATTCAATCTCCATAGAGCTCCTCCTCCCACCCTCATTAACAACACGGAACAAATTTGGGTACTTTGCAACAATCCTAATCACGTAATCATCGGGAAATCCTAAATTCCTTTTCAGCTCATTGATTTTCAGAACATTAATCCTCTTGTTGACGCTCATCATAAGTAATTTTGCTAACCTGCAAACGAAAGCATTTTCTTGAGACTCCCTAACAGATTCCTCCTCTTCGACAAGGCTCATCATGCGCTTGGAGAGGTGACAGCGGTGTTCATCGCCGGTGAAAGTAACATCGAAGCAGGAAGGGTACTTGTGGAGCCAGTTGAGGGCTTTGCCTTTGAGGTCAAGGGTTTTCAACTTCTTCTGAAGGGATGCAATGGGGATCTCTTGGTTTGGATAGCGGAGGATGATGTTCTTGATCTGGTTGTTGACAATCCAGCGGCGGTTGCGGGAGAGCACGGATTCGAGGTCTGGATCTTTCTTCATGGACCACAGGGAGAAGGTTCGGTGGAGAAGAGAAAGACATTGTAGTTGTTGTAAAGACGAAATCAATGGACCACGACGATGAATAAGTCTTGTGAGCATGTGATTTGGTCTATTGAGACAAGAATGAATGTGACAAATGGTTCGAAGTTGCGATATGGTTCATCGTGGTCCAGAATCAATTCCAATTAGGCAATTAACAATCACATTGTAGCAACGAAGCCTATTAACAATCAACAATTAATTAGAGACAATTAACAATCAATTCTAACAATGGTAATTTCAGGGCCCTCCTAATTAAAATTGAAAATAAGGTGCATCCCTATTATTTATATTAGTAGAATCATAATATCATAACCACAAAATAACATTTTCTTTCCAATTCAAAATTAGCAAACCAACCCAAAATCAGCAATCGACAGGATAACTAAATTAGTAATTAGCAAACTTCTCATTCAACAAATTGACAAATTCAAGTCTCATCGTAAATTCATAACCAAGCAATTAGTCCATTACATTTCATCAAGGTTGCAAGAACTAAATCGGTCATACCGGTTTAATTAAATATAAAGTAAAATTATTAAAAATTTAATATATAATTTAAAATATTTAAAAAACAATATCAATCAACAACAAAATTACTTCAAAAAATTTAATAAAACCACCATCAACTATCATCCATCAAAATTTAAGAGAGCAGTGAAACACCATCAACAAAATTATTCAAATCAACCATCAACAACTATTCCAGTTTCATGAAAAATTATAAAAACCAAAAACTTAACAACAGAAGCAGACACAACATTATTCTCCCTAAGTTCAGAATAAACAAATCAGTACCACCATAGCACCATCAATAACTCAGAATTAAAAAAACCAGCAATCAACAACTCAGAAATCAGAATCAATAAAATTAACAAAATTTAACAATGCAGTGAAGCACCATAGCTACTCAATAATTACTCAATAGTTACTCAATCAATTGCATGCTTTCTGAATAAGATTTCTGTGATTCAAGGACACATACAAAATACAATAAACTGATATAAATTGCTTTCTCAATCAATTGCAGACAATTTGGAGTGCAAGAAAGCAAGTTAGAGCGAAAACTTTCATGGCGAGGGTAGGGGATATAGAAAGGATAGAGATGATATAACTAGCGACAAATAAAGTGAGAGAGACCAAGAGTTACAAGGCCATGCACCCTCCGGGCACCAGAATAAAACTCTGTAATAATTGTCCACAAAAGTGCGAGAGTTTAGGATTTGTTAAATTGAGGCAGCGGTTACCGGCAGTGAGGGAGAAAGGGAGGTGACGGCACGGCGAATACTCCACCACCGAGCAGAGAGAGACGTCGCAGTGAGAAAGAGACAGAGAGAGCTCGAAGAGGGACAGGGCGACGGAAATAGATCCGTGCGACGCCGAGGAGAAGAAGGTCGAGGAGAAGCAACAGACCTTCCACAGGCAAAGACAGACACGAGCTCGACAACAAGGACAGGGCGGCCAACGACGAGGACGAGCCAACCTTTTGCTGATTTGCTCTGATAGGGTTAGGGTTGGTGAGTGGAGCTTTGGGCGTTTCAGCGTCTGTGAGAGATTCAAGGGGGAGGGGGACGGGTGATTTGGCATCTGGGCTGACGGTTTTTTTTTTATATTTTTTTTTGGGTAGCGAACCGGGAGATTAAAAACCGGTCCGGTTCAGTCGATTTACCAGTTAACCGCTCGTTCGACCAATTAAGTAACCTTCGGTGGTCCTCCAACGAGAAGAGTATGGAGGAGAAAGTGCACGAATGTGACGCGGAGAAGCTAGCGGCACTGCAACAGTCCTTCTCCTTATGTTTACAATGCAAAAAACTGGCAGAATATAAGGCTCGATAGGGAGTAAGACCGCCGATGACGAGCACCCAAAGGACGGCAAAGCTCGAGCAGAGACACGAGGAGGGAGAGAGGCGAGGGGGCGCGAGGACGACACGAGCAGGAGATGCGCAATGTTAAAACCAAGGTTGCGATAACCGGACCGGTCAATAAACCGATGAGGTCACTGGTTCAATGGTTCGACCGAGGTTCAACCGGGATTCAACCGGTTTAATTAAATATTAAATAAAATTATTAAAAAAACTAAAAATAATTTTAAATATATAAATTCAATAATTTCTAACTTAATAAAATTTAAAATTTCACATAATAAATTATCCATAACTTAATATTAGAGGTTCACAAACAACTTCAAACATCAAGTTTATAACTAAACAACTTCATAGATCATTAAGGAAGAGAAATATAGTGATACTAAGAATTTGAAAAGTGCCACGTTCAACTCTTAAGTAGCAAGTTTAAAAACAGAGCAATTTCTAGAAATTTGGGCAGCAAGTAGCAGCAAAATATAAGCACATGAATCCAAAAATTGCAATTAACATGAGAAAAACATGGATTGCATGTACAGAGGCAGCATCAAACTTAATTTCACAAGTACAGTTCAGCAGGGCAGCAGGTAGAATCAGGTCACATGAAACAGAAACAGCACAGCAATGATCACACCAACATCATTCAGCAAACAAGCAGTATTAAGCCATGTTGGATAATCAAGAACGGAGCAATTATCAGGCCTAGAATCCTCTAACCACAACCTAGCTACTTAACAGCATATATATCTATCTATCCTAACAAACAGAATTAATCAACAATCTAACTAAAATTAACAACAGAATTAATAAAAGAAAGTAAAGAAACAGAGCAGGAAGCAGGAATGAGGCAGGGGACCTGGAATGTAGCAGAGACAGACTGGGAAATGGAAAGGGGAAGAAGAGCAGAAGTAGTGCCGCCCAGAGTTGGTGGTGGCTGGCTGAGCTCGCGGCAGTGCAGAGAGCGGCGCGAGCGGCGGAACGATGCAGGGCAGAGAGATTCAGCTTCTCTCTGTGGCAGTGACGAGAGCTGAGGGGGGTGCAGAAAATCATGAACAAATAACCTCAGCAAATCAAAAACCAAAATCAATTCATCATGAACAAATAACCTCAGAAAATAAAAAACCAAAATCATGAAGCAGCAAACAAATTCATCATGAACAAATAACCTCAGAAAATCAAAAACCAAAATCATGAAGCAGCAAACAAATTCATCATGAACAAATAACCTCAGCAAATAAAAAAACAAAATCAAGCACAGAAAATCAAAATCAGAAGGCAGCAAATAAATCAAAATCGCAAACAAATAAATCATAAAAAGTTAAAATGCCAACATCCAAATTTATCATCAATCATCAAAATCCGCCATAAACCACAACATTATTGATACCAATGCTGCATGCCATTAATTCTAGATTGAGTCATAAATTAAGGAATGGAATAATATATATCCTCCTGCTTTAAGTTTGCTTATTGATTCCATAATACAGTATATATCTGTTCACCAGTTTTGTAATTTATCATCCACAAAAGGGAAATTACAATCCAGTGAATCCACAAAGACCTCAAACTTGTCAAGTTTCAAAAATTTAACAAATATGGATATATGTGTGAACTGTTCCCCTAATTATCTACACAGACTTGCACATGAAGATGGAGATATCATTAACACTTTTTTTGGGGGAATAATTAATTTAAATATTAGAGTGCAACCGTACTAAACGTAATGAAAGGGGAGTGCTTAAACGCCATTCTCTTTGCTTCTTATTCAGTGGTCTTCCTTTCCCTCTGTTGCCTCTCACATCAGCTATACCCCACGTGCAACACTTAGTTTCCATGTCAAAGGTTTCAAGCCTGAAGACCCCATCACCTTCTGCAGATGAATTATCAGAATCATTAACAATGGAGTAATTCACATACATAGGCCGGTCCTTGAATCGATCCAGGTCGGTTGGAATCCGAACTATTCTTTCAACACTTGGAGAAGACACTTAAAGTAACAGAAAGTCAGATTTGTTAAGATAATAATCATAGAACCAACGAACAAGAAACTTTGATTAAGCCACTAGTGGAACTAATATGATAACATAGGGCTTCAAGTTGTGATTGTGATAGTCTCGCATTATATATATTCAACATAGAACAAACTGCTAGTAAGTTAGTTGAAATGGTACCTCCAATACAATCTAATCCAATTACAATATCACAGCAACCCACAGCAAAGTTCACACATTAACTAAAAACAATTATTCACAATTATTCAATTCAGTAACAACAGCAGGGTTCACGGATTAACTAACAACAATTATTCAACCCAGTAACAACAGCAAGGTTCACAGATTAATTAACAATAATTATTCAACAATTATTCAAACCATAACAAGTTCACAAATTAACTAACAACAATTATTCAACAATTATTATTAAAAAAAAAATACCTAGAAGCTAGAAGCCTAGAACAGAGCAGGGCAGATCTTGAGCAAGAGGGAGACAAGGGCACGACCGAAGGGCTGACCGGTGGAACAGAGATGGCGCCGGCGACGATGGAACAGAGCTGCGCGACGGAGGTAGGAGGCGAACCCGGTGACGGTGTTTTCAAAGCTGAAACAGTAGCTGCACGATGGTGGAACAGAGCTGTACGATAACGACAGTGGCTTCGAAGCTCGTTTCGACGACGGCGGCGTGAGCTGGACGGAGGTGAGGGAGTGAGATCGATGAGGGTGAGAGGAAGGAGGAGCTCGAGGGACATGGGAGGGATGGGTTCGCGTTTAGCCGTTGTGTGGAGCTAGGGTTGCTGGGTTGGGTAATTGGCTAGGGCATCAGCATCCAAAACGACAGCGTTTTTTGCAAAATTTAGAAAACCAGCCGGATCCCGATTCGGTTCAACCAACCGGTTTCCGGCCGGTTTGAAAGTCCAACATCAGTTTTTCAAATCTCCGATTTCAGCGTCTGTCCGAATCATTATTCCCTTTGGTATACGGTTCGACCAGTTCGAACCGGTTTTCAGAACCTAGTCAATACCTTGCAACAAATGCTATTCAAGTGTTTCTAAGCTTTAAAAAAAAACATTTGAAATCATAGTTATCAGAACCGAATCGGCAATCCACCCGGTCATATGACCGAGTCACTGGATCACTGGTTCAACCGGTGGGTCATTGATTCACCCGGTTGACCCGGTCATAATTTAAAAAATATAAAATTATATAAGTGAAATCAGAATTACATATTAAAACTTAAAATGCAAATCTTTACAAACATAATAATAATAATCAGATGTTAATTTTTAGACAACTAATGATGCAAAAAGAGATAATAAACTAGTTTCTAGTACAAAATACTTTCTCTATTTAAATAAACAAGAGCAAGCAAAAGTTAACATAATCGATAATCAAGTCCAAGTGATTTTAAGATCGACATCTATATCTTCATAGGACAATTTTAGAGCTTGATCAACATTTTCCTCATTTTGATTTGTATCTATATCTTCCATAAGAAACACTGCATTATGATGTTATGCAGAACATCAGAAACAGAGAAAGAAGAGTTTGAAGAGAGAGGTACAAGAAACTAGTGAACTGAATTAACTTCATCTTATTCTTTCATCAATGAATCAATTCTACACACCTCTTAGAGGGATGCAAGGGCTTTATTTATAATAGAGTTGGAAAAGAGAAAGATCAGAGATCAGAGTAACAAATCCTAACTAACTGTACCAAACTGATTTTGTTATTGACTAACTCTGTTATCTCTTATCCCTTAACATACAGTAACAAAAGATTTAGCATTTTTTAAGCAACACAACAAGAAGGTTCAGTAACAAATTCAACTCAAGTCAGTTGTCCAGAAACAAATTCTACTTCCAGCAACAACCACATTTATGATAGGTTCATGATAATCAGTAACAAATTTCAGCAACACATTCAACTTTCAGCAACAAATTATTTTGGCAACAAAATCAAAGTGCAGTGATACAGCAACAAAATTGAAACAGAAAGAACAGCGTGAACTCACCAAATTGGGTTGCACGAACCACGAAGGAATCTGACGGCGAAGGAGAAGCTGATGACGAGGGAGAAGCTGACGGCAAGGCTCGAAGCAAGAAGACGACAACGAAGACCAGCGCACTGGGATCCGTTGCCTCTATTACCGGCGACGAAGAGCGCGGGGAAGGGAGAGATCGAGACCAGGTGCGAGACAGACCGTGAGAAGCAAGAAGATGACCACCACCACCACCTGAGGGACCAGATGCGGTTCCGTCTGCTTCTGCCGCCAGCAAAGCGAGCGCAGGGGCACGGGACCGCGACGACGACCAATGTGAGTGGACGAGGTGAGAGATTGAGAGAGCGACGAGGTGAGGCCGTGAGAGACTGAGAGTGACGACTGTCGAGGTGAGGGGAGAGACGAGAGAGGGACTACTGAGTACTGAGTTCCGACTGCCGAGCTAGAGACGGAGAGAGCACAGAGACTGGCTGGGTTAGGGGGGTTCTACTCAGACTCTCAGATTTGGCATTTGGGCATAGGGTTTCATCAAAAGGAAAGGGGAAGAAGGGGTTATGAAACGACGCCGTTTCAGATAATAGGAAGAAAAGAAAAATGACCCGGACCGGGTTAAATTAACCGGACGGGTCACCGGGTTTCACGAAAACCCGTCAGTTCAAACCGGGTTCGACCAGGTCTGTTGCACAACCAGTTCAACGAGTGGCTCGACCTGGCTAGGTGATCGGGTGACCGGATTTTCGGTCGAACCGGCCAAGTCGAGCCGGATTTGATAACTATGTTTGAAATGATTTTTTAAATTTTTTAAAATATTTTAAAAAAGATAAAAATAATTTAATCTTTAAATATTTTATATAAAAACATTTTTTATTTATTAATTATATTTAAATAAAACAATATAATTTTTTTAATAATCTAATAACACTCAAACAAACTCTAATATACATTACCATTTTTTTTGTGCACACTATTAACATATTCTTTTCTTTTTTGGTGACTAAACTACCAATTTACCATGAATCAACCATCTTATATTTCAAACTCAAATTTCCTCAACCAAAAGTTATTACATAATACAGATTTCCCATCCATTTACTTTCTTTCTATCAAATTAAATTTGAACTGAAACATCTTAGAAAATCTAACATGGATACATAGATCATAAATGTAAACCAAATGTTGGTCCTTAAACTTCATTGTTCAAAAGATGTGTACACCAAATGTAAACCCTAATTCATGATTTGACTAATTGAGAGTCATCTCTTAACATTTTATTGATGGCTAAGGCAGAAGTCAGGGCTGTTCCTATCTTCCTCTGGCTCTGAAATTTCACCTGTTTGTTTATGTGAATCGCCTCCCAGCACATCAATTGCAGGCACATTTGACTCCAGATCCTTAATCCAACTCATCAGCTTGTTATGAACATCAAGGGAGATAAAATTCTTGTTACTGAGTAACCTTATCAAATCCTCTGCCTCCTCTATATCTCCATTAAATTTCAAGTACTGAAAAATGGCAGCTAAGGATTCCGGTAGTGGCCTCCACTTACACCCTTCACAGATAGAAACTGCCTCTTTCATACATCGAGCAGCCCTCGCAAAATTTCTTTGTGAAATATATCCAAACAAGAGCCATGACCAAGTCCATAGATTTGGCTTTCCTCCCTTCATGATTGTCCTATTAACAATGGCTTCAGCTTCCTCCATATTGCCCTTTCTGCTGTAAGCTGCTATCATCAAGTTCGGAATAAAGAAATTTTTTAAATACCGGTTTCTAGATTCCCACTCGTCAAAGATAATCTTAGCAAGTTCGATGTCATCCAACTTGAGAAATGAATTTATTACAGCTGAATAATAGTCACTTTTGAGTAACTTCCCATCCATCTTGTAAATATTCCACAACCTCATCACTTCTTCTTTCTTCCCTATTGTTGCATATTGAGTCATAAGGTAAGGAAAGGCCTCTTTCCAGATTGTAGAACTCGCGCGCTCCTCAGATTTCTTTAAAGCGTTAAAAGCTTTATCATGAATCCCAAGTTTGCCATAACAATTGGCTGCGACAGCATAAACACTCCACCAATCTGCATGTTGGGAATACGATGGATCATCTTCTAATTGTGCAAGATGTTTGTTGATTCCCTCAATATCAGATTTGGCCGCATATGTATTAATCAAGGTGGCAAATGTATATCTATCGAATTTAATACCCTCTTCTTTCATTTCAAGCAACAAATTTTCCACTTTGTCATAGTTTTGTCTTTGATAGTAGAGGTTAAGCAAAGGATTTCTTGCCATAGTAGACCTTGCGAAACCCAAATGTTTCATCTGCAGCATGATCCTTTCAGCTTTATCCACATCTCTAACTTGAGCATAGCAATTAAGAAGAGAGCTGTAACATTCTGCAGCTCTTAAGTCTGTCGGAATGCTATCAAAATAGGATTCAGCTTCTTCTATTCCCTTAACCTTTGCAATCAAGTCCAGTCTTATACTAAAATCTCCAGATCTAGGTTCAGAGTATCCTTTCTCGGACATCCAAAATGATACCTGAAAACACGGTTCATTTTAACAAAGATCCCAAAACTCAACCCAGAAAAAC
This sequence comes from Arachis ipaensis, assembly GCF_059453495.1. Lineage (NCBI taxonomy): Eukaryota > Viridiplantae > Streptophyta > Magnoliopsida > Fabales > Fabaceae > Arachis > Arachis ipaensis. The sequence goes on along the minus strand of NC_142437.1, from coordinate 121,458,965 downwards.
ATATTATCTTTGACATTTGAATCGCATTGTGCAGCTAGATCATGATTCAACCTAAAGTTCGAATAAATAATCTTTTTATTAATTAATTAACGACTAATCAGTAATTATCCATGATGAAGATACCTCGAGGGCGTCTTTATATCTTTTGCGTGACCTAAGTTGCTTGATAACGAATAGCAGTTTATCGTAGCTAAGAGTTTGGCCATCCAGAACCCACTGCTCGAGAATCGTAACAACCGGGTGAGTTTGATCTCTCACATGGAAGATCCGACGGTACAAATGCTGCGGGAGAGGAACGACGGCGCTTTGGTTCTCCTTCGCCGTTGAGAGGTTGGAGGTGGAAGGGGCAGAGGTTGTGTAGGTCACGGAAGAACGAGGAAGAAGACGTAAAGCGGATTTCAGACGGCTGAGTACTATCATTTCTTGTTCGGAATTCAGAGAGAGAGACGAAGAAGGGTTGCAAGATGCAAGTTTTGTTCTTCAGCAATGGAGTTGCAGTGTGAGCGTTTGGAATAGTAGTGAAATATTGTTTGCGAATACTGCGGAGTGAGCTGTGAGCAACAGCATTTGGTCTCAGTGGCAAAGTTGTAATTCGATGTAACTTCACAAGAAAGAGGTGAATGATTTTGGAAAATAAATCTAAAAACATTCTTAGTATTCGTTAGATTCCCTATCTGAACATTATTACTTCCACAGTCCACACAATTAGTAGCTAAACAAAAATGATTAATATTCTTGGCGACATTTCGTACATAGCATTTAAATAGGGTAAAATTTCAAATCTTTAATTTGGTACCGCAACACGTAAATAGATTGCTTTATGTAAACCAACATACAAAAACAGAGAATTATTGATCGCATTTGTTAATACCTCTAATTCTGAATTCAGTCAATATGTGATTATGGATCAATTTTATATTTTGGCAAATAAGCCACTTTGAGTACGAAAACATCTTCATAGAACCGTTGAATATCAACAAAGTACTTATAAGTTATAAACCTATTTTAACCCCCTGTTTTTGTGACTAATTCAAGTTCCTCATAGCCAAAATTGTAGACTCAGCATTTACTCTGCAGTGGAAATGCTTTTACCTAGTTGAATAATGACAAAAATCCTCACATGTGCAATCAAGAAAGGAATAACTTCTTTTAGTGCCCTAGAAAAATCCTCTTACTACATGTGAAATATTGAATTATGTTTAGGGAAATAATATACTAGAAAATAAGAAAAATAAGGAAATAGCATCATGATGTTAGATACATGCACGTTGGAAGATTTTTAGCTAGCAAGCTAGGGAAAATGATCCTCTTTATTATCAAACATTAAGTATTGATTTGCAACTCAATTTAGACCAACTAAATCAAGGTGAACCTTAACACAATCCAGATATCTTCAAAAAAAAAATCAAGTACACTATTTGAAGTCAAAATACAGAGACTCACTTGTTTTGCTATAAATTGGTTAAAAGAAAAAAGCAACACAGAAAATGCTGAAAGAATTGCTTGGAATGAGATAAACAACTTTTTCAGTTATATGCTTGTAAAATGTTTTAAACAGAATAAAAATTTTCATTTGGTGGAATACCATAAAGGGCACATCAACTATCAACTATGCACCTTAAAGCATTTCAAGTTAGGAAACAACCGAAGCAATTCTTCGCGGCTCCGTCTCTGCAAAGAGGTAAACTGTTAGAAAAAGGGGTCCAACTAATACTTGTAATTTGTATATATGGAGCTACTTCCAAGCACAAATTTACCTTGATTCCTATACATCCATTCACATCAAGAGTTGTAATTTTGTCAGAACAGGACTTTGAGAGTTCCTCCAGGCATTTATCAGTCACACCAGTTAATCCAAACAAGCTGCAAACATTTCCTTTCAACACATTAGCAAGATAAGAGTTTTTTAAGGTAAAAAATAAATATAAAGAGGCTCAATTTACATTGTTGTAGCAAGGACATATATCTATATATGTAAGCAACAAGCGTGTGCATATGTCACTGCATTACTTTAGACATTGCACCACCAATACCATATACACAAGTTCAACAAAGTTCTCAAGTTGATATACCTTAGAAATTCAAGAGAGGTACAGTTTTGTGCAATGGATATAACTCCTTTATCAGTCACTCGGACACACCTAGCAATCAAAATGAAAGCTAGCTCGATTACTTTTATATATTAGAAAGTTGCATATATTACAGTTGATGCTTCATTTACCATGTCAAATTCAGAGATGCAAGGTTCTTGGACTTAGAAATATAGGAAAGTCCTTCATCTGAAAGATTCTACAAGCCAAAGTTTTTTTTATCAGAGGTCAATATTTGATATGTTTCTGCCTAGAAATCTCAGTAATCTGAAGATTTTACCTGTGCACCACAGAGATCCAAAAACTTGAGATGCTCCAGAAGGCATATTTTCTTGTAAGCTTCATCTGTGAAACTAAATCAGAGTAATGATGTGAATTAATCCAATTCAAGGTCAAGATAACATTAACTTTAAAAAGAGTTACAATGCCAACCTAGACAATGCATAGAGATTCAAACTCTGAAGAGATAGGCATTTGTGCAATAATTGCTTCAACCCATCATCTGTTATCTTGATTCACCTATGAACCAAATCATGAGATATAAAGTACCATCATAGAGGTATAAAATTATAATTTACTCCAATGTTAATTTTAATCATCTAAGCGTACAGCTGCTTGATATATTATTATGAAATGTATTTTGAGCCAAAATGTTTGCATCTTACAAGGAACAGGAGTTACAAACAAACACGGGCATCTAACATGCCAACAAACATTTTCAAACTATGCATAAACGTTTTGAAAGACATCTACAAATTTTCATAATATGAAAATTGTTCTTTATAATCGCATAATGTGTTTGATGATACAGAAGCTGTTATAAATCAATGCAAATACCTAGTCAGATTCAGTGACACTAGTTCTGGATAATTCTCAGCAACACATTGTAAGCCATGGTCTGATATATTCTGCAATTATTAGATCCAGGTAACTTGTTCAGAAACAATTGTTGAAGACATGATTACAAATTCTCAACACCTCAGTTTAGTTCAACACATAACTGTAATTACAAAACTGCACTTAGACAATAAGCTTCAACTCTTCATCTGTCACAACAAAGAGGCTGAAATCATAGTTCCAAATAACTCACTGTCATTCATTTAAATAATAGATTTGCTGACTCCATTTAGTGACCTTCAAATTCCCATATGCTAGATGTTTTAAGACTTGTTTACTTAAATTGGTTTGTATAGTCATTTGCAACACGGAACTATGTTGTTCATCTGAGTTATAAGCTTCAAGTGAAGGAATGGATTAACTAGATACTCATTCTATGCAATACTTTTTGTTTATGTAACAATTTTATTTTCATATTCACATTAATGATAAAACACTTTAGAAATCAAGTTGTAAAACTAATCCAAAGGATCACGTACCTTACAGCCACTTATGTTCAAATCAACTATGTATTTGCAGTTCTGAACTGTTTTGTTTCAGTCCTGTATCTGTCACCCTGAGAATATGATTGTTCAGTGTTTTACCTTGGATTCAACTTTGAGTTCAAAAGTAAGGATATAAACAGTTAATTTAAACATCATAAGAAAATATTAAATCACCTCACATTCCAGTAGATGGAAAAGTTTTTCAGCTGAGGGCAGCAACTGGTTATTGCTTCAATTCCTGTATCTGAGATTTTTTGGCAGCCATTGAGATTTAAAGACTCCAAGCATTGAAGAGATTCAAAGCACTAGAAATGCTTGAAAACTTTGGTTAGAATGAAAGTCAGAACATAATTTACATCGTAAGGTAGTTGTGCAAATATTGTTAATTAAGGTTATCTTCTTTCTTTTAAAATGAAAAGAAGTAACTGATAGTGATTTCAGAACTGAAAATATCAACTTAGCAAGCATAACAGATAGACATAGTATTCACTTTAGATGAAAAAGAATCTGTTACCTTTTGCTTAATAAGGATGAGATGCGAGTTGTCAATGTCTCGCGCAAATTCTAGGTCAATCTTCTTTACATGGCGATATCTAGGCTACAACAACCAAGCAAATTTCATCCCAAAAGTCCAAAACACCATTAACTAAAATATGCTGAAAAAACAATTACAAAGGGGAAACTAAAAAAAAAGTTCAGGAAAGTCCTTCATAGTATCTCTAATCTTTACTTTGAAAATCTGAAATTTACAACAGTTACTAACTGCAGCATCATCAATATAATCATCACACTTCACAGGAGAAAAAGAGTTTAACTTGACACATTTTTAGTATCATTTCATCTATCCTACATATTCATCAATCATATATTGCCAAATCCCTAAAAGCTTTATCAAAGAGTCCTTGTTTCGTATAACAATTGGCTGCAATAGCATAAACAGTACAATCTAAATGCCAGTACTGAATCCGATTATGTTCTAACTGTGCGAGAAGCTTGTCAATTCCCTCCACTTTAGAAGTGGCAGTGTAAGCACTAATCAGAGTACCAAATCTATAGCTATTGAAATTAATACCCTCTTGCATTTCACATACAAAATTTTCCAATTTGTCATAGTTCTGTGTTTGATGGTAGAGATTAAGCAAACCATTTCTTGACAAAATCGACCTTGCAAAACCCAAAGCTCTCATCTTCTCCATGATGCTTTCTGCTCTATCCACATCCCTAGCATGGACATAGCAATTAAGAAGAGATATACCATTCTTCTATCGTTGAACAAAATTTCAATTGAACATTGAGAAATGACACCCTGTGAATGCAATTCATTAGTCCTTTTTAACAAAGATTAGACCTGCAAAACACTTCCCAGTGAATACTTTCAATCACACATATTATGAAGTAAGGTTCACTCTGTCTTTTATCCTGCAACCAATATCAACAAATTCCTCAACTTCGAGATAAGTAGATAACACTCTTACCCTAGACCTTATTTGCAACAATGAATTTTTCTTTCCAAATTTGTGATTATTAATTGGTGTCTGATTGTGTGAAGATTTCAGATCTGACTTGACTTGGAAAACTTTTTCTGGAAAAAAAAAAGAGACTTGTCCCTTTGATTTAACCAAACCAACACAATTTGAATAGGAAGTGCAATTTTCCCTTCCCTTTGTTTTTGATTGAATCAGAACTTTGCATCAAATACAACAAAACCATATCATATGTTTAATTTTTTCTTAACAATGCTGCATAATTTGGCACCCCCCAGAAAGTGTATTCTTGCTGATGATGAGTCAACTGGAACAATTGGCAAGTGTCTATCCAGCATCAATGTTGAGAAAGTTGAAACTAACAGGCGAGCTCTTAGGGAGCTCCTCTTCACTCCTGGAGCTCTTCAGTATCTCAGTGGAGTTATCCTCTTTGAGAAAACCATGTCTTGTTAGCTTAATATGTGTTAAAATAGTTTGTTACGATGATGACTTGATTTTCACTTTGTCATGCTTAGTTTCTGTATTTTTCTGTTGCATGTCTGTCTGACTTTTCAGCTAATGATCATGAATAGAACCAGCTAGGCTTGGTAATAATTAGTCATGTAGTTCCACCTATTTAGTGTTTTATTTGCTGGTATTTATGACTGTGTTTTATGTAATTATCTGATTGATGGATCTTATGTAAGACTAACTGTATTATGCTGGTTCTTGTTCAATAAAGTGTTAGATAATTAGCATATCTTAAATTCTTAACTGGATTAAAAGTAACTAGGAATTAAATATTTAAATCAGGCTTGGCTGCTTTTTTTATTCCTTGACTTGTTTTTTATGTGAATCAAGCAGTTCTGATACACCACTTATCGAAGAAGCTTACACAAAAACTTCCATTCAAATTACATGGACTTGCTGTTAGATCAACTTTCCGTCCATCTCGTTCCATTTTCTTTATTTGTACAAAGCAGAGTGTTCGTGTGTATGATTTATTGAAGATTAAGCTCATAAAGAAGCTAGATACTGGGCTCCGTGAAGCCTCATCTATTGCAGTTCATCCTGGAGGTATGATTGTTTATTTTTATTTATTGATAACAAAAGAGAGAATTTCATTAGTTAATAGAACAAACAGTACACAGGAGTCAAGGAAAAGATATCCTTCCTAAGCCATAAAAATAAAATAAAAAGGAAAACCATAGAAATCAGTGAACTGTAGCTTCCCAATCTCATAATGTCTAAGAGGGAAAGTCCTCTGAAAAGTCATTAATATGCTTTGCACCAGATAGACACTAAACGCCTAATTCTATCCCAAACAATAACATTTCCTAAGGATCTAGGAGGTGTGATTATTGTTGTTATGCAGATGTCGCATAATCAATTAGTTTTTCATAAAAATGAAATTATTTCTTCATAACTACTTGTCTGTATGCTCTGTTAATAGGTGATAATTTAATTGTTGGGAGCAAAGAAGGGAAGCTGTGTTGGTTTGACATGGACCTTTCATCTAAACCTTATAAAACTCTCAAGTAAGTTTTGTTATTAGCTAGTGAATGAGCTAAATATTACTTCACTGCATTGGCATTCATCTTACCCCCTTTGTTTGTTCTTTTGTTTGCAGGAAAGAAATTTTGCATCTTTACAAGTGCAAGATGAAAGCAAGAGTTATTATTAACAACAGATAATTGTATTCTAAATATAAAGCTCTAGAGTATTTCAAGTAAAATGGTCTTGAAAAATAAGTTTATTCATAATTGCTTTATGAACTTGAAGCTGACCGGCATAGAATGACTTTTACTATGTTGGTTGCCTAAAATTGGAAGTAGTCGAAATGCTCTAAGTATTGAAGTAGAAGGGGAATGTGCAACTGGTTCTCAAAAATTGGAGTAATATCCTGGTGTAATAATTGTGAGACTTTATTTTATGATTGATGTTGTACTTTGTAGCTTTATATGATTATTTGTATTAAGTTATATTGTATTATATAACTTAAAATAGATAAATTATATTTTATAAATTCAGGATATGTTTGAACTTTGCTACTGCTCATTCTTTTGATTAAGTTATATTGTATCTATCATATCTAGCAATAATTAGTTACGATAATGTATAGGTCACTAATAACTTATATTAACTGACAAAGTAAAGGAAATTAATAATTTAGAATTGTAACATGTAGAAAAAAAGGATAAGTTAGTGTATAAACTAACGAAAAATAACTTAGTAATTTGACTTTCAAAGAAAATAGTAAAAATATCTAAAAAAAGTATTCATCATTCTTAAATATCGTCATACTCTGCTTCCACCCTACTCCTATATTGTATACCACTAAACCATTTACTTGTACAATTTCATACTATTAAACTACTATCATTAGACAGTCAAACCAAATCAATAGAAAATATAACTAGCCACATTACTAAGCACATTAATAAACCATAACTACACAAATATATGCAAATAATTTGAGTTTTGTAGTTAATGGAATTGGAAACAAAACAGGAATTTGTTGCTTCTAATTAGCCCAAACAAATAAGTAGAGCCTAGAATTGGTGCAATGAAACAGAGCACTATATAGTTGTAATTGTAGCTGTAACAATATATAGTGCAACCTGAAAATATTATCATGCTGCCACTCCACAAACTTTTACCACGAAATTCAATTCAATGTATAAGATCAAGACTCAGAATGCCATTATTGGAAGTAGTCATTTAGACAACTCATGCAAATATCAATTAAATCAAGAACCAAAATTATAAGCCTTCAATATAGCCTTCACACGATTAAATTGCCATGCTAAACTCAGCAGTCAGCAGGGATCCAAGAATGATTCATGATGCAATCAGCATTCAGAAACGTGTCTGTGTAGGTTTTCAATTATTTAATGTACACTTAAGTGCCATTTGTTGAGCTTAAATGAAAAGAACAATTAACACTTAATTCGTGGCCTTTTTATATACTTTACTTAAAATAATTCTACCATATTTAAAAAGAAAAAAGAAAATTGAACTGAATGATACAAAAATAAATTACAGGTATTGATCGTGTTCCTAAATGTCATATATTTATACTCAAAACATTGTACATTTCCTAGAGCTACAATTTCTACTTCTTGCTTCTTCCTGTTTACACATGCAATCTGGCATGGGAAACGTATAAAGAGAAGCACCAGGCTTTTTCAACTCGATGCCCTTTTGATCACTGTGATGAAGCATGTCTTTCATTTGTTGTTTGAAAACTTCCCACCTGCATAATTATGCATAAATTAAAACATCAAGTTATGAGAATGGAAGTTATTGATATTGAAATAAAAGTAACTTAAGGATGGTTGGCAGCCTGGAAGAACAATAACATCAACATTTATAGAAATAAGTGATAAATAACATCGAATTCGTTTTGAGACAAGCATCCAAATCATAAAAAGGGTGAAATATTATCTTCTAAACTGTGCCATTAGTCATAATAAGTTAATAGCCACTGGCTAAGCATTAGTTTGTCTTGAGAAAGGAGTTCTAATCTGCCTGAAAACGATAAAATCAACCAAATGTGTATGCAGCAAATATTTTTAATAAATATTAATAAACCTCAACAAAAAAATAAACATAACATTATCTATCTATAAAGCATTGCAGGAAAAAGCCAAGAATGAAGAACAAAGATTGGCCAATGTCTTCACACATCCAGAATAAAAGACAACCAGAAGCATTATCCTAACCCATGGCAAGGTTGCATAAAATCAATGATAAACATTTAAAGATTACTACCATCATTGAAGTTAAAGAATGTATCTCTATCTAACAGTTGAAATTTTTGAAGAAAAATTCATTGTGTTTGTTGCCAATTGCAATGCTCAGTTAAGGCAATGCATTTTCTTGTCCACCCTTAATCTGCCATTGAAATGAAGTAGTTGTTTTATTTTCTTAAGCTCCAACTATTCAACAGAACTAAGTAAATGTCTTACAGTCATCTACCTTCCTAATCTAGGGGTAACTTATTTATCTACTGAAGTTTTATTTTATTGAAAATTTCATGCATTTAAGATAAATGGCACATTTAAGAACGGAGTGATTTTATGTTTTTTCCTTAAAATTTTCATAGAAAAAGAAATAAGTCAAATAAAAATAAAATGGAACCTTAAAGGAGTAGGTCGCAAAGGCAGAGGTGAAGGAAGAAGGACAAAGATCAGAGTCGCTGGTGAAGAACAGGGACAGAGGGGCGACAAAAATCAGTGAAGTGGTGGACCCGAGTGTTGCGGTGCGGCTGCGGAACCGTGTTCCGGTGGCGAGGATCAGAGAAAGAGCGAGACCGCGGATGAAGAGGAACATAGAGCAAGCAACAGTGAGTGAAAGAGGGGCAAAAACCCTAGTAGAGCAAGCACGGTGTAGGAGAGAATGAGTAACCGAGGAGGTAGCGAAAGAAAGAACGACGACGGTGATGGAAAGAGAATCTGCTAGATTTTCCTATCCCTTCTTTGAATCTGGAATCAAAAGGAAAAGGAGAAGAAATGCCTAATACAAATAAATTGAGGGTCAATATTTAATTATGAATATTTTCAAAAATAAAAAAACGGGATTCAATTTGTAAATACTTTTAAGTGGGTTAATGATACTCCCACATAAAAGTGGGAGTAAGGAATCCATTCACCTACACCAATTGGTCCTAAACTTCATTGTTGAAAAGATGTGTACACCAAATGTAAACCCTAATACATGATTTGCCTAATTGACAGTCACCCCTTAACATTTTATTGATGGCTAAGGCAGAAGTCAGGGCTGTTCCTATCTTCCTCTGGCTTTGAAATTTCACCTGTTTGTTTATGTGAATCGCCTCCCAGCACAGCAATTGCAGGCACATTTGACTCCACATCCTTAATCCAACTCATCAGCTTGTTATGAACATCAAGGGAGATAACATTCTTGCTACTGAGTAACCTTATCAAATCCTCTGCCTCCTCCATATCTCCATTAAATTTCAAGTACTGAAAAATGGCAGCTAAGGATTCTGGTAATGGCCTCCACTTACACCCCACTTCACAGATAGAAACTGCCTCTTTCATACAATGAACAGCCCTCGGAAAATTTCTTTGTGGAATATATCCAAGCAAGAGCCATGACCAAGTCCATGAATTTGGCTTTCCTCCCTTCATGATTGTCCTATTAACAATGGCTTCAGCTTCCTCCATATTGCCCTTTCTGCTGTAAGCTGCTATCATCTTGTTTGGAATAAAGAAATTTATGAAATACCGGTTTCTAGATTCCCACTCCTCAAAGATACTCTCAGCAAGTTCAATGTCATCCAACTTGAGAAATGAACTTATTACAGCTGAATAATAGTCTCTTTTGAGTAATTTCCCATCCATCATGTAAATATTCCACAACCTCATCACTTCTTCTTTCTTCCCTATTGCTGCATATTGAGTCATAAGGTAAGGAAAGGCCTCATTCCAGATTGTATAACTCAGGCGCTTCTCTGATTTCTTTAAAGCGTTAAAAGCTTTATCATGAAGCCCGAGTTTGCCATACCAATTGGCTGCCACAGCATAAACACTCCACCAATCTACATGTCGGGAATATGATGGATCATCTTCTAACTGTGCAAGAAGTTTGTCGATTCCTTCTATATCAGATTTGGCCGCATATGTATTAATCAAGGTTGCTAATGTAAATCTATCGAATTTAATATCCTCTTCTTTCATTTCAAGCAACAAATTTTCCACTTTGTCATAGTTTTGTGTTTGATAGTAGAGGTTAAGCAAAGAATTTCTTGCCAAAGTAGACCTTGCAAAACCCAAATGTTTCATCTGCAGCATGATCCTTTCAGCTTTATCCACATCCCTAACTTGAGCATAGCAATTAAGAAGAGAGCTGTAACATTCTGCAGCTCTTGAGTATTTCGGAATGCTATCAAAATAGGATTCAGCTTCTTCTATTCCCTTAGCCTTTGCAATCAAGTCCAGTCTTAAACTAAAATCAGCAGAACTAGGTTCAGAGTATCCTTTCTCAGACATCCAAAATGATACCTGCAAACACGGTTCATTTGCACAGAGATCCCAAAAATCAACACAGAAAAACATAGTATCTTTAACATTTGAATCGCATTGTGCAGTTAGATCATGATTCAACCTAAAGTTCGAATAAATAATATTTTTATGAATTAATTAACGACTAATTAGTAATTAATGATGATGACGATACCTCGAGGGCGTTTTTATATCTTTTGCGTGACCTAAGTTGCTTGATAAGGAATAGCAGTTTATCGTAGCTAAGAGTTCGGCCATCCTGAACCCACTGCTCGAGAATCGTAACAACCGGGAGAGTTGGATCGGTCACAGTGAAGATCCGACGATACAAATCCTGCGGGACGTAAACGGCGGCGATTTGATTCCTCTTCGCCGGTGAGAGGTTGGAGGTGGAAGAGGCAGAGGTTCCGTAGGTCACGGAAGAACGAGGAAGAAGACGTAAAGCGGATTTCAGACGAGTAAGTACTACCATTTCTTATTCGGAATTCAGAGATGCAAGATGCAAGTTTTGTTGTTCATCAATGGAGTTGCAGAGTGAGCGTTTGGAAGAGTAGCGGAATATTGTGAATACTGAATACTGAATACTGAATACTGCGAAGTGCGAAGTGCGAAGTGCGATGAGCTGTGAGCAACAGCATTTGGTCACAGTGGCAAAGTTGTAATTCGATGTAACTTCACAAGGAAAAGGTGAATGATTTTGGAAAATAAATCTAAAATAAAAGTTAAAAACACTCTTTAATAGGATTTTTTATTTTAAATTTTTAATAAATAAATTAATTATAATAATTATTGAAATAAATAATTTAAAAAATATTTACCGAAATAAATATTTCTCTTATTTCATTTACACTGTAAATGAGATAATTGTGCATGTATCTCGTTTTCAGTATAAACAGGTAAATACAAAACGTGTATATTTTACGTATAAACGAGATATATATGTTATTCAAAATAGTATGTTATCAATGGTGTTATGTTTATGTTTGATTGGTATTGGTAAGCTGCATTATTATTAGAACTTAGAAGCTTATATATAGGTGTAGCTTCTGCTATGTGTAATTCTATATTTGCTGAATTGCTGCTCCTGATGTGGCCCAATTCGCTGCCGCTGCCCTTGATGTGGCCTAACTCGTGTGCGCCAGTGGTAAATTGAGCTATTTCGTGCACGCCAGTAACGAATTGGAGTCGCAGCTTTTCAACCTGCCACTGCCAGTTTCAATTCGTGGCTATCAATCCTGAATTGGAGTCATGCGCCACACCTGAAATGGCTCTGCGCATCTTGAGAAGTATTTTCCTTCATGCATATTTTGGAAAATAATACCTTTTTGTTATTTATTTATATAAAAAAGCCAAGTGATTCAAACTAATACAGAAGTATTACACCATTCCAACTTTTATATTAAAATTAATTTAAAAAATTCCGTGATGTAACAAGACTAATTATATGCTGTTCGAAAGTTATTAAATTGTTAAAAAAAATTGGTGTATTTAGTAAATTTTTAATAATAAAAATAAAAATATTAAAAAAATAAAAAAATATTTTTTTTGAAATATAACTTACATTTTTTAAAAGTTTTTTATTTTAAAAAATATTTTTAACATAATAAATAAAATTTTTTTATTTTATTATATTTAAACATAATTATTAAATTAAAAAATTTTTTTACATAAAATATTTAAATATAAAATTATTTATATTTTTTAAAATATATTTTTAAAAAATTACTTAAAAATATTACAATTTTATTTGGTAACATATTGTTTTCTATTTTGGTGACTAAACTATTACCATGAATCAACCATCAAATATTTCAAACCCAAATTTACTCAACCATAAGTTATTACTTAATACTGATGTCCCATCCTTTTACTTCTTCTATCAATTTTGAAACGAAGCATCTTAGAAAATTTAACAGAGTGATATATAAAACATACCAACTCAGAATCAGCCTTTTTGGTGAACCATTCACCTACATTAATTGGTCCTAAACTTCATTGTCGAAAAGATGTGTACACCAAATGTAAACCCTAATTCATGATTTGCCTAATTGACAGTCATCCCTTAACATTTTATTGATGGCTAAAGCAGAAGTCAGGTTGTTCCAATCGTCCTCTGGCTCTGAAATTTCACCAGTTTGTTTATGTGAATCGCTTCCCAGCACATCAATTGCAGGCACATTTGATTCCACATCCTTAATCCAACTCGTCAGCTTGTTATGAACATCAAGGGAGATAATATTCTTGCTGCTGAGTAGCCTTATCAAATCCTCTGCCTCCTCCATATCTCCGTTAAATTTCAAGTACTGAAAAATGGCAGCTAAGGATTCCGGTAGTGGCTTCCACTTACACCCCACTTCATAGATAGAAACTGCCTCTTTCATACATCGAACAGACATCGGAAAATTTCTTTGTGGAATATATCCGAGCAAGAGCCGTGACCAAGTCCATAAATTTGGCTTTCCGCCCTTCATGATTGTCCTATTAACAATGGCTTCAGCTTCCTCCATATTGCCCTTTCTGCTGTAAGCTGCTATCATCATGTTCGGAATAAAGAAATTTCTGAAATACCGGTTTCTAGATTCCCACTCCTCAAAGATACTCTTAGCAAGTTCAATGTCATCCAACTTGAGAAATGAACTTATTACAGTTGAATAATAGTCTCTTTTGAGTAACTTCCCATCCATCTTATAAATCTTCCACAACCTCATCACTTCTTCTTTCTTCCCTATTGTTGCATATTGAGTCACAAGGTAAGGAAAGGCCTCTTTCCATAATGTAGAACTCAGACGCTCCTCTGATTTCTTTAAAGCGTTAAAAGCTTTATCATGAAGCCCGAGTTTGCCATAACAATTGGCTGCCACAGCATAAACACTCCACCAATCTGCATGTTGGGAATACGATGGATCATCTTCTAATTGTGCAAGAAGTTTGTCGATTCCTTCTATATCAGATTTGGCCGCATATGTATTAATCAAGGTGGAAAATGTAAATCTATCGAATTTAATACCCTCTTCCTTCATTTCAAGCAACAAATTTTCCACTTTGTCATAGTCTTGTGTTTGATAGTAGAGGTTAAGCAAAGAATTTCTTGCCAAAGTAGACCTTGCGAAACCCAAATGTTTCATCTGCAGCATGATCCTTTCAGCTTTATCCACATCCCTAACTTGAGCATAGCAATTAAGAAGAGAGCTGTAACATTCTGCAGCCCTTAAGTATTTCGGAATGCTATCAAAATAGGATTCAGCTTCTTCTATTCCCTTAGCCTTTGCAATCAAGTCCAGTCTTAAACTAAAATCTGCAGATCCAGGTTCAGAGTATCCTTTCTCAGACATCCAAAATGATACCTGCAAACACGGTTCATTTTCACAAATATCACAAAACTCAACCCAGAAAAACATAGTATCTCACTATCTTCAACATCTGAATCGCATTTTGCAGCTAGATCATGATTCAACCTAAAGTTCGAATAAATAATATTTTTATTAATTAATTAACGACTAAGTAGTTATTAATGATGATGACGATACCTCGAGGGCGTTTTTATATCTTTTGCGTGACCTAAGTTGCTTGATAACGAATAGCAGTTCATCGTAGCTAAGAGTTCGGCCATCCTGAACCCACTGCTCGAGAATCGTAACAACCGGGTGCGTTTGATCTCTCACACGGAAGATCCGACGGTACAAATGCTGCGGGAGATGAACGACGGCGCTTTGGTTCCCCTTCACCTGTGAGAGGTTGGAGGTGGAAGAGGCAGAGGTTGCGTAGGCTACGGAAGAACGCGGAAGAAGACGTAAAGCGGATTTCAGACGGGTGAGTACTACCATTTCTTATTCGGAATTCAGAGATGCAAGTTTTGCTCATCAGCAGTGGAGATTCAGATTGAGCGTCTGGAAGAGTAGTGGAATATTGTGAGTTTGTGAATACTGCGAAGTGAGCTGTGAGCAACGGCATTTGGTCTCAGTGGCAAAGTTGTAATTCGATGTAACTTCACAAGGAAAAGGGAAATGATTTTGCAAAATAAATCTAAAATAAAAACACTTTTTTTTTATCGCGGGCCCCGGGGGGGTTCAACCACCCCAAAAGAAACAAAAGGAGTCACAAACAAAAAGTGTAAAGTACTAATTCGGTGATAGCTTTTTCTCTCGGAAGGAGAGCTGATTTCTCTAGATAGCTAGAGCAACTACTTCGACAGGAAGCTTGTTTATCTTCGGTAGTGGAGCTCTGTTAAAGGAAGAAGGAGAAAATCATAACATCAGCAACCAAAACAATCACAAATTTCTGAGTCTAGTTTTTCAGTTTAGCTAGTTAACATTTTAAACTCATGGCAGCATTGGGTGGAGAAGTTCTTCACCTTGATGGAGACCAGGCTGTCGAGGAACAGCAGATCAGGAAGAAGTTGGTTGGAAGAATTTTGACAGAGAAGAATGTAAACAGGGTCACTGTGGAAAAATCAATCAAGAGAATGTGGGGAGAGCCTCAGGGTTTGATTATCTCAAGCATGGGCACAAACACATATTTGTTCAACTTCAAGCATGAAGAAGATGCCATAAGAATTCATGGAGAAGGGCCATGGAGGGTGGACGGACATATGCTTAGCTTGCAATGGTGGAGGCCAGAGCTTTCATTTGAAGAGGTAAGTTATAACTCCATCGCTTTCTGGGTCCAAGTTCATGCCTTGCCCTTGGAAAAGTTGAATAAAAGTAGTGCTGAAAGGATAGGAACTTCTCTGGGAAAACTATTAGAAGCAGAAGATCCTTACGTTGACGGAAATTTGCTTAGAAACTTTTTGAGAGTTAGAGTAGAAGTGAATGCGTTGGAGCAATTGAAAACAGGATTTTGGTACAAGAGAAATGATGGCAGCTATTCTTGGGCTTCATTCAAATATGAAAGGTTATATGATTATTGCTATAATTGTGGAAGGATAGGTCATGATAAGAGAAGCTGCAAAGAGGAGAAGGCAATGGCTATTGATAACTCAAACTTACCAAGATATGGGCCAGATCTTTCAGCTCTGGGACTCCGGTCGATTTCTTCATTGGCTGAAAAAGCTGGAATCAGGCAAGACGGCAACGGAACTAAAATTTCAGAGTCAAATTTATGGGTGGCGCGTGGAAAAAACACACAGAATAGAGAGTGGGATTCGGAAGGAGGAAGAGAAGGCAGTCCTATCCAAGAGCAGGCAAATACTGTAGAAGCTGGTGGCACAGGAGCAGACCTACAGGTAACTAGAAGGTTCCAACAACAGATGGAGATAGAAGAAATGAACCGGAAAAAAGATACACAATATCTTGGAAATAGTGCTGGTCAGAACGTTGGGAAAGAAACAAAAAAAGATAAAAGAATTGTTGGAATAACATTAGAAGAGGGGGAGGGTGAGAAAGTAATTTATGAGAAGGGGACTGGGTCAGCTTTAAAAGGTCATTTCCATAATTTGAAACTAAAAGAGAAAGGAGTTGAGCCCATGCAAGTAACCCACAAGCAAAATAAAGTTAGAGAGATAAAAGAAATGGAGAATGCTGAAAGGGAAGCAAGTGAATCAAAGAAGCCTAGTAATAGTCCAGAGGAAAGAAAATATTGGGCCAGCAGTACATCCAAGCCCATTGGCATTAACTTCATAACAGAAATTGGGCTAACTAAAGGGGAACAAAATATATCAACAATGATAGGGATAAGAAGAAAAGAGGTGGAATTTTTTAAGAGGGCCATGGAAGGAGACAAACAGGATAAGAAAGAAAAGAATGAATTAGGAAAAAGAGTGCAGGGGGAGAATGACCTTGACCAAAGACATTTATGGTGGAATTATAGGGAACAAGCAAAGACAGTTAGTAATTATCTACAGGCAGGACAACAAATTTACAGCTCAGATGATGGAGACCTATACATCGTGGAATTAGCAAATGAAGAGGATGAGAAAGATGAAGTAGCAAAACAAACGGAATCTATAGCAGAAACTTGGGAGACAGAGTTGGCTAGCCACATTAACAAGAGTCTGAAATTAAAAAGAAGAAGGGATGATGAAATACCAATGATGATTGAAGGTGCTGAGAATGAAGAAGAGGACGCAGAAAGTGCTGGTCTACACTTGCGAGGAAGGAAAAAGTGCAGAAAAGAGGCAATATATGAGGAACAGGAAGGGCAAGTGATGCAGATCGAAGAGGAAATAGGGAAGATTTTAATGGCTGGGGAGGCGGGCCTTAACATGCCCCCAACTCAGCCATGAGTATTGTAAGTTGGAACTGTCGCGGGCTGGCGGCTCCCGCGACAGTTTCGGAACTTATAAATATATGTAAAAAAATAAAGCCAGCCATAGTATTCCTCATAGAGACCAGGGCAAAAGAAAAAAATGTTAGCAGAATCAAAAGAAGGTTACATTTTGAAAACATGTTTTGTGTAGAACCCCGGGGTTTGTCCGGTGGTCTATCCTTGTTTTGGAATGAAAAATATGATGTTGAGGTTTACTTTTGGAATGATAATCTTATTAAAGCCTATGTTGATGATAGAAAAGGTAACAGATGGATTGGTAATTTTGTGTATGGTTGCCCAAATTATAAGCAAAGAAGAAAACAGTGGAGAAATATCACTGCCACCACTACCAATGTAGGGGAGGCGCAGCTGTACATAGGCGATTTTAATGATGTTTTGAGTCAAGAAGAGAAGATCGGTATGCATCCAAAACCTCAGGCACATGTGAGAGAATTTAGAAATTTTGTGGATGCTAATTTTTTGATAGACTTAGATTTAAAAGGCAGCAGGTTTACTTGGTTTAGTAACCCAAGAAATGGGTTTGTAACCAGAGAAAGAATAGATCGAGCCATGGCTAATTGGGAGTGGTGGAGTTTAAACCAACATGCTTCCCTTTCAGCCTTACCGGCTGTGAGTTCAGACCACTGTCCATTGGTGCTGAAGCTGGAGCAGAATATTAGAATTCAAAAAGCATTCAAATTTGAGGCATATTGGACAGATCACAAGGAGTGCAAAGAAATTGTTAAAAAGGGATGGAACAGAGGGGGGGAGACAGATAGTGAAGGAGCTGGAGTAGGATTGAGGATAAAAAATTGCAAGGAAGAATTAAAAAAATGGAGTAGAAGCACCTTTAAGAGAGCGGATAGAGAAATACAGAGCAAGAAAGAAGAATTGAGCAGATTGCAGAATTCTGAGTTCACAGCGGATCAGCAAGAAAGGATACAAGCCTTAAAGGAAAGTATTACGCTCTTATGGAGACAAGAGGAGAAATTTTGGGGACAAAGATCAAGGCTAAAATGGCTACAATGGGGCGACAAGAATACTGCTTTCTTTCATGCAACAACCATTCAAAGGCGAAACAAAAACAAAATAGAGAAGCTTAAGAACACAGCAGGACAGTGGGTATGTGGGAACAAGGAACTCATGTCTCTGATTGAAAATCATTTTTCAAATCTATTCTCTTCAACAAAGAGGCTGAATTGGGAAGATTGCATCAACAAAATTCCAAGGAAAGTCACAGAAGAGATGAACCAGAACCTGCTACAAGAAGTCACAGAAAAGGAAGTAAAAGATGCAGTTTTCAGCATGGGAGGCCTAAAAGCACCTGGTCCGGACGGACTAAATGGCTTATTTTATCAAGAACATTGGGAAATCATAAGCAAGGAAGTTTATGGTGCAGTCAAAGAATTTTTTAATGAAGGGAGTTTACCTCAGGAATTTGGGGAAACAGTGGTGGTTCTCATTCCTAAAACTAAAAATCCAGAATGCTTAAATCAACTTAGGCCTATCAGCTGTTGCAATTTTATTTATAAAATCATTGCAAAAGTGATGGTGATGAGACTCAAGAGTATACTAGAAGACATAATATCTCCAACGCAAAGTGCATTTGTGAGCGGCAGACTAATTCAAGATAATGTTATTATAGTACAAGAGGTTTATCATAGTTTAAATAACAGAAAAAATGGAGGATCACAAAATGTGGCCATAAAATTGGATATGAATAAGGCCTATGATCGACTAGAATGGGGTTTTCTTGAAAAGGTTCTAAGAGCATTCGGGTTTCATGAAATATGGGTTAAGCGCTTGATGGCTTGTGTTAAGAGCACCCACTATCGATTCAAGATTAACGGGGAGCTTTCCAAAAAGATAATACCACAGAGAGGATTAAGGCAGGGCGATCCATTGTCACCGTACTTGTTTATTATCGCAGCTGAGGTTCTTACAATACTTATGAATGAAGCACAAGATAAAAAGCTCATATCAGGATTTAAAATAGCTTCCACTGCACCAACACTTACTCATTTATTATTTGCTGACGACTGCATAATCTTGGCTGAGGCATGTGAAGAAGAGATTTTCCAAATCATTTCAATCTTAAACAAGTATACAGAGGCGTCGGGACAAAGAATAAATTTGGAGAAATCGGGAATCACTTTTGGATCTCAAGTCCCAATACAAACTAGAGTCAATATTGAAGAGATTTTAGGAATGACTACGTGGGACTCGCCAGGGAAATATTTAGGATTGCCGGCATAATGGGGAAGATCAACGGCCGGAGTACTTACATGGATCGAAGAAAAAGTTTTAAACAAGCTAGAAGGGTGGAAGGAAAAGCTTCTCAGTCAGGCAGGTAAAGAAATTTTAATTAAAGCAGTCATATAGGCCATACCAGCATATGCAATGAATGTGATTAAGCTCCCAAAATATTTCTGTCAAAGACTTAGTTCAAAAATTGCTAAGTTTTGGTGGGCGTCGTCGGGAAAAGAACGAGGCATCCACTGGAAGAAATGGAGCTCAATAACCAAGAGTAAGAGAGATGGAGGGCTAGGATTCAAAGATTTAGAGTGCCAGAATGTGGCCCATTTAGCTAAACAAGCATGGAGAGCTATGAAAAATCCAAATGCAATCTGGGTTCAAGTCCTTAAGGCTGTCTATTTTCCTAATAGCAACTTTTGGGATGCCAAAATTCAGAGAAACGCGTCATGGTTATGGAAGAGTATTTTAATAGGAAGAGAGCTTCTCAAAAGGAAGGGTAAATGGAGTATAGGAAGCGGATCTCAAGTCAATATTTGGAGAGATAGATGGATATCGGGAGAAATCAGATCTGAAATTACTGAAAATCCAAACATTCAAAAAGTGGAGGAAATTATAACAGAAGGAACAGGGTGGAATGTATCAAAAATCAAAGACCTCTTCCCACCGGAAGTATGTGAGCAGATTCTTAAAACTCCCATAAGCATAGTAAGAAAGGAAGATTCATTATTTTGGCCCTTCAGAGAGGATGGCAACTATAGCATAAAAACAGGGTATCAAGTAGCAAAATTGGAGACACTGGAAGGTTTGAGCGAGAATCCATCTACAAGCACTGATAACCGGGAACTCTGGAAGGAAATTTGGAATATGAATGTTCCGTCGAAAATCAGGATGTTTTTGTGGAAGGCAGCTCAAAACATTATTCCAGTAAACTCTAATTTATACAAAAGAAGGCTGCGGGACAACCCAATATGTTCAATTTGCAAAAAGGAGGAAGAAACGGTGGAGCATGCGGTGTTGCTTTGTGAATGGACTAGGGGAACTTGGTTTGGTGCACAATGTCATTGCATACCCACCAAATACACAGTAACATCATTCGGTAATTGGTTGATAGACAATATTTTGAAAATCAAAAGGAGTGGAGGGGATGACCACGAAGACAGAATTAGTAGAATTGGATTTCTATCTTGGGAAATATGGAAAGCGAGAAATAAGGCAGTATTCGAGGAACAACAAACAAATCCCAAAAGCACTATCATAAGAGCTAAATTAATGGAAAGAACTCACAGAGAAGCAATAAAACAGGACAAGACAGTAACTAAAGAGTTCAAAAAAAGAAGCACTCAACAAGCAAAATGGAGACCTCCTCCTGCAAATTGGCTTAAAGCTAATGTTGATGCCGCCTTTGACAAGAAAACTGGAGATGGGGCAATTGCTGTAGTATTCAGGAATGATAAAGGGGAATTAGAGCTGGGATTCTCCGGAAGAATTAAAGCTCACTCTAGTTTAGCAGCAGAGGCAAATGCAATTAGACAAGCACTTATAATAGTGGAAAATCTGGGAATGGGAAGAACGCTTATTGAATCAGACAACCAGCAATTAATTCAGGCAATAAAATCTCAAGGTTCAATAGGAGAAATTGAAGCAATTCTGCAAGATATTCAAATTCTAAGAAACCGATTGCTAGACAGTGGGTTTACCTGGATTCCTAGGAATGGAAATCGTCTGGCTCATATAATTGCTCAGCTAACAAACTTGAACAAACTGCATGCGTCGTGGTGTATATATCCTACACAAGAAATTGCGGAAATATTAAGAAAAGATAAATTCAGAATATCTTGATAATTCAGAAAAGATAGGGTCAGTAGAGGTAAGATAACGAGGTTACCAATAGAGGATATAGGAGAAGAACCTGAAAAATCATGGGTTCAGGCAGTGACTCAACCTCTGGGGCGAAGCTTCTTGCGGAGGTGATGCCAACAGAGAGACCTGATGTGGACTTCATGAACCAAACCACGCCTTGATTCCAGACAAGATCAATCGGAAAGTGGAAGAAACCAGGATCTTAGCTTGGATGCCATGGAAGCTTATCTCTTGCTGTTGCAATTCAACGCCTTGAGAGGGAAAAGATCAGTTTGGGGTTTGGGTTTGGGCGGGTTGGATTATGGGTTTGGGTAGGGTTTATGGGCTTAGCCCAAGACCAAAAAAAAAAAAAAAAAAAGTACTAATTCGGTCATGTCCATTTTTTAAAATGATAAGACGACTCTTAACTAAAAATATATTTTATTACGGTTCTTAATTTTGTATTTTATTTGTTAATTCGGTCTTTTTGTCAGTTTTACGATAAAAATTTGACAAAAATTACTAACGTGTCAAGTTAAAAAATGGATAAAGATCTAATTATCTCTAAATTTAAATTGGTTAGGGGTTTATTTGTCCGTATGATTCTTTAAACAATATTTTTAATTATTTTTTATTCATTACATTAATATTCTTTTTTAATAAATAAGTACAAACTAATTAATAAATTATTTAAATTAAAAATATCATTTATTATAAAACTAAATAAATAATTTTTAAATATATAAATAATAAACATTAAAATTTAGTTAATACATTAATAATAATAACCCTATGATATACTATTAGTATTATGATCTAGTTAATTTTCACAATAAAGTGAAAACTAATGAATACGTTATTTGATATATAGTAAACTTTTTTTGACTAATAACAAATTTAATTTTTATCTCTTTAAACTAAATTAATAATTCTATTTGATATCTTTGCACTAAAATACACTATGAGTAGGCTACTAATACTAAATGAAATAAAACATAATAGATTATTAATTTAGTTTAAAGAGATAAAAAATTAAATTTGTTACTAGTCAAAAAAAGTTTACTATATATCAAATAATGTGTTCATTAGTTATAATACCAATAGTATATCATAGGGTTATTATTATTAATGTATTAACTGAATTTTAATGTTTATTATTTATATATTTAAAAATTATATTTAAAAATTATTTATTTGGTTTTATAATAAATGATATTTTTAAATTTGAATAATTTATTAGTTAGTTTGTACTTCTTTATTAAAAAAAGAATATTAATATAATGAATAAAAATATAATTAAAAATATTGTTTAAAGAATAATAAGGACAAATAAACCCCTAACCAATTTAAATTTAGAGACAATTAGGTACCTGTCCATTTTTGAACCTGACACGTCAACAATTTTCGTCGAGTTTTCGTCGTGAAACTGACAGAAGGACTGGGTTGGCAGACGGAGTACAGGATCAGGGACCGTAATGGAACGTGTTTTTAGTTAAGGGTCGTCTTGACATTTTGGGAAATGGACAGAGACCGGGTTGCCACTTTACTCCAAACAAAACAGAAAAAGAAAATACTTAGAATCTTCTTAGTTGAAGAGATTTCATACAATCAAAATCTAAAGCTAATATAATATTCGGAGGAACAGTATTAAAAATATGCAGGCCAAAAGGTAGATTTTGTCCTTTTTTGCTAACACATCCGCAACCAAATTAGCTTATCAAAGGGAGTGAGACCAAGAAATATTTACAATTCTACCAGCCTGAATACCAATGTCTTTTACAAGGGGAGCACAAGAGTGGTTAGCAGGGCACCCATTTTTCAAAAGATGGAAGACAGGGGGCAAAGTCTGATTCCACAATAAGAGTTGTATACTCTTGAGTATTAGTAATTTGTAAACCACGGACAATGCCTCACAATTCAGCGTGCGTTATCGAGCAGTTTCTAAGATTGCAAGAGAAACCCAGGATAAACTTCCCTAAGTGATCCCTAAATAAACCACCACAAGCAGCACTATTTAAATGGCCTAAAAAAGATCCATTCACATTGAGTTTCAACACCTTTTCCGGTAGCGAAAGCCATCGAATGAGACACTGCGGTTCAACATTGACAGTACTCCTTCTTTAGTATTTATCAATCTTTAGGATCTCGTCAGTTTGGGCTTTAATTTGGTGCACAGCCATGGAAAAGGGGGTAATCTTATCCTCAAAGACAAATTTATTGTGGCAGAACCAAAGAAAGGCAATAACAACACCAAAGAGACAAGACCAGTGACTTGGGCGCCCCAGGTTGCTCTCCAACCAATGAATGGCGTCCGTGTTGAAGAAGGAATGTGCTTGGGCAGCAGGGATGAAGGCATTCCATATGTTCCTACCAAAATAACAGTCATGTAAGATATGCTCCACTGATTCTTCATGCTGAGTGCAACAAGGGCAAGACGAGTCTTGAGTTAGGTGGTGTCTTTTTCGTTCTGCATTAGTTAGAATGGCTTGGCATGCAGCGAGCCAGAGAAAGGAGAGAGTTTATTTGGGACCCTTCCATCTCCAAACCAAATTAAAGAGCCGATTGGGGGTTGCTAGGAGTGTCTTGAATGGCTTGGTAAGCTGACTTGAGGCTAAACGCTCCATCTGGTGAGGGTGCCCATGCAATATGATCAGCTGGCTTCCAAGGGGAAAGGGAAAGGGGACAGCGCCATGATTCTTTTGGCCATATCCTCCAGCAAGATCTCCTTGAGCCTCACAATGTCTCAGGATCGTGAAATGGTAAGAAAATCAGTCAATTTCACAGAATAATCAAACTCATTACTTACCTGAGTTGTGTGATGTTCAAGCCTCCCTAATAGAGGGACCCGTTATGCTTCCAAAAATCTATTGTAGAATCATCCCCGATGCGCCAAATATGGTTAGACTCTACAATATCCCAACTGGCACAAATTCCTTTCCACAAGTTAGAGCTACTTTGTTTCTGTTCCACCTTCGAAATTATGTCATTTTCGCTTCCATACTTCGACCGAAGAACTCTAGCCCACAAGGCATTTTTATTTTCAATAAGCCCCCACCCAACTTTCATCATAAAGGCATGGTTGAGTATACTAGCATGGCGAATCCCTAGGCCACCCGACTTTTTTGGCTCACAATTTTTTTCCAGGTCGCCAAATGAATTTTGCGGGTTTGATTGGTGTCTCCCCAAAGAAAATTCCTGCATTTTTTATCAATAGCATTACAAGTAGCTTTAGGTAAAAAAATAGTTTTCATAGTATAAGATGGAATAGAAGAAAGGACATATTTCATCAGGGTATTTCTTCCCGCCAATGACAGCGAGGAGGCTTTCCAAGAGTTTAGATTAGCATTCATCTTGTCAATACTATTATTAAAAGTGCTTTCCAAAAATCTGGAGTGATGAAGGGGAACACCCAAATATTTTCCTAAATCATCCGTTCTAGAGAAATTCAAGACTTCCGAGATGCTTGTTCTAACATTGTTCCCTACATTTCGGGAGAAGAAGACTCTCGTCTTATCCTAACTGGCCTTCTGTCTGGAACTATCACAAAAGGTATTAAGACAATTATTAATTTCCTCAGCTTGTTCCAAGCTTGCTTCTACAAACAAAATTAAGTCATCTGCGAAGCAAAGGTGAGAAATCTCTGGAGCATCTCTTTTCAAACGAATACAAAATTCATGCTCCACAGCTGCATCAATAAGTTGCGATAAGCGTTCAATACACAGAATAAAATAAGTAGGGAAAATGGGGTTTCCTTGTCTGATGCCCTTAGACGGAGTGAATTCTTCCAATTCATCACCATTTTAGAGAACTCTCATTCTAGCAGAAGATACGCAACCATAAATGAGATTAGTTATATGGGAGGGAAAGCCGATGTCCATCAAGGTATCCTTTATAAAAGACCATTTTAATCTGTCATAGGCTTTTTCGAAATCGATTTTAATAGCCATCCAACCTTTTCCACCTTTCTTGCTCCTCATCGAATGAATAACCTCCTGGATTATAATAATATTATCCGATGAATGCCTTTCCGGAACAAAGCTAGTCTGAGTTGACCTGACCAACTTAGCCATCAAAGTTTGTAACCGTTTTGCTAAAACTTTTGTAACCACCTTATACGAGACATTACACAAACTGATAGGTCTCATGTATTTGAGATTGGAGACCGGTTCAATTTTAGAAATAAAGACTAGGAGAGTCTCATTAATATCACTGACCAAAGTTGGGTTCCTAAAAATATTCTGAACAAGATTACAAAGATCAGCACCAACCTTTTGCCAATGTTGCTGGTAAAAGACAGCTTGGATACCATTCCTTTCCGGAGCTTTAAGGCTGCCCATAGCAAACACAACCTCTTTAATCTCCAAGGAGGATACCATCCGACCTATCCTCTCAAAGTCAGCAGCACTTAACTCAGGAAAGGCGTTAGAAATAATAAAAGGAACATTATCAGAATAATCACAGTAAAAGTTCGCATAAGAGGATACAACCCAATTTTTCAGATCATTGCTTTCTGTTAACCACTCGCCATCATCATTCTGAATAGTGAGGATTTCATTTCTTCTTCTCCTCACCATGGTAGAGCCATGGAAAAATTTAGTATTCTGGTCGCGAACTTTAACCACTTGCTTTTCGATTTCTGGAACCATAATAACTCTTGAGCAAGAACCTCCTCATAATCTCGGCATAACTGAAATTGTAAATCTTTCAAGAACTTGTTGCTCTCTTGGGTTAATCTATTAGAGATGCCATTCAGCCTTCTTAAGATCTTTTTCTTTCTTTGAAAAATATCACCAAACCTCCTCATAAAACCACTCTCTTAGTAGTTAGTTTTCGTTAGATTCCCCTTTGAACATTATTACTTCCACGCAATTAGTAGCAAAGTACATTCCCTAAATGCATAAATCTATTAAAAAAATTAATTTCATAAGACAAAGATTTAAAAAGTTGAGTAATTACTTAAATCAATCCCCAAAGATTTTAAAAGCGGACATTTTAGTTCTCAAGAAAAATTAATACACAGATCGATTCTCAAGGTTTTATTTCGGCAGACAAATTAGTCCCCAATTCATTTTTCGGCAGAGTAATTACCCAGATCAGTCCCCAAAGATTTTAAAAACGGATATTTTAGTCTAAAAAAAAATTAATGTACAAACCAATTCCCAACATTTCTCTTTGTTAGACATAACAGTCCTCCGTCTAAAAATAAAATAAAATAAAATAATTATTATTATTAATTGCATAATAATATTGTACTATAATTTTTTTGTATTTTTTGGACAAAAATAATGATAAATTTATTCATTAGATTCTTATATATGTATGTATACATATATAGTCACTCAATAATAATAATAATAATAATAATAATAATCAATAAAATTATGAGAGATTATTTTACAAAAAATTCAAAGTTAAAATTATTTGATATTTTTATATTTAATATAATAAAAAAATATCCTATTTTAAAAAATATGTTTGTATTAAAAGAAATATGTATTTAATATAAATTTAAATTAAAATATTTTTTAATACATATTTTTTAATACAAACATATTTTATTTAAATAGGATATTTTTTATTATATTAAATACAAAAATATCAAATGATTTTAACTTTGAATTTCTTGTAGAATAATTTTTAATAACTTTATTATTATTATTATTATTATTATTATTATTATTATTATTATTATTATTGTTATTATTATTATTATTGAGTAACTATATATATATAAGAATCTAATGAATAAATTTATTATTATTTTTGTTCCAAAAATACAAAAAATTATAGAATAATATTATTGTGCAATTAATAATAATAATTATTTTATTTTATTTTTGGAGGGAAGACTGTGATGTCTAACGAAGAGAAATATTAGGGATTGATTTGTACATTAATTTTTTTTGGGGATTAAAATGTTCGTTTTTAAAATTTTTGGGGCTGATCTGGATAATTACTCTGCCGAAAAATTAATTGGGGACTGATTTATCTACCGGAGTAAAATCTTTGGAATTAATCTGTGTATTAATTTTTCTTGGGGACTAAAATATCCACTTTTAAAATTCTTGGGAACTGATTTGGGTAACTACTCCAAAAAGTTTATTCAAGGGTTAAGTATGATTTTGGTCCCCTACGTAGGGGCTGAAAATTTATTTCGTCCCTCACCTCTTTTTTCGCTCTAAAATGGTCCCCAAAGTTTTAGTTTATTTTAAAATCGTCCTTTTTACCAATTATATTTTTTTATTACCAAATTACCCTTTATTAAAAAAATTATAAAATAAAATAAATAAATAAAAAAAGAAAAAAAGAAGAAAAGGGGGGTTACAGAAGCGGAGTGGGTGGGGAGAAAGGGGGGGGAGAGAAAAGGGGAGGGGGGAGGGGGAGGGTGGAGGGGGGAGAGAAAGGGGACCCATGCCGCCGTACCACCGCCCCCGCCCGCCGCTTCTTCACCGCCGCCCGACACCCACCGCCGTCCGCCACTTCTTCTTCTTCTTCTTTCCGCCGCCGCACCCACCGCCGCACCGCACCGCGCCGCCACCACCTCCTCCTCCTCCTCCTCCTCCTCCTCCTCCTCCTCCTTCTTCTTCTTCTTCTTCCACCGCACCATCGCCCATGCCGCACCACCACCATCTTCTTCTTCTTCTTCTTCCGCCTCACCACCGCACCACCAATTCTTCTTCTGTGAACTTAATTTGTTTGTGAAATTTTTGGATTTTTTTTAATTTGTTCTAGAATATTGTTGTTGTTGAAATTTGTTGTGGAATATTGTTGTGGATTTCTGATGATGATGATGATGATGATGATAACCATGATGATAATGTGGTGGTGGTGGGTTCTGGTGGTAGTGGTGGTTTTGTTCTGGTGGTTTAGGTGCTGTTCTTCTTCTGATGATGATGATGATGATGACCATGATGATAATGTGGTGGTGGTGGTGGGTTCTGGTGGTGGTGGTAGGAGAAAACACAGCGCTGCCGAGACGGGGGGGAGGGGGGAGAAAGAGAAGCGGGAGGGGGGTGTTGTTTCGGGAAGAGGGGAAAGGGGGAAGGGGGAAGGTCGCCGCCGCCGCTCCACGCCGCTGCTCCTCCTCTGCCTGCGATTCTGCTTCTGTTTCTGGTTGAGGAAGAAGAGGGGAGGTAGGGAGGGAGGGGTATTTTTGTCCGAAGGACCATTTTACAATAAACTGAAACCTTGGGGACCATTTTGGAGCGAAAAAAAGGTGAGGGACGAAATAAATTTTCAGCCCCTACGTTGGGGACCAAAATCATACTTAACCCTTTATTCAACCACATTGCAATATATGACGTCCCTTTCAATAAAGGAAAAGTTTAGGGGGCCAGCAATTTTATTGAATTTTGGCCAGCATATAACCAGCAGAGAAAGGTGAGCCATTAGATGAAATCTCATACCAATCTAACACCATTAAATCATCATTGATGACTATTTGATGGTTACTAATCACAAAAATTGCTGGCCGAGTAATTACCCAAATCAGTCCCTGAGGATTTTAAAAGCGGACATTTTAGTCCCCAAAAAAAATTAATACACAAATTAGTCCCCATGGTTTTTCTCCGTCAGACATATCAGTCCCCAGACTATTTTCCGGCGTGACTCATCAACGGAAATTGCTGAGTTGGCACGTTAAATCGCACACGTGGCAGTTAAGTGTCCACGTGTGCAAAGAGGACAAAACAGTCCCTAAAGTTTTTTTGAAAAAACGGCGTCGTATTAATACTCCTCATTTCTCATTCTTCTTCATTGAAGGTCGTCCTCATGAAACCCTTGTTCGTCATCTACAGAAATCGACATATCCAGGTTCAGTTTTGATGATTCCAAGTAGAGAAAGTTCATCTTCTTCGAATCATCGTGGAGGGAGACACGGTGGCCCCAATGGTACTGGTCTTATACATGGTGATGTGTGCAGGTTGAGGAACGTTGAAATCACGAAGGGGCAACACCCAAAATGTTTATGCGGTTTGTATGCAATAATCTCCATTTCAAGAACTCGTGAAAATCTGAGCAGGTTGTTTTTTGGATACCCACTATATAAGGTAAACAATTGTTAGTATTTTAGTTAGTTAAAATAAAAAAATTTTGTATTGAATAATCTGTTTTTGGTATGGGCAGGAGAAACTCCCTCATTGCAAATTCTTTGCATGAGTTCACTAGAATTTTCACATCAGCTTTAATGATGGTGTTGCGGAGGTCATGTCTGGTGCGAAGTTGGTTGATAATATGCCACCCGTATGTGAGATTGAAGATGATGGTTTGGGACAAAAACTGATAGAGTTGCAGAGTAGAATTGATATATTAGAGGTTCATCAAAATGTAGCCCCAAAAATTGACTCCAAAAGAAGAGGTTTCAATTTAGTGCCTGTTTTTATGGTTCTAGCATTGTTAGTTTTGGCCTTGGCAGTGGTAATGGTTGCCTTGTAAGAGATTTAGATTTAGACATATATTATGTGTAAGCTTGCTTTTAGTTCAATATTGTGTGAAATTGCAAGCATATTTGTAATGTTTCTTTTTTTGGAATGAATGGTAGTAAATTAAAGCAAGTTTTTGCTATATGTATGCTTATTAAAATCAAGAGCAACTAATTAGTTGATGCTATTAGAATAACAGGGCAATGATTTGGCGTTGAAGTGTGACTATTAGATTTAGTTGATGCTATTAGAATAACAGGGCAACGAGGATAGTTGATGCTGTATATTATATATTTTGGAACTTAGCATACAAGTCTTCAAGAAAACTATTCATGTCATAGTAGCAAACTAACAAGATACTAAAAAGTGTCAAAACACAAACTCTTCATGCATACAGCAGCATGAAACATAATGATAACCAAATTGAGAGTTTCCAACACAACAATCTCTCATCCAAAACTAATATGATAATAGCAAAGTAGAGAATTAAAACACCAAAACACAGTTTAGACACTAAAAAGCCTAATGTTATGTCTTTAGCATACAATACTGGTCACTTTTTTCTCGGATGCTTGAAACCAGGATTTGGAATAAATTGGAACATCCTTGATGCAGTACCCTTGCTGGCAGCTGCCATTATTTCAGCTGAGATCCCTCCAGTTGTTGTAGGTGGTGGAATCGGTGGTGGAGTGCTCGACTGAATAGGGGGTGGTTGGTGTGGCCTAATGATAGGTTGCTTGGCTCTAGCACTAGGTGGAATTAGCGCTTGAAAATTGGCAGGACCTTGCGATGATGGTGGTGTCATAGTTATCTTCATATAACAAATAACAACTCATTAGATTATAAGCCTTTGTATTAGAAGCACAACATATTCACTACTGTTTTAACTTACCACATTAGGCATTACACCCAAGTTTGCTGTTTCTGAAAGAACCTGATTTGCATTACTATTCACATTCTACAAGAGACGAAATATCAATTCAAATTGCAGTCCAATAAAAAAAATATCAATGCAGTCTCCATGAATTATTAAAAAGCTCAATGTAGTCCCTATGGAAGTTTAAAAAAGATAGTTTTGGTTGGTTTTTGTTTTACCTGTGCTTGTGGAGCTGATTGAGAGACATTGATCTCATCTGCATTATGGTTTGAGGTTCCAGAACTAGAACCAGCTCTCACTGTCATTCTCTTATTTGGATTGGTTTGCTTTTTAATTATTGTTGTTGGAGGGCCTTTGCAGGTCTTGTAGTTATGGCCAGTCTCTCCACACTTGCTACAAGTGACCTTAAAAATTTTCTTTACTTTGTTGCCATCAGTTTTACTAGCTTCTAACTCAGATGGGTCCTTTCTCCTTCTCTTCACTGGTCTGCCTATTGGCCTTTTCAACTTTGGTGGAATCGGATTTATGTATATTGTCTTCTCCCAATATTCCTCTGAATTAACTGGTTGAATGCAGTGTTGATATGTAGCTAATGCTGCCCCGATCTTGAGCAGTGGGTGTACATATATTTCCGGTCTATCCCCTCTTCTAGCAATTGCAGCAAGTGCATGAACACATGGGAGACCTATCAAGAAGAAGGCATTCAAATAGTAGCAGATAACAATTTCATAAATGAAAATTAAATGATAAAGTCAAGTAATTGTACCAG
This sequence comes from Arachis ipaensis, assembly GCF_059453495.1. Taxonomy (NCBI): domain Eukaryota; kingdom Viridiplantae; phylum Streptophyta; class Magnoliopsida; order Fabales; family Fabaceae; genus Arachis; species Arachis ipaensis. Next base: position 121,427,597 of record NC_142437.1, on the reverse strand, counting down.
TTAGTTGCCACGCGTTACAAGTACATTTGTTTTGAGACAGATTTACAGAAACCTTTGTAGATCCTTGTTGCACCTCAAAGATTCGCCTCTCATCGTCACCAACCCAAATTGGGTGCCAATATCTTACACCTTTCATTATGTCATCAAGCCTCTTTTGTTGAGTAGGAGCCACTTGAGTGCCCATGTGTGTCTCCAAGACTTGCTTGTATTTGGTCATTCTCCTCATGATATAGCACCGGAGTTCCTCACACATCGTTAGAATCGGCTTGGAACGATAATTCACTATTTTTGCGTTCCAAACCTCACACATGTTGTTGGTGAGGTTGTCGCACTTTGGTCCGTGACTGAAATGAGCCTTGGTCCAACATGCCGGCTCGAATTTCGCAAGGTAGCTCCATGCTTCTTCATTAATCCTTTTCAACCTTTGCATGCTTGCTTGAAATTCTGCATCAGTAGTACATTTAGCACATTCCCATACAACATTCTTAACCTGCTTATCCTTGTATCGATTTGTGAAGTTTTTCCAGATATGCCTCACACAGTTTCGGTGGTGAGCGTGAGGCATAACTTCCTTTAATGCAGGCAACAAACCCTAAGCCAAACAATGCAATTAAATAATGAAATTATCAAATCAGCATATTTTTTTAACCCTTTATATTATTATATCATATTTCAGAACAAGTATGTTAAATCAAGTTAATATGCACATGCAGAATTTTTCAGAATTTTGAACACACGCTTCTTTGAAAAATTAATTTGTAACATATTCTATTTATAATTCCCATTGGTTAATCTTATAATATAAGAAAATAATTGCAGAAGTCCATGTATCTCTAGAAACCAAGTTAAATGTGTGCGTTACTAATAAAATAAGTAAAACTATAATCCTGATGTGTATATATTTAGTTCTTTTTAAGCCAATATTATTGAACAATCAAATTAAGGCTTAAAAATAGTTTAACTTTTTGACATCTCCCTTCAAAATTTAAAGCAGCCATCAACACACAATCCCTATTGAAGTAACTCAATAATTCTCATTCATCAACAATTACATTTACAATACTGCATAAATCAGTCATTTAAAAAATTAAAGCAACTCAACTAATAATTTGATATTAGCTACAGTTGTACTTAAAGTAAAACAATTATCAAGTATAAAGCAGCTACAATATCAGCCATTTGAATAATACATAAATCAGCCATTTGAATAATTAAAGTAATTCAAATAATAATTCAATATCAGCCACAATTGTACTTAAAGTAATGTAATTATCAAGTATAAATCAACCATTTTAATACTTGAAGTAACAACAAGAATAACATTTAACTAACAAGAATAACATACCTTTTGTTGGTCTGAAATAAAATTCCACCCATGGATATATTGATCTCCAAGATCTTCTTGCAATAAAGTAAGGAACCACTTCCAACTTTCCTTAGTTTCACTATCCACAACAGCATACGCAATCACATAGAAGTGATTATTTGCATCTTGACCCACAGCCGACAATAGTTGACCCCCAAAGTAACCTTTCAAGAAACATCCATCAAGTCCGATTAGTTTTCTACACCCAGCTTTGAATCCCCTTTTACAAGCCTCTAAACAAATGTATAACTTGCTGAATAATGGAGGTGACTGGGGAATTGGTGTCACATCCAAAATTGTATGACTTCCAGGGTTACTCCTCAATAGCTCGGCCAGGTATTCTCTCAACTTACTGTACTGTGCCCTCTCGTTGCCAATCAAACGCTCTCTAGCTTCTTTCAGAGCCCTATATACCATCTTTCCATTTATTATGACATTATAATCAATTTTGATGTGCTCATATGCCTCACTAAGAGTCATGTGAGGTTGAGTTCGGAGCCTCTTTTCTAACTTTTTTGCCACCCATTTCTGACTTGCCATGTTGCTGCCGAATTCTCTAGCACAAGTGTGTTCCGGGATATAAGTTTTTATCTGGTAACTCTTCAATTGAGTATTCCATGCACAATATATAAGCCATGGACAAGGTGACCTGTTTGCAGGCCCACTGTTGAGCCCATTTTCATTTACAACAGCAGCATTGTTGGATTGGACAGCATCACTTTCTTTTTTATTTTGGACAGCATTGTTATACACATTCACATTCTCCTTAGCCCCATTATCCTCATTTGCATCCTCCACATTTTCTTCCTTCTTGTTCTTTGATTTCCTGGGTTTCTTAATCCTCACAACACCATGTTCACAGTCACACCTAACTCTCCTTTGGTCATTCTTTATGTATCTTATCTTTCTCCCTTCATATATAACATGATCCTTCAATGCATTCTTGAATGTTTCAATGGTTGGAAATTCCATTCCCAACTCGAAATAAACTTCACCAAATCCAGCCCCTTCATTGAACTGTGGAAATTCATATCTCTCCCGCTCATCCTCAGAACTCTCAGGAGTTAATAATGTCTCAGACTCGTAGTCAAATACAGGTTCTTCTATCTCCTCTTCACACTCTTCGTCATTTTCATCCTTTTCATCAATTAGCTGAGAAGCAGCAGTTGGCCTAGCAGCACCATTTGGACCAGCACCAATAAGCCCATCTTTATTTCTCCCATATGTTAGCCCATTAGTCTTCTTGCTACCCACTTGAGTCTTCTTTGTAGTTTTGGTCCTTTCTTTAATATCCTTATTTGACTTCTTCTTCCGCACATCTCCTTCATGGTCTATTTTTTTTCACTCCTAACAGTCTTCTTCTTGATTACCACACACTCATCTTCATTACTTTCATCACTGAATTCGGGTGGAGGAGGTCTATACGGCTCATCTTCTGTGGTTTCATAGCCATCATCGCTAGAAGAACTATTGGATTGATCATGTTCAAAGTCAAGGTGTTCATCTTCAAGTGGAGTTAACATTATTGGGTGATCAAAGTATAGTTCAAATTCTGGACTCTCCTTGTTCTTTTCTTTGTACGCACGTAACTCATTGATCTGAGCATCTCCTTCTATGGGATGTAATCCAGACTCGAGGTCAGAGGTAGAATTATCAAACCAAAACATAGCTTTGTAATCATGATACCCTAAACTTTTGAACAAAGTTTTTAAATCAAAGAAACACAGCAAGTCAATGTCCATTTCGGGAAATTTGCTCACTTTTCCATTAATATATAGCAACACACCCTTATTATCTCGCACAAAGTGACCTCCATGGTGAAAAATAGGAACCACAAAATACTCCATCTACAAACAAAATTAAAATAGAACAAAATCAACAAAACCAAAACTAAAAAACACAAATATACCATTATTTGTGGCTTATAACTACTGAACGTAAAATTAATTCTTAAAAAAAAAAACATACACACATAACATCAGTACAACTCAGAAGTTTCTACAGCCACTAAACCTTAACCATCCAACAAAATTAATTGATTAATCAAATAATGTAATCTCTAATAAACTAATTTAGCCTAACGAAGATTATTTGCTCACCTATTACAATGTGGGTATTGGAGTTGATGCGGCAATCGTTGGCATCCACGTCGACGCTTCGTGCGATTCGAAGGTAACGAAAGTTAGTGACGGCCGTGAAGATGATGAATGGAATTCTAATGTTGACGTTGACGGTGACGGTAGTGATGTGGGAGATGAAGTTGCAGAAGGTTTCTGAGTAAAAAGGGGAGTGAATTATGGGGTTTGATGTCTTTTCAAAGTGGATGAAGACATATGGAGGATAACAAAAAGGTGAGAAGCGTTTCTATTAATACGACAACGTTTTATTAAAAATTTTTGGGGACTGTTTTATCCTCTTTGCACACGTGGACACTTAACTGCCACGTGTGCGATTTAACGTGCCAACTCAGCAATTTCCGTTGATGAGTCACGCCGGAAAATAGTCTGGGGACTGATATGTCTGACGGAGAAAAACCATGGGGACTAATTTGTGTATTAATTTTTTTTGGGGACTAAAATGTCCGCTTTTAAAATCCTCAGGGACTGATTTGGGTAATTACTCCCCTAGCATTGCTCTTCAATAAAATACTTTGTTTCAATTATGATATTTCTACTAAAAAAAAATATTAAATAATCTTTTTTAATATTAACTACTTAATTTTTTTTTTTTTACCAAAGATAGGTGGAGAGACTATGCCATTTGAGCTATTACTCGTTGGCAATATTAACTACTTAATTATTGAATCTTTATATCGATATCGTATTCCAGTTATAGGAAAATGCCAAAAAATTTATTTTTTTATTTTCTAAAATCGTATATCAAAGATTTACAAATAATAATAATCACATAAATACTATTAATAATAAATCTTATATAAATAAATCCAAAGTAAAATTTAGATTCAACATACCACACATACCCTTCCGTATAAACTAAAATTTTAAGCATCAAGAGAGAGGTGACTTTAAGAAAACAACTTGAATTATAAATAAAGTCTACTAATCGGTGCAATTTCATATTGCGTCTTCAAGCCTGTATTACTGAAAGGTGAAAAATTTTGGAGTGAGAACTAAACCAAAGTTCTCAACAATATTTATTCTTCATTAATTCCATAAAATTCTTTAAAATTACGTTAGCAAAATTGGTCATCAACTTCAAGTTATATCCCTTAAAAAAATTTTTGATTAAAAACAACCTTCAATCTAAAAGTAAATGGGTACATAAACAAATTAGATAGTACTGAACACAAACAAACAAATAGAACATAAACAAAGAATAAAATAAAAGCACAGAAAATATAATAGAGAATAATGCTCAAACAAAATGATACATGTATAGTCCTAGTGTATGTCATGAGCTTATGTGTCGATTATCTACCCACATTCTCAACAATATTTATTCTACATTAATTCAATAAAATTCTTTAAAATTACATTAGCAAAATTGGTCATCAACTTCAAGTTATATCCCTTAAAAAAATTTTTGATTAAAAACAACCTTCAATCTAAAAGTAAATGGATACATAAACAAATCTAGGGGTGCACAGACCCGGCCCGGCCCGAAGGCCCGGCCCAGTCCCGAACACTTTTGGGGCTAATTTGGTGTGATTTCATCGGGTTTAGAGCCGGGTAAGGGTCTCAAAAATAGACCCGGTCATTATTTCGGGTCGGGTCCGGGCCATAGCTCGGGTCACCCGAAGTCGGCCCGGTGACCCGGTCATCATACACAATTAATATTTTGTGTTATTAGTGATGGATCATGACTATTCTTATGTGGAATTTAAGTATTGTAAATCTTAATATTTTGTGTTATTAGTCATTATAAAACTATAAGTTAATGTTTTATGTTTAGAATGCATAAGACTTTAGACTAATGCATAATATTGTGTTATTTGTATTGATTTAAATATTTGGTATTATTAGACAATATTAGTATTGATTGTGGTTATACTTTAGTATTGATTGTGGTTATGCTTTAATTTTGAAGAATGGTTGGTTCTTGTTATATTTTTCTAAGTGAATTTTACCATGTTAAATAATGGTTGGAGTCTTAGAAATTTGGATATTTTTACATGCTAGCTTACAAGAAGGTATCAACGTAATGTAATGTTAACGGCCCGGTTTTCACCCTGTTTTTACCCGGTATAATTGTGGCCCGAAAGTGTATTGGTTTCATCGGGTCTAGGGCCGGGTTCGGGTCTAATAAATAGACCCGGTGTATATTTCGGGCCGGATCTGGGTCACATCAAACCCGGCTTCACCCGGCCCATGTGCACCCCTAAACAAATCAGACAATATTGAACACAAACAAACAAACAGAACATAAACAAACAAAACAAGGAATAGAATAAAAGCACAGAAAATATAGCAGAAAATAATGCTCAAACAAAATGATGCATGTATAGTCCTAGTGTAGGTCATGAGCTTATGTGTCGATTGTCTACCCGCATTTTGACATTATCCAGTCACGAGTTCACGTTGTTCCGAATATGATTTTTCAACCCGTGCAAATCAAATAGTTACTTTTCTGTGGCAGCCTCTGCTTTACTGTAGCAGAAAAATAAGTGGACAAAAAACAGATTGATCTACTGTGATAATATCTGCTCTATTGTGGTAGATATAGAACTTTTTGCTCTACTGTAAAAGAAATCAAACAATTATTGCTCTACCCTTCTGTGGCAGGCACATAACTTCATCATTCATTTCACATTCTCATTCATGATCTCTTTTACAGTTGCAATTACGTAAATAGGACAAAACTCACGTCCTTGCCAAACAACCATAACATTACTCGTTATAAGAGTTACATACCAACAATTTTCAATCTCAACTATCTTTTTTCAAAAGGATCATTTAAGTTATTATAATAGCTCTTACTCTAATATTCTCAACATATCTAGTAGTAACACTAAAATCCATTTTGATTTCTTTACAACCTTAAAAGTCACTTAAACCATATAAAAACTAATATTTTTCAAGCTTGAATTCATTATTTTTAAACTGAACCAATTTAGTTTTTTTTTTAAATCTTTCAACAAACATAAAAAAGAAATCAAGCATATAACCCTAAGATTCATTTTTAACTTCACGAACTCATTATTGTCACCAAAATATCTTCGACACTCTATCTTCTTTTCTATTATTAATATATTAAATGAATTCAAAATTTGCAAACTTTATGTCCAGGCGATTGTTTCAAATTAAGCTTTCTAAAAAACTAAAAATAATAATTTTCTGATTACTCTAACTTCAGAAATAGAGAAAAAATCGTGACTGCTCTGCAGTATTAAAACCCAGAAAATAGCAGTAATGTTCAACTATCAAAATTTCATATAAAATCCAAATTAAATACAATGACCTTCAAATGTATTATGGTTCAAATAGACTCATTTAGTTTTTTTTTTTCAATTATTTTCAGGTCAATACCATTTTTAATGAAGAAGTTATGTGACTTGGAAGTTTAGTATTTTTCTGCAAAGTTCTGTTTTAAAATCCAATGAACATATCCTCTTCCAAATTCTATAACTCACTCATTAAAATATGGATGGTCCTGAAATTTAACTCACACATGATAAACTTACTTAGATTTCACCACCAATTAGTTACACTTCAATATCCATCCAAAATTAAAAGTTATAGGCTCTCAAAGTTGCTGATTTAAGAAAACAGAACCTACCTTTTACTGCATAATGTACCATATTTCAAAAATTCATATCTTTAAAATCACAATTCCAACAGTACTAAAATTTTATGATATTAAAATACTAATACCAAAGTTTCATTTAAAATTGGTCCCATATCAAAATTCAAATTGTAACATTTCCAGCCGAGCTAACAAGTTACTACTGTTTTAAAAATTCTGCAGGAAAAATCAGGTTTAACAACCACAATTCAAAAATCCACCATAAATCATATACTTAACAAAAAGACCTCAAACTTTCTAGTCCAACTTTATACATTTTCAAGTTTAACTCAGAATTGGTTTCACGCAATTTTGATCATCACAGAATTAGTTATAGCCTTTTAAAGTTACTGATTTCATTTAAAAGTAATGTAGAAAATCAGATTTCACAGCCTAACTTTGAAAATTCACAACTAATTGTTCAGTTAATACGAAGCCCTCAAAATTGAATCTTAACAAATATACTTATTGTAGTTTTACTTAGCTTTTAATCTCATACCATTTTGATCAATATCGAATTACTGGTTCGCTTTCAAAATTGTCATTTTATTTTGGGAATTAGATTTTCAACTAGTAGCTTAACATTTCAAGATCCATTCTTTCAACACATCTCAAAATCAGTTCCAATCAGTCACCAACCAATACCACGATCATTACAATATATCGAATAACCAGCAAACTGGCAACCAATCCAATATAATCCATCAAAGATCAGAATTTCAGTCAATTTATCGCAACAGTCAATAACTCAATCACAATTCACAACCACATTCAATTTTAATCATAATTCAGAGTAATCACAACACTTAACTATTTTCAAACACATTTCAAGCCATTCACAACAATTAATCAACTCTTATCCATTATTAATTATTTGCAATTATCCAATTAACTTTGTAGGCATTCTAAAATTAAAACTGTTAAACTTTAAAAATAAATCCCCTACCTCAATGTCACAATTAAAAAAAATCGTAAGCGGAATTATGGAGAGACAACTGGCAGGGCCACTACTAGCCATGCAACAGTTTCAATCAAGATAGCAACGGTATTGCATCTCAACACAACTGGGACAGTAACAGCGTTAGCTCTCACAGCAGTGACCATGGTTGAAGCGAAACAAGAAATTCAAATATAGGGTAAAAAACCCAAATAAGCCAAGGAGAGCTCCAAATTACCCAAATCAGCCAAATCAAAAATCCACACCTGAATCCACCAGGACAAATTATTATATAATTCGAATCAATAAGATTCGAATTATACTATCAAGTAATTCGAATTGATATAATTCGAATTATGTGCACGCAACGAATTTAAGTAATTCGAATTGAGTTAATTCGAATTACTAGGAAGGAAACAAAATAAAGTAATTCGAAACAAGCTGTTTCGAATTATACTTAACTAATTCGAACTTAGTTAATTCGAATTACTAGGTTAGCTTGTGATACAACATAATTCGAAACAAGTTGTTTCGAATTATATATATATAGTGCGAACCAGAGCTGTATATATATGCTGTGAACTCATGATGCTCTCAACAAAGAGGGGAGATGGCTAGTGAGGAGAGTTTCCTAGTGCTGGTACATTACAGAGGGTCGATTAAGAGAAAAACTCAGTTCGGCGTGAAGTTCACTGATAAGGATCCCCTATGTATTATCGTGACGCCAACAACCACCTACGATGCTCTTGTTAGCTCTGTGCTGGAGAAGCTTGGTCTCGAAGGAGTTAAAAGGGTCAAGAAGTTTTTTTACCAGATTCCAACAGCGGTGCTCCATGACACCGTGAAGTTTGATTGTTCCACAATCGGTAGTGACGAGGACTTGCATGTTATGTTTCTTTGTCGTAGGCAGTTTCCCGAGGTAAGGACACCAGAGTTGTTGGCAAAGTTGGTTGATGTGGTATCTAGCTCGGGTGGTTCGAACCGGAATGCCAATACTATAGCCGCGGTTGCCGGCTCGAGCTCGAGACCTGCTGTTGCTTCATCCTCTGCTCCTGTGTATGAGCCACCGATGCAGCCTGTTGCGTCTCCTTCGTTTGCCGTTGATCTGAGCGGCAATGTTGGAGACGCGGTTCGGTATAGGGAACATATTCCCACCGAGGTACATTGTCCCACACCGGCTGGTGTTGGTGATGGTTTGTTTGATGATCCAGATGACGATGACGTGGAGCCGGATATGATCGCTGATGAAAGCGGCGATGATGTTGGAACTACTGTTCCGAGAAGGGCTACAGGTGGATCTAGTTCTGGCACACAGCAGTATCCACCCCATTTTTCCTCGTTGGACCTGGATGCCATGCGGCAGGACGAAAATGCTCTGCAGCCCTCAGGATTTGGCGCTAGAGATACCGAGGGGTCTGCCGGTATGAACGAGTTCCAGGTTGGCCAACAATTTCAGGATAAAGATGAGGCGCTGTTGAGTGTGAAGACGTACAGTATCCGCCGAGGGGTCCAGTACAAGGTCGTTGAGTCTGACTATCGCAGGTATGTGGGAAAGTGTTCTGAGTTTGGGAATGGGTGCACATGGCTGATTCGGTTGAGTCTCCGACAGCGGAAGGGTATCTGGGAAGTGAAGCGATACAACGGACCGCATACATGTCTCGCCAGCTCCATCTCCAGCGACCATAGGAGTCTGGACTACCATGTGATATACACCTTCATTATGCCGATGGTTAGGGCTGATGCAGCTGTGAACATCAAGGTGCTTCAAAATGCCACGGCCGCACACTTTGGGTTCAAGCCAACGTACAAGAGGGTATGGATGGCGAAGCAGAAGGCCGTTGCCGTCATATATGGGGACTGGGACGAGTCGTACAATGAGCTCCCTAGGTGGGTTTTAGGAGTTCAGCTGACGATGCCTGGCACTGTAGCCGTCCTCAGGACTTGCCCTGTTCGAGTTGGGGGACAGGTTGACGAGTCTCAGGTTTATTTTCATAGGCTGTTCTGGACTTTCCCCCCTTGTATCCAGGCATTCCGTCATTGCAAGCCTTTGGTGAGTATTGATGGCACCCATCTATATGGGAAGTATGGGGGAACATTGCTAGTCGCCATTGCACAGGACGGAAACTCGAACATCCTCCCCGTGGCATTTGCACTAGTTGAGGGTGAGAATGCTGAGTCATGGTCTTTCTTTCTTTCCCACCTCCGTGAGCACGTGACACCTCACCCGGGTCTGTTAGTTATTTCAGATAGGCATAACGGCATCAAGGCAGCCCTCGAGGCTCCGGATGGGGGATGGCTACCCCCGGCTGCGTACCGGGCGTTCTGCATTCGACACGTTGCATCGAATTTTGCCTTGATGTTCAAGGGAAAAGATGCCCGGAGGCTTCTTGTTAACGCCGCATATGCCAAGACCGAAGTGGAGTTCGACTACTGGTTTGACATTCTGCGCTCTGAGAATCCGGCAATGTGTGACTGGGCGAACCGAATCGAGTATTCGTTGTGGACACAGTACTGTGATGAGGGTCGGAGATTCGGGCCCATGACGACCAATATTTCGGAATGTGTCAACTCAATCCTGAAGGGGGTAAGAAACCTCCCTGTTTGCTCGCTGGTGAAGGCCACATACGGAAGGCTAGCTGAGCTATTTGTCCGTAAGGGTAGGGAGGCCGAGGCTCAGATGTGTACTGGACAACAATTCAGTCAATACCTAGTAAAGTGTATCGAGGCCAACCTGAAGACAGCCAGGTGCTTCACGGTGACTGTTTACGACAGGGATAACTCGGAATACACCGTTGCTGAGACGACTCTGACAGGTTCATTCTCTCTTGGTACGTACAGGGTCTCATTAGGGTCTAAGACTTGTGATTGTGGATACTTCCAAGCACTTCATTTTCCCTGTCCGCACGCACTGGCATGCTGTGCTTATTCACGACTTACATGGCAGCCTTACGTCCACGAGGTCTATCGCCTTATTTCCGTTTTCGGTGTCTATCAGATAGGATTTACACCTCCCATTCCAGAGGGTTTCTGGCCACCTTATGCCGGGCCTACCGTTATACCGGATCCGAATATGAGGCGTGCGAGGGAGGGTCGTCCTAGATCCACAAGAATTCGCACCAACATGGATGAAGCAGATCCGAACCGGCCAAAGAGATGTGGCCTCTGCAGGCAGCCAGGTCACACCAGGCGTCGTTGTCCACAAGCCGCAGGCCCCAGCGGGACTGCTGGAAATCAATAGGAGATTTGGCTTGTCTGTTTTTATTTGTTAATCTAGTAGCACTTGTCTTCTACTTCAGTTAGCAACCATTGTTCTCCGTGGAACTAAGTTGTTTCGTATGAGTAATGAAACTTGTTATTCGTACCAAATATTTCTGTTGAATGTCTTTTAAATGATTGAAATTAATATCTAAAACAAACAACATTATATCATGGGATGACTCATAATGAATAACATAACATCAAACTATATATCATAACATAAAAGTAGAAGACATCAGAGTAAATGACATAACAAAACATCAAAGTACATAACATAACATCAAATAACATAACAACAAAGTACATGCCATAACAATGATAAGCAACCCATAAGGTACACAATATAAATATAACAACATGACATACACCACTATCCATAAATCATCTAAATAGGTGCAATCCAGTGCCGCAACGGCGTGGCACCCGTGTCCGGGAACCCCTACGTATAAGTGGCTCCTCATCCTCAATCGACTCGTCGCTGTCATCCGGAAGTGGCTATCTCGGGGTCATAGGCGCAACATGCACGGGTCTGGATGATGACGGGCCGGCAACTGAATGTGACCCAATAGTCTGGGCCGATGCTGGGGTCCCACCCATGGCAAAAGGATGCGCAGGAGCTACCGTGGCAGGCTCGTTCAGATCTACATCCAGGGGTGCCTATGTCCCTGTCGTCTGAACCCGTCCAGCTGCAGCCTCATCCTCCTGCATGATGGTCCGGATATCATCAAGGAAATGCGGTCCGCCAAACTCGGCCACAATGCCATCACTGGCAAGCAAGTCTCCAAACATCGAGCCCGGACTCACCCATGGAGTACTCTCCTGAAGGGTATGATCATCACCGGGAACACCTACGAAATAATCTCCAAGACCTCCACCACCAAGCCCAGCATCAGTGTGACTCGTGGGATCTCCCATACCAGATCCACGCGACCCACCATCATGCCCGCCCTGATGGGCCCTATCAACCCCCGCAACATCACCTCCCCCAGGCATCTGGGCACCCTCTCTAGCAGCACCCACCCTCCTCCTGCCTCCACGACCATGAACTCTCCCCCCACCCCTTACTGGGTCGTCGACGTCATCCATAGCCCGACCCACCCAGTTCCACTCACGCTGGCTACGACGTGTCCCAACTCGTGCTCTCCGCTCAATACGACGTCTGTCAGGAACATCCTCGACCCCGTCCATATCTGGAAGTCGACCTGCACCCCTCTGCGTCGCCTCATCTGGAATAGGAATACCTCTCGGATCCCCCAATAACATCTCCGGCGACAAAAACCTCTTTCCGTGCTGATACCACCATGTCAAGAAATCATGTGACGGACCGGGTCGGGCACGATGTCAAACTGTAGAACGTGCTCCGCACGCTCCTGCCAGTGAAGATGCCAATCAGCGTACTGTACCGGGAACCAACGGTCACCTCCTCTCCCGTCCTTCGACATCAAGAAGTCGATGTTCACAGCGGGAGACGGTGTGGGCTGAACGCCGCCAAACTGAGGTAAAACTCTATCAACCTGATGCCACTCGACAACCGCAAAATAAATCAGGGACGTCCTGCACCGCCATAACATCGTATGCCGAGGCTCCAAGACCTCCGGATGGACAACCTGGATGACGTCGAGTGCGCTATAGGGCATCCATATGAACTGGAAAAATAAAAATAAAAACGTTTGTACACTTATGTTAGACAATATAAACTGAAACAATGACTTCAGATACACATATGTTCTGCGTACTTACCTGCCGAGGCTGTAACAAGTCGATCTTCAGGCGAGCCATCTGTACCCGAGGTCCCTTGTTGCTAATCCCAGGATTGTAACCAGACCATCTGCGTACGAGAAACATAAAAATTGGTTGCATAATCGAAAATAAATACAAGAAGAATATATAGTACAAAACAATAACGGTACCTCGAGGCAAGTGGCCAGCTAATCTCATCATACCCAGATGGTCTAAGAGTGGGAAACCTCCAGAAGATCCAAGACTGTAGTAACTGTAAAGGGCCAGCTAACTTCACCACATGTCTGTTGGCGACTCGGCACATGCACCTGTACAACCATGCTAGTGCGGCCGACCCCCAACTGTAGCGACCCATCTCCTCAAGCCGAGCAACATAAGGTAGCCATTTGATGTGTATACGATTGCCGGACTTGTCGGCAAACAGCTGCGTGCCCAATAACATCATGATATAGGCCCGGGCAAAGCGCCTAACTGTCTCCTCATCAGCCCCGTCTGGACACTCTGCAAATGTCTCCTGAAACCAGGTGCAGTTGACTGCGAATTTCTGCACCTGGTTCTCGGGAGGTAAAACACCGAGCAACTCATGGAACCACTGCCAAGCAGGTCTCCCACCCTCAATGTAAAGGTGGAAGTCTGTCAGGCAACCACTAACGTAATCTCCGTCGACTGGCAACCCCAGCTGGTATGCGACGTCCTGAAGCGTGATGGTGCACTCTCCGAACGGTATGTGGAAGGTGTGCGTCTCAGGCCGCCACCTCTCGACAAATGCGCTGACTAGGGGCTCGTCTAGTTGGAACCATCTGTCGTTCAGTCTCGCAAGATGGTACAATCCGGCCATCTGCAAGTACGGAACGTACCTCTCATCAAGACGCATCCCCTGCTGCCGCCTAACGCTGGATATGCAACGACGAGGCTGGCCAGTACATAAACCGCATAATTAGAACAGATGCACAAACCACTAACATATACAATATATTTCATAAGGAACCAGAAAATAAATCGTGATGGGTAAAAGATATATGAAACAAACGAACAACATTTTATACACAAACCGCTCACTCAAACCACGTGCAAATACCATTAACAAAAACAGATGCATTTTCACATTTATCATAAACCACTACCGTTAACCCCTAACCATCACTGAAACCACTAGCCGAAACCGTTAACAAAAACCCAGTACAAAAATCACTAACAAAAACCACTGGCCTAAACCGCTTGCTTAAACCGCTAACACTAAAATAAACCGCTATAAAAAACCATTAACAAAACCCACTACCATACACCACCAACTCAAACCACGCCCCTAAACCGCTAACCATCACTAAAACCACTATCCAAAACTATTAACACAAACCGCTTACAAAAAACAATTTCAAATACCACTAACAAAAACCACTGGCCTAAACCGCTTGCCTAAACCGCTTGCTTAAACCACTAATACTAAAATAAACCGCTATAAAAAACCATTAACAAAAACCACTAGCCTACACTACTATCCTAAACCACTATCCTAAACTACTAACAGTAACATAAACCATTATCAAAAACCATTAACAAATACCGTTATCATAAACCGCTTTCATAAACCACTAACCTCGTCGTTGATCACACCGGCGATATGAGCAACTCCATCCAAACGATAAAGCCTTCCCGGATCGTCCCCCATCGACAAAAAAAGCCGCTCTGGTCTTACTCGTACTGAACGTTGGTCTTTTTCTCTGGGATTTGGTGGGGTTGGAGAATGAGAAAGTGATTCGAATGAACTTGGTTCGAACTCCTTTTATAGCCGAAACCCTTGTAATTCGAATCAACTAAATTCGAATTACTATGCAAATCAATTTTCACCTAATTCGAATCAACTAGATTCGAACTTCTCTAAAGTGCACTTCTCCTAGTAATTCGAATTAACAAAATTCGAATTAGGTAAGTATAATTCGAAACGACTTGTTTCGAATTACTTCATATTTTTGCATGTGTATAATTCGATTCATATCAATTCGAATTACTTTTATTTGTTGCATGCATATAATTCGAGTTATATCAATTCGAATTACTTGAGAGTATAATTCGAATCTTATTGATTCGAATTATATAATAATTCGTCCTGGTGGATTCAGGTATGGATTTTTGATTTGGCTGATTTGGGTAATTTGGAGCTCTCCTTAGCTTATTTGGGTTTTTTACCCTCAAATATAATACTGTAAAAATTACTTTCGGAACATATAAAATTTTATTGATCAATATATCAATGAGCTCAAATAATTATTTTTAATTTAAATTATAAAATGAACATATTAGTCACATTTTTATAAAATACATTTTAAACCCAAATATCAATTATATATTAAATCATATAACCTTTTATTATTTTTCCATAACATTAATTTCAATTTTTATAAGATAACTAATTATAATAAAAATTGTACATAAATATTAATTAACTTAAACTTGAAGTATTTATAAAAATCAATTTAATCATTCCCAATAAATTAATCTCTAAGAGCTCAAATTAATAAAATAAACCATAATTTATTCATAATAGAAATTACTTACATTAAATTATATAATGCTTCCATTACTGAATTTTAATTTCAAATTATAAAATAACCAATTATAAAAAGTTACACAAGAATATTAATTAACTTGACTTTAAATATTCATAAAACTAATTTAATTACTCTTAATAGATTAGTTTATAAAATAAAGAGTTCTAATTAATAATAAGTCATAATTTATTTATAATAGAAATTATTTAAATTAAATTGTACAATTTTTTTTAATTATTAAAATTTTGCAAAATATTCAATTATAATAAAATTACATAAGAACCTTGATCGATTTAAAATGAAATTATTTCGTAATCTATTCAATTATTTCTAATAGAATAATTTCTAGAATATAAAGTTTAAACTTAATAAGATAACAACAGAATTTATTCATATTTAGATTTTCAAAAATACGGGATGTTACACAATAAATATTCAATAAAATAAATTATTTATCATATTTAAAATAAAAATTTAAATTTAAAATAAAAAAATATAATAAATATTTATTTCACATTTCATAATTTATTATTCTTCAAAATTTTATTATTCTTCAAAATTAATTAATTTCTTTTGAAAACTTAATTTCCTAAATCACACATTTTAAAAGTTTTATTTAATAACATTACAACTAATACTCACTAGAACAACTTACTAATAATATATTTCAATACTTAACAAAAGCTAATATGACAATAAACTTATTTCATGTTATCAAAACATAATCTATTCTAATAATGTATAATAATACTAAATCTATAAAAGTACCCTAATTATAACTATATGCTTATTTGTTTAAAGGTTTAATTATTCTGTTAGTCCCTATAGTTTCGCAACATTTTCAATTAGGTACATATACTTTTTTTTTCTTTTAATTAGGTCTCTGCACTAATTTTTTTTTCAATTAGGTCCCTCTTAGTAGTAATTGACTTAATTTTATAAAGATCCAACTAAAAAAAAAATTGGTGCAAGGACCTAAATTAAAGGGAAAAAAAAGTGTAGGGGCCCAATTAAAAAAAATTGGTGCAAGGACTCAATTAAAAAGAAAAAAAAGTATAGGGACCTATAATTAAAAATTTCGCGAAACTATAGGGACCAACAGAGTAATTAAACATTGTTTAAAAGAGAAAAACAATACTAACCTAAAAGTCAATTATTCCCGCGATATGCCATGTCACATTCAAGTGGTTGATGTCATCATCTCGTGCATCTGCGTGCGCCATAATGTTCGAGTATCTCAAGAATATTAAAAAAAAAGTCCGAAAGAGGGAGAAATGAAGCAAAAGAAAGAATGAAAAGGACATTTCAGACGCTGTACACGACTTGCTTATATAGGCACGTAAGTCTTATCTCGTTTACAGTGTAAACGAGATAAACCACGTATCACAACACGTGTATAAACGTGATACGTACAAGGCGGTACATGACTTCACAACTTTAATTCATTTATAGTATAAACGGGATAAGTAAAAGAATACAAATTGGTAAATAAGTTACAAATAATATATATCCATAAATAAAATAATTAAATTATTTATTAAAAAAAATTCCTGCAAAAATGAGGTGTAGTTTAGTTTAATATTATCATACTTTTGTGTAATACTTTAATATGAGAGATAGTTAGTGTAAGTAGAAATCATGAATATCAATTTGAAGTAGGACAGAAAGCCAAAATGAAATTATTGTTGACGAATTCTAAAAGATAAAATTATCTCTAAAAAAACTTGACTAACGTTTTTTACAGGAAAGAATCTTTGAAAAGTAATTTTGTTATTGACGATTTTTTACTGAAGAAATTTTAAAATATTTAAAAATAACACTTGTGGCTAACGATTTTAAAAAAAAAAATTATCTATATATAACATTCTTCTCTTTACATGCCACTCCTCTCCCGTTTAATTTTATATAGAGTAATGCTAAGGGGCCAGCAACTTTTGTTATTGGTAGCCATCAAATAGCCATCAATGATAATCTAATGGTGTAAGATTGGTGTGAGATTTCATCCGATGACTCACATTTCTCTACTAGTTACATGCTGGCCAAAATTCAATCAAATTGCTGGCCTCCTAGACTTTTCCTTTTATAATTATTCTTCTTCGCCACAAGCAATTTTTTCATTTATATTTTTTTCTTATGTGCTTAGCGAAAGTTAGTTTTGTCGTTAATTTAAAAGTCTATTATGATGGTCAAATTTTATCAGATGCAACTAAAGATGTAATATTTATGTGTGACAATTCTTGTATTTTTTTCGTTTCTCTTATGATATTATTCGATGAGTTTTAAAAGTATTATTTTTCGAAGTATAGATTCTCAAACTAAAGAGAATGACAAAAATTTTAATACAGGCGTCCTATATTAATATTTAGTGAGTTCATTCAATTTCAAACAATGTGCATCAATGATAATGCAAGTTTATAAAAGAGATGTTCTTAATATACGGTCAAACTCAATCACAAATGTCTGTCATTATATTGTATGTAGAGTTCAAACGGTTGTCTTATACTGTTGACGAACCTGACCCAACCTGAATATCAATTAAAAAGATTATAAAGTGAAAGTAAAAAAGAATTTGAAGGCAACTATGAAGTTGTCCATCCGAAGAGGTAAATGAATGGGGAGGTATGAACCATACAAATGTACAATGACACGCTACACGGACGACTTCAATAAAAATTGTTAGTCACGATTCTCCTAAGCCTCCATGTCGTTGATCATCGTTGGACATATCGTGGCCATTGATTAAAGCAATATTCTCCTTTCTCTCAATCGAAGTCGTTCTTTTTCAATAAATCTCTCTCAATCCTCTCAAATATTCAGCCTTATAGGAATTGTTAGTAACAACTTTTTTAAGTGGTTCAAACTACATAAATCATTGGTCGAGTTTTTTAATTCAGGTAAATTTTAGTATAATAGCAGCATATTACACTGTTATATTATAGAGGTATTACCGTATTACACCATTCCAACTTTTATATTAAAATTAATTTAAAAATTTGGCGATATAACAAGACTAATTATATGCTGTTTGAAAGATTTTAAATTGTTAAAAAAATTTTGGTGTGTTTAGTAAATTTTTAATAGTAAAAATAAAAATATAAAAAAAAAACAAAATATTTTTTTTCTAAAATATAACTTACATTTTTTTAAAAGTTTATTTTTTATTTTAAAAAATATTTTTAACTTAATAAATAAAATAAAATATTATATTTAAACATAATTGTTAAAATAAAAAAATATGTTTACATAAAAAATTACTTAAAAATATTCCCTTTTTTTTTGGTAAACTATTAACATATTGTATCCTATTTGGGTGACTAAACTATTACCATGAATCAATCATCAAATATTTCAAACCCGAACTTCCTCAACCACAAGTTATTACTTAATCCTGATTTCCCATCCTTTTATTTTTCTATCAATTTTGAAATGAAGCATCTTAGAAAATTTAAGAGAGTGATATATAAGACATACCAACTCAGAATCAGTCTTTTTGGTGAACCATTCACCTACACTAATTGGTCCTAAACTTCATTGTTGAAAAGATGTGTACACCAAAAGTAAACCCTAATTCATGATTTGCCTAATTGATAGTCATCCCTTAACATTCTATTGATGGCTAAGGCAGAAGTCAGGGTTGTTCCTATCTTCCTCTGGCTCTGAAATTTCACCTGTTTGTTTATGTGAATAGCCTCCCAGCACATCAATTGCAGGCACATCTGATTCCACATCCTTAATCCAACTCATCAGCTTGTTATGAACATCAAGGGAGATAACATTCTTGCTACTGAGTAACCTTATCAAATCCTCTGCCTCCTCCATATCTCCATTAAATTTCAAGTACTGAAAAATGGCAGCTAAGGATTCCGGTAATGGCCTCCACTTACGCCCCACTTCACAGATAGAAACTGCCTCTTTCATACATCGAACAGCCATCGGAAAATTTCTATGTGAAATATATCCAAGCAAGAGCCCTGACCAAGTCCATTCATTTGGCTTTCCTCCCTTCGAGATTGTCCTATTAACAATGGCTTCAGCTTCCTCCATTTTGCCCTTTCTGCTGTAAGCTGCTATCATCTTGTTCGGCATAAAGAAATTTCTGAAATACTGGTTTCTAGATTCCCACTCCTCAAAGATAATCTTAGCAAGTTCAATGTCATCCAACTTAAGAAATGAACTTATTACAGCTGAATAGTCTGTTTTGAGTAGCTTCCCATCCATCTTGTAAATATTCCACAACCTCATCACCTCTTCTTTCTTCCCTATTGTTGCATATTGAGTTATAAGATGAGGAAAGGCCTTTTTCCATATTGTGTAATCCACGCACTCCTCTGATTTCTTTAAAGCGTTAAAAGCTTTATCATGAAACCCGAGTTTGCGATAACAATTGGCAGCCACAGCATAAACACCCCAATCTACACTTCCGGAATACGATGGATCATCTTCTAACTGTGCAAGAAGTTTGTCTATTCCCTCTATATTAGATTTGGCTGCATATGTATTAATCAAGGTGGAAAATGTAAATCTATCGAATTTAATACCCTCTTCTTTCATTTCAAGCAACAAATTTTCCACTTTGTCATAGTTTTGTGTTTGATAGTAGAGGTTAAGCAAAGAATTTCTTGCTAAAGTAGACCTTGCGAAACCCAAATGTCTCATCTGCAGCATGATCCTTTTAGCTTTATCCACATCTTTAACTTGAGCATAGCAATTAAGAAGAGTGCTGTAACAATCTGTAGTTCTTAAGTAGTTCGGAATGCTATCAAAATAGGATTCAGCTTCTTCTATTCCCTTAACCTTCGCAATCAAGTCGAGTTTTAAACTAAAATCTGCAGAACTAGGTTCAGAGTATCCTTTCTCAGACATCCAAAATGATACCTGCAAAGACGGTTCATTTCCACAAAGATCCCAAAAATCAACCCAGAAAAACATAGTATCTTTAACATTTGAATCGCATTGTGCAGCTAGATCATGATTCAACCTAAAGTTCGAATAAATAATATTTTTATGAATTAAATAACGACTAATTAGTAATTAATGATAATGATGATAATACCTCGAGGGCGTTTTTATATCTTTTGCGTGACCTAAGTTGCTTGATAACGAATAGCAGTTTATCGTAGCTAAGAGTTCGGCCATCCTGAATCCACTGCTCGAGAATCGTAACAACCGGGAGAGTTGGATCGGTAACAATGAAGATCCGACGGTACAAATCCGGCGGGACATAAACGTTGGCGCTTTGATTCCTCTTCGCCGGTGAGAGGTTGGAGGTAGAAGCGGCAGAGGTTGCGTAGGTCGCGGAAGAACGAGGAAGAAGACGTAAAGCGGATCTCAGACGGGTGAGTAGTACCATTTCTTATTCGGAATTCAGAGAGAGAGTAACGAAGACGAGTTGCAAGATGCAAGTTTTGTTCTTCAGCAATGGAGTTGCGGAGTGAGCGCTTGGAAGAGTAGTAGAATATTGTGAGTTTGTGAATACTGCGAAGTGAGCTGTGAGCAACAGCATTTGGTCTCACGTCTCAGTGGCAAAGTTGTAATTCGATGTAACTTCACAAGGAAGTGGCGAATGATTTTGGAAAATAAATCTAAAAACATTCTTAGTATTCATTAGATTCCGGACTTAACATTATTACTTCCACACAACTAGTAGTTAAGTACATCCAACTACGTAGTAAACCAAAAATGATTAATATTCCTTGTAATATTTGATAGTTCATACATAGCATTTAACGTTCCATTTTAGTAAAATTTCAAATCTTTAATTCAGTACCACATCCCGTAAATAGATTGTTTTATGTAAACCAATAAATAAAAACAGAGAATTATTTATCCCATTTGTTAATATCTCTAATTCTGGATTCAGCCAATTATGTGATGATTATGGATCACTTTTAAATTGTGGCAAACCAACCATTTGTGGACGAAAACAACTCAACAGAATCGTTGAAATCAACATAGTGATTATAAACCTAATCGCTAAAAAACTCACGGTTTTGGATGACAAATTTACGTCCAAGCAACAAAATCTTTCATAACATATGAACCAGCCAAGCGAACAGCTAAGTATACTATAAGCCAGCAAAAGTACCACAACATCTTTAACTTAGCTATGGTGAAATAAAATACATAATAACAAAATCTCTGGTCACCAAGACTGCTTCCCCTAGCTGTTTAACGATTTGCCTTAGCAACTCTCTCGATTTCATCCTTTTTCTTGATAGCATAGCTGAAATGGAGCAAATAATTCTCAGCAAAGGCCAAAACCCACAGCAATATAAATTGGAGAAAATGTTCAAAGCCATGTATACCTGTTGGATGAACCTTTTGCTGCGTTAATGAGCTCATCTGCCAAACATTCAGCAATTGTCTTGATATTTCTAAAAGCAGCTTCCCGAGCGCCTGTTGTTAGAAGATAGATGGCCTGATTAACACGACGAAGCGGTGAAATGTCCACAGCCTGTCGCCTCACAACTCCAGCAGAACCAATTCGAGTTGCATCCTCACGGGGACCACTATTGAAATATATGCAATTAGATAAATCGGAAATTTGGTGTATGACAGAAAATCAGTACTAACATTTTCGACCTACAACCACTTACAAGAGTAAAATGCATATTGCAAAATACTGAATTATGTAGATAACATCACAAGACAACAAACTCAAATTTAGATTAAAAAGAAGAATGATCAGATAGAGCTAATACATAGATGCCATCATCCAGGCAATCAAACCAATAGGGAAATAACTAATCATCACTTCATTCTCAAGCTTTTTATAGTAAACCACTTCCTACAAATAAATTAAGACACGTTGAGACCGAGATAACCAAATCAATATATTACATAAATATACAAACTAGATGGCTAAGCAAGGAAGTCATATTTCCTTTTCATTACATTTTAATGCACAGATAGTGGCTATTATATATTTATATGGTGCACATATATTTCTATTCTTTACAGTGCAAATGTGACTTTATTCAGTACCTCATCAAGTAATTACTAATTGCTTTATAAGATTGGATACATTTGATTGACAATTCCCAATAAGAAACAATACCGCAGGGTGTAGACAAGGAGAATAGTCAGATAGAGCTAATACAAAATGCCATCATTCAGGCAATCAAACCAATAGGGAAACACATATTCATCATTCTATTCTCCAAAGTCCAACATAATACAAGGACAACATGAAGTTTCTCAATATCAGAATTGACGTTTATGTATATTATCATTTTTAACTATGCATCCATTTAAACCCACAAACATGTAAACAATAATAGAAAAACCTATTCCATGCACCAGCACCTACATACCTGTTGATAACTGCATCAACGATAACCTGAATTGGATTCTGGTCAGTGAGCAAATGAATAATTTCCATAGCATGCTTGATAATCCTCACAGCCATTAGTTTCTTTCCGTTGTTCCTCCCGTGCATCATGAGAGAGTTGGTAAGCCTCTCAACAATTGGGCACTGGGCTTTCCTGAACCTCTTGACTGAGTACCTACCAGCAGTGTGAGGAACATAGGTTGCATGCTTGGATGGGACCACTCCAATATAATCAGCCAGAGAAATATCAGTAACCTAACAACAGAAACCAACGAAGAATTTCAATATAACCAATAACACATTCACATTCGAGATTGACTTCGAATATAAAAATATATTGTCAATATTCTAATTGATAAACCAAGTTAAAGCACGGATCAATAGCCACTTTTACTACCAATTGAGCTACAAACTAGTGATCTAACAGTTTCGGTCCACGGTTTAGTTAATTTAACTCACAATTAGCTTCATCTTAATAGAAAAAATGAAATGCATTATATTAAAACTTCTTTTATTTCATTAATAGTTGAAACAGATTGCTCCATAAAACAAACTACGCTGAACTTAAAGCTAAACATTCAAATACGAAATAACAGAAAACAACAAGTAAAACTCGTTGTTATTTTAGCTCACGAAACATCAATTCGCAGAGTGAGAAAAACAATTGGCGTTTTTCTTTCTTAACTAAAGGAAGAAGGGGAGAGAAGAAGTACCTGAACGTCATCGAAGCTCCAGCGGTTGAAAAGCTTGACATCGATCTGAGTAGGATCTGGAACAACGCCAACCTCTTGGACTACGTCAGCCATTCCTGCAAACGAGAATTGAACACAGAATAGATAGTTAGCTAAGTGTAAAGATTGAAAGAGAAAAGAGATACGGATCGAAGAAAGAAGAAGACGGAGACGAACTTGTTGAAGCAGAAAGTGTGTTGTGCCGCTTAGGGTTCTATGCTGTGGAGTATAAGGGATTAGTCGAACACACTTCGTGAAGCGAAAACCCTACTTGGGGCCGGTTTTGGAATTTCGTTATTTATACCTTGATCAGAAAGGAACCCTAATTTCTTTTCTGTTTTTTGTGGTTTTTTTTATTGGACTTTAGAAAGCACCCTGATTTTTGGGATCAGTCAAAGGAGCCCTAAGCTAAGAGGCTTTGCTTGGAAATGAACCGTAATTAGAATTGTAGACCATGTTGACTGGCCCAGTCTTCTTGAATTATTGTAAGGTTGGTTAAATAAAATAAACCCAGACCATGACCAAAACAAAAGGGGAAAGGAAGGATAACCAAAAACAGAAGGAAACAAGTAAAAAAAAAAAAAAAGCATCATCTTATGGACTCATGGTTAATTAGCTCAACCAGCTTGTAGGAAACCTTTTTTTTTTTCAATTGATTTTTCTTTTAAAAAAAAAGTGTAAAAATTTTTAGCTTGAAAAAAATAAAAATGAGTCTTATGGCTATAGATTATCATAGAAATTAACATTGTAGGCATAGAAATTAAGAAGTAAAATTTTACATAGATTTAATTATTCTATTGATTATTTTACATAGATTTAATTACATAGATTTAATTTTCAATTAGATCCCTATATTTTTTTTTTCTTTAATTGAGTCTCTCTGCACTAACTTTTTTTTTCAATTAGGTTCTTCCTGACAATCATTGGCTTAATTTTATAAGGATCCAACTAAAAAAAATTTGATACAAAGATCCAAATAAAAAAGAAAAAAAGTGTAAAGACCTAATTAAAAAAAATTTTAGTGCAAAGACTTAATTAAAAGGAGAAAAAGTACAGAGACCTAATTAAAATTTTGCAAAACTATAGGAATCAATATTCAATAGAGTAATTAAACCTTTTACACATGTATGGATACAATAAAATACTTTTATGTAAGTACGGTTAGAAATTAACTTACTGTGTTTACTACATAAGAATCTAGTTTGTCAAGTATTTAATTTATGGAAATTAAAGTAAAATATTAAAATGATAATAAATAATTTATTTTATAAAAGGATTAATTTTTTCAGAGAACGATTAAGGCTTTCAAACAGATACCAAATATAGCCACACAAAAAAAAAAAAAAAAGAGACCAAATATATCTGAGTTTATCATTAGATAAAGCCTTACTCGTTTTAGTGCAAATTGCAAAATTGAAAATAAAGAGCATGATTGCAATTGCACACAAGAATCATACTGAAAGAAACAATACTCCAAAGACCAAAATTTATTCATGTTATCTCTACAATAGCATTTTACACTCTCAGACCACTTATTTCTTACGGTTCATGTCCAACTCAATTTTACATAATGAATAGATAGATTGCATTCAACTACAGAACTCAGTCAACAAAAGTTCCAAATTACATCATTGTTCAATTGGAAACTTCAATGCCTTGAAAATAGGCTTCTTAAATTGTTTCTTTGGAAGAAAGGAAGGAAGCAAGCAAGCAATCACAGTGATGATGAGAGTATTATTCTCCATGAGAGTGAGTGTCCATTATTTGCAATGCAATGTCCCTATACAAACAAGAAGGGAAGAATCGCCAAAGAGCAAGAACCATAATGAACTAATAATGAATTTTCACAGGACAGTATTATAAATATGATCCTACCATAGTATTTATAAGCTACTTTGCTCCATTTTCATAAAATAAGTTTGGAATATAACTCGCTGAAGTAATAACATTGTCAAAACTCATAAACATCTTGCTTTGTCTAAACATGTGGAACAAATCATGTTGAAGAACCAGGTAGTTTGTGATTATACTTGTATCGATCTCTTTGTCCTGAAAACAAACAAAATATAACAAAAGAAGGACATCAATTCATATAAACTCAGTTTAGCTGTCCAAAATTGAAGAAGAAACAACTGTCTTGAATAGCAAGAGAATAAAAATTTATGCATAGAAGTAAATATATATAGATAAAAAGCAACAACTTTAGACATATTCAAATGATTACCTCCTGAAGATTTTGGACCACTCTGCATATTTGAATGATTAAACATTCTTCATGTAGCAAGTGTGGCAGCAGAAGTTATGCTGTTGGTTCCACTCTGCATCTTTGAATGATTCAACACTCCTATTGTAAGTATCCGCAGGGAGTGATGTTGGCCTTCAATTTGGAATTCTAATTTTCTGCAATTCGATATCATCAAGTCAGTTGCATGTTCGCAATGGCCTCCACCACGAACTCTACTTGATGCTTTCCTTTAATTGATAGTTGACGCAGTAAAGGAGGTAGCTCCCCAATTCTCACTTTATTACCACCAACTATGTGTAAAGAGGTCATAGTAAGAACTCTTGGAAGACAGGAACTCAGATTACTGCATTTGATAATCTTAAGTAATTGCAAAGATGGTAGATGATTAGGCAAGTCTCCTCTCAACATGGGACAGTTCCTTATGATAAGCTCCCTAAGGCGAGGAAATGCATTGAACTTGCAGAGTTAGTGTGGTGATGTTGTGGTAGGAAGAATGTCCCAACCAATCAGGAAATCTTGTACCCTGTAACCACTGATTTCTAGTTCTTTCAAATTACTGAGGTTGAAACTTGTCTAGTATATCTCTTTCAATTTGGGAATAAGCTATATTTTCATCTTTATCTGATGACCACTTCAACTTTAAAGAGTTAATGCCATTCTTATCGAACATCCTTGATTTGTGTAGATTTGCAAGTGCTCCCAATTCTGTAATCTTGTTCTCTTCACGCTTCCCAACAAACAAGTCTTTGTCAAATTCATGGTCCTTGGAATACAAAGAAGTGAACGAACAATAAACAAAACACTCTTTCAAACATGGAGAAAGATAGTAATAACTAATTCTTAATGCAGGTACAATATTTATCCTATCATTAAAGAATTTCCATATCTCACTCTTCAATATATGATTCCAATCTTTGACATTAGAATTTCCACGCAATAAACCTCCAAGAGATTGAGCTGCCAAAGATAATCCGTTACACTTCTTTACAATCTTTCTACCGACCTTTTCCAAAGTTGGAGTCTGAACAGAGTCGGTGAAAAGAAATGCATGTTTTGAAAACACTAACCAACAATCTTCATCAGACAATAAATTTAGTTCATGAGGTGAAACAGTTTGCACCACAGAAGCCACCTTTTTACTTCTAGTAGTTATGAGAATTTTACTTCCCTTAACCTCATGTTGAAAAGGTTTTAGAAGCCTATTCAAATCGTAATAATCCTCGTTCCATACATCATCCAAGACGATAAAGAATCTTTGCCCTGACAACTTTTCCTGTAAATCTTGTAGGAGTAAATTCAAAATTTTCAAGTTACAAGGACTCCTTGTTATTGCATCAAGTATATTCTTGGTGACCTTCATGACATCAAACCCTTCTGACACACAAACCCAACCTCTAAAATCAAAATTCTCCTTCACTTTATCATGGTGGTAAACCAATTGGGCTAAAGTAGTCTTTCCTATTCCACCTATGCCCACAATGGAAATCACAGATATATCAGCATCACCAGTGTCATCATCATCATCCAACAACAAGTTCACTATGGCCGCCTTGTCATCTTCCCTGCCATATACATTAGATCTATCAACTAGAGATGTTTTAATCCTCCATGACATGTTCTCCTTAGGAATTTCTCTGAGACCAAGAGTGTCTTTTTGCTTCACAATAGACTCTATCCTATCAGTGATTTCCTCCACCCTGTTTGCTATCTCCCTATCTTGCAAACTGAGATAACGAGAGAAGAAGGTACCTGGATCCTTCTGAGTGGCAGCTTTGGTGAAGACTTCATCCAACAAGTCATCAGCAACATACATAGCATCTTTGAGACTATCGAGCCAGTCCTTCACAGCTCTCTCCTTGATCTGCTTTTGCTCAGCATCAAAAACAACATTCAGAATGGAAGATAGAACTGCTCCACCCACAAGTGCTTCACAAGATCAAGTGATAAGATAAGAGGAAACTAAGAAAGGGAAAAGGAAGTATTTTGCAGTAAACTAGGTTATTCTCAAACAGGAGTATGGAAATATGGATGTAGCTTTGGGCAAGTACTTGTTTGACAAATGATGCCACTGATGATTTTTTAATATTAGAGCTCGGCTTCACCTACCCCCAAGAGGCAATGTTCTAGATCGAAAAACATATGATATTCTAATATTTTTTCTAAGATATTTTTCAGTACTCTGTCCAAGGAAAAACGAGTGGTGGAAATTTGAACAAGTTGACCCCACCATGTGTACCCATTGATTTATCTCTGACCTTTTTTAAGCAGTACAATGCAAGTTTAATTGCTTGTGGTTTATGCTAAACTTGATGTAGGATAAAAGATATAGGAAACATTTCAAGTGTACCGAGAGTATTGGTATTTCAGTTGTTTTAATAGTTGATCTGAATTATAAAAAATATATATAATATATCGGTATTTTAGTTGTTTTAATCGTTAATCTGAATTATAAAAAATATATATAATATATATTAATTGAAATTAACAGTTAAAACAATTGAAGCACCGGTATTCTCCAGTGTACTTAAAATGTTTCCAAAAATATATGTGATAGTAATAAGTTGAGACGGTTAATAGTTTGTTTTAATTTGTTGTTTTATACTAGTAATTTGGCATTAAAATTTATATGTATTTTTTAATCACTAGAAAAAAATTTTTAATTGCTAGATGCTTGCACCAGAGATTGATTAGTTGATAAAGATAGTAATTATTTGTAATCCATGTAATTAGATACTAGTTATTTTGTTAAGGTGAATACTATGGTGTTTATCATTTTGTACTTAAGTTACTAAAAAGAGTAAATGAATAATATTTAATAAATTTTATATAATTTATTTTTTATCTTAAATATTTTATTTTTTATTTAAAAAAAAAATTAAGCAATTTAGACACCATAGAAGTGTGTACTTCTCATCATGAGTTAAATTCTTGCCCTTCAGGCTTCAATCTCTCAGCTCCTTCTACACTAAATCTTCATCAAGTGAAGTATAACAAAATAGTAAATATGCCGCAAGTAAATAGAAACTGAGCCACTATATGAAAATGTGTCGTTTCAATTTTTTTTTCAGTTGACCGTGTAAAGTGTAATATTTAATCTATCAATATTTTTTTTTATTTTATTTATAAAATATATGATAAAAGACCGTACTTTAACCTTTCAAATGAGGAAAAAAAATTGAAAAGATCCAATCTCTTATAATATATGGCTTTTTATTCTTAAAAACCATAAACATTGCCTTATTTTAATAGTTGTAGTTTGAACTATTAAAATGATGGTAAGTTTAAGCATAAAACTATTTTGTGCTAAAATTAGTTTCAACTTTTAACACTCCAGCATGCGATAAAAGGATAAAATTTCTTCATTTCGGACCAAAGAAATAGAAAAATTTTGCTCTAACATATAAACCCAATAGTCTAAGATTTTTTCCTTTTTGTCTCAAGTACCTAATGGCTAATGCCCATCCGTGGTTCTAGCCTGGTTTCCATATAAAATTAACCTCACTTATTCTTTGGGTTTCAATTAGTTTATGTTCGAGTAAAACAGTGAAATCAGAAATTTTTTTCTCTTAAAAAAAAACCCGATTTTCAAATCCCACCTAAAGTGCTCAACAAATTGCAGCTTAGTAATGCCTTGTGATCAAAGGATTTCGTTTATATCAAGATAAGCACAGCTCAATATTAGAGCAGCGAATGCACTATATTAAGAGCACGGTATAGATCTAGGACAACAAAAGTAGCATTAACCTATGCCATCTGCTAACTACTATTAAAATTGAAACTAGAGGAACTAAAATCCACAACTTATTTAGGTGGCGTTTGGTAAGGGGTATTGAGACTGAGATTGGGTACTGAGACTTAGTATTGTATTTGGTAACCAAATACTAAAACTAAAATTTCAATCTCTATCTCCAAAATTTCAGTCTAGCCCAACCTTCTTGCTTCTCTCTCGGACTCGAGTAGGGTGAGAATGTCACCTTCTCTCACTGGTCCCTTCACATTCCTCATGATGTGGCGGTTCTGATCATCCAGAAACTTGACTCTAACCTTGACAATGTTAGCATGCTTTATGCCAGTATCCATCCTGCTCAAACAAAATCAACATTAAAACTTAAGGTTAGGGAGGGAGGACAAGGTTGTGGATATTGCAGCAGTAATGACTAAAAAATTTGCACACACATATTCAACCGTTTTAAATGCCAGCTATCTAGAAAAAGCCGCATCCTTATTGACTATGGTAGGCAAGGATTTGAAGAAATGCAAATCACACACTGAGACATGCAAGGTTCTTAAATTTTCGATTGAAATCTAATCCAACAACTACGAAAACAGCATTCAATTGAACAGGAAACATATTAAAGTTGCTGAAACACAGCAGTAATAGCAACCCAGATCATACAAACTTTGATAGTTCAGAAGCTAAGATAAATTAACAGCCATTGTAATTCAAAACCTTTAGTCCTGCAAATATGTCATAGAATATGACCCAAGGCAAAACATCTTCTGAAGAAGATTATACATAAACTTCAATATTTCCACATTCCAAATGAATACTACGAAACACACCTTAACTACTTTAAGTGAATTTTCATGGTAATCAGCATATAAGGTTTGGAATATACCTTGCTGAAGTAATAATATTGTCAAAACTTGTAAACATCTTGCTTTGTCTAAACATGTGGAACAAATCATGTCGAAGAGCCGGGTAGTTTATACAAATAAGGTAACTCCTCAGGAGATGGTAGCTGAAGTTTTTGACAATATTGAAGTAGAGATATCTTTGTAAACATCAATACCTGCCTAGCAGCTAAAGTTGAAGAAGAAACAACTGTCTTCAATTGCAAGAGAATGAAACTTTATGCATAGAAATAAATAAATATTAATAAAAATCAGCAACTTTAGACAGATTCAAATGATTACCTCTTTAAGATTTTGGACCACTCTGCATATTCGAATAATTGAATATTCTTCATGCAGCTGTATGCTGTCCTGTGCTAGAGTTGAGAATGAGGAGAGAAGTCATTCAGGAGAAGGTATGAAGTGTTAGCTGTGTAAGGAATGATATAAGACATTAATAAGAATGAACAACAAGAATACTGTAAAGCAGATAAAGAATGAAAACTACTGACTCACTTTATATGCGGTGTGTAAATATTTGTGCAAAATCTTGTGTTACCATCTACCAAATCCATCTTCCATTAACTTGAATGCCGCGGATGTGGGAAATTTTAGGCCAAACTTGTAGGTCCTTCATCTCACACCTCTTACCAAGCAAATGGCTTTCTTTGATGATGAGTCGAATTAGAGAAGCAGGTAGCTTTTCTCCCTCAATATTCTCCAGCTTGGGACATTCAATAATGGTTAAATTTCGGAGGGAGTTGAGGTGGACTAGTCCCTTGCATTCCAAAGTCTCCACACTTTTAATGCTATTCAGTATCAGAGACTCAAGGCATGCAGGCAACCAACCTTCCTTTGGGAGAGACTTCACACTCACACTTTCGCATTCACCTTCAATGGTAAGATGAGTAAGCCCGTGAAATTGCAAATTCATCAATGCTGCACTGCTCACTAGCTTCTCGAAGTAGCCGATGCGAAGAGATCTCAAGCTACAGTGTGGATCCCTTATAGCAAACAAATCGATTTCTGGACAGCCCATTATTGTGAGATTCTCTAGCTGAGGTGCTGCTGTCCACAGCGTGGAAATGGATTTCAATCTGGCACAGTTGTATATATATATAATGAACGGAGACATGAAAGAGAGCATGACACCACAACAGACTCCATCTTTTCACAGTCCGTAATGTCAGCACACACGAGATTAGGAAAGGAATCCAACAACGAGAAGGATGTAACCGAATCACAGCTGTTACTTATTTCAAGTATATGCAGCGAGTCGTGTTGGCCTTCAATTTGGAATTCTAAGTTTCTACAACTTGATATCCTCAACTTTTTCACTGATGCAGGAATACTACTCAATGGAAACAATATATGGGAGGAACAATCTGAGATGGATAAAGATGTGAGGCAACTTAGTTGGGTGTTCTTTATGGCCGGCACGACGGCCTCCACTAGATTCTTTCCTTTGATTAATAGTTCATGCAATAAAGGAGGTAGCTCTAGAATTCTCACATTATTGCTATGAAGTAGACACAATTTGGTAATAGCAGGAGCTCTTGGAAGGCAAGAACTCAGCTGCTCGCAATTCCGAATATCAAGATATTTCAAAGATGGTAGATGATTGGGCAAATCTCCTGTCAACATGGGACACCCCCATATGGTAAGCTTCCTAAGTCTGGGAAATGCATTGAACTCTAATGAACGCCACTCCTTCCAGCAAGGCATTGATTCAAACCAGAGTGTTTCAAGCATTGGAAATGGTGTCTCCACACAAGAATCATGGTTTTGGTAAAATTCAGCACCAACAATCCCAAGCCTTTCAAAGCCTTTAATTTTTAGGTGCTTCAAAGAGGGCAACTCTCCAAGTGAAGGAAGCATACAACAATTTCTGAAACCACCCGAAAGGAAACCGCCCATAAGTACCTTGGTGATGTTGTGGTAGGAAGAATGCCCCAACCAATCTGGAAGCGTTGTACCCCTGTAACCCCTGATTTGTAGTTCTTTCAAATTACTGTGAGGTCGTAACTTGTCAAGTATATCTCTTTCAATTTGGGAATCTACTGTGTTCTCATCTTTATCTACTGACCACCACAAGCTCAAAGAGTTAATGCCATCCTTATCACACATTCTTGCCTCCGAAGCTTCATTGCTGTTGACCACATTCTCCAATTTGGTAATGGAAAGTGATTGGTGTAGATTTGCAAGTGCTCCCAGTTCTTTGATCTTGTTCTCTTCATGCTTCCCAACAATGTAGTCGCTTAAAAACTGCAAACCTTTCAATTTGCTCATGCCTTTCGGCATCTCATGCAAACAAGTCCCTGTAATATCAAGGTGACGCAAATTGACAAGATTTTGCATTCCAGCTGGAAGAATTTTCAGATTTGAACATCCATTCAGCTTCAAAGTCTGCAAATTGTACAGGTTACCCAGTGACTCAGGCAATGTCACAACGTAGGTCTTGGATAGATCCAAGTAACGCAAATGAATCAACTCACCTATTGAATCAGGAAGTGAGTCAAGAGGGAAGCATTTAAAAGACAAAACTCTCAAGTACTTCAATTGTGAGAGTAAAATGCATGGTGCGTTTTCCATGTTGAATGGAATCCCCCAATCCAAATTAACTTCAAGAAATGTCCTTGTATGTTTTACTTTGTCACAAACTCCCAGAAGTTTTGACATTGGGTAATTGCCTTTAGCATTATGTGACAAATGACGAGTTTTAATATCAACTTCAACAGTATTCTCAACCTCCTCAGCTCTAAAATAGAAGTCTCCACCAAAGATCATTGCCAAATCATGCACCAGATCATGCATCACAAATATCTTTTCCCGAGTACTATGAGGCTGGAAAAATGATCTCGCAACTAATTCATCAAAATATTCATCGCCAACTTCTTCCATACTTTTTTTTCCTACTGGTTGTAAAAAATTTTCTGCCATCCATAACAAAATCAATTCATCTTTGTCGAATTCATGGTCTTTGGGATACAAGGAACAATAAACAAAGCACTCTTTCAAGCATGAAGGAAGATAATAGTAGCTAATTCTTAATGCCGGTACAACTTTTATCCTGTCATCAGAGAATTCCCATATCTCACTCTTCAATATATGATTCCAGTACTTGACATCAGAATTCCCACGCAATAAGCTTCCAAGGGCTTGAGCTGCCAATGGCAATCCATTACACTTCTTTACAATATTTCTGCCAACCTTTCCTAAAGTTGTATTCTGCATAGAGTCAGTGGAAAGACGTGCATGCTTTGAAAACACTAACCAACAATCTTCATGAGACAATAAACTTAGTTCATGAGGTGGAACAGTTTGCACTACAGAAGCCACCTTTTTACTTCTAGTAGTTATGAGAATTTTACTTCCCTTAACTCCATTCTGAAAAGGTTTTAGAAGGCTATTCCAAGCGTCATAATCTTCATTCCATGAATCATCCAAGACAACAAAGAATTTTCGTCTTGCCAGCTTTTCCTTTAAATCATGTTGAAGTAAATTCAAATCTGTCAACTTACAAGATCGTGAAGTTATTGTTTCAATTATAGTCTTGGTGACCTTGATAACATCAAACTCTTCGGACACACAGACCCAAGCTTGAAAATCAAAATTCTTCTTCACTTCGTCATCATGGTAAACCAATTGGGCCAAAGTAGTCTTTCCTATTCCTCCCATGCCCACAATGGGAATCACAGGTATATCACCATCAGTAGTATCAGCGTCGTCCAACAACAATTTCACTATGACCTCCTTGTCTTTTTCCCTGCCATATATATTGGATCTTTCAACTAGAGATGTTGTAATCCTCCATGACATGTTCTCCTTAGGAATCTCTCTAAGACCAAGAGTGTCTTTTTGTTTCACAATAGATTCTATCTTATCAATAATTTCCTCCATGCAGTTTGCTATCTCCCTATCTTGCAAATTGAGATAACGAGAGAAGAAGGTACCTGGATCCTTCTGAGTGGCAGCTTTGGTGAAGACTTCATCCAACAAGTCATCAGCAACATACATAGCATCTTTGAGAGTATCGAGCCAGTCCTTGACAGCTCTCTCCTTGATCTGCTTCTGCTCAGCATCAATGAGAAAGGCTTGAACAGCATAAAGAGTAGTCTTCAACCTTTCAAGCAGCTTCTGGGTAAGCTTCTTCCCTTTGATCCAGTTGGCAACTTCTGGTGAGGACATCCTGTCAAAAACAACATTAAGAATAGAAGACAGAACAGCTCCACCCACAAGTTCGGCAGCCATGTTTCTCCAGGTCAATTGATAAGAATATAAGAAATCGAGCAAATGAAAGGAAATGGAGGTATCTAGTGAAGTATATTGTCCTACTCTGATATGTACTTTTGAAGCAGAAACATATTGACTTTAAGATTATTGGTATTAGAAGCAAGCGAACTAAAATTATTCATGAAAATGTCCCACTTGTTGGACAAATGATGCCACTGATGATTTTTTTTTAATATAAGAGCTTGACTTCACCAACTTCCAGCACACATTGTTCCACGTCCAATGGCATATGATATTCTATTCTAATTTTATTCTAAGAGGGTGTTTCCTTCACTTTTTTCTTTTTTCAGTGCTCTGTCCAAGGAAAACGAGTAGTGGAGACTTTGAACAACTTTACCTACCAGGCTACTTAGTTATACCCATTTATATATTTGACTCTTTTTTTAACAGTGCAATGAAAATTTAATTGCTTGAAGTTTATGCCAAACTTGATAGATATAAACTCATAAAAGAGATATAAACTCATAAAAGAGATATATATGTGTTAGTAATAAGTTGAGACTGTTAATAGTTTGTTGCAATTTATGTTATTTGATACTAGTAAACTGGAAAATCACTAGGAAAACTTTCACTCTTCATTCTTTCAACTACCTCAGTTTTCAGATTATTTAGTTGCTTGATTGATCACAAATATTGCTTCTTATTATTACAGTTTTGAAATTTTATTTTCCTAAATAGTAGAGAACGAACACTAATGACAAGAAGGCCAAGCTAGGGCAATAGTTACGAAACATTGTGGCAATTCAGCGAATAGCATTGATGTTTCCTTCACATTTCTTGGTATCACTCACTGTGTTTAATGAAACAAGCTAATTATTAGTACTTGTTAGCCACCAATAATTGTCTCACTATGCAGGTTTCTTTTTTGTTAGTACCTAGAAGCTTGCACTAGAGATTGATTAGTTGATGTAGATAGTAATTAACTAATTATTTATAATCCATGTAATTAGTTACAACTGAAGGGTCAGAGGTCATAGCATAAAATTATTTCGTGCTAAAATTAGTTTCAACTTTCAACACTGCAGCAGATTGAAAGGGTTAAATTTCTCCATTTTGGACCAAAGAAAACAGAAGTAAACAATAGTCTAAGAAATTTCCTTTTAGCTGAAGTACCTAATGCCCGTCCATGGTTATAGCCTGGTTTCTAAATAAAATTTGGACCTCCTTAGTTATTTGGGTTATAATTTGTTTATGTTCGAGTCAGTCAAACAATGACATCAGAAATTATTTTCCCGTTAAAAAAACCCGATTTTCAAATCTCATAAAGTGCTTAACAAATTGCAGCTTAGTTATGCCTTATAATCAAAGGATTTTGTTTATATAAATATAAGGTCATATGGAAATAGACCCTCTCAATTTTTTGTAAAAATTGAGGAAGTAAAATGTGATCTCTCATTATTAATTGTTATAAATGAAATCAAAAGAAAACATGAGAGAGAGTGTATTAAAGAGTTATAGATCACACTTTATATAAATAGAACCAAAAGAAAACATAGAGTGTGTATTGAAGGGTTATAGATCACACTTTACTCCCTCAATTTTTTTCAACAATTGAGAGGATCTACTCCCCTTTTTTCAACAATTGAGAGGATCCATTCCCAGGTCATGTCCACAGCTCAATATCAGAGTGGGGAAAGCATTATATAAAAATCAAATCACAAAAAAAATCGTAAATTCAGCCACCTCAATATCAAAATTTAAGTTTCATAATAAGAGCATATAGTATAGATCCAGGACAACAAAAGTAGCATCGAACTATGGCATCTGCTAACTACCATTAAAACTAAAACCAGAGGAACAAAAATCCACAATTTTTTTACTTAATACAGAGAAAAACCATCGGTGACCATCTAGCGCAATCTTCTTGCTTCTCTCT
This sequence comes from Arachis ipaensis, assembly GCF_059453495.1. NCBI lineage: Eukaryota > Viridiplantae > Streptophyta > Magnoliopsida > Fabales > Fabaceae > Arachis > Arachis ipaensis. Next base: position 121,390,916 of record NC_142437.1, on the reverse strand, counting down.
CAGACTCAAGTAGGGTGAGAATGTCACCTTCTCTCACTGGTCCCTTCACATTCCTCATGATGTGGCGGTTCTGATCATCCAGAAACTTGACTCTAACCTGGGTCACTTGCCCTCTAGACCCAGTGCGACCCATAACCTTGACAACGATAGCGTGCTTTATGCCAGTATCCATCCTGCTCGAACAAAAGTAACAATAAAAGGTTACAGAGAGAGAAGATTGCCAATATTGCATAAGTAATGACTACAAAATTTGCATACACATATTGAACATGTTTTAAATGCCAACTATCTAGTACATGCCACATCATTGTCAACTATGGCTATGCAAAGATTTGAATAAATGCAAATCACACACACAAGGTTAGACATGCAAACAACTACTACTACAACAAAATCACTGCCTCCTATGGGTTTTGCTCACAATGTAATGTATTCCATAACCAATGTTCTTGAATTTTCAATTGAAATCTAACCCAAACAACTAAGACAATAGCATCCAATTGAACAAGGAAGCAAATTAATGTTGCTGAAACACAACAGCACTAGCAACCCAGATCATAGAAACTTTGATGGTTCAAAATCTAACAAAAATTAACAGCTACTATATCATAATCATAGAAAGCCCAACTGATTGCTGTGAAAGGCTTAAGTACTCTAAAAAACATTCAAGACACTGTACAGAATGTTAGAAAACATTTAATTATTCAAAACCTCTATTCCTGCAAATATGCCATAGAATATGACCCAATGCAAAATATAACCCAACAAAACATCTTCTGAAGAAGATTACACATAAACTTTACGAAACACACCTTAACTACTTTAAGTGAAAGATCAGGATTTTACAAAACAAGTCATAAATCATTACGGAAATCTAGAATAGGATGTCAATGCAAGGGGAAAACGTATCTTTATTATAAGAAACAATATATTTAAGAAAAAAAATAACAACTATAATGATAAAGGAGATATAGAACTAAAATCTGGAAAACAAAAGACACTAGCTCAACAAGACCACGGAAGCCGCCAAAAAATTCTCTTTCGGGGGATACGAATTAGAAAGTAGGTACATAATCACCTAAATACTGAAAAAATAAACTAAAAAACAATAATTTAGGGAAAAATTGGAACGACGTAACAACAAAGAAGGAGAAAAGAAAGGATTGATATCAATAAGCTTGAATAGAAGAATTAATAGCAATGGCTGAGTGCGCAGGTACCTGAGATTTGAGGAGTCGCTTGTAGCTGCTGCTGCTTGCTCTCTTACTCGTCAGGGAGGATTGAAAGAAAATAACCCTAATTCTAACTATTGAGCTTTTATAGTGTGATGTGTAACTCTTGAAATGTCAATTCTACCCTCTAGATTGCTTAAAATAAAGTAACTATTTTGGTTAGTAAGTAATTAACCAAATTTATTAAATTTAGTTATGAGAAAAAAGATAAATAGATTTTTATCTTTTTAATTTTAAGATACATAAATTTTTAATTAGTTAAAAAAATAAAAATATTTTTTATCTTTTAAAATATGAGATATTTAAATTTTTCTATTCAAAATATATAACAATAAATTAGTTTCCAGAAAAATTTAGATGTCTTATATTTTAAAAAATAAAAAATATTTTTATATTTTTAATTAGTTAAAAATTTATTTATTTTTGAGATAAGAAATCAAAGGCCTATTTATTGTTTACTCTTTAGTTATTATATTTATACTTAATACTTCTATTAACATTATGTTTAGTTGTTTACTAAGTTGGCTTCTACTTCTAATTACTAATTTCGATTTTAATAATTTGAAATTTTCGTTTTTTTAGTCAATGAAAGAATAACAAAGTAAATCAAGACAACGATTTAGTACCTGAGCTCAAAATCTACACAAAATCACATGATTATGAATGTTGAATGGGTATTATTATTTTATTTTTTTAATTTGATATTTCTAAAGTTTAAGATTATTATTAATAATAAAATATTAAAAAGTGATCATTTTAACAACTAAATATATATACTTTAAATCCTAGACCAATAAAAATATATAAAACAAAATTGAGGAAAAACAAGCAAAAATTTTAACAAAGATGCCTTAAAAAGTAAAATCATGAGATACAGGGTGCATTTAGATTATAGTTTGCAAACATAGATTTGGCCATGATTTTGTAATGCTGATTTTGATCCAAATTAGGTTTAGTAGTTCAATATGATTTGTTTTGAAAATTTATTTATCTCAAAAGTAGATATAATAATGTTGTTTGAATTGTACTGACAAAATTTAATTTTGTTTGTAAAATTATTCAAAGGAACTTATAAATTACAAACTTCAGAATAAAAAGCAAAAACTCCTAACCACATTTTAGTGATGTAACTCACTCCATTACTTCGAAACATCTGTCCTTCACTCTGTTATATATTTTAGCTAAAGCCTTTCAACATGCATGGGGATGTAGCTCAAATGGTAGAGCGCTCGCTTTGCATGCGAGAGGCACGGGGTTCGATCCCCCGCATCTCCATTTCTTTTTTATTTCCATATTTTTTATTAATTGATTTTGTTTTTTTTTAATAATAAATATATTCATTCTAACAGGCATACACAGTTACGAAAAGCAGGGGATTAATCACTAAAACCTTCGCAGCAGTGTTAGTAGTTTATCTATAGTCTCCAAAGTTTAGAATTAACCCATACTTTGCATTAGTTTCTTTACAAATTCAAAGGAGCATGTCGAATTAACTCAACCAAAGGAGCATGTCGAATTAACTCAACCATGTATGATCATATAACACTAATTGCTTTATGATCTAATAGTTAAAGCTTCATAGAATCAATTAGATCAAGCCTAGATTTTCCTTTCCACGTGTTGTGCAAACTCTCGAGTAAAAACACTTCTCACATCAGAATACACCTGAAAAAGTTGGCATCTATCCACAATGGAATCGTTTTTAACTCTTCACCAAGTGCGTCATTGGCTCATTTCAATATTTAGCTTAATGCTTTCTAACGTTAGGTACTATTATGAATATGTCGTCATGAAGTGTTTTTCTACATCATATCTTTTCTGACTTGAGTTGTTCATCACATCAACGAGACCGGCATAACACACATTAACTCAAATAAATAAATAAAATAATCGTCGTGTATGTATGACAATCGATTTTGTAGATTACCTTCCCTTCAAGTTAAAAAAAAAAGGTGGAACATGTTTAGTAGTTAGTTTCATTGCTTATTGTGAAATTGAAATCTAAAATATTGGGGAAGTTATGACATTTGTACAAGGCACAAGCCCCCCAAATCTAAAGTTATCACATTCATACATAAATCATGCACAACATGCTGTCTAATCATCTTGTGATTAAACATGGAAAATGCCATGACAACCCTGAAGATAGGAAATAACAAATATATTTTTTTCCAGAAGAAACAACCTCACGAAAAAGATGGATAAGGCAATGACTTTCATCATTTCATGCAAAGTTGAGTAGTGTCATGCCACTGCGACAAAACGTATATGATTTGGTCATACCCTTCTACTCCAAAACTAATTAGGCTTTCATGGGCTCAGCACGTGGCCTCCATAATCCAAGCCTATATTTGTGTGCATATTTCAATATTAACTTCCTCTGCAAAACCAGAAACTAGGTTTAGAAAGTGAACTATACAATTGTACGTTTCAAGAACAAAAGAAATCAGTATTTCAATCATAACAAAAGGTAAAAAGTGGGTCATCTTAGTCCCAATTAATAAGTCCTAGGATTGACCGAACGAGAACAGTCTCACCACCCATCACCAAGGCACCAACACAGCAGCAGCAGCAACAACACACTCATCCATCTTCTTCATTTCATCCCTACCTTCTTTCAGCCCTACACCACAACTCCTTAAAATGTCAACTTGAAAATTGTTATAACGTAATCTACAACAATTTTCAAAACCCCCCTCTCTTCCCTCCGTTTCCTTCCCTTCAAACATGAAACTCATAATAAACACACCCTTAATCTTTAAGCTAGTGTATATGTAATATACAAGGTAGCGACAAAACCCAACCACGATATGATGAATCAGCATGATTGCATGAGTTAAGTGACAAAATCAGAAAAGTTAGCACGGGAGGTGGGACCATAGGTCATCGGTCCAGAAGGAGAGAAAATCAGAATAAGTGCCAAATGGAGAAAGGGTATCGATAGTATGTTAATTCTCTTAAATTTCCCTCGTCTGTCTTTCACTTTCTGAAATTCTACCTCCCTATAAGTCCCTCTCTTATCAGAATTCTTAACTCGTTATTATTGTACAACATGAATGTAGGTTTGTCCAGTTCAATAGAATGGTGCGGGATGGTAACCTCAAGAAACTAATCTCAAGCTTATTTACTTTTTTCAGTTTATATATAACAGTTTATGATGCATCATAATAGGACGTATGTAGCAAAGAAAGCAAGTAAAGAGCAAAGGATTACATGTTTGCAAGGAATGCCAAGCTTCTTGAGTTTGAGGGTGCGAGTGACGAGAAGCTTCTGGAAGTCACCTAATTCAGATTCAAGTTTCGCAACATGGGATTCAACTCCATTCCCAATTCCCGTTAGAAACTCTGGTATTCCAACCTTCACTGCATAATCAAGCACAGTTACACAAAAACAATCATTCAAATTACATTGAAAGACTTAGTTTTCGAGAGACTAAACACAATAAAAACATATGAAGAGTCCTAAGTTGAGGATGAAAATGCAGATGGGGTATATAGCAGGAAATGATAGGTAGCGTACCAATGTATTGGGTTGATTTGGAGAAGAATCTAGAAGAAGAAGGAGAAGAATGATGAGGGAGCAGTTTTGGTGTTGTTGGGGGAAAACTAGAGGCTCTGGTTCTAATTATCCTTTGCAACCATGTTGCCATTGTCGAAGAAGCAAAAACGCCTGTCACAATTCAACAACACCATGCTTTATAGTGGAAAGCGGACCTATATATAATATGTATCATACATAACATTTTAATCTAATAATCTACCAACATATTCATAAGAACATAATCTCAAGGCATCAAAAGGCAAAAAGCCATGGAGTGTTAAACATAAATAAACCATCATAAAACATGAACATAAATATACTAAATCTAATAATCTACTGCATAAAGATGCATTCTCATTATAAAGTAATAATAGGCAAGGCATACTTTGATTCGTTCTACGATTCATTTCCTATAAATGAAGCAACAATTTACCCAAATCAAAAACAACAACAACAATCCAAAAACAACATTCAACAAAACTAAGCAGCAGCAGAAATTGATAGAGCATAATGAAGTAGTAGCAGCAGCAACATATAATAACAATCCACAATAAAAATTCATTTTTTTCAGTATCAAATCAATTTTACTTTATTGCAATGGCACATTATTAGACATAAATTTCACTTTCAGAGTATATGAAATTCTTTCGGGATACACATCAAACACGTAGATGACAATAACCTCATTAGGGGGTTCCATGCTTAAAGTGCAACAAAACCAACATAAAGCCACCACAGTGGTTGAAGACGAGATATCAGCATGGTTGTAAAAACTGAACCGGACATCGAATTGTTTTGGTAACTATTCAAAAGTTTAAAGGTCTAACTGGTTTAACCGTGGTTCAATAAGAATAACCAGATTATAATAAATTAATGAATATATTAAACCATAAATAAGCACACAATAACAAAAAGCATGCTTTACGCCGGTATCCACCCTGCTCGAACAAAAGCAACATCAAAAGGTTATGGAGGGAGAACAAGGTTGCCAATATTGCAGCAGTAACAACTACAAAATTTGCATACGCATATTCAACACGATTTAAATGCCACCTATCTAAGAACAACTCGCATCATTATTAATTATGGCTATGCAAAGATTTGAACAAATGAAAATCACACACACTAAGAGAGAAATGAAAACAACTACTACTACTACAACAAAATGAAAGAATCGATAGCTAGAAGCTGGAAATGAAGAATTACTAGCAATCTTTAAGAGCATAGGTACCTGAGTTTTGAGGAGGCGCTGGTAGCAGCTGCCGGTGGCTCTTCTTACTCGTCAGGGAAGGATTCAAAGCAAAACACACTAATTATTATAAATGGGCCTTATAATTTGGGCCATAACAGGCCCAATCCATCACAAAATATTAGTGGGCCCAAATCCAAATTCCAAAGCCAAATCACCGAACCGGACCAAACCGGTCAAAGCGAACCATTATTAGTTTATTACACACCAGAGTCCATATTGAAGAAACGAGTTGGTGGATTTTGCTTAGTGGCTTAGTGCTACCGCTACTACGACGATGGTGGAGGTTCTCTTCGAAGATATCTTTAGAGTTGAAAGATTGAACCCTGATGACAAAAAATTATTTGACAAAGGTATTATTATTATTATTATTATTACTCAACTTTTATTATTGCTTCTCTATAAATCTGTTGCCTTGCTTCCTATTATTGATGAGTTGAAGGTTTTAACTTTAGACGAATTTATTAAGCTGATCGCTACCTCTGTGTTAAAATACTGTTGTTTAGTTGCAGTGTTTTTACGATTAACCTTTTTTTAATCAAGATAAAAAAAAAAAAAAACTAAAATGCAATATTGCATATTTATTTTGTTTTAATTTTTCAGTTAAAATTGTTCTTATTTATTTTAATAAGCTGCATTTCATTGCATTGTGGAGTGTTATTTATTTATTTATTTATTTTTTGGTGCTAGAATGAGAGTCTCAGTGTAAAACGGATTTTTATTTATTTATTTTAAATTTAATTTCTTGTGAAGTTAGCTGATTCTATTACATTCTATTTTTTTTTTTAAATAACTATTTGCACTCCACTGTTATATTACTTGACCTCTTTCGTGGTGTTTAAATCCAAAATTTCCATTAAAAAACATGTTATCTGATGAGTGGATTATTTGCTCTTATTAGAGACATTATTGTTAGACTTTGTTGTCTGAATTTGATTCCAACACCTTGGTTTTGTGTGATGTTGAAGTTACTCGCATTGAAGCAAGGAGTGAAAGGTTTGACATGTTTATGCACCTTGACATCAATTCTGAGTTATATCCATTAAAGGTTGGTCAGAAATTTGCACTCCTGCTTGTTCCAACGCTTAATCCGGATGGAACACCAGACACTGGGTATTATGTTCAGGTAAATTGTTGTCATGTCTTATGTCTTATCTTCTTGTTCAGGTAAATGGTTTGTTCCAAGTTCCAACAAGGAATGTATATCTTTTCGTGTGTATTAGACAATGTGAGCATTGACATCCTAAGGTGTGTGACAATCTTTAGTTGTAGTAACATTGCCATTAGATTTCTGTTTGATAGTTTGGAGCTTTTGTTCATCATAATCTTGGAATTTAGATCACGAATAGAGTTGATGTGGCAAGAGAATGTTTTCCTCTCCTAAGTATATTTCTTGAATGTTTTCTTCTCCTAAATACATCTGATATTTGTGGACTAATAATAGTTAATTACAAAGTCTATAGTTCCCTTTATAATTCATATTTTTTCTTTGTTCTCATGCTAGTTTTTTTATTCCCTTAATGAATTCTTTGATTTTCTTTGTTTTCCAGAACAATCGGCTATCATTGGCCGAGAATTTTGAATATGTCATGTATGGGAAGCTCTATAGGGTATCAGAGGGTTCGGGGCGTGAAAAAGCGTAAGTTTAACAATGATGCTTTTAATAATTAATATAATTCCTGCATAGTTTGCTTGTCTTGGTAACTGACACAAACCACAAATATAAAAGTTGTGAGATAGAAAAATGTGTTTGTATCCAAGGACAGATATACGACATTATCTCCGAGAACACAATTATTTGTATTTTCTTCCTTTCTAAAGAATGGAGAGACATGTAGAGGATGTTGTTTCCAAGTAGCAGCACCATAGTTAGAGCTGAACTTTATCCAATTAAATTATAATTCAATGTTGCAGAGTCTTTTACATTTCCCCTCCTTTATATGGTTTATTGGTTTTGAATTATAGGGAGATAAATATTTCATTTGGTGGACTTCTGATGATGTTGAAGGGAGAACCCTCTCACTTCAACAAGTTTGAGCTTGATCAGAGGTTGTTTCTTCTGATGAGGAAAGTCTGAGAAAATTGAAAGTGCATATCAATGAGGATGTAGTGAAACTTTGTTGTAACAATCAGAACCACCTATTTTGTTCATGTTAATGTGATGCTTGTGACCAGATGTTTGGAAATCAAAATATCTTGGTGAATTGATTGTAAGTTAACTCTACGTTTGCCAGTTATCCGAACATGATGGAATAATTTGGTTTAAATTATCTACAAATGTGTATTACTGTGTTTTTTAATATAATAGGTATTTAATCTGTGTGCATTGTAAGTGTATATATGATATATCTAAAAAAATAATAATGATTCTCTCATAGCAAAATATCTCCATGATAAAATATCCAAATTCCATAAAAATTTATCTGTGAAAAAAATAAGAAAAGATGCACAAGAAATGCAGGGAGGACAGAGGATAGTAAGGAATGTTGCAAATCTCTTAACAAATGGGAAAATTTTGCATATGCCAATAGTTACATACAGAAATGGAAAAATGTCTTCTCTTATGAGAAAACTTGAGCAACATTTCAAAACTCTTTCCACCTTCTAAGTTACAAAATTTTAAGATCCTGTGTGTTTTAACATTCTCTGCATTACTACCCTCAGTTCCATTTTCCTTATTTACATTACTTTCATCTTCCTTATTGTGTGTTCTGTTCAGTGCCCTTGTGTTTCTGTGCTACTTTCATGACTATCTTCATTCTTGGGAGTTACTTCCATAGGCCCTACCTTTGCTTCAAGATTCTTGACAATAGATTTGAACATTCTCATGTCCCGAGCCTCTGCTAACCTGGTCCCTGATGATGCCTGTCATAAAGCATGCGAATACCGGTTAAACAAAGAAAATTCGAAAATCTTTATCCTCAAATGATATTGGAAACCGAATCGAAACTGATCAATTAAGTTTACAATTAAGGCTATTTGACAAGAGGATAACACTAAATTCATGTTCTCTCAAACTCTCCTTTGTTTTTTGGTCTAAACAACTCAAAATCAAAACTTAGATCTATTGCTCAAAGGGAACAAAATCACTAGAATCAGCCGAATTTCCTAAATGTTATGATCATAAGCTAAATAATAGGTAATCCAACAGAACTGTACTGAAATAAATCAAGAGGTCAAGTGCAAGAAGCTGTTCTCAAGCAGAATTCTTGAGTAACTTATAAAATGAACAAAAAGATACATGATACTAATACACTATTCAATCAAGCAACAAATCTGGTCTATATATATTATAGTTTTGTGGTGAAAGAACAAATGAAACTAATCAATAAGATTTTTCAGCTCAAGGCCCCTGTTAATGTGTGTCTAGTTAATGTATAAGTTAAACCATTAGTTCATAGCACAAAACAATCAAAATTAACAGTACCGTTGCGTTAATGAGATTAGAAAGGTAACACAATCCTTTCAGTAGTTCGTCAATAATTAATTTGAAAATCTTTTCAAGTCTTCAGAATGTCATCAAACACAACATTATCCTACTTAAAATTTATACAGCAAAAGTTGTTATAATGCATATCTTGACTAACCTGCATAATTTTCTCCACTCGTCGGCTGAGATCTTCAGCAGTTGCTTCCCTGTGGATGCCTTTAAGCACGTGCATCAAGTGTGTCTTAATGTCGTCTGAGCAATGCTTTTCAATCATACATTGAGCAACGGCAGCTCTACAACCTACTCCATAAAATGGACAGTTCACTATCTTCATCGGACAAACAGTTATGCAGTGCCGGTCCATATCACGTCTCATAATGCTATCTGAGCACTTCTGTTCACACGGAATTATCTTGAAAGGACAGGTCAAGTCATGCTGCTCAAAATGAGCTGAGCAAAACATGGCATCACATCCCTCATTTTGACAGAATGCAGTTCTAAAGTTGCAAACATCAACATGATTGTCAAGATCTTCTTGAGAATGAAAACTTTCATTGCAGTGATATGCATTCTTGAAATCAACATTCTTAAGCAGAGACTTGGCGATAGTTTCTCTTCTATCAAAGGACCAAAATCCATTCATTTCCATCTCCTGAATAAAATCATCTACTTTGTCTTCTCTCCAATCACTTAGCAGCCATCCAGAGACCTGACTAACGAGATTCCTCTTTGAAATAACAAACTCATCAACGAAATAAGAAATAATATCAAACGGATGATCCAATACTTCACCTTGTGGATCACCTTCTAAGATAACAGACTCAGCTACAAATGATTCACTTCTTTGTGTGAGATAATCTATCATTTCCTTTCTGAAATTACCTGCCACTGAACCAGGTGTGGAGAAGGGATATCCGGTCGTGTTATCGACGCAGGCACAAGCCAATCCTGGAAGGAACATTTCAGCCAGCTTGTGAACTACTTCTGTATCACAATTACCACAATGGAGCATGGGACCTGCAACTTTTCCATCTTCTTCAATCTTCTCAGGAACCTTCTCAAAACCAAGGTCCACTTCGGTTGTAGGAGGGTTCTTGCTTGGTGAATCCTTCAATCAAGTTTCAGATAATATAAAAAATATATATATTTAAGCTTCATAAATTCATTGTTTCCAGCATCATCCACATCAAATTCCTGATCCCAATATTGTCAACATCTACTGCTAAATGTTGACTGAATTCTGGATATCAAAAATTCAAGGTAGAGAAAATCGAGATTTTACGTAAAATCGAAAAAATAAATAAAAAACGTAAAACGTAAAATCTTAACAAGATTTAAATCGTAAAATCGTCAGACTTAGTACAAATTTCGTAAAATCGATAAACTCATTTAAAATCGTAATATCGGAAGATTTTAAGAGTTAAATCGAGATTCTAGCTACTATGGATATCATTGCATTTCAATTTTCCAAAATATCATCATTATTTTCTTTTTCAGAAAAAAAAAAAAACAAAAAACAAAAACTTTTTTCTTAACGCCAATGAATTTTCAAAATCAGGTTTTTCCATTCCCGAGCTGAGAGAAACCTTAAAAACATACAGCATTGAGAAATTGGAACAGAAAAGAAACGAAATTTCTTTCAATGCAGCGCAACCCAAGTGATTTGAATAAAACCAAACCATGAATTAAAACAACTAGATCAAACAAATCCTATAATCTCAATAATCATTTACAAAAAAATATGATATATTCGGGGGGAAAAAACAAGAACTTACCGACATGGGTTGGTGTGAGATCTAATTGTACGATGTTGCGTGAAGGGTCATTGATTCCGATAACCTTAAAAGGAAGAGAGAGTCAGAGAGACATAGAGAAAGAAGGGATCAACTAATTATAGACTCCAAATGTTGCTTCTTTCTTTCCATTTTTGTTTTCTCTCATTTTTTATGTGTAATGCTCCAACTGTTCTAACCGTCCAATATTATAATGTGTTTGTCAGCATTCACCAAGGAATATACTAAATAACTAATTTGGATTGGTGGAGTGTTCGGCTCACTCATTGCTTAAACAAGTGTCAAGATTGGAATCCTGAGCCAAATTATTGGCTAGCGACAGACTTTTAAGTGGAGCTCAATTATGCGATATATTAGTCCTTAGCTTGTCGAATTGGGAGATACTGCGAGCAACTAAAAAAAAGGAATACTCTAAATGTCCAAGTTTAATTAATAATGAAAAAGTATAGGTAGACAATAAAAATATTAAACAATGTGAATAATAGATATATTGGATGTTCATTTCAATAGGTGCATGGATGGTTATTTTAATATTAAAATTTAGATGATTAATTTAGAGGTGTAATGTGTTTTTATTTGATTGGTGGTTGTTTATGTTATTCAAGATGGTCATTGTTTACCTAACACTCTTCATTAATAATAGATGTCTACTCACTCGAACACATCTTCATGTGAAAATTGTATTATGTTTAATTTAATATATTTGACTAAATTATCTAAAAGTTGGTAGTATCATCTTCACGCAAAAGACATTTTATTAGAAGTAGCCACCTTAATAATATTAATTTTAATAGAAGTATAGAGTTATTCTTGTAATATAGTTTAATATTGATTAATTGTACCCACTTACTCTGTTAACAAGACTAATCATGAGGTTTAATTTTGTTCATAAGAAAAGCTGATTTAACTTTGTTGCTTTTCTTTTACTGTGATTAAAGTTTCTGGTTGCAGTAATTCACACCACAACTACACAAACAGTACAGAGCTTGATCAAATGTCTCACTTAAGCTTAAGCTTGTTCATTTGAATGATGTGAATTAAACATTTTCACTTAATCATCTTTTCTTGTTTGGAATGTTTCTACCTTTAGTAGATAAAAAAAAAAATAAAGAAAAGAAAACTTTGAAATGAAATTGTGATATGAACAATAATTTGTCAACTTTGAACTGCTATAGTTGTAATGCATCTCGTCAACATGCCTGAAATCCTTGTTCCACTAAAAAGCATTCACTTAGCTACCCTCAGTTTATCTGTAACAAAAATTCTTTCTAATAAAATTAAATAAGATTAGTCGATGAATTGGATACAGATAATTAAGGATTACTAGAATTCCTAACTCGCACTTTTTTATTTGATCTTTATCATTGTAAACTTAGAAGTATATATGTGAAGTCATAAATTTGTCTAAGGAGCTTTGAATTATTATGACTACAATTCATATCATAAGTAAAAATTTAAATTAGAAGGATATATATATATATATAAAGTTATATCAATAATATTGCAGTTTGGATTAATTTTTTTTTTTAAATATTTCTTATTTTTAAAAATATTTTTTTATCAAAAAAGTAATTTTGTCTTTAGATAAAAAATTTAAGAAGTAATTTTAATTTTAATTTTAATTTTTTTAATACACATTTCATTAAAATATTTTTAAAATTTAGTTTTCTCACAAAGCAACGTATTGCTTACTTAAAATAGCAAAAGCATTGCTTTTTTAGTTAGAAACATTTTTTTAAAAAATCCTAATAAAACCTATATACTTATGTAAAAATAGTTTTTTAATTCTTTCTTCAAAAAAATCAATTCAAATGAAGATGAGAACAAATAGTCTTTTCATTTTAAACTAACTATTTAAAAATAAAAATATAAACATATTAAGAAAATAATAAATACAAATCTCTTTAAAACTATATCATTAAAAAAGTTACTTTTCAATTAGTACCTATTTATAATTTATAATTTATAATTTATAATAAAACTATTTAGTCATTAAATTTAGGACGTTATTAAAAAAAATTCATGTAAATTTAATTTTTAAAAAGATGCAATTAATTTCTCTGAAAGATAAGATATTATATCACTAAAATTTCAATAAAAAAGATACGCCAAACTGCAAAATCTTCCATTTTAATTAAGGAACCCTGATTTCTTAATTACCTTGTGTTCCAAGCAACTTTACAAAACATAAACACTTCACTTCATAGGGTTTTTCTATTTTCATCTAATCAACAATTCTCTGTTATTGTTGCATTCTACTGAGTACGATGATGTTTTGTGTTCCAAAGTCTTCAACTTTTGTTCCTCCCAAGAAATCTTCAGATGCTGCCAACAAGAGGGTACCCAAAAAAAGAGTTTTTTCCTCTTCAGAATTATCCAGCCATGTTGATGGATTCAACAACAACAACAGTAACAGTAACAGCGTTGTTCTTGATTCTCGTGCCAACAAGAGAGCAAAGGTGGAAAAGAGTCAAGAAAATTCAAGCATGAAGAAGGGTACTACTACTGATGCAGTAAAGGAACGTGAAGAGAAGAAGAAACGAAGTTCTTCTCGTATGGATGAATTCAAGAATACGCAATGTTCAGTAACGCTGAGAAGGTTATTGGTTCATCCAGACGGAGTGTATTTCAAGAAAGGAAAGGCTTTGATGGATTTGGAGAGGATTCAGCGGAAGCTGTGGAACAATTTGTACAACGAAACTGATCAATTTGCTGCTGATATCAGAACGGTGTTTCGCAATGTCATGTCACAGTACCCCTCGGGGCATGAAGTTCATCGAACCGCCGCAAAGTTAAGTGATCTTTTCGAGACAAAGTGGAAGAATTTGGAGGGAAGATGGCGGCTAGCTGAGAAGGAAAACAAGTTAGAGAAAGAAGAGCCAAAGCCAAATTCAAAGCCTTTGAAATCGAATGCAGAGGAGAAAAGGAAAAAACTTGCTGAAGCTATTGCCAAAGCTAAATTGATATTGGAGAAGAAGAAAACCAATGAAGCTGCACAACGGAACAGAGTTTACTTGCAAAGGAAGAAACAGAGGGAGATGATGCAGAGAATGGAGAGAACAATTTTCTTTGATGATGCTTTCAAGTCCTTTCAGGATTTGGAAAACTTGTGTGGCCATTCACTGACACATTGTTGCACAAAGGGAAATCCATTGTTGAAGAACCACACAGGTTTGGTTCTTAGGGAAGAAGATTTTGAAGACAACAACTTTCTTAGTGAGGATTTGGAAGAAGGAGAAGTTCTCTGAAACTGTTCAATTTTGAGTAGTATTTGATTGTAGTTAATTTGGAATTGACTTGAAACAATTGTAAATATTATTATGTTAGCATCAATGACATTGTTTATATGTTTATGTTCATCAATGTTACTCTCATCAGTGCTACCTCCTTTACTGCGTGAACTATCAATTGGAGGCCATTAGGCACATGCAAGTGAGTTGCCTCAAGTATTTACACATCTCACATTGTTCCTCCCACATATGGTTTCCACTTTCCAGTGAGTGCTATTCCCCCACATCAAATCAGCTACAGCGAGAAACTGGTGAGCTCTGAAGCATTCATGAATACAGCAAGTGTGTGAAGAGCCTCCCAAAGGAAGGTTGGAGTCTCTCACACTTGATGTTGGAATGCAAGGGACTTGCCCACCTCACCTCCCTCCAAACTTTTACTATTCTGTTTTATAATAATACATATTTGAATGTATTTAGTGCTTGTTTGATATCTTTTTTAATGAAAAAAAATATCTTTTTTATTTTTTAGCGTGTTTGGTAAATTTTTAGTAATAAAAATAGAAGCACTGGAAAAATAAAAAAATCTTTTTTGAAAAGCTATAATTTATATTTTTTTTAAAAGATGAAAAAAAGATGTTTCTCATGTAATAAATAAATAAAAAATACTTTTATATTGTTATACCCAAATATAATTGATAAATAAAAAAATATTTTTGCATGAGATATCCAAACATAAAATTACTTTTACTTTTACAAGATCTTTTAAAAAAAGATAACTCGAAAAAAGATCTTTTCTTAGAACCTCAGCCAAACAAGCCCTTAGTAAGAAAATATGACGAATTTAAACTTACTTGAAGGAATTTTCGCTAATTGATATGAGAGATTAAGAAATAAAGAGTAATAGAGTCTTATGTAGCATGCATAAGTAGGCCAAATAATGTAGTAGTAAGACTGTTAACATGTATAAGTTGTAGAATTGTAAATGAAAATTTTCATAATTATTATTATGACACTTTTAATATATATATTTATTGTATTTAATTAGTACTTTTATGTTTTAATTGAAAAATAATAGATAATAATTTTTTCTTTTATTTTTTTAATTTTTTTATTAAAGGATGATTGGTTGATTTTCAAATTTTGTCAAGTAAATAAAATTGCTGACATGGCATCGTTAGAAAGGAAAATATGGCTTAAACACAATATAGAAAAACTTAGATATCAACCTTTTATATATAAGAATAGATTTGTTTGCAAACACAACCCCTCGGCGAAGACAACGCCTTGAATCAGTTTACTCCAAAATTTTATAACTATGCTAGCATGGATCTTGTCACCATCCTTGATGCAAAAAATTTTGTTCAGAAAAAGGGTAGTTTCAAAATCAGTTATGTTACTTTTAGGTGAAGCCAGGCAAGAGCTGAAAAAGGAGGCTCTATTAAGTATTCCTTCCATCATTTGTCCACTTTACATACATAAGAATTCATGTGTGGTTATTGGTAATGCTCACAATGTTCATTTCTAGATATTCTACACCAGCATAGACACCTTTATTACAAGTAATTTAACGACAAATTCAAACGTTTGACATAAAAATCCAGAACTAACCAAATTTCTACTTGAACCAAAAGTAAAATCCAGAACTAACCAAATTTCTACTTGAACCAAAAGTAGAGTTACTCAGAATGAGGAACTAAAATAAGAGGTAACGACATAAAAATCCAGAACTAACCAAATTTCTACTTGAACCAAAAGTAAAATCCAGAACTAACCAAATTTCTACTTGAACCAAAAGTAGAGTTACTCAGAATGAGGAACTAAAATAAGAGGTAACAAAAAGAGGTTCTGGCATTCAATGCAATTTCGAACAGATGCACAATATACCGGACAGAGAAAAAAGGATTAGAAAATTGAGCATCATAGTTTCATTTTAATACTTTTGGGGTCTGTTAAATTAATTGTATTTGAACACAATTCACAATGTTACATCGTCTAATACGTCAGAAAAACATAATATTTATGATAACTAAAACTTACAGCCCAAAAGGAAAAACAAAACTGGGCAGAAGAATAGTAAGAATACAGGTTTCTATTTCCTTTCTAATACTCAATCTGGTAAATTAAAAGCTGAATACTAGTATTGTGTTAGTGGCTAGACACATTTAAAAAACTATACTACCACATCATAGATAATGGTGGTAGCTTCCAAGAGCCAAAAACTTCAGAACTTCATTCGAAGAACAGGTTATCAATCTACATCAGGCAAGTGTCACATCTGCACTTTGTTATACGTCTTAACCCGTGATCAAATGCTACATCTGGTTAATCTTCTTCAGCGCCAAAAGGGGTCGTTGATAGCAGATTCCTTGTAGTTTCCCAGAGCTTAAGTGCTAAACCAGCATCTCTTGAAAGTATTGAAGGTTCAATAGTCCTACCTATTCCCCCAAAGAAGTAAGCTCCAGAAGTTCCCTGAAATCAATATTAAGCTAACTATACTCCATAATCCATACATGATTATAATAAATGATCAATGCAACACAAGAAAAGTGTAACATGTATGCACTTTGCACGTATGCATACAAGCGAAAGAGCTGCAGTAAAATTAACACAACAAAAAGAACGGAATCTTTCAATTCATTGTTGTGAACCTTCATATTAATTTCCTACTTTATGAGAAAATTTTTGCTTATTTTCAAAGTTAATGTGGACCCAAAAAAAAAAAAAAAACCTAATTAGTCCCATGAAAAGTGTACTTACTGGTGGCGCAAGGGCAGCATCAATTATGGAACTGACCCCATATTCTGGGGATTGCAAAAGGCCCAGATACTTCAGTACAAAGTGTGCCAACAAGGAAAGGAGGGATGGAACTTCTCTCAAAATATTTGTTTGTACAACTCCAGGATCTGCAGCACTAATGTCAACAATATGGAAACTGAATGTTAACAATAATAAAGCTTAAACACAAATAATTAAATTTTCTAATTTAACTCATGAAAGCTGGAGAAGTAAATGGAAAAACAGAAGAAAAGTACAACATAGCACTTGGGAACAGCATTTTCACATAGCACTAGGAAATAAGACCAACAAAGGTAACTGCATACGCAACGAAGATCTGGTGAGATTTTTCCCTCAAGCGTAGCTGTCGTTGAAGCTCAAAGGTGAAGAGGAGAAGGAACACTTCAACAAATTATATTCTAGTTAGGAATTAGGTCTAAAGACATAAAATAAGCTGCATAAATTCACCAAATATAGCTTACATTTAGAATACTCATAGATGTTTGCATATGGATATTGCATATAACTCAAAAATCTTTTCCCAGATACAGTTCGATCATCAACCTGCATATCAGTAACTGAAGAACAGAGCCTGAGCAGGGTTTGTAGGAGAAGCACTGTGATCTAATTAAGAAGATTCGAACTCATGCAACATAGTCACCAAACAAAAATATAGACCAAAAAGTAGGATTATAATAATTATACATACCATTTCGATGAGTAAAGGATGTGACATTCACAATTCTGGAAGATACATTACTGCTTTCGAGAAGTGGTAACAAAAGGTTTGTCAAAACAAATGCACCAATGTAATTTGTACCAATCATCCTGGGAGGAATGACGTGAATCATTCATCGATTTCAAAAATTACTATTAATTAAAAACTAAGATGCCAGACAAATGTGGAGTGTATGAGTACAAAACAGCTATTTACTCTGGAGCAAGGACACCCAGAAAATAAATTCAATTTTGCTACACTTCCATGCGTCTTTCCGTGTCTTGGTAGCACAAAGTTCATGTTGATCATATGTTACAAACATTGCCTCCAGAGGCTTTACAATTATTAACTAATATAAAACTTAATTAATACTATGAGTGAATGGTAGGTGAGATAAAAAAAGAGAGAGAAGTGTTTATTACTGATCATATCCATCAGCTGTGGTTCTAGGTGAAGTTGCAAGTATTCCAGCACAATTTATCAATAGTTGTATTGAGCTGTGCAAATCAGAATCCGACAGCCATTGCTGCAAAGACTTTCTGAACAATATTATTGATTCAACTGATGACAGGTCTACCTGAAAAGCTTTGAGGTGCGCATTTCTATTCCAATCTTTGATCTTTCTTTCCGCCTATCAAACAATCAGAACACCCATAAAAAATTTATGGTGAGGTTGGAAATCATCACCGTGATCTCATGATGTGTATAAAAGGTACCTCAAGCAACAACTGCTGCGATCGCCCAACTGCATTCACAACTAGAATCTTAGGCACACATTGCATAGACTAGGATTACAAGTTATTTGTTCACGGACAACGCAATCTATTTCTAGCATGATTTGCAAAGCCCCAAAATAATAATAAGAGGGGATTGAGAAAGACATAAGCATAAATAATTACCAAGCACAACAACATATCCTTCTTTGGAAAGTTCATAAGCAGTATAAAATCCCAGGCCAGATGTTGCCTACACCAACAAAACAAACCCAAATCATATAATATAACAAAATTTCCATAACCAAAGAGAATGGCATGTACTTTAAATTCAATGGCACATATCATCAAACACATAGGATGCATGATTCTTCATGAACCAAAACTTTAGAAAAGATAAATCCAATAAAAATATAAGTTAACTTTTATGCATTGTAACATACATCTAATCATGTATGATTATATATAAAAAATTAATTCCAAAATTGGCATAACATAATCAAGTTTTGATTTTGAAGCCAAAGAGAAGACAACTTACGCCTGTGACCACAGCAACGGGCCTAACAGGGACTACACAAGGGGAACATCTGTAATATGATTTAGGTCGTTGGGAACAGAAGAAATCTTTGATTAATTGGTAATGAGAAAAGACAATGGAAAAGGTCCAAAGCAACCCCATTCTCCAGAATTGGATGGAGAAAAGGAAGAGGAGAGTTCCCCAAAGCTCCTTCACCAACGAAATCATGGCCAAGTTTTTTCCTTGTGATTCCTTTCAGGAAGAAGACAACAAAAAAGTGTTACTATTTTACATGACTGAGTAAAATTGGAAGAGAATACAAAGAGTCAAAGAACATGACATAATAATAGTAGTTAACTAGTTATGGATCTAATAAGTAGGGCTGCCGGATGGTTCTGATCGGATACAATATTCGCATTTTTTTCAGGCCAAATCTGTTCTGATCTACATACTTGTGGATCGGATTGGATATTTGGTATATCCGTATAATTAAAAAAAAAACTATTAAGATTCTATTTAGTTATTTTATAAAAAAAATATTCATAAAATTCATTTTTCATCTGTTTAAGCCTATTTACTCCTAAAATATTATCAATAAAAGTTCTCTTAAGTAATAAAAAAAAAAAAATAACACAAGATTTAAGTTTGATTATTCTAAGACTCTAAGTTGAAGTACAACATAAAAAATTAAAAATAAGATATCATAAAATTCATAAAAAAAAAACACACTAAAATTCATATCACATTAGGATTTTCTTTCTTAAACTATGTTATTTAGATGAGACGTGTGGATATGTTAATTTGCGGATCGGATCCGCGGATATCACTACTAAATCCGCAATCCAATCCTACCATAGTGCGGATCGAATCTGATCCGATCCGATGACTCTGCGGATCGAATAATATCCGCAAAATTCGGATCGGATGCAGATAATTACCGCAAATATTTTCCGATCCATATGCAGCCCTACTAATAAGTGATAAAAGGGTGGATAGTCATAAGAAATAGAACAAGTTAACAATTTTGCCCGTATTTATTCTCCATTTTATGATTATGACTTGGATGAAAAGAAGATATTTATATGAAACCCACACTTATAATTTTCTCTTGTTACTATTTTGTTTCTATAACTAAACAAAAGGAGGAGAATGACATTTTTTAGGAGAATGTAAATTTTTTTTGGGAATATTTATATGGTTTTAAAAAGAATTTTAATTACTAAAAATAGTAAATTTTTTTCACCTATAATGACAGTATAAATTTAGCTAAAATGTATCTTAAAGTAAATGTTAAAAATTATTATGTATAAGAAATTCCGGCATTCAACACAATTTCAAAAATATGCACAAAAGGATTAAAAAATTGAGTGAATTAAATTTTAAAGTGGTCATTGAGATTCATAAAATACATTAATTTAGTACATAACTTATCATTTGTACCGTTTAGGACTTTAGGTTCCCGACATTGTAAAAAATGCACCGAGTTAGTCCCTTACCTTATTCTCGGCCATTTAGCCTTGCCGCTGGCAGTGACATGACACTAAAAAGGATACAAGAAGATTATTCTATCTATGTCACTTACTGCTATGTGATTGAGTTTTGCGAATAACCATTTCTCCTTCTCTCAACTTCAATCGTGCATACAGTTCAGGGTACTAACAAAATCCACCGAGCCAAATCGTTCCACCAAACAAACCCTAGACAGCAGTTATAGACCATAGGATTTTATCGCACAGAGTGTTTAAACTCTGATTCGTTGAGTTTTGTGAAAAATATATTAAGTGAAAAATAAAGGCTAAGATGAGAGATTCATGGTAAGTATACTTGTGAGGAAAATACTTCTATTAATGACGAATAAGCAATACAAGAACTAATGATGAGAAATAGAGGTGGAGAACAAGTGTTGAGACCTCCACTAATGTCACAAGAGGATGAATAGGCTTTAGTTTAAAGTGGACAGGGTTGGTTAATGGTTGTCAAGTGCTCTGATGGAACACCTGAATACTAGTCTTTATTATGAATAAAATGAAGAACAATGCGAGAAATTTTGGGAAGAGAAAGAGATGGGTTTTCTAGCTTCTCAGCTTCAGGAATAAGAAAGGTCTAGAAAAATATGAAAGTGAAGGTGAAGTTTTTCAGAAAAGAAGCTCTTAGAAGAGGATGAAGGTGAATGTGAAAGTAAGGGATGAAAATGGTTGCTTACAGAGGTGGCTTGAGATCCTTTTTATAGTGTAAAACCATTATCAAGAGGAAATCTATTGTCCAATGGTTTTTTAGTCTGATATTTAGTTTACTGCTTTTTCCAAGATATCTTTAGGTATTCGTGTCACCTCAAGTCTTGTCAACTGAAAAGGTAGGAAGTTGATTCATGCACGTTAAACTAAAGCTCCTGACATGTGACATTAGTGAAGTGACATCTAGTTTAGTTTTCTTTTAACTAGATGACACCTTTACACTCTAAATTCAATCAATCCACTTCCACCAATATAGTTCCCATTGAAGAAAAATTCAGCTATTCAAGGTGTTCTTTTGGGTTCCATCCTTTTAGCCCAATACTTTTAGGAAGAACTTAACTCTTTTTTGACTATGTTTGGAGAGAGAACACCTGTAACAGCCCAGACTACTCGCTAGCACATCGATCCGGGTTCTGGCTCTGATACCATCTGTAACAGCCCAGACTACTCGCTAGCACGATATTGCCCGCTTTGGCACACAAGGCCTCACAGTTTTACCTTTGACGATAGGGATGCTAGCCGAAGCCCCCCACACTCACTCGTCAAAACGCATCATGCTAGGGAGAGGTATCCACACCCTTATAAGGCATGCTTCGTTCCCCTCTCCAACCGATGTGGGCCTTACATTTTTTACACAGCGCAGTATCATCACTGCTATCACCACCACCATCCAAATCATCTGTCTTCTTTAACAATTGGGAGTTTTTCTTAGGGCAAAGGACACTCCCACATTCAACTTTGCTCTGTCTTTTTACTCTGTCTTCTTACTTGGTAAGACCCTTTTTCTTCTTTTCTTGTTTTTGTCTTAACCCCTCTCAGCCCCCATGTATATTGGGTTGCTAATTTTGGAATTAGCTATAGAGATTCTTTGATAAAGATCTTTCACCTTACAACTTTGAATGTTATATTCTCATTTGTATACGTTTCCAATGAAATCACAAATAAAAAAAAGAAATTGAATTAAAATTATGAGCAATGTTCGTTTGTAACCATAAATAGATATTTAAAAATAAAAAAATTTATTTTAATTAATTTTTTTTGCAGGGAGAGTGTATGATTTTAAGAAAAGCAGTAGCCATTTTTTTCTGCTTTTTTTTTAGGCCAAAAAAAAAGGAAGGTACCCATAACTTTCTTGCCCTATTTATGCTCGATTCTTTTTAGGAGTTTGGAGTGTGGAACACTTCACTTTTTTGAAACTATTTTGTACTGCAAATTTCTTAAGATGCATCAGTCACATTTTTTGAGTGTATGATTGCTAAAGCAGTTTTCTCATGTATTGCAGGATGCTTGTAGAATAATATAACATAAACATTGGCTCTTGATAAAGAAGCCTTTTGGAATTAAAATTCTAACTTCTAAAACTGAAATTAGGCATAGTACTGTTTAACGTACTTGAAATTGATGGGGCCGATGGTTGTTCCATGATCCGGGTCCAGCAAGATGCGGTGTCCGTTGAGGTGTACCTCAGAAACAATGTAAGGACCCTCCCATTTGGGAGCCCATTTTGGCAAAGACATCTTCCTTATTACTGTGTCTACTGATTTTTAGTATCAGATCTCCCTCTAGGAACACCCTGGGCCGAATGTGCTTGTCATAAGCTAATGCCAGTCTCCGGTGATATTCTTCCATCTTGCTTCCCACAACTTCCCTTTTTCCTTCCAACTCTTGCAACTCAGCTTCACGATCCTTTGACTTTTAGAATACGCGTCAACTCCCTACAAGTAACTGGGGTGTTCTCGTCTTCCTCCATATTCTCCAGATTTGCGAACAGAGGTGGTGAGGGGGTTCTATACCTCGTTTGATCTCTAGCCATCACGTCGAAGTGTTCCTCCCCAGTGGAGTAGCCAAGTGATTCGGGTGAGTTTTGTGAAAAATATATTAAGTGAAAAATAAAGGTTAAGATGAGAGATTCAGGGTAAGTATACTTGTGAGAAAAACACTTCTATTAATGACGAATAAGCAATACAAGAACTAATGATGAGAAATAGAGGTGGAAAACAAGTGTTGAGACCTCCACTAATGTCACAAGAGGATGAACATGCTTTAGTTTAAGGTGGACAGGGTTGGTTAATGGTTGTCAAGTGCTCTGATGGAACACCTGAATACTAGTTTTTATTCGTGAAGGTGATGAATGAAATGAAGAACAATGCGAGGAATTTTGGGAAGAGAAAGAGATGGGTTTTCTAGCTTCAGGAATAAGAAAGGTCTAGAAAAAGGTGAAAGTAAAGGTGAAGGTTTTCAGAAAAGAAGCTCTTAGAAGAGGATGAAGGTGAATGTGAAAGTAAAGGATGAAAATGGTTGCTTACAGAGATGGCTTGAGGTCCTTTTTATAGTGTAAAACCATTATCAAGAGGAAATCTATTGTCTAATGGTTTTTTAGTCTGATATTTGGTTTACTGCTTTTTCCAAGATATCTTTAGGTATTCGTGTCACCTCAAGTCTTGTCAACTGAAAAGGTAGGAAGTTGATTCCCGTACGTTAAACTAAAGCTTCTGACATGTGACATTAGTGAAGGGACATCTAGTTTGGTTTTCTTTTAACTAGATGACACCTTTACACTCCAAATTCAACCAATCCACTTCCACCAATATAGTTCTCACTAAAGAGAAATTCAGCTCTTTAAGGTGTTCTTTTGGGTTCCATCCTTTTAGCCCAATACTTTTAGGAGGAACTTAACTCTTTTTTTACTATGTTTGTAGGTCATTCTAAAAATTATGTACAAAAAAGATTTATATTTTAAGTACACAATCAAACTCAAAAAAAGAAAAAGACGATGAAGTGATCACAAAGGTTGAGGTTACAAAGTTTTAACTCTTACTTGTTATACGACGTCAAAAACCATACAACGTTATTTTGTGGTATACAGCGTGGTAATTCTTACTTGTTAAACGACGTCAAAAATCATACGTTATTTTGTGGTATATAGCGTGGCACTGATTTGCCATGTTACTGCCGGCAGCAAATCTAAATGGCCGGAAATAAGACAAGAGACCAACTCGGTGAATTTTTTACATTGTTAGGAACCTAAACGGTGCAATTGATAAGTCAAAGACTAAATCAATACATTTCGTTAATCCCAGGACTGACTTTGGAGTTTAACTCAAAATTGAGCATTTACAGTCCATTTTAATTTTTTGGGGTCTGTGAAATTAATTGTATTCGAATACACAATTCAAAACGTTACATCGTCTAATACGAAGGACAACGGGCAAAATTTGGTAAATGAGGCTGATGAACAAATGGACAAAATATTTATGATAACTAAAACTTACAGCCCAAAAGAAAAAGCAAAACTGGGCAGAAAAATAGTAAGAATACAGGTTTCTATTTCCTTTCTAATACTCAATCTAACCACCAAACTTGGTGACTGGCCAAAACACTTCTTTCCCGTACACATTTGATGGATCTAATGGCTATCCCGAACTCATTAAACATGCTCTCACGTAGTCAAATTATGGTGAACACGTTTTTTGTTCCAACAAACACTGAAATCTTGTTTTCTCTGTGATTTGTGAAGACATGTTAGCCTCAACTCAAGGACTCAACAATGGCTGCAAGCTGAGAAATTCGAAGCCAGTGCAGTGATGGTTGTATCAAGCCAGAGTATTCTCGACATATTCCATTGCCTTCTGTTTCACGGATTCAATTCGTTCTTCATCACCTTGGGACTTCTCATAATCAAGATATTTTTTAAATAAAAACTGCCAATCAAGACAACAACGACTAGTTAAGCTAAAAGGAAAGAGAGTAAAACCAAGATCAGTAAACGGGGATGGGGAATGTATATGAGTACACACCTTCATTTTCTTTGGTGGTAGGCTCAGAGTAATTGCCCTTTCAAAAAGTGCACGAATTACATCTGCATCTTTGTGTTGGATCTCCTGTTAAAAGTACAGGGGAATGTTAGCTTCAGATTGATACTAATAAAGTAATAATAGACAGAATATTTGTGATGAAGGGTATACTTGATCTAGATAGACACTCCACAAGTCTGTTCTCTTTGGGTATTCCCGTAAAATTCCTTCGAACAATGATCGTCCTCTGTCGGGAACCCCAATCTTGAATTCTTGAATAGCTGCCTGAGAAATAAATTTAATATGCTTGCGCCTTGGTAGGCTTAACAAAGCACGGTTGATAACAGGTTGAACTCCATCCTGGTTTTGCTTCAAAAGACTTTGTACACGTCTCAACCAAACCTAAAATCCAGTGCAGAGTAAGTTGCATACATTTTTTCATTATGAAGTTTGTTTTATTTGAACACACAATACCTTGCAAGAATGCTTGAACTTCTTTGTCATTTTATTGAGAAGTTCATCAGCCAAGTTTTGTTGTTCAGTCCTCTCATACAGTCCCAAAAGTGCTAGATATACTTTTTTGGGATCATTGTACTGCAGAGCTCGTTGAAAAACTTTCATAAGAGCCTCCTACATACAGAATTTTAGGTAAGGATACAGCAAGATAGAACATCAGAGACCGATGTAGTGAATTTAAATTGCACACACTCTCTCTTACCTCTTTAGGATTTCCAAATTTATTTTCTAAATTAAAGAAAGCCTTCCAGATGTTGAGCTTCTCATCCTCTTCTCTAATATTTATTGTCCGCAAAGCCCTATAAAATTTTGGAAGCAGAACAGGACGACAAATTCAGATGACGGGAAAAATACAGAATGATGAATTACTGTGCAAACCATTTATGCGGAGTGTCTGTGAGGGGGTTGTTGGAAATTCAAGGCACCAATTGTATGTACCTTTCAGCAATAGAGCGGGCTTTCTCAACATCAGCCAAAGAAATCATGAAGTCCATATATTTTATCCAGATGAAACTGCTATTAGGAGAGCTTCTAACCAGCTTTTCAAACTCATCAGCTGTTCTTGGTACATCCTCCTCCAGTAGTCTTTCCTCTGCAGCCCTTATCTGTTTCTCCCTGTACAAGTATGGCTGCTATGTATTAAAAGTTGAAAATAATAAAAACTCACATCAGCATTCCATGTATTACACTGACCTTTCTTCCTTTGCTTTTTTCTTTTCGCGCCTCTTTTTCTTTTCATCTATTATGCCTTCATCATTCGAATGCTCTTCACTTTGACGATTGGTGTTATTTATATCAATTTTGTCTAAGTCATCAAGGGAAACATCTAATGGTGGAATGGACGCCCTTTCTTCTGCTCGTGAAAGAATTGGGAGTTGATCAATTTCATCTAAAATTTCCATATCAGAGGTTCCAGGAACACTGCTAGTCATCAAATCCATAGATGTCATTCTATCAGCAAGAGGTTCATCTGATTGTTGATCTGAAGGTATTCCATGTGCATATTCATCTCTCATATATGAATTCTTCATTCCCAGAGAAATTCTCTGTTTTACTTCATCCACCTGATAAGATATAAGGAAAAATGCATGTAAAACGAAACTGATCAAGCATGAAGCTATGAGGTGTAGTACAACAAATTCAAGGATGCCAATATCATGATTCATTGATTCTATGTAATTTTTTTGGCATGGCTTCAATTGTTTGATTGAAAAAAGGGTTTGCAATAAACACACTTGTCTGTAATTCTGAATGGCAGTTATCTAGCACTCTAGTTGGTGGACCAAATTTTGAGATAAATTGGATGGTTTAGAGTCTAAATAAGTTAATAAATAGCATAACTGTGTTACAAAAGATTCATCTTTTATAAAAAAATATATATATTGAGAACAAATTAAACCATTCTGTCTTCATTATAATGCGCACCTGAACCATTAACACATAACCTGACTGGAGATGAATAAGTTACAGAAAATATAGATAGATTTTCAAGCTAGACCTTTCCAAGCATACAACATACATGGAGCTATTCGCTTTAACTGGGTAGAAGTTTTGGTGCCAATTAAAGCACACGAAGAAGGCTATTTCCAATATCATACTTGAAGTTTATGGACATGAATTACCTTCAATACTCTTGCATTTACATGCTGTCCAACTCTATACTCTGTTTCAATGTTCTCAATAGTATCATCAGAAACTTCTGATATATGGCACAATCCAACCTAAACATCGAAGGAGCATATCAAAGTGAGTTAACAGAACCAAGTTATCACTAATATTTTCTTTTTTTTTCTAAAAAAGCACGAGAATGATAGAATACATTTTAACTTGACCACAAGATTTCATATTACAAATACATGGACCACAAATCGATTCAAAGAATGTCAAAATACCATGTTTGTGTCATCAACTGTAATGAATAAACCATACGGCTCAATACGCTTAATCCTTCCAGATATTACATCTCCAACTTGAAGTTTACTCAAATCCAGAATTTCAAAATTGGATTTCCTGGGACCACTTGATGTCCTCAATGTAACTTCAACACGATTTAAAGGGGGCTCCACGGATATAACCCTGTTAGTTGCAATCTTAGTACATCTCTTCATTTACATCATATTAGAAAATGGAGAGAAACAAAATGTGAGATGCTTACCTGCCAACTACAAGCTTTCCAACAGGAAATTCTTTCTCAGGATCTTTGACAAACTCATTGGACAAATTACATAGAAGAATTTTCGCATCAATCTTTCGTGAAAGTGAAATGAAGCAACCTTTTGGTGTGACATTCTTAACATAACCCTAGCCAAAAGAAGACATTTATTCAAATAAAAACCTTAATCCAAATTATGAAATCCAATGTTCAGGTAAAAGTTCAAAGAGAAAAAACAAACAACTCACACCACAATCCACACTTAGATTTAGCAACCAAATCTCAAGATGGCAGATCATCACAGAGAGCAACACTTAAAAGTACCAATTTTACAACAGGTGAAATAGCATTACTGATTTAGAAGTTTTGCAACTGCTTTATGAATCTTATTAAGTATACAAATAAAAAATCGAAAAGTAATATGGTTTTGAAATTAAGTCTCGGAACCTTCATCAATATATTTAAATCAACAGCAACTAGCAATCACGTACTGCACCAATCCTATTTATATATTTGAGTGGCTGATAAAGTCAAATTCACAATCTATTACACCAAGACATTCTTAAAATAGACAAAAAAAATACTACAAATGAAACTTTAGTTTTTTAAAGAGATATGGTAACTAGAGAATTTTAGGTCATCGTGTAATCAAAATGCAAAACATTATATATCACAAGATAATCACCAAAAAAAAAAAGAGCACTTGCATTTAGAAAAGGTTAATGTACTCTTTATACAGAAGGAAATTGCAGAAGAGAAAAAAATATTACAAAATTAAGGAATCCATTTAGTCATGAACTAAATACAACGTAAAAGGTAAGTTGAGCAAAATCATCAAAACTCCCAATCTCCAAGGGGTTATCTTTATTTGTAACAAGTATCTGATGTTGCTTCATTTAGCCATTCAAGTTGTACATCTCAGCTTCCCAACAAAATTGAATAAGAAAATGAAGGCAACATCGAAAAATTAATCCCAACAATCATGTAAAGTTATCATGAAGAAAAGTTCAACTCAAGCACATAAGTGAAGAACAATCCTTTAAAGAGTAACAATTTAAAAAGCAATAGCAAATGATAGCCCATTAAAAATTTTCATCTTCAAAAATCATCTAAGTTTTTATACAGAGATAATATTTGGCACCTCAAAATAACAGAGTATCACTAGCCATGTAAATGATGAATACTACGGTTACTACCAGCTTTTAACAGCTTAAACTCCATCTAACAAGACTAAGTGCATATCCCAGATTAAAGAAGCTCAAGCACAGCCCTAGAAAGAAGGCAATCAATAATAACTTCAGAAGAAATGAAACTAGTACCTTTACAACCATATCAGGATGAATATCTTCAATCATCTCCACACATTTACCATTATCATGCCTGAGAAACCATTATTAATAATATTCAACACAATCAACAATAACAACAACATTATTAATAGAAGAATGTCATAGAAATCGTATCCATATTAAAAAATAGATAAACAAAATTTACCCATCATTGCAATAAATTCAAAAGTGTACGCATGCAGCAAACATACACAAGAACAGAAAATCAATTCTTTCAAGATCCATACCATAGATATTGTGATTCAAAATCAAATTTGACGGAAAAAGAGTTGTTTAATTTCAAAGTATAGATTAATTAGCATAGGTAAAGAATATACATCCAAAGTAAAGCCATTCAAGAGGAGGATAGTCCTTTTATAAAAAACTACATTATATAGGCAGACTACAAAAGAACTTCCCAACAAATGATAAAGTTGAGATGAATTGATTTGTTGGGATATGAATGAGGGAATATATGTTCTTAATGTCTGAAAAAGGATACACTGAATAATTTTAATTGTACAAATGAAAGAAAAACAAATACATATATTAAGACGCATTCAGAGTTCAGACACGTGAATTTAATAGTGACTGCAATAAATAACGGGCTATGGATTAGTAGTTACTTACCCAGTGCTTTGAACATCTTCAGAATCTTGAGAAAGCATCCCTCTTGAAGAACGTAATGATAAGTCAACATGAACAGTACCCCTGACAGTTTGACTGACTTCAAGAACTACACATTTGACAAACTGCCCTTCATGATATCCAGATAATGGGTCAGGCACCCATGTATCTGTGAGCTCAGTAAAGTGGACCTTCCCATAGATATATGGACCAATTTGGACAAGCAACCCACCAACACCTGAAAGTATTTTAGAAATCCTACCGCCTAAAATATCTCCTTCATGAATATACATTGTTAATTCCGCATGCACAACATTGTTTTGTGGCTCATCACTAGTTCTGCACGGGAGAGTAGATAAGGGACGTTGAATTAACCGCATTAGTTTCTTGTCCAAGTTAATACTCACAACATAACCAGAAACAAGTTGTCCAACATGAAATCGATTCTGGAAATCTTGAAGCTCTCTGGGTTCAAAAGCACTATCAAGAACATGTAGCTGGGCACTAACATTGCGAGATATCGCCAACCAGACCCATTCACTTTCTACTTTATATACATAACCAGCAACACATTGCCCAATTTCAAAGTCAAGATTACCAGATTCATTTTCTCCAATGTCACTGGAACCTGCATTGAATTAGAGGATTAAATACTAAAAATTGAAAGATAATGAGAAAATTTAACATTAATAAAAGACCAATGTTTTTTTTAAGGAAAAAAATTAAATAGACAGGATTCCCAAATTGCAACATAGAATACCAAACCAAAGCTAAACAAAAGTGGGAGAGAAAATGGAATTGCCTAATTTGCAATTAACAAATAACTGATGTCAGTAAATACTTCAGATACGAAATGATACTGCACACTATGTTGCTGCATTCAGAACAAAAACAAATTACTAGTCATTGAAGTTCACAAGCCTTAATCTATATCCCCCTACTTGTGCAGTGGCCAAAATTTTCAATAATTCATATCCTTTTCAATTTACTAGGAAAAACTTGCCTGCAATTATTTTAGGTTTGACTGACAACTCCCACTGTGAGCCCTTTCTGTAGCTATGTTTTTCATTAGGCTTTGCAACAATTCTTGCTGTCACTGTTTGCCCTATTTTATAGCAGGAAAACGGATTTTCTAAATCATTTACATCATCGTGTACCTGCCAGAAGATAGGAAAAAGAGTAGTTATAAATATGCTAATAATAAGCAAACGAGAAATGGGATAAGCATTGAGACATGTCTACAATAGGAGGATGGTGGAAGCCCCATACATTGGGCTACCCGTTCTAGATAACAAAACTACAAATGAAAATGCTAATTCAAATAGAAACAAGAAGCAAAACAGAAGTACCTCCGATATGTGCACCCTGCCATGTAGACCAATGCCGAACTTAACTTTAAGTTCAAGAGATCTGATTTCAGTAATCTGCGAAAATTCATGAAACACGTTCCTTTAGTGTACAAGTCACAAGACCAAAGACTACAAAAATTTGAATAAGAAATTCTAGCCACGATCACAAGACCAAAGACTACAAGAGATAGCATATGAAAATGACAATAAAGAATCAACAAGATCAATGAACAAAACAAACCCACATACCTCTGCCTCAACCAGAGACCCAACATTATAGATGGACCTTTTCTTCGCTCTTTTGGAACTAGATGTCTCGTTAGCATCATTAAGAAGTAAAAGCAACCTTCCTGAAGTTTCAGGACTTGGAAAAGCCATAACAGTAGCCACAACACTGACCAAGTAAATCATGCTAAGTATGAGGTGAAGCATTATAATTAAGAAACATAAAATTTCAACAAAAAATGGAATGCATAAAAGTGCATATACGTCATCTTTTAAACCGTTGAAATATATTCAAAAAATCATGTCTAATATACTCCAGTGACATTTCAATACCCGTTGTTGGACATGAACATTCTCAAATACCAATTACCATATTCAATCAGAATTCTCCTAAGCATCAACCGGCATGAAGGAGAGAAGTGAGGGTTTGCACGATGATAACACTAATACATAGCAATTCTAATGCCATGGTAGAACAGGATAAAATAAACATGAATGGACGAGCAAATAGCTTCAACCCATTTTCCTCACCTCTGTCCATTTAGGAACTTTTTCTGGGGGAACCTTTGAGTATTATAGTCAGAAACGGATGCATATCCTATGATGTAATTATTCTCCGGTATTGATACGACCTGATTTGGAGATAAAAATTTAGATATAGGACGTTAATATGCATTTAGAAAACAGCAAAAAAAAAAAAAAAAGAAAACCTTCACTAGAAGGCTAACTTGAATGAAAATGTGAACACTTGCCAAGTAGTTTTCTTTGACAATCTCCACTACTGCATTTACTGTCTGATGCAACACCAAGTCCTTCAGTGACTCTCTTCGACGTTTCTGGTATAGAAGGCATGCATGACATTAATATGGACAAATAGTCAAGAAGGAATGATGGTAGGGGACTCATGCAACAGGCCTCCCATTCAGGGAAAAAAGACCTTACCGATAACCAAATATAAAACCCCATCTCTTTTCTATCTGTGGTGGACAAACCAGGATTATAGAGAAGAAAGAACATAATAGAGACAGAGAGAGAACTAAATCTCTGGTCTCCATGCCATTAAATTTTCATTAAAATTTTATCTCAACTCTTCTTAGCCATGTTCAACACAAATGTAAAACAGCAGGGAGAGTAAGCTGAACCTTTTTGGTGGAATGACTTATGGAGCTTCTTTCTTCAGATCTTTTAACGAATTCTGGTTTTAGAGTTAAATCTACAAGCCGTTCTGCTTTCGCAACATCAAGAACCACTGCTTTCACAACAGAGCCTTTCGCCAAGGTAGTTCCTGCCACTACAAGATTATATTGCAATAAGTAGTAGTAGCTGCACTTAACTAAGAATCACCCAACTTGTAATGCTCGGTAACTAAATGACATAGATGAGGAACTTACACTGGTAAGTGGTGATAAAACCGAAAACATCATTATACTTCTCAAAGCTTACAACAATTCCCACATCTTTAACATCCTCGACTTTACCTTCAGCAACTGCACCAAAGCTAAATCCTTCATCCCACTTCAAATCAGATGCACCATAGCCCATGTTTTGCAGCTTAGAAATCTACGTTCAGAGACACAGAGGATTAGATGCATTACATAAGGGGTTGATGTAATAGTGATTCCTGAGAGGAAATCAGAGAGAAAAATATGATGACAACAGGCTAATAAAAAAATCACAGAACATAGATATAAACATTTAGGAAATGTTATTATATTAAAACACAGACTGTTACAAAGACTGCTACAGGAAAAAGCAGAGAGACAGGAAGTGCAAATTAAAATATTTAGAGGTCTCCTTCTTTCAACCACCCCCCACCCCAAAAAAAAAAAGAAAAAAGAAAAAAGAGAACAAATAAGTTTTTGTTCTCTTTTTTAACTTTTGAGAAACAGCAAGTATGTCAAAATGAGTTTTTAACTTTTGTAGATTAAAAAACAATAAAATCAAATGTAGATGAGCAATAACATAGGCAAACTACACCAATTTTGTTAAAATATTGGACCCGGGCGGTAATTGTAATGCACTAACACATTACCTGTTATTACACTGATACTTCATTATTGCATCTATAAACAAGGGTAACCATGCACGTGTGCATGAACAAGTTGTATACAATGTATAACATATATATTAGAATTTAAAATTATAAATGACATTGCATAAAAATAATATTAGGGGTATGTGGTGATTAACTAAATATCCATGCCTTTTCATCCATAATAAAGTAGTCTTGAAGAAAGGATGCATCTGTAGAAGAACATAATGTTTGCTTTAGTGAGAGTGTTACTCTGCCTCTTTCAGTATTGATCTGAAGAACAAACAAATTAAAGATTAAATATTATTTAACCTGCATTAGGTGTTTGCAAATATTGAATTTACCACCCGAAGTATACCAACCTCGGACACATTACTGCGGACGGATTGCCCAATCTGATAGGCTTCTAGAATATTGGTTTTCTGGTCATCAGCAGCCTATACAAAACTCAGTCATAAGATCAGACTATCATATGGAGAATACGAACATAAATAAACAGGAGAAAAAGAAAATAAGGCAAGAAGGCAGTCATAGGAATGAATACCTTTTTCGATGGAGCCAAACCTGTAAAGGAACCAAGGAAACGGACAAAGCAGCCAGCCTCATTTATGTTGCAAATGTAGCCCTGCTCCAGACAAGATTCAATCAATTGATCATAGCAAGCAAGAAACAACAACAACAACAATAATAAAATGACATGCGTATAACAAAAATTGTACAAAAAGAAATTCATATATGTCGACTTACATGCACAACAGAGTTCAGATGCATCTGACTAATATCTGAAGGAATCTGCTGAGCAGATTTAATAAGCGAACTTTTGGCAGATAGAATCAAATTGCTCCCCTTAATATCTACATTGATTTTAGGAATTCAAAAAAAAAATCAATCACAAGTTAGCGAGATACCTTACCAACTTTATATATGATAATGGAACAATCTGCTTGATGCTGAAGCATCTAACTACTCAACTTACAAAGAAAACAAAAAAAGGAAACGCCACAAAAAATTCAATATAATGGTCTAGTTAAGTGGGTGAAAGGCCTCTCAAAAAAGACCTGGAAAGATCAGGCCAAAAAACAAAATGAGGAATCCCAAACACTGCTGACTGCTAAGGAGACAAGATACTTATGCTCTAAGGTAAGAGAGCAAGAATGATGGCTAGAATGATGCATGCCAACCAGATAGGCCCCGGAGAGTGTGGTACCACCAATGAAAGAGACTCAGGGCGGAAAATGCAACGGGAGAGAAACAAGCCGCTAAAAATGCACAGAAACAAACTGCTATAGGTGTCAAACATACCTAGAACCAGTAGTTGATCAAAACTATATCCAGGTTTTAATCCAGATTTCATCAAATTAGCTTGCCCTGCATGAAACATGGCTATAATCAGCAATGCAATTTTTTACAGAGCAATGGAAAGCCTATATCATGAATAAACAAATCATACCAAGATGATCTGCCAAGTGTTCCAAAGATATGGTACCCCACGAAAAACCACTTGCATTGACATAAACAACTACAGAATTTGTTGTTATTCTGTCAATAACTCCAGAAACAAGGCTGCCCAACCTAACCTTATCCTCCTCCGCAACCCTGCAATTTTGAAGTGTTGCGTTAATCATAGCTGGACATCCATCTAATAAGTTAACATAACAACTACAACAAATAGGCCTAATCCCGTTTGTTGGTGTTAGCTACATCAAATCAGCAGATAGATTCACATAAATCTTGAATGCATAAGTTGCATTTTTAACATTTGGTAGGTAAGATAAGATATCCTCCAGAAAGTGCAGCCACTAGTAAATAAATCAATTTAAATCAAACTGAGAGTAAAAGTGGGATAGAGAAAGTAAAGAGAATCATACCTTTTGGGCTTTATTATGAAACTAAGGTTGATCCTCCGTAAAGCAGAAATGGAGCTTATTACACGGCATTTGACAACTTGTCCAACATTATAAACTGCACCAGGATCAACTCCTGGCTCTAATCCAAGTTCAGACCTGCACTTTAATCAAAATAATACATCGAATTATAACAAGTCCTTCATTTTTTTTCCACGAGGAGGGGGGGGGGGGTGTTGAAGAACACATACACTCACAGTCACATATGATAAGAGAGAACATTAATCCCCCCCCACCCCACAATTGACTAGCACAAAGGCAAGCCTAAAATACAAAAATAAACTAGAAGGAATGTATCTGATAAGGGATTCAAATGAAATTGCCTAACATATAATTTACCTTGTTATGGAAATAAGAAAAACTGACTGATTTTGAATATTCCAACAATAAATCAATGGCATGTGAACTTATGTACATCTCAAATATGATGTTTATCATGAAAAAGTCAGAAAGGTGAAGAAATGAAGATGAAATTCATGTTCTTAAAAGAAGATCATATATTACTCAGGAAGCAACAGTAACCAATTCTGGTCACAGATTGGAGGTTTTAAATTTGTAGAACAGATAAATAGTAAGACTTGCCTCGGAGCAAATCCTTGAACCCCATTGTAAAACCGCACAAAACATCCATGGGCTTCAATCTTTGTTATCCATCCATGAGTTATCAAACCCTCAGTTGCATCCGTAAATGAACTAATAATCGGCAGTTTCGATTTAACCTGTAAAAGGGCCATATATCTGAATCAGAATTGAATATGTGAGACCGATACTTCTGATGATTTTGATTCATTGCATGTGGTTCCTTTGAAAGGTTCGGTGAACACTTGCTAAGGGTCTGCTTTATTTCTTGTGAACCTTCTTTTTTGTATTCCATACATAACAATTTTTTTTAGCAAAATATTTGTGTGTGTGGTTTTTTTTGTAAATCCTACATAATTGAACAAAGTGGAAGAGGAAAGAAGGTTTGTACTATCGAACATACAAGAGTTTTTTTGTGTGTAACCGTCACCATTTTCTTTTTGCGACCAAGCACACGAAATACTAATTCCGCTCCCACCTGTACCAAAATCCAGCCAGAGGATTCAGTTATGAAAATGTTTAGTCTGCCCCGATGAGAGACTTATGGCCTATACATAAGAAAAAATGACAATGCTAAAAAGCACATATATAACTAGAATGAAACCTTGAATTTCTTTCGAGGCTTTGTAATATCTAATTCAGACATATGATTAAGAGGACAGAGTGCCTTCACACCCCCAGGAATTTGCACTATAGCATGATCGCCGTCAACCCTGACAATCTTAGCCTTCACTACCATCCCTGGCATTGCATCAGAATGAGTGAACACAGATTCTTCAAGAGCACTAGGCTGCATGATATGAAATTCAGGAAATCATATCACTAAAAATGATACCGAAATATACAAATAGTCAAATAGTTAGATACAGAATACATAGCGGAAGAGTAATGCTAACGCAAAAAGCATTGCAATAATTGAACTATCATCTTCAACTTAGAAGATGGAAGCAGAATGACAACCTTCAAACTTCCTATAGCAAGTCCTTCCAAAAGCCTTAATCCCTGAATACGAACTCGAACATGATTACCTTCCTTGTACTTTTTCTCAAGCTTTTGGATCTCTTCCTCATCAAAATCAACAATCTGTCAAGATCAATTTTAATTATCATTCACATTTTGTGTAATGTGGTAAGCCTTAATCACAATAGTTAGCTGACTTGATTCTCATCTGTAATGAAAGAACTGCACTTTGTATCATTAATACTAGTCGAGAAAATACATACACTGACAAAAGCAGGAGCTGACTCTGGAATTGAAGGAACTTCAAGGAACAATCCGGCTCCTCTATCTACCCTGACAACTTTAGACTCATCATATATATCTCCAATGTTAACATGCTGCACAAGAGTTGATTACATTAAAAGGCACATTCACTTTTGGACTTCGCTAATAAATGGAGGGGGGACTTGCGCCACTAAATTGGTATTACTTCACAGCATTTGTTTTTCTTTTTTCTTTTTTTTGTTTCTTTTTTTTGTGAGAGAATATTATCTTCAATTCTGAATATCCATAATCTGAACCGGGAAATATTAAACAAGAAATGTGACAGAACAAATACATTTGCAGGTTAATAATAGAGGAAAAAGGAATGGATAAGAAAACTATTAATTCCACATTACGTGAAACACCCACACCAAGAAGCACCAACATATATGATTCATATACTTACAAAGGGAGGAATCTTGTTATGAACAAGATGTGGATTAAGTGTCAAGCCAACAGCTCTACTTGATGGATCAATAAATAGAATTCGAGCAATAACCTAGAAAAATAACAAGGAACTTATGTAACTTCCAGTGGAAGTAATAGCCAATAGCATGATCGCACAACATCATAGACCATAAACAAAAAAGTCATGTCCTTGAACTTGTGTGAAGACACCTCTCATGATGAAGAATTAAAATATGAAGCTACAAGTACAAGAAACAACAAAGTTAACTTAGCAATGTATTACAACGAAAATGAAAATCCTAGCATGTCAACAAATGATGAGTATGAAACATTGGTTTCTAAGTGAAGAGTGAATATGAATAAAACAAGGAGACTTTCTCTTTCTAAGAGGAAAAGATCTCACCCAACAAAAAAAAAAAAGTGTCATACTTTAACTCCAGATGTCAATGAAAAAGCATTCTAAACTGCATTTACCTACTACTGTATTGCTTTTCTTAAAATATCTTTGGTTTGTGTTTTCATTTTCTTTTTTCAGTTTTTATTTGTGTGTGTATGAAGAAAAAAAGTGAAACCAGGAAATAAAAACCGAATACAGGATTGCATTGTTTTACTATTCTCAATTTTTTTTCTTTACAAAATCCTAAAAGTAGAAAACATTTTATCAAATCAAATAGGCTCTAAGCTTTTATTTTCTCAGTTTCTTTTTTGGCAGATGTAACAGTTGTATTTCAGTGCAAAACAAGTTGCATTCACTGCATACAAATATCAAAATCAAAAGTACCTTCTGAGATTCACTGTATAAATCCTTCCAGTTTTTTGTAGGATAGCTTGTTTGCAAGTGAAACAGATCAACCTGCAATGGAAAAGTTCCAAAACTTAACTCTTAAATGCACTGGGTTTGTCTTGAAAATTTATTGGCTCTAAGTATACTGTATGCCTTTACAGACAAAGTTAGGATAGGCTTACAGTTCCAGTGAAGTATGTGAGAAATGACAACATAACGCCATTCTCAAGAATTGACTTCACACGTGCATTAACCATCATCCCTGGAACTAGAATATCAATTGATATACCTTTAAGATCCTTGGTCTGCATATAATGTACAAAGGAACTGACAATCAGAAGGGAAGGTGAGACCGTGAGAATCATAAAGATAGAAAGAAAAGCCCAAAATTGAACATAACAAATAGAGAGGAATCTTACCACACTTTTGGACATTATATCTGGGTCAGAACTCAAGTAAACCACCTTACGAACTTTATCAACACTCTTAACCAACCGTTGTATAAGTTGCCCAATTTTTACCTCATTTCCCTGGCCTTCTCAGACAACAAAAGAAAGGGGGGGGGGGGGGGGGGAGATAAAACTATTAAGAACAAGACCTAAACATGCTATACACGATAAAGAGGAATTCACAACAGTCGGGTGACATTACCAGTCAAGCTATTTTTTGGTAAGAATCCTGTGAAAGAAGGTAGACCAAAGTGAAGAATGTAACCATGATCTTCAATGCTTTTCACATATGCATCAAGAACCTACACGTATACAGTGCACAGAAGTTGCCAAAATTCATTTTTAAATAAATATAAGCCCAACAAAACCAGTGGCAAAAGATAAAAATGGAAGAAGCATGTGTGCAGCGTGTGCAAAACCGTTACAAGTCATTTATGACCTACAAAATAGTTGCTCTAAACTTACCAAAGAGATTTAGTAAAAGGAAGTTGGATACTAAATCTTCTCAGTCCCCTTTATATATATATATAGATTTTTCCTTCAATAACTTATGAAATGAGACTTTAAACCAGAAAAAAAATGGAGGCTTTTATATATATAAATAAAGAAAGGTTAACAACAAAATTTCCGTATGTGAAAAAATTGGCTTACCATGCCTTCTTGAACAACATCTAAGTTCATGTTCTTGTGCAACAAAGAAAGACACAAAGAAAGCCAAATTTTTCTACTTCCTTTATCCTTGTTGTCATGGTCCAATCTTACTACAACACAAGAAACCAGCTGTCCAACAGAGAATACACTAGAAAGGAAGCTTTCCCCAACCTGATGCCAGCAAGTGCATATCAGAGAGAAGCTCTAGTTGCAAAATAACAACAATGGCTTATAGAATATAGAACCATTAATCCAGAAAATGTAAGGACATTGAGAGGTAAAAAATCGTACTTGATTGAAAAGGAAAAGAAAAAACAAATTCTTTTATACACACCTCGATTTCATTATCAAAAATAGGATCCACCACATCTGAACAATGAACTAAACCACGTAATCCCCCTGGTAAACTAATTACAAGGTCTTTCTCATTTACTTCAGCAACAGCTCCCCAAAGCTTCATTCCTGGAGTTATATTCTGGCATACATGAGATCAAAGCATTTATCCACAACTCAGAGACAGACTAATAATAATAATAATAATAATAATAATAATAATAATAACAATAACAATAATAATAATTCGGTATAGCAGAAGCCACTCAATTCAAATAAATGGTATTTGTAAAGAGTAAGAATACAGCATGATTTTGAACTCTATGAAAGAAAGATCAGGCATATCAATGTACACAAAAGATTTTTTAAAAATTTAGTCTTTCAACAGTTAAGTTAATTCGTCATCTCACCAACACATACTCAGAATTTCCATATTTTGCAGATGCAGCTGATTGACATGTATACTATATGCACCGCTTTTTAGGAACTGCACTCTAAATTTTCCACTCTCAAAAGCGGCACAAATAATTCAACATAATTTAGACATATAAACTAAATTACTACTAAGTAGTAAGATTTCGATTGACATAAAAATTAGAAGGAAAAATAAAACATTCCTCCACTGAACAAAGCTTCTTCAACCTACCCCAAGAGTGATTTTATTGACGCGCTTCGGCAATTTCCCGGTGACAGTATCGCCGAAGAGCGTGCCCCAATCATCTGCAGCTTCATCTCTCTTCCTCAGCGTATTCTTCCCTTTCTTCCTATTCCACTGATTCAGCTTCTTCCTTTTATCGGAACCGAACTCGTGGTAACCAAACACTTCACGGTCATCTCCATCATCCTTTCGCTTCGTCGGAACTTCTCTGCCTGAAAACATATAATGCAAAACAAAACAAAACTTCACATCCAATCCAAACCAAGCAAAAGTTCAAACTCAAATGCAAAGCCAGACTCATAGAACGAAGCTTCTGGAAGTTTCGACCTCGAGGGAAATCAGGAACTTCATCTTCCAGCTGCAAAGCTAGAGCTTCTGACTTCTTCTTCGCCGTTGCGGCGTCGTGTTGCTCTTCCCTCTTTGGTTTAGAAATTTTCTTAGACGATTTATCCATTCTTGGCTTGTTCTCTTTGTTGTTGCTGTTCTTCTTCTTCTTCTGCCATTTTTTCGAGTTCGGTGCCATCTTCTATTATGTTTCTCAGCGCTGCGTTTAGAACACGGATTCAGGGTTTACGAACAAGGGTTTTAGGTTGAGAAGAAGAAGAAGAAGAAAAATAACACTAACTAGCAACTACACTTGTTAGAAACCATGCAACTAAGCACTTAATGGGTCCGGGTTGTTAAATTGGGCCGGGTCCTTATTGGGCCAGTTTTATTTAAAGTCCGAGCCCGATTAATTGATCCTCATGGTAACTTTGTGTTATTGCATGTACCGAATCGTAGCCAACATTGTGGAGAAGTTTCTCGAATATGGTAGAGCTACAAATATTTCAGGAATCAAAAGCCATTATTTTTCTTTACCGTCACTTTTCTGCTATCTAACAAAACAAGAGCGCGCGAATCTCATCGTGAATAAGGTGAATATCGATCTTCCATTTGTGTTCTGATTTTTGTTGTTTCGTACTTGAATCCATTGGAAGATTGATATGGATATTCTTATTCTTTTAACAACTGCTGTTTCTTTTTTTTTTTCTTTAAATCTTCTGTAGCTTTGGCATTCGATGGTCTACGATTAGTGTCTTCAAATTGCTATTATTGTATTCTCCTTTTATTTTCTATGGATTGTTATTGTTGATGTTGATGCTGATAATTTTCTATAGCTTTGAAATTTATCGTTTGAGGTTAGGTTTTTTTTTTTTGCTTGTGTTGAATATGAATACATGAATGTAGGTGTGAAATTCCAGCATGAGAGGAAGAAGCTACAGCTACAGCCCATCGCCTCCAAGACGTTACAGCCATAGAAGGCGCAGTCCTAGCCCTAGGGGTCACTATAGAGGCCGTGGTAGGGATTTGCCAACAAGCCTTCTCGTTCGGAACCTCCACAAAGATTGCAGGTATGTTAGATCATGAGAGGATAATGAATTTTTAATCTTGTTGTATTTACAGTTATGATTTAAACAGTAATTGCTGTTCTTTTGCTATTCTGTGTATCAGGATCAGTATTATAAACTTGTGGTTTTCTGGCTCCAGTTTTCCGTGTTAATAAAAAACTATAATGTATTTTAGCATGTTTAGGTAATTTATTCTAGTTCTAGTAAAAGTAAAGTCAGCGCATAAAAAGTGCACAAAATCATCTTAATACAATTTCATCTTTTGGATCCAAAATTTACTTGTGTTGGTATACCTGATGCTGTTTGGATAATTAGATTCTACTTGTATTTTGCCATGGAAACTGTTGCTCCCCCCTTCTCAAAAGCTTGGAATAAGATTTTGATTATATAAAGCATTTGGCGTGCAGGCCAGAAGATTTACGTGGCCCATTTGGCCAATTTGGTCCACTGAAGGACGTTTATCTGCCTCGAGATTATTATACTGGGTAAGTTTCTTTCAGGTGGCCAAAGCATGGCTACTTGTTTTGAAAGATTTTGAAGTCTGCTCCCTCCGTAAAATGATTTGTGTTGTGTTCTGCATTTTATTTTGAGGTGTTCTATAAACTATGAACTCTAAAATATTAAGTTATATTTTGTGTGGAGTTAGGAAACTTTTTATGGTGGCTTTTTTCATCCCAAGTATTTAGTTATGCCACTTCATGCTCAATAAAAATTAATACTTCAATCATTTTTGTGGGAATGTGATTGTTTTATTTAAAGAGTTGAAGAGAAGAATGAAGTAATAAGAGTACTGTGTTGAAGAGAAGAGAGAAGTAATAAGAATGTCATGTTGAAGGCACCAATCAAGTAATAAGAGTTCTGTTCAAGGTGATATTAAGTGTACTGGAAGGTTCGGAAGGTTGAGTTTGTGTTCATTGTGAAGAAGTTCAAGTCTGAAGATTTTCCATCTCCATTATTATTTTGGCTTCTACAAGGTTAGCATTCATGCGGTGTTTATTATTGAATTATGTGGAGTGTCGAGCGTATGACTTATAATAATTTGGAGTCAGAAACCCAGAATCATATTTGTGGATATCTGCAATCAATAATCCACCTTTGGTATGCAGGTGTATTTATGTTGCTCATTGCATGTGCTGTGTTTGACACCTATTTTATGGTACAGGGAGCCGCGTGGATTTGGGTTTGTTCAGTATGTGGATCCAGCTGATGCTGCTGATGCAAAGTATCACATGGATGGTCAAATTCTACTTGGTCGGGAACTAACTGTGGTATTTGCCGAGGAAAACAGAAAAAAACCCCAGGAAATGAGAGCCAGAGAACGTCGGAGGTAAGGACATATGCAGGATGATTCATACATTGACTAGTCAATCGGAAATTGCTTCTTCTTGTTCTATTCTCGTGTTGAATTACTTGTTATTATGTGTTCAATCTTTCTTGGTGTGTAGGTCATATGATTACAGATCTCCACGTC
This sequence comes from Arachis ipaensis, assembly GCF_059453495.1. Classification (NCBI taxonomy): domain Eukaryota; kingdom Viridiplantae; phylum Streptophyta; class Magnoliopsida; order Fabales; family Fabaceae; genus Arachis; species Arachis ipaensis. The sequence continues at coordinate 121,347,571 of NC_142437.1, read as the reverse complement.
GATATTCTCGCTCTCCACGCTATGCTCGTACCTATTCTCGTAGTCCTGGTTATTCACCTTCTCCAGTTCGAAGGCGAAATTCCAGGTTTGACTTTGAGTGTATTTGTTCTGTTTATTGTTTCCATGTGATTGCTTATATGTTTAGCAGTATTTGCTTATTAAGATTCTAAGAAGCAGTTTCATTCACTATGATACAGGTCTATCTCACCAAGATACAAAAGGTATAGGGACCGATCTTACTCCAGGTCACCTTATGGATCGAGAAGCCGCAGTCGAAGCAGGAGCTACAGTAGGAGTTACAGCAGGAGCTACAGTCGAAGCCCTAGCTACTCCAGGTGAATTAAAGTATGCAAGCTCGATGAACATGACGGAAGATGTTGTAGTTTTTTAAGTTGCTGAATGAACGGGCTTTAGGGCGGGTGTTGTTGATATATTGTGAATGTTAGGATACGGATCCGTTTAGTTTAATCTCAGCTTTCTGGCTTAGGACTTATTGGTACTCTATCCTACTTTATTTAACTGGTCGTTAGAACAGAAGCTTTGTTTTGCTCGTGTCATTTTAGCTTGAATATGGATTCTGAATATCGCCCCCGTTGTAATCTCTTCTCCTTTGTTTCTTCTGCAATGCGATCTGCTTGTGCCTTCACGAACCTGAAGTTCGGTATTAGGAAAGCCTACTTTTGAAATGCAATTTCATGCATTCATCCGGTGTAGCCAAATAAAGAGTTCTAGACATTCATTCAACTAAGAGATGAAAGCCTAGTTTGGCGAATGGCATAAGAAGGAACAAAGAAGATAATCTCTTGTATAATATGCTTAAATGTAATCTCTAATAACTTGACGATCAAATGTTCAATTATATATTCGAAGAAAAACACTACTAGGTTGGTTTGAAGACATAAGGATACAAATTCGTTGACTCTACGCTATCATTATACAATGTATGTTTAAAGACTAATGGTGCTGCTAAAACAAATTGACTCTAGTGCATATTATTTCAAATTTTCAAGTGTCAACAAGAAAATGTAGTTGGTAAATCACGTGAAGTACTTTACAATAGTGCATTGTTCAAAATTAATTTCGAGTTTTATATAGAAAAAAAGGTCCAATTATTCTCATAGCAAACGTAAAGTAAGATGGTTAGTCGATTATCTTTCATCAATGATATTAGCTTAGAGTCAATAAAAAATGATAAGACAAATTAAAATAAAAATTAAAAAACGAAACTATGGATAAGACAATGTAATGGGCCACAACTCAACCAGTCACAGGAAACTTTGTTTTCATGTGCTAGCTACTCCATATCTCTTTCGGTTTCAACTTTCAACTAGTACTAGTAGGTAAAACTACTTTGTAATTTCGTATTGATAATGCACAATTTCACACAAAAAGGAAAAAAAAAAAAAAAGAAAGAAAAGAAAAGAAAAAGCAAAGGAAAAAGAGAAGCTTAATTTCATCGATATTCAAATTTTAATTTCTTTTATTGATAAATAACCTATAACATATTACATACCCTTATTAAGTTTACAAAATTTAGAGATACATCTTGATCTCAAACTTAGATGAATCCTCTCCAAACCACAAGCGTAGACTGAAAAAAAATATACATTATCAAAACACTATTTCCTTCTTTTTCTTTTTCTTTTTCTTTTTTCCTTAGTCTTTTGTATACCTTTTGCTGTTGGCTCATAACATCATCCTCAACTTTCAAATTACTAATGATGATTGAATTGGCCTCAAATATTAAATAATGCAACTATCCATCACTTGAGTATCCTATATCCCTATTATCCTAGTCGAATCTAGAGGTTCATATCCCTGAACATACCACATATATTTTCTCAAATTTTCATCGAACTACCAGAAATTAGATGCATTATTCCTAATAGTATAAAAAGATGTGGACAATTCACCTGCATGGCATTGTTGCCTCCCTTAAAAGCTCCTCCATAGTATTCTATTACAACCCACCACACTAAGATATACATACATGATACATACATAGCAACAAACATTAATATTCCCACGCGCCTAGTGACACACTTTAAATTAATTGGTCTACTACTCTACTATATGATTATAAATAATAGGGTAATTTCCTTTTCATTAATTGGTCTACTATACGACTATAATGTGCTATTTTTATAATATGAATGTGACACTTACAGATACATTTTTTGTTTTTTTATTTTTAGTATTTTTTATTTTCAAAAAAAAATGTCAAAAAAAATGAGGTGAAAATAAAAAATATATTTTATTATTTTATTTTCCTATAAAATTATAAAAATAGAAAATATTAAAAATAAAAAATAAAAGCATAAACCATATGAATTTTCAATTTTTTCCTTCATTTTTCATTATTTCTTCTTTTTTATTAACAAAATGTGGCCACCACGTGATGACATGCATGCAATGTTTTTCCAATATACACGACTAATGCCATGCATGTGCTTAACCTCCTATTTATTTTTTTCAGAAAAAAATCATTATTATTAAAAGTAAGAGAAACCTGTGTTCTAGATAACGATAAATGTTATTAATGTCACATTATATTGAAAAGTTTTTAAATATATCTAAAACATCAGTATTTTAATAATCTTAATCGTTAATTTTAATTAATATATATTATATATATTTTTTATAATTAAAATCAACCATAAAAAATATTAAAACCCCGAAATATTTGGTATACTTAAAATTCCTCTCATTATATTTATGGTAACGTGGTATGAGCTAGTAGCCTAGTAGTGCTAGTACACTTCCACCTCCGATCTAAGAAAAAGGCAGAATGTACCAATTCACTTTTCAATGCAAACAACCTGGCAAATAGATCAGAAGATGTATGTGGATTCGTTAATAACCTGCTTTTGAGCATGTTTTAGATAATAATATCTATCTAGCTAGTTCTTTTTAATTAAACCATCTATCTAAGTATCTATACTACATAACTAGAATTGAAAGTATGAAAATTAAAGATTAATTTTGATATATTTACAGTATAAAAAAAATGTATATTATTATTTAATTAAATTTATATATTTAAATAAGTTTTTTATAAATAATAAATATTATAAGAATAAAGTATATTTGTATTTTTGAAGTTTATTAAAAGTTTTTAAAAATATTTTTTATTTTATTTTGTTTTAATTTTATTTATTTCAAAAATTTTTAATTTGTATCAAATATATTCTTAATAACTAAATTTTCATAAAATTTAAAACCAATCTAACAATAATACATGAAAATTATACTTAATTTACTTGTATATATTGAGGGTTGTTTTTATGAAATTATTGTTGAATTGATCTTAAATTTTTTAAAATTAAATTAGCCGCTAGATGTATATTTAATGCAAATCGAAAACTTTTGAAAAAAATTAAAACAAAATAAAAATTAAGAATATTTTTAAAAGTTTCACCAAACTTCAGAGACAAAATATACTTCACCCTAAATATAAAAGCCAATACATAACTAATTATTTGTACAAAATTCTTTTATATTGACAATTTACTAGCTATATTTAAAATAATGTTTATGTATAATTAAACAATAACTATTATATGAAGACAAAAAAAAATTTATCAATCAACCACTTTATAAAAATGCATATTTAGTATTAAAAAAATTTAATTATATTGTTATAAAAATAATTATTCTATCATGATAAATTTTCATTACATTACTATAAAAAAAATGTTTGATTATTCTATAGTTAATTATTTTATTAAAAATGTTTGATAGTTACTTCGTGGTATACGCAATATTTTATATTAGCAAAAAATATGCTATTTTTATTTATATTTTTTATACTATTTTTTAATCTAATAAATAAAAAGAAAAGTCTAGGGGGCCAGCAAATTTATTACATTTTGGCCAGCATGTAACCAGCAGAGAAATGTGAGCTATTGGATGATATCTCACACCAATCTCACACCATCAAATCATCATTGATGGCTAGTTGATGGCTATCAATCACAAATGTTGCTGCCCTAGCATTGCTCTAAATAAAAAATTAATCTATCTTATAACTGATAAGTAAGTTAACTATTAGGATAACTTAAATTAATTAAAAATTATGCTATTTTTGTTCTATATATCAAAATTAGTTATTAGTATAAAATATTTATTATAATATAAAATATATATTAACAATAAGTTAAATAATATATATATTTATATACAAATATATAATGGCTAATTTTAATGATTAATATATATATATATATATATATATATATATATATATATATATATATTAATTCTAAGGGTAATTAACTAACTATATTGTTTTCCAAACGTGTTGCACACGCGCCGATCCTGCGTGTGTGCTTAAACCAAATCAGATATAACTAGTTAAGAGGCTTGTTCCTTTTATTATAAGAGAGTCTCCTTCTACACATTTTCTCATTCCACACACTCTCTTTGCCTCTCAAAGCTTTCAACAAAAAGCATAGTAATTGATAGTAAGATGGGAAGGCTTGCACCATTGTCAGAAGAACCTATCAATGAAGAAGAACAAGATTATTATGTAACCAGCAGCAACAACAAGAACTCATCATCATCATCATTATCAAAGCATAAAGTGTTTCTTCATTCATGGCGTAATTGGAACTGGATCAAGAACCACTTCTCCATTGCATTCAACAAGAAGTCCAACCTCAAGATCCTCCTCAGTGTTCTTGGTTGTCCTCTCTTCCCTCTCCCTGTCCACCCCAAACTACCCCTCAATGAGGCAAGCTAATAACCAATATAATTATAATAACCCCATTAATTATTATATTTTCTTCTCTTTCTATTTAATTTTTTTAATACTTTTTTACCACCTTAAACTTTTTACCAAAAGAAATCATTCAAAATGAAATATCAAAATTTATATATATTTAAGTGTATATAAAAAATTAGCTATTTATTTAATTTATTTTATATTTTAATATATATTTTATACCACTTATTAATTTGGTAGTTGGTTTTTAATTAATATTAGCATAGTTGATTGTTAATTCATTTGCTTTAATTTCCTTATCAATTTTGGTTGAAACTTGAAATGTAGTTCTATCAAAATAGTCACTAGCTTAAAAAGTTAGCAAAAAGTGCTACAAACTCCAAAGGTATTTTTAGTCATGATTTTCTTTATGAATTTATCAACTTCTTTAATCTTGGTCTTCATTCCTAATAACCAAAAAGTGTGTCTCTGTTTATCACTTTCTTTATACATATTGGAACCTCTTTAATAAATTATTATCTATATGTTGCCACCAATGTTTTCAGTTACCATGTGCATCTACTAGCTACTTTATTTAGTTTAAATATTAATCTTTTTCATGGCTAGCACATTGCATAGCAAATTTCCAAATAATTTTTCATAGAAGATGTTGTGTCTTTAAATAAACATTACTTAATACATTTATGTTTTAAATTATTTTTTAATTTAAACATATAGAATGACAGATAATTTAGAAAAAAAAAAAAGAAATAATATATGTTTTGTTTCTTCCTTTTGTAAATATATGTTTATTATATAGGTATCATCATCAGCACAATATATTATACAACACTACAGTGCAGCCACAAGGTGCAGGAAATTGGAAGGGACAGTGAAGAATGTGTTCAGTACCGGAAAAGTGGCAATGGTTGTGGTGGATGAACTTGTTAATAATGGTGGCTCAGAAAAAGGGTGCTTTGTAATGTGGCAAATGGTTCCAGATAAATGGCAGATAGAGTTAGTTTTGAGTGGACAAAAGGTTGCTGCTGGTAGCAATGGCAGTGTGGCTTGGCGTCATACTCCATGGCTTGGTACACATGCTGCTAAAGGTGGTGTTCGTCCTCTTCGTCGCACTCTTCAGGCAAGTTCGTCCCTTCCATCTCATAGTCTTAACTCTTAACTATCATCTTCGTGGTATCTTAAGTTTTTGTACAGGTGAAAATTTATGTGCAATTATTTTTTGAAGATGATATTTTAAATTTTTGTATAGGTAAAAATTCACTCACAATTATTTTTATGTAAAATTGATAATTAAAAACAAATTCACATACGATTTAATTAAATTTATTAAATTATCTAATGATTCTCAAATTTTAATTTTATATTATGTTTATGTAAAATTAATAATTAAAAATTATTAAATAATAATTTAATTAAATTTATCATATCATACACTTCTCAAATATCAATTTTATGTAAATTACTTTATAGAAACACAAATGTCCGTGTGTTTTTAACAGGGGTGTTTAAATTTAAACCGATCTAAATTAAACCGTTCATTCAATCCGATTCAAACTGAAAATCGATTAAAATCGTACTAATTCGGATTTGATTGGATTCTATTTTTTGCAAATCGCTGAATTGGATCGGATTTCGGATCTACTTTTTATAACCGATCAAATCCAATCCAAACCGCACAATATGCTATAATATTATTATTTTATTATTATATTTACAATTATACTTATAACATGTTCAATTTGTTATACATTTTTCTATTATTCATGTATTATTATTATTTAATAAATATTTTATGTTGAAAATATTATTTATTTATTTATTTTAACTAACCTATAATTTTATTTCTATTGTTATGTTATCGTTAGTTTTTTAAGATATTATTAAGACTTGTTATGTCATTGTTGATTATTTAAAATTTGATGTTGAGACTTGTTATATGTATTTAAATTTTTTTTTTTAAAAACCATAAATCCAAACCGCTTGTAATTGGATCGGATCGGATCGGATTTCCAAAAAAAAAATAAAATCATTCAATCCAAACCGTACCGCACATAAATTAAGTGTTCCGATCGAATGACTTTTTTCCTTAAAACTGAACCAAACCGCACCGCGAACACCCCTAGTTTTCAATACGATTGTCTTAAAATAGAAATATATTTATCTATATTTATATTTTTATATAATAATGATATAAAAAAATTTGTGTATAGTTTATTTTAAATTATTTTCTAAAATACAATTTTTCATATATAATTCATAAAAAAATTATTTTATTATAATATATATATTTTATTTAATAATGATATGAAAAAAATTAGTGTATATTTTATTTTAAATTATTTTTTAAAATATAATTTCTCGTATATAATTCATGAAAAAATTGTTTTTACTATTTGTCTATTTCTAATGCTTGAATACAACGTCTCTTTTTTTTTTTGGTGACTGAATACAACGTCTCTTAATTAGAGCATATGTTGTTACCATTTTGGCTTAAAAATTATTAATAGACGCTTGTCCATTTTAGAGTTTCAATGTAGTTTTGATTATATTAGTCTTTTTTTTCCCAATTTTTTTCTTTTTTTAATTCTCTCTTTCAATATGTAATTATTATTTTATAATTTATTAAGGAGCTAAGAGCCTCATGTGAAAATAATATAATTAATTTTTAGAGTTATTTAATTTTTTTAATAATTAATATTCATGTTAAATTCTTTAAAGGGAGTTATATATATATGTAAATCAACTTGATATGAGAGAAAAGAAGGACACAAATAGCAAAACTCTCTTCCTAATTACAATAAATGGGGGGTGTTTGTGTTTGTTGTTAATTAGTATATATATACTATCTTTTTGGTTGATCAAGCAATAATATATGGTGATGATAATGTTTCCAAATTTGTGGTACATATATGTATGTTGTTCTTAGTCTTTGTTTTAAATTCCTCAACAAATTGGGTGTTGTTTTTGTTATTATTAAATATTAATTAGTACTATTGTTTTGGTTGGGGGAATGAAGCAATGTTTGGTGACCTTAAACTTAGTTTGTCCTTTCCATACTACTAGCATTACTTTCTATAATTATTTTCCAAAAGTTGTTGATGGTATCTTCAAGAAGATTTTTTAGATCTGAGTCACAATTTAATGTCATACAACTAAATAAAACTGTTATTACTTATTAGGATAATTAGATTCAGTTCCTAACAAAATTAATGGTGTTTAAACCTAACCCCTTATACATGACAAATTTTGGAATGTCTTGTTAATGTGTTATAGTGGATTTTGGAATTTAATTTATTGGAAAAAATAATGAGAATCAGATTTTATATTTATTCAAACCTGTAACTGATGTGGACTTCTAATCAAATATATTTAATTTGTTTAAATTGTCATGAATGTGAAAGTTGATGTGGTTGTTATATTGTTCATTTTAATTAATAACTATCTTGAATATATCTGTATGCTACCAGCCAGGCAGCCATTATAATGAGTCTTTGTTTCCCTTCAAAATTTCATTCCTCTGTTTCATTTTCCTTTATTTCTCAACCTCCTCCAAATATATGAATTAATTACCACAATTATGTGTAACTATTTTGGCTTAGCCAAATAATTTTAGATTCTTCAAAAGATAAGCACTGGTTCTGACTTTATCATGAACAATTTGTGTACTTATTTAAATATGAATAAATTATTATTTTTTATTATAAAAGATTTTGTCGCTGACAATTCTATCAACGAAAAATATAAACTAATTCAATTGTCTTTAAATATAGAATTAATTCGATAACTATCTAAAATTGGTAATTTATTGGATAATTTTATTGAAAGATTTAGATAGTTTTATCGAATTAATTGTCTAATCCAATTTTGATGATTCTCGAGTTAATTAATTATATCTTCTATAATTAAAATTATTAGCTCTCAAATCTTTTATTATAAAAAATTATAGAATTTAGTCACCAAAAAAATAAAAAATTATAGAATTTAGTCTTTTAAATTCTATAATGGATAAAATGTTAATTTATATTTATTTATTGCATCTTTTTTATCCACTTAGCATTGAAATTGGCTTATCAACATTTTAAATAAACTAGTTAGTAGGTGAAGAGTAAAAAAATGGCTCCAAATTAAAGTTCTAGAAGTTTAAATATTCTATTTTTGTTCTTGTTATTTATGTTTCATTTGTGAATACTTTTTTCATAAATAACTTATTTTTTAATCTATTACCCAAAAAAAAAAAGTTAAATATTGTTTTTAGAATTAAATTTTATTTAATATTATCTAAAATGTTTAGATTGTTGTTATTGCAGGGATTAGACCCTTTAGCAATATCTTGTGTATTCAGTGGAGCACAATACATGGGGGAGAAAGAAATGTCAGAGATGGATTGTTTTGTGTTAAAACTTTCAGCAGATCAAAAGGATCTTGCTCAAAGAAGTGACAACACAGCAGAGATGATCAAACATTCCATTTTTGGTTACTTCAGCCAAAGGAGTGGCCTCTTAGTTCATCTTGAGGACTCATATCTAACAAGAATTCAAGCTCCAGGGTCATACCCTACATACTGGGAAACAACAATGTCAACAAATATTCAGGATTATAGGCCAGTAATTGTGGATAATAATAATAATAATAATAGTAATGATAATAATGGTGTCATGATTGCACATGCTGGCTCATCAAAAGTTATAATCACAAGGTATTAGAGATTCATAAATATTAGTTATTTTTATATACCTATCTCAAATTATGAATACAAAGATATTTGGAGATGAGTTATGCTACGTGTATATCAAAATTAGCCACCAAAATCAGTCATCAGTATAAAATACATGCTGGAATATAAATACACATTGAAAATAAATTAAACCACACATGTATTTATATACAAATACATTGGTGGCTGATTTTAGTGGCTGATTTTGGTGTATAAATAGCATTTTTGTTTGGAGATATATGTTTTTTCAAAGATAAATAGTTAGAAATCAACAAATTTTTTTAAGATAAGATTTATTTTTTTCTATAAAAATTTGAGAATAACAAAAAAAAAAAAACTGTAGCAAATATATATAACTGAAATCAGTGTCCTTATATTCATCATTTTATATAAGGATATTAATTTCAATTATAAATTGTTATCTTTTTTTTATCATTTTGATGAATTATCTTTTTTGTAATTGTTTCCTTCTATTTTTCTTTGAATAATGCTCTAAATTAGGTTTTTAAAGTTTTTTAGTTGAATACTTTAGTTTTTAATAATTTTAATTATTAACTTAATTCTTAAAATTTTATTTCAATAAATAAATTATTTCTCATATCAGATTGTTCATCTATTTAAAGAGATTATAATAAAAATTTTAAAAATTTAAAGAGACTATTATGTTTTTATTGAACAATAATAAAAACTTATTTATCTTATCTTTTATAAAAAATTGTAATAAAAATTAATTTATCTAATAAAAGAAAAAGTTATGAACAAATTTGTAATTAAAATTTGTTAAAAATTAAAGTTATTACTCTTCATCTTTTATTCTCTGATGACCATAATTCTCATCAATACAGGTTTGGTGATAACATCAAGGCTGGAACAGACATAACAAGGTTGGAAGAATCATGGACCATTGATGATGTGGCATTCAATGTTCCAGGGTTGTCTATGGATTGTTTCATACCACCCCAGGAACTTCAGAAGGATTATCCAGAAGAAGGTTTAGATTGGAGGTCTCCATTGCATAGATGATGTATGTGACTTGAAATTCCTGTAATTGTTTAGTGCCTTTTTATATGATATCTCTTCATATTGTTTTGTTGGCTATGTAGGTGGTTGATGCTAATTGTGGCTTAACGTGTATAATCATGCTTTTGTAATAATTGTATTGCATTATTAATCATTCTATGGGTTTAGTTAGTATATGTCAAGTATTGATTGTTAATATGGAATGAGAATTTTGAGTTTTGATTTGTTTTTCAGCTTACAACAAAATACAAACTAAGAAATTTTTAACTTTCTATCTTATTATTATTTTGAAAATATTTTAGCTGCAAGAATAAATATTTTGAAATAATAAATTATTAGATCAAATAATTTTATTGATAGAGTAATGCATAATTAGGTATAAATATAAAATTTTAAATATTTTAAAGACTTTTTTTGACATTTTTTATCTTTAGATTAATTTTGTTGATTACTTAATCTTTTAAAATACATATTATCAAAACACAAATATTCCATGTATAAAAAAAAATCAATTAACTATATAAAATACAAAAATATAAAATATGTATTTAAAATAAAAACTATAAATAAATACATAATAATTATTTTTATTAAAATATTATTTATATATTAAAATGAATTATTATATATTTATATATCTATTATTTAATTTATTTTTAATATATATTTTATATTAATAATTAATTTTAACGTTGATTTTAATACATATTTAGTATGTTATTTCTTTTAATCTTCAATTTTATTAATTTTAGTATCTATAAAGATTTAATTTTTTTATTTTTTATAATTTTATTAAATTTATAATTAGGTCTTTATATTTCTTTAATTAAATTTTTATACTATTTTTAATTTTATAATTAAATTTTTGTTAGTATAAAAAATATTATAATTAATAAAATATTTTCTACAAATTAAAAATATTCACAATTAAAAATCTAATTATATTTTTATCTTAATACTTTTTGAAAAAAGTATTTTATTAATTTTAATATTTTTAATAAAAAAAATTAATTATAAATTTAAAAATAATATAAAAATTTAATTAAAAAATATAAAAACTTAATTAAAAACTAAATGAAATTATAGAGACACTAGTTAAACGGTTAAACTTAAACCTATCTAAAATCACTAACAAATAGATCAAGAATCAAGATACTTACCTTGCGCAGGCGGGTGAATAAAGATTAATTAAACATTTAAGATTTAGCGGATAATTAAACTAACATAATTAAGAATTAAGATTACTCAAAGTCTCAAACAGCAGTGTGCGATGATTAACCAGCTAATTCAGCCTTACTTCACAGATTTTCTTCTGCACTTATAGTCTTATACATGAATTTCGTGAAGTCAAAAAGAAAAATCAAAATGCGATTTCCACTCTCACACTCACTCCGTTTAGCTTCTTCCCTCCGCACCAAGTCAAACAAGTTTCAATTCCACCACTTCACCACCACCACCACCGCCACGCCGGAACTACGACCCGACCCGCCACCTATTCGAGTCGGCCTCACAGACTCGGCGGGGCGCGGTGTCTTCGCCACCCGTCCGATCGGCACCGGAGAACTCATTCACACCGCCAAGCCCGCCGTATGCCACCCTTCTCCCAACGTTCTCCACACTGTCTGTTACTGCTGCCTCCGCAGAATCTCTAATCCCGATGGCTCCGAAGCTCAACGCGTGTCGTTTTGCAGTGAAGATTGTAAACGACGCTGCATGGTGCGTTTTAGTTCCTTTTTGCTTTGGCTCACCACTTGTTTGATGTTTTGCCTCTTAACTTTAAGCTAGACGATGCTTAATAATAGTAAAAAAAATTTAGGACATACAATAAGTGTACAATTATATTAATAATTTTGTTTAAATGTCTAAGAATTTACCTGGCTTTAGAAATTAGACTAATCAGTTCAAGTTGAAGCATTATCGGAAGATGAGTTGAAGTTTGTAGTGTCATATTTTCGAATCCAAAACTTACTAGAAGGAGAATGTAGCATGCAAAAAGGCTAGCAAATGATGTGCTATGCTTAGTGCTGAATACTTGAATAGAATGATGGGTTGCAAGTTCTGGGGATTGTGTAATACAACTTTTTCTGCGGATTTTGTATTACTAATTTGTAGTTTCAGTGAAGAAATGTGTATAAGATATGATGTTTAGAGTGGAAATGTAGGTTCAGCCTCTATGGATTCTGGCCTTGGTGTTTTTGAACTCTTGTATGCATTCTGTTATTTTTACAACTGAGACTCAAACCTCTGTTGAGATTTTCTTATTTTGAAATTTTATATTATTTAGGAATTTTACAATGTTGAGATGAAAGCAGATTGGGCGGCTTTTGATGACTATTGCGGGTAGGAGACTTTGTTATCAAGCATCAAGAATTGGTGACTTAATGGCAAATTGGCAATTGGCTTGGATTAGTAATGCATACAATTTTATCATAAGTTCTACTCTTTGAAATGTTTCCTCCATTTTTTACCCCTGTACCGAACTGACCATTAATGTTAATGGGACTAATTTTGCTCTTTTGTTTTGTAAGTTGCTTAACAGGTTTTAGATTTACCACAATTCTGCTCTTTCTTTTAATAAAAAGAAAATAATTTAACCGATGTATATTTTGCCTAATTTGAGTAATTTCACTTTCTTGTTTAACAGCATAGTATGAGTAGTAAAAAGGTTACAGGAGTCATACCATGTATCCCAAATTAGTCATTTTGATTGTTTCTTTCTCCTGCGTAAAGATGGCTTGAAACTAGGTATGATTTTCCAAAATAATCTTGTTTAACAGTTACGGCAACTTTACCGCCAATTTTTTTCAATGATCAGATGTTTGGATAGTACTAGTCATAAATGATTAAACATGTTGTTCATTAACATTTGATACTATGACTTATCACACCTATTATGTTGCTGACGGTTACTTGATCTCTTTGCAAAGGACCCATGGTTTGAAATATCCTTTCATGGTGAAGCGGTTGGCTTGCATGGTCATATCAGGAGTTGCCAGAAGTGACAGTGTTGACATACTTCAACCTGCCAATTTGACACCTCAGATGATTTCACGGGTGAGGCATGTAGAATTTTATTATAATGGCAATAAAATTGTGTGTAGGTAGTTATAATTTTTTGTCAGGTTTTATCCAAAAGAAATTAGATCTTTTGTCAGGTTTCTCTAGAAAGAATGAAATGTTTATAGTTTTGGAAAAGAGTTTAATTATGATGCATTGACAGTGCAAAATGTTTTACACAGTTATGCAATCACATCCGTCCTTTTGGATGACCATTCACACAGTCAATGAAAATAGTAGTTATTTTTTATAATGTGGCATTATGTGATTGGATGTACGTGTAAAACTGTTTTACACTGATGCTAAATTCAAATTCACTAAGTATTGTTATTTGGAAGTTTTCTCATTATTACTTCTTCCAATGTATTGCATAACTTTTCAGATGGAAGAAGAGTTTGGCTTGTTATGGAATGCTTTCAGAAAGACACTTATTTCAGATGAAGATATTTCTTGTATCCTTCTATGAATAGCATATTGATTGTATCCCCCTTGTGTCGTCAGAATTTTGTATGAAGTAGGTACAATTTACTAATCACTCAGCCACACACATACACAAAAAGACAGATATATAAGTTGAGAGACTACTTATCTAGCAATTTTCAAGTTTTAACCAAGCAATGGTACATTGGTGTTTTGGCACGAATTCGAATCAATGCATTTCGCATTGAGTTGGCTGCTGGGCTATATGAAGATCTTCTTTCGTCAGCAGCGGCATCTGTAGAAGCTGAAGCTGCCGTTGGACATGCTGTCTACATACTTCCGTCCTTCTACAATCATGATTGTGGTTGGTACAATTTTCTATTACTTCCCGTTGTTTCTATTAACAAAATGGATCTTACATGTCTTACTCTCTTCCCTAAATCCCTTCTTTAACATATGTTGCATTCCATGATTGGGAGAACTTGTAAATGTTGAACTCCTTAAACCATATCTTTTGGAGGAATTGAACGATCTAACTAATTGGTATTGCAGATCCAAATGCGCACATTATATGGATAGATAACGCAGATGCAAAATTGAAGGCCCTTCGTGATGTTGACGAAGGTTTGGCCTATGTTTTATTTTATTTTAACTTATTGTTTTCTTCCAATTTTTATCTTGTAGGTGAGTTATCTGGCAACTTTTAGATTTGATGCATTCTTCATCTAAAAGCTCTTAAATTTTTTTTTTTGAATTGGAATGAAATTTTGCCATTGTTTCGTTACCAAACTTTATGTAACTATTCCAAATCTCGGATATAAGAGGAGGCTTCTATTTAGTTGGATGCAGCCAATAGAACTTATGTCCAATCAAATCCTGAGAACTCACCACAGAATATAACTAGGAAAAGCAAGTTTTATGAGCATCTTTCATGATTAGAAAAAGAAGCCACTTTCAGTTTCTAACATTCTTATTAGGAACCTTGTACAATACTGGTCTCTATGAGTAGCAACTGAATTCTTTTCTTTTAGCTGATTGAAATTGCTTTGAATAAGCCATCATTGACGGACTAAAGTTCTCTTTCTTATTGTAAGCTGCAGGTGAAGAACTTAGAATCTGCTACATTGATGCCAGCCTGGACCGCGATGCTCGGCAAGAACTTTTATCTCGGGGATTTGGTTTTCAATGCAACTGTACCAGGTGCATACATGGAGATTAATCATTCTCTGAAAATTTCGCCCTAGATTTTGCAACAATTTAGTGGCCCTGAGAAGTCACTTTTATATCTTGGTGTGTACCTGTTATCATCTGATTCTGTAGTACTCTTTTATCTTCTTGAATAGAGTTTCTCGTGAACCTTTGATCACAATTTAGCGATGTTTAATACAAGTATGTGTTATTGTAATAATTTGGACAGTGATTTGATATAATTATTCGAAAGCATTATATTCTTATACTCACATAAGAATATTTTACTATAAAGATTTTGCTTTAAATATTTAAATATGTATGTCATTAAAGTATAATTACTTAATAATTAGCTTTATGCTCGCCCCAACATTATATCAAATGAAACATTTTAGAACCAATTTCATATCATCATCATAATAAAAAAAATCCCATAATGGTATAGAGATAAATTATGAAAAGTCAAAGTTGAAAAACATGACTGCGTTTGCCGGGAGTCGAACCCGGGTCTATTGCTTGGAAGGCAATTATCCTAACCGTTGGACTACAAACGCTTGTTGCTGTTAGATTTCCAACCTCAAAATATTTATCGATTGATAAATGTCTTTTTTTATTTTTTATTTTAATGATGGCTATAATTTTATCAATTTTCATAATTCTGTATCTGTTTTAAAGTTTACTTTAACCATATGAGAGAAGTTTCAAATTAAAATATTTGTAATAAAGATACAATAGCTTGTCAATTTATATTTTTCATTATTTGAATCTCTTATTTTCTATTCTATCGTAGTTTGGATAGTTGTAATTGTGATTTTGAGTATGTCAAATATTGAGGATTGTAGGAATTGAAAAAAAAAGGGAGGAAAACTTGTCATATGATAATTATCATCTTATACACTATAGTTTTTCATATTTCTCAATTACTAGTCATTAGCATTTAGCTCCACTGATTTTGATGCGCGAGAGAGAGAGAAAAAGCACAGAGAATGCATGGTGTTGACTTAGGACATGTCACATGTGCTGTGAGACAGTGAGAATTTTTATGTCATGTATTTTCCATGTTATATCACTCTTATAGAAATCATAATTTTAATCACTTGCAACCAAACTGAGTTGGCATCATCATAAAAAGCAATTACAACAACTTTCAAATGTGTGGTAACAAAGAAAAGAAGTGTCTCTCATGAATTTCAAAAAGTCTTTAACATCTTGATTGTCTTTAAAAATACGAAAATTCTTACATGGTCCTGAGCACATTTAATGCATGCTCGAATATCAGCAACAACTACAATCACAACTATAAATATTTAGGGCTCTACATTAAATGTGTTTCAAGAACATGCAAGTATTTCTCTCGTAATATAAAAATATTTATGTTTATGACAAATGAATATTATGTTGATGTTAAATGCTAATCAACAAATTACATAACTTTATTAACAAATTTAACTGAAATTTAATAATAAATAATAATTAGTATTAACCCTGTAAAGTGGATTCTCAAGATTTGAACCTAACAAATTTGTAGCTCTCAAATCTTGAGGGGCTATTTTATCCCCTGAATTTTTGCTGAAATAACTATACTAATATAGTTTACCTGGCTATATATCCTAGGTGCACATGAAGGAGAACCAGTCAAAGTCTCACACCCTTTCTTCCTCTACATTTTCTAGTAAATAAAATACCATAGAAAACCAAAACTAACCAAAGATGAGTAATCAAACAAATGAAAGAAAGAGAGCTCTCCCGCCATCTTAGCTTTAGGTGCCTTTGTGGGAAGTGTGACAAACTGACAATGAAGCAAAAAGAGAGCTTCTTATGAAATAATAATATAGTCACATTTGATATATAAAAAAAAAAACTATATATTATAAAGGTACCTAACACTCAACACCTTCATCCTTAAATCCACCCTACCTCTCTTTCTTTTCACTTCAATGTATCAACAACATTACTCTTCTCTCATTCTCTTTGTATTGAACTGAGTTTGTTTACTTGCTTTTCTTTTTTTGGTTCAGAAAGAAATTAGCTAAGGTTTCAACCCAACAAATTTTAACTGCATTACCTTTAGTTAGTGTTAATCCTTTTGTCTTTGTTGACATTGGTTCTTGTTCAATTTTCCTAGCAAGTCATGGGGATACTGTCCCTAAGTTCTTCATCAAGTTTACTAAGTAAACTCATTGGTATGCATGAAAATAGTGAATGGCACCATGCAAGGAGGAAGAACAATGTTGTGTTCTGCCAAGGTGGTGGAAATGTGATCAAGTCTGCTGGCATGTCTTCCGTGTTAACAGAAAGATCAGCATCGTTTAGCGCTGATCACGCCACGACTCTAATGGATGCAGGAAGCTTGGTCTTGTCTCAAAATGGGAAAAGCCAGACAGATATTGTGGTGAAGGATTTGGTGCCTTATGGTGGACCAACATCCACCACATTAGTAGGATTTGAAGATGGAATAGGCATTGTCAAATTCCTAAGAGGGAAGAAGTTTTTTATTACAGGTGCAACCGGTTTTCTAGCAAAAGGTAGAGTATAAAACCCTTTTTTTTTCTAGAAATGATCTTGTTATGTATCTTAACTATGATCTATAACAGCATATGTTTTACTATTTGAACCAGTTCTTATTGAGAAGATTCTAAGAACAGAACCAGATGTTGGAAAGATTTACCTTTTGATCAAGGCAAAGAATAAGCAAGCTGCAATGGAGAGATTACAGAATGAAGTATGTTTTTTATGGAATTTTCTCTTTTTTTTCAACTTCATTGGATTTACATGTTTCTTCATCTCATTTTAAATGTTGTTTGCTTGTGATTAGATAATAAATACAGAGCTTTTCAAATGCCTTAGACAAATCCATGGAAAATCCTACAAAGCCTTTATGTTGAGCAAGCTAGTACCTGTAGTAGGCAACATTTGCGAATCGAATCTTGGACTAGATGAAGATTCTTCCAATGTTATTATGGATGAGGTAGATGTAATTGTAAATTCTGCAGCTAATACAACATTTGATGAAAGGTTAGTGCAATAATTTCGCAACAACAAGTTCCAACCATTTTAATATTGAGCTATTCATTGTAATAATTTGACTAGTATGATCAGATATGATACTGCTATCAACATAAACACCAAAGGACCGTGTCGCCTTATGAACATTGCGAAAAAATGCAAGAAGCTTAAGCTCTTTCTGCATGTTTCAACAGGTAAAAAGATAATAAGGGCCAAAAAAACAAGTAATCATCATTTGCTAATTTTTATTACATTATTAACCAAAGAAAACTTGCTTCCATTATGCAGCTTATGTCAATGGACAAAGACAAGGAAGAATTATGGAAAGACCATTTAGCATTGGAGATTGCATAGCTAGAGAAAAATCCATCTCTGAAATTCCACAAAGTTTTCTTCCAGCATTGGACATCGAAGGCGAAATAAACATGGTTTCGAATTACAATGGGAACATTGAAGACAACTTACTAGCTCAAAAGATGAGGGAGATGGGTCTAGAAAGGTATGCAGAGTCCTTTAGTTTTCTGTGTTCTCTTCATTGTTAACCAAAATAAAAAAAGTAAAAAATACTACTTTGTCACAAAATCCTTGACCATTTTTGGAATTGTTTGTCTAAATTTTTGTTATTTTGTTTTCTTAACAGGGCTAGAAGATATGGGTGGCAAGATACTTATGTGTTCACAAAAGCTATGGGAGAAATGATGATTGATAAATTGAGGGAAGATATTCCAGTTGTTGTAATTCGTCCAAGCGTTATAGAAAGCACTTTTAAAGAACCATTTCCTGGATGGATGGAAGGAAATAGGTATGTTAAATAATGGTAGGGCGAATATTTTCATATTTTCAAGAACAACCATGCTACATATACACCAAATACATAGTGGCTGATTTTTAGTGTGCACATAGCATTTTTGTTTCACGAATGTGAAAATATTTCTGTCACTTTAAAAATATTTTCAAGTGTGTTACATTTCTGAGAACAATTTTTACCTAGCATTCCACAAACATAGTCTCAGCTATATCAAATTGTTACATTCTACCTACCAAAGGCTCTGGAAGATACATGCCTAAGAAATCTATTCCCAGAAATAAGAAGGAAAAAGAAGCAATTCATCTACCAAGCACCTTTGAATAACCTAATAATAGCAATGACATTTGCATGATAGAACTAACAATTTTCTGTCAACTTTTTAGGATGATGGATCCAATAGTTCTATGCTATGGGAAAGGACAGCTAACAGGTTTCTTGGTAGATCCAAATGGGGTACTTGATGTGGTAAGTGAAACTAATATAATTGCATTATTTAATAGAATTCTTTACTTGGAAAGAAAAACACAGAAAGAATTTAATTCATAAACTCAGGTTTTCTAATAACTCAAACTAACAATGACTAATATGCTTTCATAGGTTCCATCTGACATGGTTGTTAATGCAACCTTGGCAGCAATGGCAAGACATGGAATGGATCAAAAGCGAGATATCAATGTGTATCAAATTGCTTCATCTGTAGTGAACCCTTTGGTGTTCCAAGACCTTGCAAGATTGCTCTATGAACATTATAGCTCCTCTCCATGCATTGACTCAAAGGGTAGGCCAATTCAAGTTCCATTGATGAAGTTGTTTAGCTCCACAGAGGAATTCTCTGGCCACTTATGGAGAGATGCTATTCAGAAGAGTGGACTCACAGCTATGGCCTCATCAAAGGGGAAGATGTCTCAGAAACTTGAAAATATTTGTAGAAAATCAGTGGAGCAAGCAAAGTACTTAGCCAATATTTATGAACCATACACATTTTATGGTGGAAGGTTAGATTCTAATTTAACCAACTTTATTAGATTTTATATTAGAGCTGTAATCTTTAAACATTGTCATATCCTTGTATCTGCATTATATAATGCTGTATCCCATACTTAATAATTCAAGTTTAGAAGAAAAAAAAAGTGATTAGTACTCTTTTCTAGACTAGATTAATGACATGAAACCAATTATTTCTTTGATGCAGGTTTGATAACAGTAACACAGAAAGATTAATGGAAATCATGTCTGAAGAAGAAAAAAGGGAATTTGGATTTGATGTAAAGGCAATAGATTGGAAAGATTATATCACCAATGTTCATATACCAGGTCTAAGGAGACATGTCATGAAGGGAAGGGGAATGGGTAGTTAGTGACTTACTTTGTGCTATGTAATCACCTGTCATATTCTCCAAAAACTTTTATGTATACACACTTTCCCTTGTTACCTTGAACACTATGAGAGTGTGGCAACAACTTCAACTACAAGGGAATCTCCATTATCCCATGCTGTAATTTATTGGTATAATAATCATATCTCTGTAATCTATTACTAAATAGTGTTTAATCATGCTAAAACTTTCTTGACACGTGTTACCACTCAATTGTTTTCTTTATTCTACTTCAATTTTTTTTAACAATATTAAAATGAAATGGAGTTCATAAATTGAATTTGAGTTTCCATACCTAAATGTCGATTGACCAATCTAAACAGGCACAAAAGTAAATTTAGAATCATTTTTCTTTCACAATGAAGCTTAAAAAATAGGTACATGGGTACATTTGATTTGAAAGTACATTACTTTTTTTTCATGGAATAATTTAAGCAAGTAGGACAAAGACAATAATGCAGATTACTGTATAGCTAATAAAGTAATAAGAACCATTTACATTTGGTTTTCTTAGTCAGTGGAGGAGGGGCCACATTAATTAAAACACCATAATTATCATTGATGTGATTTTTCAACATTTCTGAATAAATTTGGATTCCATTTAGAAGAATAAAAGTATCATAATTATCATTGATGTGGACCATACACTTTATGAAAGCACTCAAACATGTCACTGCTTTGGAGGAAGAAAGCAAGAAGCATCTTGTGAACTTGCCCGGAAGAGCAATAAACATTTGAAGTCAATATAATTTTGATACAAAAACTTTTATCAGTACCACATCATATACCTCATTACATGCTACTACTTGCTTACCCTTTGTGGGAAATCTGAGTTGAGTGCAAACAGAAACTACAAACCACTTCCTTGATCCATATTTTCTTGATCTTGTGAACATGGGAAATCTGAGTTGAGTCATGTAATATCACCTGCCATGTTATGCTAAAATGTTATATTATTAAATACCAAAAAAAAAATGTTATATTATTAAAGAAGAGTAAATTATATTTTTTATTCTCAAAATTTGACAAAAGTTTTAAAAATATTTATAAATTTTATTATATTTTAATTTTATCTAAAAATTTTTTGATTTGCATAGAATATATCCCTAACAGCTAATTTTTCAAAAAAAAATAAGACCAATTCGACAACAATTTTATAAGAATAACTTTTAAAATAAGCAAATTCAGCATAATTTTAATGCATTATTTTTGAATTGATCTTAAATTTTTTGAAAATTTAGCTGTCAAGAGTATATTTGGTACAAATCGAAAATTTTTTGAACAAAATTAAAACAAAATAAAATTTAAGAATATATTTAAAATTTTTGCCAAAATTCAGGATAAAAAAATATACTTTACTCTATATTCTAAAATGTTGATTATATAGATAGTATTACATAGCATACATAGTTTACCTTCTTTTCTTGGAGATTTGAGTGTATAGCAACAATTAGAACTACAAGGGGATCTTCATTATTATCCATGCTGTAGTTTGTTACTAAAATAGTTATGAATTGAATCCGTGATTTTGGTTAAATGTGGAAAGCATCAAAATTTGCTTAAACACAAATTAAACCTTTTTCTTTGCAGATTACTGTATGCAAAGCTAATAATACAACTAAGGACCATTCACATTTGATTTTCTCATCAGTTGGTGGAGGATGGTCCCCATGATGTTAAACATCATACTTATCATTTCAATACATTTGGATTCCATTTAGAAAATAAAAGTAACTTTTTCGATAAAAAAGTAAGAAATGTGTGAATGAATGTAAAAACAAAAGAAGAATTTTTGCTTCAACTTAATAATGGAAGCAAACATCACTCTATTGGCTACAGGATGCAGTGGACTATACACTTTATGAAAGCATTCAAATATGTCACTGTTTTGGAGGAAAGGACCCAGAAGCATCATGTGAACTTGTCCAGAAGACCAATAAGCATCTCAATTTTGAAGTCAATTTACAATACCATATACTTGGCTAAACTCACTGCAACCTACCACTTCCTTCTTACCATTTTGTGTTCCTCAGAATTTTTAAATTCCAGTGCAAACTACACAACTTCTCTCACCCTTACTTACTTTCTTGCTCTTGTGAACATGGCTGCATCAGTTGTTGGAGGAGCTTTCCTCTCTTCGTTTCTCAATGTTCTTTTCGACAGGCTGTCTGATCCTGAGATCATCAACATGATGCGAGGAAAGAAGGTTGACCAGAAGCTGCTTCAAAAGCTGAAGACCATTCTAAACGTGGTTGAAGCTGTGCTGAATGATGCTGAGAAGAAACAGATCACTGACTCTGCTGTCAAGAGGTGGCTCGAAGATCTCCAAGATGCTGTCTATGATGCTGATGACTTGTTGGATGAAGTCGCCACCAAAGCTGCGACTCAGAAGGATCCACCAGGTAACTTCCTGTCTCGCTTTCTCAATTTGCAAGATAGGGAGATGGTTACTAGGATTGAAGACATCATTGCTAGACTAGAAGATATTGCAAAACACAAAGATATCCTTCGTCTAGAAAAGATTGTAGCCAAGAACATGTCTGGGAGAATCGAATCAACATCTCTTGTTCAAAAGTCTGATGTATTTGTTGGTAGGGACCAAGACAGGGAGGATATAGTCAAATTGTTGTTAGATGATACTAATGATGGTGAACTATCTGTCATCCCTATCTGGGGTATGGGTGGGATCGGAAAAACTACTTTGGCTAAGTTGGTTTTTCATGATGACAAAGTGCAGCAAAAGTTTAATGTTAGAGCATGGGTTTGTGTTGGGGAAGAATTTGATGTTCTTAAAGTGACAAAGACTGTAATAGAGGAAATAACTACTAGTCCCTGTGATATGAATAGCTTAAACTCAGCTCAACAACATTTAAGGAGTAAGCTAACAGGGATGAAATTCTTGGTTGTTTTGGATGACTTTTGGAGTAACAATTACACAACTTGGGCAAATTTTCTGATTCCTTTTAGATGTGGAAGTGAGGGGAGTAAGATCCTTGTGACAACTCGTAGCGAAAAGATTGCAAACATGGTGAAAGGTTTTCATTATCAAGCCTATAATTTGAGTGCGTTGAATGATGAAGATTGTTGGGTAGTGTTTGCAAATCATGCATTTCTTTCTGGAGAGCGTCTAGCTTTTGAAAAAGTTGCCAGAGAGATTGTTAAAAAGTGCAAGGGATTACCTCTAGCTGCTCAAGCACTTGGGAGCTTATTAAGGTCCAAAGATAATGAAAAGGATTGGAAAAATGTTTTGAACAGTGAAATTTGGGAATTTTCTGAAGAGGAAATTGAAATTATTCCTGCTTTGAGGATCAGTTATTACCACCTTCCTTCGCACTTAAAACGTTGTTTTGTTTATTGTTCTTTGTATCCCAAAGACTATGAATTTGATAGAGATGAATTGGTGTTATTGTGGATGGCCGAGGGTCTTTTGCAACAGCCGAGGGGGGGAAGCACTTTAGAAGAAGTTGGCTATGAGTATTTTAGTGATTTAGCATCAAGATCATTTTTTCAACCTTCTCATAATGCTTATGAAACTTCATTTGTAATGCACGATCTCATGCATGATTTAGCAACATTCTATGGTGAAAAGTTCTATTTTAGAACCTTTGAAGTCAAGAATGTACTCAAGCACGATATCAAAACTCGTCATTTGTCATATGTTTTGCACAACAAGGATTCAGTCTCAAAGATCCTGGAAGTATGTGATAGTTTAAAGCATGCAAGGACATTGCTGCAAGTCAATTTGGATGCATATCATGAATTCTCAGAGGGAGTAGTAGTTCCTTGTGACTTACTAGAACAATTGAAGTGCTTACGAGTTTTGTCATTTAAAATTTTTTCAGATGATGAAAACTTGTTGCATCGTTCAATTGGTGAATTGATCCATTTGTGTTATTTGGATCTTTCAGACACATCCATGGTGACTTTGCCCGAGTCTTTAAGTTGCTTGTACAATTTACAAACCTTGAAGTTGAGAAACTGTAGAAATCTTAAAAAGCTTCCTAGCAAGATGCAAAATCTTGTGAATTTGCGTCATCTTGATATTTTTGGCTCTATTTCGGTGGAAGAGATGCCAAAAAAGATGAGCAAATTAAAAGATTTGCAATTTTTAAGTGACTATATTGCGGGCAAACATGAAGAGAATGGGTTCGTAGAATTGGGAGAGCTAGCACATCTTCATGGCTCATTTTGTCTTAAGAAACTAGAGAATGTTAAGAATAGTGTTGAAGCATCGAATGCAAGGATGGATGAAAAAATACACCTGAATGCTTTGGAGTTGTGGTGGTCATCATTTGAAAAAAGTGAGGTTTGTGATTCCCAAAGTGAAAAAGATGTACTTGACAAATTACGTCCTCACAAAGACTTGAAGATGCTAAGCTTATGGGGTTACAGAGGTACGATGTTTCCGGATTGGGTAGGGCAGTGTTCGTACCACAACATGACTTCGTTGGAGATGAGGGGATGCAGGAATTGTTGGGTGCTTCCTTCACTTGGACAGTTACCCGCTCTAACGAGATTGGAGATTTCAGGATTTGATATGGTGAAGAAGATTGGTGGGTCATTCTATAAGGGTGATGGAACTCATCAGCATCAGGAGACACCCTTCCGATCCCTTAAATCTCTGCATTTTGATGATATGCGTTGCTGGGAGGAATGGGAGTCATATGAATGTGATGATGATGATGATGCACCATTTCCGAAACTTGAGACACTTGAGATATGGGATTGTCCTAAGTTAAGAGGAGATTTGCCCACTTTCCTTCCGTCTTTGAAATCACTCCACATTAGAGGATGCGAGGAGATTGGTTGTTATCTGCCAAGAGCTCCCATGATACGCTCATTAATAATATCTGGCAAACAGGAAGCAAGAATGCGGGAGCTACCACTTTCCATGTTGGAGAGACTATGGGTTAATGGAGAGCAGCAGGTGGAGTATGTGTTTGAGGCCATGACCCACACCCAACCAACCTCTCTCAAAGAGCTAGGCATCTCAAATTGCTCATCAGCCATATCATTTCCAGGAGATGCTTTGCCCCCTTCATTGAAACAGTTGCGGATCAATAACTGCAAGAATGTAGAATTCCCAATGCAACACCAACAACATCACTCACTAACGAGTCTTCAAATAGACAACAGCTTCGATTCACTTAGATCCTTCGCGTTGCCAGCGTTCCCAACTCTTTGCTTACTGAGAATGGCAAGATGTGAAAATTTGACATCTCTGGAGGTGTCACAGTCACAGTCCCTCCTATACTTAACAATTTCAGGTTGCCCTAAGCTGGAGAACATAATAAGGCTGCCTGCCTCTTTAAGTGCACTCAGAATCTTCGAATGTCCATTGTTGGGTGAAGTCATAGAGAGGAAGGACCCCCACATTTGGCCATCCATTTCCCACATCCCTGAAATATATGTTGATAGGAGACGGATTGGCAATGACTCAACATCTTAAAAGAGGTAAATCTTTTGCTATCTCTCTATATCCCAAACCCACTTCATCTTCTCCAACATCGTATTCATTCTCTCCTACATAATCTTACTTTCATTTCCAAATTTCTATACCTCATTCAAATTCTGTGTCTCCTACTCTTTTGCGGAAAACACAAAACTGATTCCTCTCTTTTCATACTGTTCATCACCACTCTACTCAATGCCTACTTTTGGGAACTTATAGTATGGGTATACAATTTCCATTTTGGTCTTTTTTTTCCCTAATTTCTTCTTCTTTGTTCTTCATGTATAGGGACATTGAATGATTCTACTGGGACTTATCAATTTAATGCAGTTCGGTTGTGCACCTCCGTTCTTGTAAGGATGCTCCTCTGTCTCTAACATCTCTCTATTGAAGATTGTTTTGTTAATTCAAGGATCATACCTTGAGAATGATGAAATCTTTCCCTTCCATTTTTTACCTTTTCTATTAATGCTTTTTCTTCTTCTTTTTTTCTTACTTCAATCAGCTACTTTTGCACCATGCCTTGTCTTACACCCAAATGGAACGCCGTTCATTACCTTTCTTGGTGTTGGAGAAAGTAGTAATTAATGGAGAGCAGCAGGTGGAGTATGTGTTTGAGGCCATGACCCACACCCAACCAACCTCACTCAGAGAGTTAAGCATCTCAAACTGCTCAACAGCCATATCATTTCCAGGGGATTCTTTGCCCCCTTCATTGAAAGAGCTGTACATCATAGATTGCAAGAATGTAGAATTCCCAATGCAACACCAACAACATCACTCGCTACAGGGATTAGAAATACACAACAGCTGTGATTCGCTTACATCCTTCGCATTCCCACCGTTCCCAAATCTCCAGTCTCTCACAATCGCAAGACATGAAAATTTGACATCTCTGGAGCTGTCACAGTCACAGTCCCTCCTATACTTAATAATTTCAGGTTGCCCTAAGCTGGAGAACATAATAAGATTGCCTGGCTCTTTAAGACAACTCAGAATCAGTGAATGTGGGTTGTTGGGTGAAGGCATAGAGAGGAAGGACCCCCACATTTGGCCATCCATTTCCCACATCCCCGTAATATTTGTTGATGAGAAACTGATTCAATGAGTCAACATCTTAAAAGAGGTAACTCTTTTGCTATCTCTCTATATCCCAAACCCACTTCATCTTCTCCTACATCATATTCATTCTCTCCTACTTAATCTTACTTTTATTTCCAAATTTTGATCCTTTTTATTCCTAATTTCTTCTTCTTTGTTCTTCATGTATAGGGACATTTAATGATTCTTCTGGGACTTGTCAATTTAATGCAGTTCGGTTGTGCACCTCCATTCTTGTAAGGATGCTTCTCTGTCTATTGAAGCTTGTTTTGTTAATTCAAGGATCATACCTTGAGAATGATGAAATCTTTCCCTTCCATTTTTTACCTTTTCTATTTTAATGGTTTTTCTTCTTTTTTTTTCTTATTTCAATTAGCTACTTTTGCACCATGCCTTGTCCTACACCCAAATGGAAGGCCTTTCATTACCTTTCTTCCTGTTGCTCCTGCTTGCTTGCCCGTGCCCTTTGTTGGATTTGGTATAAGTTTATTTTCTTATTATTAATTCTGTTGAATTAAGAAACTAATAAACTCTGTGATCCCAAACATTT
Source organism: Arachis ipaensis (assembly GCF_059453495.1). Lineage (NCBI taxonomy): Eukaryota > Viridiplantae > Streptophyta > Magnoliopsida > Fabales > Fabaceae > Arachis > Arachis ipaensis. Next base: position 121,320,156 of record NC_142437.1, on the reverse strand, counting down.
ATGATTTGAGTTAATGTGTGCTAAGCAAAAATTGTATGAGTTGTTCTAATGTGTTTGTTTCGGTGCAGCAAGAAACAAATTGAAGTGAAGTTGGAGTAGGCTCAATTTGGAGAGCAAGGGAACCAGGTCAAGAATGATTTCACGAGGTGTGGTCTCTGCATCCATACAAAAGCTGAATTCATGGAAGACACCATCCTCATACAAAATCAAAAGTAGAAGTAGATGATGTAGAACAGAATTTCGCTAAGACCGATAGATCAATCAAAATGCAACAAGAGCACCTTCAATGATAAGGATACAGTTGGAGCAGCCTGTCAAAAATAGGCAGAAAGTGTACAAACTTGCAATGTTAAAAGAAAAAAGAGTTTTCATGTCTTCATCATTTCATTCTATTTTAGGATAGCTGATATGAGTTATTCTATTTATAAGAAAGAGAAAGCTTAGAAAGTGAGTATCAATTTCTGTCATGCTAGGATGTGAAAACATCAAGAAAAAGCCATGAGTGGCATTTGAGAAATTTGTTTTTGTATTTGGCTTGAATTGGTATTTGTAACTTGAATTTGTTTATAGTGAAAAGTTCTACCATTTGTTGTGGTGGAGACTGGATGTAGATCCCATTTTGGGATTGAACCAGGATATATCGAGATGTTCATCTTCTCTATTACAGCTTTCATTCACAATATCATTATAACTGTCATTTGCATATTTTCTGCAAAATCATGCGATAATTTTATAAAATATCTCTATCTAATAAAATAAAATTTTAAGCACCAGCTGCCTTTTTCTTTTTGGGCAAATGAAGATGCATTGAGAAAGTTATTATGTTATAAATATGAAGTGCATAGGGCAAAGATTGTGGTAGCAGCAATTTTTGCATGTTAGTACTAAGCAAAGATTAGGCTGAGTTTGGTAATTCTGGTATGGCTGTTATAGGTTAGTTGCGGTTTATAGATTATTTTCTATGTTCTGTATGTAACAGCATAGTACTATAGGTTGATATATAAGCATTAGTGTTATTAATTTTTATTGACATAGAATTGTAATTGTAATTCACTCTCATCAGTAAATTTGTTTTTGTATTTGGCTTGAATTGATAATTGTAACTTGAATTTGTTGAGAGTGGAAAATTCTACATTTTTTGTGATGGAGACTGAATGTAGATCCTACTGTTGGAATTGAACCAGAATATATCGTGATCTTCTCTATTATAGCTTTCATTCAAAATATCATTAAAAATGTTATCTGCAAATCATGTAAAATTGTAAACACTAGCATTTTTTTTAACAAATGAAGATGCATTCAGAATGTTGCTATGTTACGAATATGAAGTGCTTAGGGCAAAAATTGTGGTAGTAGGAGGTTAATTATTATAGTATTCCTCTTCTATTTTGTGTGTGACTGTGACAGCATAGTACTACTACTACAGGTCGATATATAGCATTCCTCTTCTACTTTCAATCCCTTCAATTCTCCTTTCTTTCTCCATTTTCTGATGTTTTTTTTCTTACTTTCAGTCTCTTAAACTATAATTTTGTGTAGGATTGTTGCACTACAAAAGTAAAATAATAAAATTTACAATAGATAGAAACAAAGTTGAAAATCAAATCATATGCTTTGGGTGCAAATTTCATTCCATTCCATAGCTGCATAGCTGCAACACTTAAACCAGGAGCCAAAATGATTAAAAGGTGTCACACATAATCACACATTCCATCCTTTTAAGAGCCATTAATTTAGACAGCATTTAAAATCCATGCCACATTATGATCCTATTTGACAAAACTAATATAAATTGAAAAAGGGTCAAATTTCATGCCATCTCTCTGACATAATCTACACAAAAATTCAAACTCAAACAACACATTTCCATTTTTTCTTTTTTAACATCAAATGCTATGCTCAACTTTACACACAAAAGCATGATATTCTTCTCTCTTTATATTTTGAGTGTGTATAAGTAAAATGAGTTCAAATACTGTTTTTCTTTTTTCATTTTTACAATAACCCAAAACCACCCTATTTATTCCCCATATTCCCATATATATAGCACCCTACACAACCACACATTCACACCCTTAACCAAAGCTTCTACTACACCACTTCTATTTTTCCTCTTAAGCCCTTTACAATGAACAGCCTCAAAAAATCACCATGTTTTCCCTTTATACCAATCCTATTCCATGATTTTTGCACTGATCCTTTTAGCTACACATCTCAATTATTTCATTGAAACCCCAAATTTCAAATCAACAACACAACAAGAAGGGAAAAAACATCTCCATTTCCAAAACCATATCCAATTAGTAGCACATTCAAAATGCAAAGGAACACTCTACCCTGATCTCTGTGTCTCAACCTTATCCACATTCCCAAACCTTGAAACAAGAACAATGCCACAAATAATCTCCAAAGTAGTCAACCACACAGTCCATGAAGTCAAATCTTCATCCAACAACTGCACCACCATAATCAAGAATCTCCAAAACACTCTCAACACAATTGAGAAAAGAGCCTTAGATGATTGTCTCAAACTCTTTGATGACACCATAGTAGAACTCAACACCACCATTCTTGATCTCTCAAAAAATCCATCATCATCATCATCATCATCTTCCAACCAAGATTTGCAAACTCTACTAAGTGGGGCAATGACAAATTTGTACACTTGTCTTGATGGTTTCTCACAAAGCAAAAATGGGAATGCTGTGAGAGGGTTGATAGAGGAGAAAGTGATTGAGATATCACATCATGTTAGTAACTCATTGGCAATGTTGAAGAAAGTGAAGACAAGTTTGAAGAAAGAAGAAGTGTCTGCTGAATATGGAACAATGAAGAAAGGGTTCCCTTCATGGGTTTCTGCTAAGGATAGGAAGCTTCTAGAAGGTGGAAATGTGAATGAAACTAAGATTGATGTTGTTGTGGCTAAAGATGGTTCTGGAAATTTTACTACTATTGGTGAAGCTGTAGCTGTGGCTCCTAATTCCACCACAACCAGGTATATATTATATTATTAAAATTATTTTATACTATATTTAAAGAAAATCATTCATTCCTTTCACTCATTGCATTACATTTTCAGCAAAATCTCATATGAATGATCATTTATAAGAGCTTCGAAGCTGATTTAGCTAAGAAAAATGGCAAGTGTATTTATTTTATTTTGTATATTAAATTAGCACAACTTAAAAATTAACTGCTCTTTTTTTATAACGGCATATTGGACTCTACTAAATATATAAGAATAATGCACTTTATTTACTAATATTTTTATTTTGAAGAATGAAATTAAAATGCAGTAATCAAACTTCTTATCCTTTACTTAATTCAACTTTGACTCATTGTTACACCAATTATGGCTTCTAAAAATTTAACCACATTTTTTAATTTCAAATAACAGAATATGTTTATTTAGTATATAACAATAGATGAATCTAGCCTAATATATCTTTATCTCAAAGTACAAAAAGAATCTTAGGTGTAGAAAAGTACATACAATAAGTGTAATAATAATGCCTTGTTAACATGTTATGATTTAGTTAACATTTTGTTAATTATTAAGTGTGATTATATATACTAGAGTGAGACCCGCGCAATGCGCGGAGAGGTAGATTATTTATACTATATAGTATATTTTAAAAAATGTTATATTAAAAATATTTTAGAGAACATATTATAAATAAATTTTGAATTTATTTATTTTTAAAAAAGACAGGTTATTTATATTAGAGTTATACAAAATTGCATTTTTTTTTATTTTTCGATGGCTACACTTTGTCTTTTCTTGTGGTTTTTTTGTTTGTAAATAATGAAAAAAATAAATGAATGAGAATGAAAAATATATAAAAATGTTATATTAAATTTAAAGAATTTTTGACAATTAGTATAAGAGATTAAGAAATAAAGGGTAGTAAGAGTTTTAATATGTATAAGTTGTAGAATTTGAATATTTGTAACTGAAATTTTTTATAATTATTATTATTATGACACTTTTAATGTATGTTTATTGCATTTAATTAGTACTTAATGTTTCAATTGAATAATAATAGATAAGAATTTTTATTTTAATTTTTTAAAACATTTTACTAAATAGTGATGATGAGTTTGGAAAACTCTAATTTAATTTTGATGATGAACAAACATTATTAAAATATTTAATTACAAAATTATTAATTTGATTTTCATTTAACATATGTTAATTAATAATTTTGTGATACAGGATTAATATTGGGCCGAAAAATATAATTGTTACAGGCCCAAAAACAAGATACACATTCAGCCTTGTTGAATGTCTCTATATGGCTGAATTGTTTATTGTGCTACTTGGGCCAAATTGATCCATTATTGTTCCAAAACCCAACTATGATCTATGTTAAGTGATCCAATACTAGATCCAAAAATTCATCAGGAAAGCAAATATTATCATTTGCCTTTTGCCTCCAACAGATTCCATTTTTCATTAAGGATGGATTTCAAAATTTAACTTGGTAGCATTGGAAACATAAATGAGAGAGATAATATGAGTGACATGATTGATTTGATTAATGCAGCACGCCACTCAAGCAAGGGAAGTAAAAACAATCCCATTAATTTGTTTCATTTCAATTAATTGCTTTTACTTTAACTCTACATTCTCTCATCTTTCCTTCTTCTCTTTCGGTCTTTAACCAGCAACCATGGAAGCTACATCTACACACCGAAGAAAAAGAGAAGAAGAAGCACACCTAAAGACCATCACAATGATGGCAAGAAAACATAAAAAATGTAGTGGCTGAGAATCTTATCACTTGTAGTAAGATTTTGTGATGAGATCTTAGCTTCTCCATACCAAAAATGGAAGAAGGAGATTCGGCCAGCAAGGAGAAAATCTTGGAGGGATGGCTTGTCTCTGATTCTGCTCAACCACTACAGGAAGTAGCTAGAGTGGCGAAGTGATGGAGAAGGCAGAGATTGGAGCAGATGAAGCTATAATCATCATGAAGCATCAAGGGCCAGAAATCCATCTTGGAGAGCAAGCCAAGGATGGAGCGCTCGGATTGATGAAGAGTGATGACCAAGGAAGAACTAGAGGTAATTGCATGTTGGGTTTTGCATGAGTTACCTCTTCTCTCTCTTTGGCCGAACCGATTTCTTGAAGAAGAATAAGAAGTTGGCTTAGTTGTTGGTTCAACTGTGGAGGCTTCCCTCTTCTATAAAAAGGGTGAACAACCACAGTTTGATTCAAGGAGTAAGATTTGAGAGTGCAAGGCATAGAAGTCTCAGAGCTACCTAAGCTAGCAATTTTTCTTCTCCTTCAATATATTCTGTTTAGTATTTTTCTGTTTAATTTTGTCATGTCTTGAGTCTCATGGAAAAAGGCAAACAGTGAGGTTTGTATGAAAGAGCCATAGAGCGGAAAAAGGCAGAGAGTGCAAAATTAAAAGAAAAAGCCATAGATGTCCTTAGAGTTTCTTTGTTCATCTATGTTGTGTTTCATGATTCTGTGGGAATCTCCTTGTAAGTTGGGTTAGCACTTTACAGTCGGTAATCAAGAAGATTATAGTAAAATTCCATCATTGTTGTGATGGAGACTGGATGTAGGCTGCACTGCACTTAGCAACTGAACAAAGATATATCTGGGTGTAATTTTCTCTTTGTTCTACTCCATTTCTATTTCTACTGCACAGGAGCTAAAACCGAAAAATATCTCGTGCCAAGTGACGAGACAAAAATAAAAAGTCTCGTGGTTAGGGACGAGACAAAAATCAAAAAGTCTCCTCAAAGACCAGCAAGTGTTCAGAAAGAAACTGGGGGCTAAGATTCAACCCCCTTCTCTTAGCCACTGAAAACCATCAAGTGATTAGTTAATTTTCATCTAGCAATTTTAGGTATTAACTCTTTCGGTCTGTCATGACCACTGTAAATCCTTCTACAATAAAGAGAATAAGACATGGTCAAAGAATGATAATCTATTCCAAGTAAATTGTGAAAGCAATGCTACACATGTGGAATAACAATTTGAAAAAGAGGAACACGTAAATATAAATTGTGGAAGAAGTACTCCACATGTAAAATAACAATTTATAATTTGATGATGAAATATTGTAATCGATAGTATATAGGAAGCAATAATTTTAAATGCACATTAATTTTGGTTGTGACTGTTGGACAGAACCGTTTATAAAAGAGGAATACATAAACTTGTGCTACTTGCAATGAGTTCACAATTAAAATGTTATTATTTATAACAAATAAATAGGGCTATTGAAAATGATATTGAACAATGAGAAGAGTAAACGGCAAAGTTGAAAATCTTTAGGAAGATACCTGGGACAAATTTCCTATGTTGGCGGTGTTGAATGGTGACGTTGGTCTACTGAGACCCAGAATCGAGCTCTGGCAGAGAAACCGCAAGAGGAGGAATGGAGTTTGTCCTAGTTTCTGTAATTTATGCAATGCGGCTCCGCCGGAGATGGATATCGCGATGTACAATTTGTTTTGAGGAAAAAATAATGGCTCATGGGACCGGAAGAGGATGGAGGAAATAGGATGGGACCGGAAGAAGATGGAGGAAATAAGATTTTGGTACGGAGAGGTGCTAAGAGGGTGAGGATTTGAGAAAGGTAATAAGCTCTTTGGTTTTGAGAGCTTTTTGTTGGGTTAAATGTTAATTTGTATTTTTGTTGTTTTAGAAATAAGGATTGATTTGGAAAAAGTTAATTTGTTGGTTTTTATTGTGTTTTTAGTTGTTTTTTGTGTTTTTTTATGTGAAAATAAAAGTTGATTTGGCAAGATTTGAGTGGTGGATTCTAAAACTTTGCCAAGTAAGCGTTGGTGCTGACATGGCGTTAGGAGAAGAGGAGAAATAACTTAGAAGCAATGTGGGTAAACCTATGTACCTACTTTTATATATTAAGAATAGATTAGGTTTGCGGTTCCGCTAGATAACCAACTAAGGTCCAGCCAACTTCTGCCAACTTTTTAATGGACTAGACTTTGAAGTCCGTCTTAATAAAGGTAAGTTGATATATGTAGATATTTCTTCTGCTAAGCATTATGATATTTTTTTCATACTAAATAGATATTTTTTAATGTACTTTTCAAATTTTTTATATTACAAATGTGGATATTTCTAATTTTTTTAAGAATTATATGTTTTTTTTTAAATCCTATAACTAAATATTTTTTTGTTAAACATTAGGATATTTTTTTATATATTAAATAGATATTTTTTTTATATATTTTTACAATTATTCAAAAGCAGCTCGTGCTCCACACCACTCCTTCTTCCATATTAGCCTATGACTTTGATACCACCACAAAAATAGAATTCAAAACAATGTCCTGAAAAAAGAATTATATATACACAAACAAATTCAAAATTGAAAATTATGGTGGGTGGTATTTGGGTGATTAAAAGTGAGGACACTCACTTTTTTTCATTCAAATCCTAACCTAATGTCATCAATTTTCATTTCATAAATCTACATGATGATTTGGTGTATACATAAGTAAGATTGAATCTATTTCCTTAATAGAATAATCGCTTCAAGGAAATTGAAATGATCATTGTAACCAAAAATGGCATCAGAATACAAAGATCAACTCGGTTGTTTACTTGAAATTTTTTCAAGATTCGACATGGACAACGACGGTAGCTTAACGATTCTAGAACTCGCCGCGCTCTTGCGTTTTCTAGGGATCAATCCCATGGGGAACCAGATCCACTTGTTGTGGACGAACATGGAGGTTAACGGCAATGGCTACGTCGAATTGGAAGCGGCGGTGGAGTCGGTGCCGAGACCGAAGACCATGCCGGACTTGACGTACTCAACGACTTTGTCAACGGCAAACTTCTTGAGGTCGTCTTATGTGAGGGGAGGGATGGAGAGGGTCTGACGAGAAAAAAAATTTGTGAGTGTCGTTGTTGAGATGTGTAGGTTAATATGGAAGAGAAAGAAAACGTTTTTATAGTTTTTAATTATGTTTACTTAATCAATTTTTAATTATTTAAATTTTGAATTTAAAAAATTTAAAATTAATTATTAATAATTATAATTAATTGAGTTGTTCAAATTCTTATCTAATTACACACTTGTATAATTAATTGAGTTGTTCAATTCTTACCTAATTAGACACTTGATTGTCTATACTTTTCCATTAGGTTTGTGATATACATAAAAAGTGGAGCATTCACTTCGAGAATGTGGAAGTAATTAGAAAGAAGACTAATTTGATGTTTATTGGAGATGGCATTGGAAGGACCATTGTCAAGGCAAGTAGGAATGTTGTTGATGGCTGGACCACTTTTCAATCAGCTACCGTTGGTAACCATTTTTCTACTTTAATTTCTTCTATTTATTAATTATTTCAGTTTTTTATTAATTTTTTGTAGAGTGAAGTATTAAAAATATTTACTAACGACTAAGTTGCATGGTGGTAAAATAATTTTTAGATTTTTCTTTAAAATTGTTAGTTACAAAAAAGTTTAATTATTCTAGTAGTTCCTATAATTTTATTAAATTTATAATTAAGTTTTTATATATTTTTTTAAATTGAATTCTTATAGATTATATTACTTTTAATTTTATAATTAGATTATTCTTAGTGTAAAAAATATTAGAGTCAGTTAATTAAATATTTCTTCACAAATTGAAGGTATTCATAATTAAAAATCTAATTAGATTTTTGACCGCATGTATTTTAGGAGAAATCTTCTATTAATTTTAATGTTTTTGACATGAAAATAATCTAATTATAAAATTAAAAGCAATATAAGGACCCAATTAAAAAAAAAGTATATAAATAATTAAAAATTTAGTAAAACGATAGAGATCAATAGAATAATTAAATCTTATAAAAATTCATATATATTGTTAAAAATTTATTAATATTTGGTAGGTTTAGTTTTATTTTTTTATAATTCACCCTTATTCAAGTTGCCATGCTTTTGTTGTCTCTTCTATATTTTTTTTAAAAAATTGTTCCCTATTTAATTTGTCTTTAACATAACAGCCACACCTCCTCATAATAATAAACCAATTTTCAAACTTTAATAAGCCATTTCATGAATCTCACTTGTGATTAATGACAAGGGCCTGCACCAGTTTTTGTTTTCTTCCCTTTAATTTTTTAATTATTGTATAAAGAGTTATGCTAGGTGTACATCAAAATTAGCCACCAAAGTCAGTCACCAGTATAAAATATATGTTGGAATATAAATATACATTAAAAATAAACTAAACTACACATATATTTATACATAAATACATTAGTGGCTGATTTTGGTGTACAAATAACATTTTTGTTGTATAAAATATATATGAAATAATTCGCACCAATATGTATGTCTCATATCCAATAATGAACTAAATATAGATTTATGAAAATGATCATAAATTAATAATGAGCTCACATGTTATCTCAACAATGATACTGAAATCCTTGATTTTGGTTGATGAACTTTTATAGTAAAACAAATTGTTGAGAAATTATTTTAAATAATATATTGGTTTGAACTCTGAACATATATACACGGGCACCATTGGGTTTCTCAAAGGCATCTTGCAAAATTATAATAAGATATAAATTATTGATATTTCAAAATCTTATGAACATTATATCAAAATCTTAAGAAGTTAATTAAATTTTGCATGGAAAGAAATTTCCTGTTATATAATTTATTTACAACAATAAAATCCTCTCTTTTGAATCTAGAAACAACACATGATAAATAATAATAGAGGGTTCTATAGTTTCAATAACCCAGCTTATTATAGGTAGAGCCTAGAAAGTAAAATGCTACATATCTTTTATTGTGGGACACTTCATCACTTGCTTAAAATTTAGAGAAATAATATAACCACGAAAAGTCTAAAGGAAAAAAAGGCTATGCCCTTTTAAAATTATAGGCTATATGGTCCATATGATTCCATGCATAGTATAGTATAGATGTACAAAATTTCCCTGCCAATCATTACATAATAAAACACCATTAGATTAGATTATATATATATTGCGTAGGATAATTAACAATAATATTTGGTAGACAAAAAAATTAGTTAAAACAGTCAATTTATTTTATGTAATATTTATTAATTATTATTATTATAATTAATAAATACTGAATAAAGTAAGTTTAGAATATTTTTTATTTTTTTAGCATTATCGGATAATTAAATTATAAAAGGCAAACTTTTATGAGGGTGAGACATTTCTTTGTTCATGGTCATTTAATCTACTTCATCAACAATGAGTAAAATGTTAACAAATTTTGCTTTAATAGTACCAGGTTATGACATATATATTGACCCACACACGTTCTACCTAGCTGTGTTATGTGCCTTAGGTCACACGTTATATATTATCTTTAGCTGACAAAACATAAAAATAAAATAAAAATAAGTTAAAAGAAAAATAATTACCTCTTTATGGTGGAACGTTAGATTCTAATTTAACCAACTTTATTAGATGTTATACTAGAGCTGTAATTTTTAAACATTGTCATATCCTTATACCTGCATTATATCATGCTGTATCCCATACTTAATAATTCAAGTTTAGAGGAAAAAATCAAAGTGATTAGTACTCTTTTCTAGACTAGATTAATGACATGAAACCAATTATTTCTTTAATGCAGGTTTGATAACAGTAACACAGAAAGATTAATGGAAATCATGTCTGAAGAAGAAAAAAGGGAATTTGGATTTGATGTAAAGGCAATAGATTGGAAAGATTATATCACCAATGTTCATATACCAGGTCTAAGGAGACATGTCATGAAGGGAAGGGGAATGGGTAGTTAGTGACTTACTTTGTGCTATGTAATCACCTGTCATATTCTCCAAAAACTTTTATGTATACACACTTTCCCTTGTTACCTTGAACACACTGAGAGTGTGGTAACAAGTTCAACTACAAGGGAATCTTCATTATCCCATGCTGTAATTTATTGGTATAATAATCATATTTCTGTAATCTATTACTAAATAGAGTGTTTAATCTTGTTAAGCCTTCTTGACATTTGTTACCAATCAATTTTTATCTTTATTCCATATTATTTTATTTAACAATATTAAACTAAAAATTGACAAATCAGTTTGAGTTTCCTAACCCAAATTTTGAGTGACCAAACAGGCCTCATCATCAGTTTCAAAGTTGTAAAATGTTATAAAAAAATTATTTGAATACAGATCATGTTACATAATACTAAATAATATCATTTAAGAATACAAATATTGGAAGAAACCAATGAGAGCACTGAAACATGTCATTGTTTTCCAGGAAGAGAGCATGAAGCATCATGTGAACATGCCCCAAAGGCAATGAGAATGTGCAAAGTCAATGTCTTTTTTTTTTTTTGGAAGAAAAAGTCAATGTTCTTTTGCTACATGGAAAATAAAATATATCAGCACCACCATATATTACTTCATTGAACCTGCTACTACTACTTCCTTTACCTTCACTGCAAACTATAATCCACTTTGCTTTGTTTTATTTCTTATAATCGTGAGATCATCATGGCTGCAAGATTTGTGGGGGAAGCTTTTCTCAACTCTGCACTTGGTACTATTTATGAGATGCTGATTTCACCTTTACTTGTCAACCTCATCCAGAGAAAGAAGCTTAACCGGAAGCTGGTTGAGAAGTTGGAGACAGTTCTGAAAGCTGCTCATGCTGCAATCAATGACGCTGAGCGGAGGCAGATTGAAGAGGAAGCAGTGAAGGACTGGCTGGACAGGCTGAAGAATGCTGTGTACGATGCTGAAGATGTACTGGATGAAATAACCACCAAAGCTGCCACTCAAAAGGATCCAGGTAACTCCCTGTCTCGCTATGTCAATTTGCATGATGATGGTGAGATAGTAACCAAGATAGAAGATATCATTGCTGCTTTAGAGTTAATTGTAAAAGAGAATGATAGTCTTGGCTTGAAAGAGATACCAGTGGAGGACATGTCATGGAGAATCCCATCAACATCTCTAATTGATGCGCGTGAAATATATGGCAGGGACCAAGATAGGGAGGTCATAGTAAAATTGTTGCTAGATGATACTAATGATGGTGAAATATTCGTGATTCCTATTGTCGGTATGGGTGGAATAGGAAAAACTACTTTGGCTCAGATGGTTTACAATGATGACCAAGTGCAACAAAAATTTAATATTAAGGCATGGGTTTCTGATGGGAAAGAAGAATTTGACGTTCTTAAGGTGACAAAGACTGTGTTGGAGAAAGCATCTTCTTGTTCTTGTAACTCTAATGAGTTAAACATAATTCAGGAGAGTTTGAAGGAAGTCCTAGCAGGGAAGAAGTTATTGGTTGTTTTGGACGACATGTGGAGTAACAATTATGATGCTTGGATAAGTTTTCTAAAGCCTTTTAAATCTAGTAATGAGGGCGTTAAGATTCTTGTAACAACCCGTCTTGATTCCACTGCTGATATGGTGAAAACTATTCCAACTTACAATCTGAGTTTGTTGGGTGATGAACACTGCTGGTCAGTGTTTGCAGATCATGCATGTCTTAATTCTGTTGAATCCCATAGCCGTTCTGCTTTAGAAGTAGTTGGTCGAAGAATTGTCAAAAAGTGTAATGGGTTAGCTTTGGCTGCTCAAACACTTGGAGGTTTATTAAGAGCAAAAAAAGAAGTAGAGGATTGGGAGTTTATATTGAAGAGTGAAATTTGGGAACTTCCGGAAAAAAATAGTGGGATTCTTCCAGCATTAAGAATCAGTTATCACTACCTCCCTTCGTACTTAAAACGTTGCTTTGTTTATTGTTCTTTATACCCAAAAGACCATGAATTCAAAAGAGATGAATTGGTGTTACTGTGGATGGCAGAAGGTCTTTTGCAACAACCAAAGAGTGGAAGTACTTTAGAAGAAGTTGGTTATAAATATTTTAATGATTTAGTTTCTAGATCATTTTTCCAACATTCTAACAATTTCAGAAATTCATTTGTAATGCACGACCTCATGCATGATTTAGCAATATTGTATGGTGGAAAGTTCTTTTCTAGAACCTTTGAACTCGAAAATGCAGACAAGCATGATGATAATCCTCGTCATTTTTCATATAATCTTGGCATCAATAATTCATTCTCAAAGATCTTGGAAACATGTGATAGTTTAAAACATGCAAGGACATTGTTGGAAATCAATCTTAATACATGGCATGATTCCTCAAAGGAAATTGGTTCTTGTAATCCTTGTTGCTTACTTGCACAGTTGAAGCATGTAAGGGTTTTGTCATTTAATTTTTTTCCTCTTCAGCATGATTCAGTGCTCAATTCAATAGGTGATTTGATTCATTTGCGTTATTTGGATATCTCCGGTGCACCTATCATGACATTGCCTGAGTCAATGAGTAACTTGTATAATTTACAAACATTGAAGTTGAGTAAATGTAGAAGACTAGAAAAGCTTCCAACCAACATGCAGGAACTTGTAAATTTGCGTCACTTGGATCTCTCTGATATGCCTATTGTGGTATTGCCCGAATCATTGAGCAACTTGTATCATTTACAAACATTGAAGTTGAGCAGATGTAGAGGACTAAAGAAGCTTCCAGACAAGATGCAAGATCTTGTAAATTTGCGCCATCTCCATATTGAAGATACTAATTTAGAAGAGATGCCAAAAGGGGTAAGCAAATTAAAAAAATTGCAATTTTTAAGTAATTATATGGTGGGAAAGCTTGAAGAGAATGGAGTTGGGGAATTGGGAGAATTAGCACATCTTCATGGGTCATTGTGTATTGAGAAATTAGAGAATGTTAATAATAGTGGTGAAGCATTGAATGCAAGGATGGATGAAAAAATACACCTGAATGCTTTATATTTGACCTGGTCATCATTTCAAGAAAGTGATATTGTTGATTCCCAAATCGAAAAAGATGTGCTCGACAAATTACATGCTCACAAAGAGTTGAAAGAGCTAAGAATCAGTGGTTACAGGGGTGCAGTATTTCCAGATTGGATAGGACACTTTTCATACCACAACATGGCTGAATTGGAGCTGAAGGGATGTAGGAATTGTCTGGTGCTTCCTTCACTTGGACAGTTACCCTCTCTTATGCAATTGAGGCTTTCAGGATTTGATATGGTGAAGATGCTTGGTGCTGAATTCTATAAGGCTGATGGAACGGATCATCATCAGGAGACACCCTTCCGATCTCTCAAATCTTTGTCAATTTTTGATATGTCTTGCTGGGAGGAATGGGTGTCATTTGAATGTGATGATGATGCACCATTTCCTCAACTTGAGCAACTTTCCATATGGGACTGTCCTAAATTAAGAGGAGATATGCCAACTTCCCTTCCATCTTTGAAAACACTATATATTTCAGGATGCAAGCAGCTTGGTTGTTATCTCCCAAGAGCTCCCATGCACCAATTAAAAATATATGGTACACAAGAAGCAAGAATGCAGGACCTACCACTTTCGATGTTGGAGCAACTATCCGTTGATGGAAAGCAGCAGGTGGAATATATCTTTGATGCCATGACCCATACCCAACCAACCTCTCTCACAAAGTTATACATATCAAACTGCTCATCAGCCATATCATTTCCAGGGGATTCTTTGCCCCCTTCATTGCAAGAGCTTTACATCACACGTTGCAAGAATGTAGAATTTCCAATGCAGCACCTACAACATCACTGGCTACAGAGATTAGAAATAGACAACAGCTGTGATTCACTTACATCCTTCGCATTGTCAGCGTTCCCAAATCTCAAGTATCTCACAATTGCAAGACATGAAAATTTGACATCTTTGGAGGAGCTGTCACAGTCACAGTCCCTCCGACAATTATGGGTTGAAGAATGTCCTAAGTTGGAGATCATAAGGTTGCCTGCCCCTTTAAGGGAACTTAGAATCAATAGATGTCCGTTGTTGGGTGAAGGCATAAAGAGGAAGGACCCCCACATTTGGCCAGCCATTTCCCACATCCCCCACATCCAAGTTGATTGGATTCGGATTCACAATGATTCAACATCTTAAAACAGGTAACTGCACCAACATCATATTCATTCTTTCATATATTATATTCTTATGATAGTTTTATTCTCATATTTTAATACTGAGTTTCTTCAACCCATTTTTTTTATGTAATAAAGTCATGTGTCTAATTTAGTTGTCATGATATCAAAATGGAACTCTGAGATACACCTTTTGAGCAAGTTTTCACTTTTCACTTTTGAGTAGCATTATATGGCTGCTAGTGCATCATAAGTTCATAACCCATAATTCAATTAGCCCATCTTCTATGGTGGAGCTATCACACTGCTACTTCCACTTTTTAAGCTTCTTGTCATCATTGGACAATTGCACAACCAAACAATAAAACATTTAGTCGCTTTTTTTCGCAGGAAGCATGTCAGCATAAGGAGTTTGGTTGATATTCTCTGCAGTTGACAGTTATAATTTTGTGAATAACTTTGTGATTTTAGGACAAAATGGTATGTCTATTGTAAGAAAGAAACATTTATGCCCCCAACTACAAATTCCTATATTTGATTTGCTCCAAGCCTCCAATACATTCCTAAATCCTAATCACTTTCCTAATTTTGTTGCGGTAACAGCTTTTTGAGCTGCCATCACGACCCCCCTCTTGTTCTTTGCTTATCCATATCCTCCGCTGCCAATTCAAAGCTGAGTTTCATGCTGCTTTCACCGGTCTTGCATTGAGAATTGTAAGCAACTTTTCATCCTTTCATTGCATCCATATTTGTTTCATTTTTCTTCTTCCATAATGTGGAAAACTTAAACGTTTACTCTATTTCTTCTTAGTATGGACATACATAAAATGGAAGAAATATATTCTAGGAATACAAAATATTCATTTCAGTCACAGAATGATGTCTTGGGGTGCTTAATTAATGTCATACTTTATCAAGGTAAAGTTACTCATTATTTCATTGCATGTAGCTATTTCCTAAGATTAATTTTATTGGCAATGTTACCTCTGAATTTTGTTCGGTCTTGGATAATAAATACAGAGCTTTTCAAATGCCTTAGACAAATCCATGAAAAATCCTACAAAGCCTTTATGTTGAGCAAGCTAGTACCTGTAGTAGGCAACATTTGCGAATCGAATCTTGGACTAGATGAAGATTCTTCCAATGTTATTATGGATGAGGTAGATGTAATTGTAAATTCTGCAGCTAATACAACATTTGATGAAAGGTTAGTGCAATAATTTCACAACAAGAAGTTCCAACCAATTTTAATATTGAGTTATTCATTGTAATAATTCGACTAGTATGATCAGATATGATACTGCTATCAACATAAACACCAAAGGACCGTGTCGCCTTATGAGCATTGCCGAAAAATGCAAGAAGCTTAAGCTCTTTCTGCATGTTTCAACAGGTAAAAAGATAATAAGGGCTAAAAAATCAAGTAATAATCATTTGCTAATTTTTATTACATTATTAACCAAAGAAAACTTTCTTCCATTATGCAGCTTATGTCAATGGACAAAGACAGGGAAGAATTATGGAAAGACCATTTAGCATTGGAGACTGCATAGCTAGAGAAAAATCCATATCTGAAATTCCACAAAGTTTTCTTCCAGCATTGGACATCGAAGGCGAAATAAACATGGTTTCGAATTACAATGGGAACATTGAAGACAACTTACTAGCTCAAAAGATGAGAGAGATGGGTCTAGAAAGGTAGGTGGAGTCCTTTAGTTTTCTGTGTTCTCTTCATTGTTAACCAAAATCAAAAAAGTAAAAAATACTACTTTGTCACAAAATTCTTGACCAATTTGGAATTGTTTGTCTAAATTTTTGTTATTTTGTTTTCTTAACAGGGCTAGAAGATATGGGTGGCAAGATACTTATGTGTTCACAAAAGCTATGGGAGAAATGATGATTGATAAATTGAGGGAAGATATTCCAGTTGTTGTAATTCGTCCAAGTGTTATAGAAAGCACTTTTAAAGAACCATTTCCTGGATGGATGGAAGGAAATAGGTATGTCAAATAATGGTAGGGCGAATATTTTCATATTTTCAAGAACAACCATGCTACATATACACCAAATACATAGTGGCTGATTTTTAGTGTGCACATAGCATTTTTGTTTCACGAATGTGAAAATATTTCTGTCTTTGGTATAATACTTTAAAAATATTTTCAAGAGTGTTACATTTCTGAGAACAAGTTTTACCTAGGATTCCACAAAAATAGTCTCATCTATATCAAATTGTTACATTCTACCTACCAAAGGCTCTAGAAGATACATGCTTTAGAAATCTATTCCCAGAAATAAGAAGGAAAAGGAAGCAATTCATCTACCAAGCACCTTTGAATAACCTAATAATAGCAATGACATTTGCATGATAGAACTAACAATTTTTTTGTCAACTTTTTAGGATGATGGATCCAATAGTTCTATGCTATGGGAAAGGACAGCTAACAGGTTTCTTGGTAGATCCAAATGGGGTACTTGATGTGGTAAGTGAAACTAATATAATTGCATTATAATAGAATTCTTTACTAGGAAAGAAAAACACAGAAAAAATTTAATTCATAAACTCAGGTTTTTTAATAACTCTTAAACTAACAATGACTAATATGCTTTCATAGGTTCCATCTGACATGGTTGTTAATGCAACCTTGGCAGCAATGGCAAGACATGGAATGGATCAAAAGCGAGATATCAATGTGTATCAAATTGCTTCATCTGTAGTGAACCCTTTGGTGTTCCAAGACCTTGCAAGATTGCTCTATGAACATTATAGCTCCTCTCCATGCATTGACTCAAAGGGTAGGCCAATTCAAGTTCCATTGATGAAGTTGTTTAGCTCCACAGAGGAATTCTCTGGCCACTTATGGAGAGATGCTATTCAGAAGAGTGGACTCACAGCTATGGCCTCATCAAAGGGGAAGATGTCTCAGAAACTTGAAAATATTTGTAGAAAATCAGTGGAGCAAGCAAAGTACTTAGCCAATATTTATGAACCATACACATTTTATGGTGGAAGGTTAGATTCTAATTTAACCAACTTTATTAGATGTTATACTAGAGCTGTAATTTTTAAACATATATCCTTGTATCTGCATTATATCATGAAGTATCCCATACTTAATAATTCAAGTTTAGAGGAAAAAATCAAAGTGATTAGTACTCTTTTCTAGACTAGATTAATGACATGAAACCAATTATTTCTTTGATGCAGGTTTGATAACAGTAACACAGAAAGATTAATGGAAATCATGTCTGAAGAAGAAAAAAGGGAATTTGGATTTGATGTAAAGGCAATAGATTGGAAAGATTATATCACCAATGTTCATATACCAGGTCTAAGGAGACATGTCATGAAGGGAAGGGGAATGGGTAGTTAGTGACTTACTTTGTGCTATGTAATCACCTGTCATATTCTCCAAAAACTTTTATGTATACACACTTTCCCTTGTTACCTTGAACACTATGAGACTTTGGCAACAACTTCAACTACAAGGGAATCTCCATTATCCCATGCTGTAATTTATTGGTATAATAATCATATCTCTGTAATCTATTACTAAATAGTGTTTAATCATGTTAAAACTTTCTTGACACGTGTTATCACTCAATTGTTTTCTTTATTCCGCTTTATTTTTTTTTTAACAATATTAAAATGAAATAGAGTTCATAAATTGAGAAATGAATTTGAGTTTCCATACCTAAATGTCGATTGACCAATCTAAACAGGCACAAAAGTAAATTTAGAATCATGTTTCTTTCAGAATGAAGCTTAGAAATAGATACATGGGGTACATTTGATTTGAAAGTACATTACTTTTTTTTCATGCAATAATTTAAGCAAGTAGGACAAAGGCAATAATGCAGATTACTGTATAGCTAATAAAGTAATAAGATCATAATTATCAGTGGAGGAGCGGCCTCAATAATTAAAACAACATAATTATCATTGATGTGCTTTTTCAACATTTCTGAAAAAATTTGGATTCCATTTAGAAAAATAAAAGTATCTTTTTGTAATAAACATTAGAAAAAGTAAGAAATGTGTGAAAGAATGTCATGCAAACATTCTCCTATTTGCTGTTGGATGCCGTGTGGACCATACACTTTATGAAAGCACTCAAACATGTCACTGCTTTGGAGGAAGAAAGCAAGAAGCATCTTGTGAACTTGCCCGGAAGAGCAATAAACATTTGAAGTCAATATAATTTTGATACAAAAACATTTATCAGTACCACACCATATACCTCATTACAAGCTACTACTTGCTTACCCTTTGTGAGAAATCTGAGTTGAGTGCAAACACAAACTACAAACCACTTCCTTGTTCCATACTTTCTTGATCTTGTGAACATGGCTGCAGAACTTGTTGGAGGAGCTTTTCTCTCTTCTTTCCTCAATGTTCTTTTTGACAGGCTGGCCAATGATAAGTTTGTCAACTGGATCCGAGGAAAGAAGCTTGACCAGAATCTGCTTGGAAGGTTGGAGAATATTTTGAACGTGGTTGAAGCTGTGCTGAATGATGCTGAGAAGAAACAGATCACTGACAATGCTGTCAAGAGGTGGGTCAAAAATCTTCAAGATGCTGTCTATGATGCTGATGACTTGTTGGATGAAGTATGCACCAAAGCTGCCACTCAGAAGGATCCAGGTAACTTCCTGTCTCATATCTTCAATTCACAAGATAGGGATATGGCTGTGACTAGGATTGAAGAAGTCATTGCTAGATTAGAGGATATTGCGAAACACAAAGATATCCTTGGTCTGGAAAAGATTGCAGCGAAGAACATGTCAGGGAGGATTCCATCAACCTCACTAGTTAAAAAATCTGATATGTTTGTTGGCAGGGACAGAGAGAGGGATACCATAGTGAAATTGTTGTTAGATGATACTAAAGATGGTGAAATATCTGTGATTCCCATCGTGGGCATGGGTGGGATAGGAAAAACTACTCTGACAAAATTGGTTTATAATGATGTCAGAGTGAAACAAAAATTTCATGTTAAAGCATGGGTTTGTGTTGGTGAGGAGGAATTTGATGTTCTTAAGATGACAAAAATTGTGATAGAGAAAACTGGTAGTTCTTGTCACTCGAATGATTTAGATACAGTTCAAAATCATTTGAAGGATAAGCTAGAAGGGAAGAAATTCTTGGTTGTTGTAGATGATGTATGGAGCAGTAATCGTGAGGGTTGGGAAAGTTTTCTAACTCCTTTTGAATGTGGAAGTGAGGGAGGTCATATTCTTGTAACATCCCGCCTTAATTCAGTTGCTTCTATGGTGAAAACTAATCATATTCAACCTCTCAATTTGAGTTTGTTGCATGAGGAAGATTGTTGGTTAGTGTTTGCAAAACATGCATTTTTTCCTACTGAGTCTAGAGACCGTTCCGCTCTAGAAATTATTGGTAGAAAAATTGTTCAAAAGTGTAAAGGGTTACCTTTGGCTGTCCAAACACTTGGGGGCTTATTAAGGACAAAAGATCATGAGAGGGAATGGATTGATGTTTTGAATAGCGAGATTTGGGAGTTTTCAGAAGATGAGAGTAGTATTCTTCCAGCATTAAGAATTAGTTATTACTATCTCCCTTCGTACTTAAAACGTTGCTTTGTTTATTGTTCTTTATACCCAAAGGATTACGAATTCAGAAGGGAGGAACTGGTGTTATTGTGGATGGCAGAAGATCTTTTGCAGCAACCAAAGAGTGGCAGCAGTTTAGAAGAAGTTGGTTATAAATATTTTACTGATTTAGCTTCAAGATCATTTTTTCAACATTCTAACTCTGGTAAAAATTCATTTGTGATGCACGATCTCATACATGATTTAGCAATATTCTATGGTGGAAAGTTCTTTTCTAGAACCTTTGAACTAAAAAATGCAGCCAAGCATGATGCTTATCCTCGTCATCTTTCATATAAACTTTGCATTAGTGATTCGCTCTCAAAGTTCTTGGAGGCATGTGATAATTTACAACATGCAAGGACATTGTTGAAAATAAATGTTGGTACCCCCCATGATTCCTCAAATGAAATTGATCGTTGTCGCTTACTTGCACAGTTGAAGCACGTAAGGGTTTTGTCATTTAACTTTCATCCTTTTGAGCATATTTCATTTTCATTGCCGGATTCAATAGGTGATTTGATCCATTTGCGTTATTTGGATCTCTCTGGTACACCTATCGTGACATTGCCTGAGTCCATGAGTAACTTGTATAATTTACAAACATTGAAGTTGAGAGAGTGTGGAAACCTGAAAAAGCTTCCAAGCAAGATGCAAGATCTTGTAAATCTGCGCCATCTCGATATTACAAAGACTAAGTTAGAAGAGATGCCAAAAGGGATGAGCAAATTGAAAGAGTTGCAGATGTTAAGTTACTATATTGTTGGCAAGCATGAAGAGAATGGGATTGGGGAATTGGGAGAACTTGTAAATCTTCGAGGGTCATTTAGTATTGAGAAATTAGAGAATGTGGCTGATAGCAGTGAAGCTTGGAAGGCAAGGATGGTTGATAAGAAATACATCACTCATCTATATTTGTGGTGGTCATCAGGTGAAGATAGTGATATTGTTGATTCCCAAATCGAAAAAGATGTACTTGCCAAATTAGAACCTCACAAAGACTTGAAGAGGATAGTCATCTGGGGTTACAGAGGTACGATGTTTCCGGATTGGGTAGGGCAGTCTTTGTACCACAACATGACTGAGTTGGTGCTGAGTCGATGCAGGAATTGTTGGGTGCTTCCTTCACTTGGACAGTTACCCTCTCTGGAGACGCTAGTCATTAAAGAGCTCGACAAGCTGAAGAAGATTGGTGGGTCATTCTATAAGGGTGATGGAACTCGTCAGCATCAGGAGACACCCTTCCGATCCCTTAAAATTCTCATTATTGAAGAACTTCCTTGCTGGGAGGAATGGGAGTCATATGAATGTGATGATGATGATGATGCACCATTTCCGAAACTTGAGAAGCTCCGTATTTCTGACTGTCCTAAGTTAAGAGGAGATTTGCCCACTTTCCTTCCGTCTTTGAAATCACTCCACATTTCAGGATGCGAGGAGCTTGTTTGTTATCTGCCAAGAGCTCCCTCTATCCTCAATTTAGAAATAGATGGCAAACAGGAAGCAAGAATGCGGGACCAACCACTTTCCATGTTGGAGAAAGTAGTAATTAATGGAGAGCAGCTTGTGGATTCTCTGTTTGAGGCCATGACCCACACCCAACCAACCTCTCTCATAGAGCTAGAGATCTCAGGGTGCTCATCAGCCATATCATTTCCAGGGGATTCTTTGCCTCCTTTATTGAAACAGTTGCGGATCAATAACTGCAAGAATGTAGAATTCCCAATGCAACACCAACAACATCAGTCACTAAGGAGTCTTGGAATAGACAACAGCTGTGATTCGCTTACATCCTTCACATTGCCAGCGTTCCCGAATCTCAATGATCTGAGAATTGAAAGATGTGAAAATTTGACATCTCTGGAGCTGTCACACTCACAGTCCCTCCAATACTTGGTAATTGCAGAGTGCCCTAAGCTGGAGAAGATAATAAGGCTGCCTGGCTCTTTAAGGGAACTCAGAATCAGAAAATGTGGGTTGTTGGATGAAGGCATAGAGAGGAAGGACCCCAATTCCCACCTCCCCGTAATATTTGTTGATGGGAATATGATTGATAATTACTCAACATTTTAAAACAGGTAACTCTTTTGCTATCTCTCTATATCCCAAACCCACTTCATCTTCTCCAACATCGTATTCATTCTCTCCTAAGTAATCTTTTTTTTATTTCCAAATTTGTAGTCCATGGGTACTTTAGCTTTTTGAATTTGTTTTTTCTCCCCATTGGACTGTTTTACCCCCTTTATTTGTTTCTTCTTCCTTTTTTCTTCATGTATAGGGACATCTATTGATTCTGCTGGGACTTGTGAATTTACTGCATTTGGGTGCTGCACCTCCATTCTTGTATTCTTGTAAGTTGTAAGGATGCTTCTCGTTGGATACCAATTTAAAATTCTTATACAATATGGACAATGAAATATAAAGTATTTTTTAAATAAATTAAAATTATATTTTAATATTTTATTGATATTAAAATATAAGAGGAATGTTAGGGAGCAGTAATTTTTGGAATTTATCGTTATCAAATAACTATCAATAAAATTTTTAATGGTGTGAGATTGGTGTGAGTTTCATTTAATAATTCACTTTTCTTTGCTAATTACATGTCGGTCAGAATTTGATAAAGTTATTGGCCCCTAGACTTTTTTAAAATATAAATTAAAATTTTAATTATTTTTAATATTTTTTAAATTACATAAAATATTTAAAATATTATTTTATTTTAATAATTAATAATATTTTAAAAATATGTCAAGAATAAGGCTAAATAACTTCGAAATATGTCTAACATGCAAATACCACGAATCCGTAAGGATGTGTGCTTCATAGGGGTAGCGGCTCTTCAAAATCTCATGTTTGAAATCTGCAATAAACAAATATAGGAAATCTTTGGGATGAGATAACAACTATGAATAAGGATCTTGCCTTTCATCCCATGTGCATGACGTGGCCTATTTTAATGGAGTCACAAACAACTTAGCATAAGCATAAAATTCATCAGTGTTTTTGTTTTCCTTCTAATTTTCCACAAAATTCTTAGATTATTGTTTCTTCTTTTCCTCCCAGATAACATGGTAAAACTTGGGCCTGTATTGTGATCTGAAAAAGCTTCTACTCAACTCAAGGAAGAAATGAAGGTTGACTAGTCGAGGCAAATTTCGTTGTCATGACTCATGATAACAAAAAGGGAACTCTGAGGCATGCCTTTTGAGTAGAATTATAACAGAAATGAAGGCTTCTTAGTGTATCATAACTCATAATTCGATTGGCTCATTTTATATAAGCATCTTTTCATCATTAAACTATTGCACAACAAAATAGTGAAGAAGAGTTTGGTTTACATTCTTTGCAGCTGAAAATGAAGAGTTTAAGATTAAAGGTATGTCTATTGAAAGGGGAAAAAAAAAAGGTTTATGCCCCAAACTATATATTCTGTCCTTGAATTGCTCCAACACATTTCTAAATGCTAATCACTTTCCTACTTTTGTTGCAGGAATTGCTTTTTGGGCTGCCTTGACCACTTTCCTCTTGCTCTTTGCTTATCCATATTCTCCACTTCCAAGTAAAAGCAGAGTTTCATACTTCTTTTGCTGATCTTGCCTTGAGGATTTTCAGCAACTTTTCACCCTTTAACATCCATATTTGTTTTATTTTCTTCTTCCATAATGTGAACGAATGTATACATTATTGCTTATTTTCTTCATAGTATGAACATAGATAAAATTGCAGAAATATACTCTAGGGATATAAAATTCCAGTCACATAGTGATGTCTTGCAGTGCTTAATTAACTATCATACTTTATCAAACGTATTCCTCATCATTTCATTGCATGATGCATATATACTAATAACACCATGGTTTCATTTCATGTAGCTGTTTCCTAAGATTAATTTTATTGGCACTGATACTTCTGAATTTCGGTCATTCTGGTAGATATATATTATGATGCCACTGGAGCTATATATATTGGACTTGTACCCTCACTCTCATATAGAGCACCAATGCCAATTCAACTTTAGAGTAGAGAATAGATGCATTAACTCTATGATTGATTTAACCAGCATGTATCTTAACCACTAAGCATAAGAAAATTACATAGTAGTTGCGGACAAGGACATTGCAAGTAGCAAATTACATTTTTTTTGTTGCCCACGGTATTCTCCAGTCCAACAGGCCAAAGACTAATCCGTCGCGAATCAGAGCTCTATTTAAGGGTCTGCTGCTGGCGAATGAGTTGCTCCATACATAAAGCGGGATTCGAACCCCCAAAAAAGCTTGGTGAACTCATTGTAAAGCAACTTTTGTTGTTGAATGAAAAAACTGGAGAGCACAGCCTCTCTTTCCTCTTGTGGAGCTCTTAATCTTCAACCGAGATCAAAGAACTCAAGGAACTGCTTGCCAAGATTTCTGAGTTTGCGGATTCTCTTCGGTCCGAGATGCAAGATTTGAAGCCAGCTCCAGCAATTCTGCAGCAGGGCTCTTGCAAAATGCACTCTTTTTGTGGTATCAACTATCAAACACCATAGGAATCACAATAATATCAATACGCAATATCTTGAAGTTATCGGAAATAAGTATGTATATGCGACAAAATATTATCATGAATTAATATTTATTATTTACAAGAGAATAGGTTTTCATTAATGATAATATTTTTAACTAAAATTAGAAACAATAATTACAATAGAAAGTATAATATTTATATGTTAATTTTTATTGGATAAAAATTAATATATCTTATTTATTAAATTATATATATAAATAGTGTGTATAAAAATATAATTATTGAACTGACTCTGAAAATTTTTAATGATTACAATTATCATATATTTTTCAATAAGATGTTCTCATGATAAACATAATATTATAATTTTTCTTTGACATCAGATTATAATGATAATTAACAAAATATTTATTCTAATTAAATGGATGTTGAATATGTTCTAAATATTTGTAAAATTAATTATTAATAAATATAAAATTCATCAATTATGGTAATGAGTTCGAGCTCTATAGTTATAATAAATGAATTAAACAAAGCCTAAGTTAAAGAGTTTGAATGAATTAAAAAAATAAGTTTCTTAGATCATTTATAATTTATTTATCTATTTATTTATAATTTATAAAAGTTGATACCAATCTTTTATACAATAAGTTTTAGCCATCTTAGTTTTTCTAATAATGCCACATCAACATTTCTAAATACATAACAACATATGAGTATCATTCAATCATTTAAAAAAAAATTTTACCTATTATTATTTAACTGAAATATAAATTATTAATTACATACAATAAACATATACAAATAAAGCGTCATAATTATAAAAGATTTTAATTATAAATATTTAAATTTTATACTATTTGACTTATTTATATCTATTGTACAAAATTCTTATTACTACATTATTTACTATTTAGTCTATTACAAATTATATTGCATACAATTGTTATTACTATTATTTGATTTTTTATCTCTCATACAAATTATTAAAAACTACTTTAAAAAAGTTTAAATTTGGCACAACATCTTCGTATTAGATATATTTAAATATATCATTATTATAAAATTAATTCATAATTTTATATTATATTTTTGGTATTTTTATTCGAATCCATTTTTTCCTAACTTTTTCTTTTAGTTATATACGAACAATAAAAACTACAAAGATGTAAATTTGTATAACTTTAATATAAAAAAAACTTGTTTTTTTTTTCAAAAATAAATGAATTCAAATTCCTAAAAACAATAATCAATAATCTAATTTGTATTATATTTTTGTTAAATAATTATATCGAATTATATTCAAACTATCAAATAAATATTTTGCAAAATATTTTAATATAAAATGCTTTAAATTTAACATTAATATGCATATTATCTAATCAATATTAGAATATATTATATAATATAAATAATTTACCTTTTCGCGTAGTGCGGGTCTCATTCTAGTTTATTATAATAATAGTAACAAGTTAGAGTTTTTTGGTGACTAGTAACAAGTTAGAGTTTGAAAATCAAATATATTTTAAGGGTTAATCGGAAAGATGGAAGAAATTATATTTTTGTTTTTCTTGAATTTAGTAAAAATATTATTACTTCATATTATGGAGGAGGAGTGTTGCTAGACGGACAATTTTGATTAATAAATTTAGTATAACTAAATCACTAGCCGTCTGATTTTCCATAGAGTTATTCTCATAAATTCTGTGATGAGAAATTCGATAAATATCTGAGAATCACATCATCATAAAATAATAAGGCGGATTTAGACTTGATAAGTGAAAAGAATAAATAATTCCGCTTCTCCTCTCAGAACCGAACGTATTTCAAAGGAAATGATGGTCACCGCTTCGTGAAATCAATGATGTGATGTGGTGTTGCAAGGAGAGGAAGCCACGAAGTCTTGCCTCACCAGCTCATCCTTCTCTACCTTCTATACATATATATGACAGTGATTTGGACCTGTCAAAAATTAGGTCATTACAACAAGCAAGTGTAATACTTGGTAAAGAGTTATTTAATTATTACTTGAATTTGATCAAATAAATAATAAAAATATTATTTGTATACCAAAATTAACTACTATGTATTTTTGTGCAAATACATTTGCTATTTAACTCATTTTCAAAATGTATATTTTATATTTTAATATATATTTTATAATAATAACGAATTTTGATGATTAATTTTAATTTACACCTAATATGGTTAAATAAATAATTATACCATCTCAAATAGAATGTTATTATAATTAACATGGTGTGGGTACACATCATGCCTTCGTACTATCTAAACAAAAAAACTTTTTGATACTATCTTATTTCGATAAAATTTAAAGTATGTACTATCTAAACAGAAAAATTTTTTTATACTATCTTATTTCGATAAAATTTTAAGTATAGAATAAATCTGTTATCTAGTTATTTTTTATTAATTTAATGTATAGTTGTAATAATTATAATAAGAGTACATAAAAAGTATATAAAAAATATCAGCTAAAAATTATCTAAGTAATAAAATTAATTTATTATTTTTACTGTATTAATAACATTTTGTAATTAAATTGACTAATAAAGTTAAACTAAACTGTAATACGTCAGTAAAATTTGTTTGTCAAATGAAAACTCGTATTTGTTTATTTGGGAAGGAATAATAAATAGGTTCATATTTCGGTGATACAAATTTGGTTTTCAGTATTAATATAAGTAGTAATTATTATGATTTGCCCAACTAAAAAAAATGAGTTTATAAATTATAATTTTAGTTAGACTATCTAAAGTCAAATGATAAAAACTGTATTAAAATAATAAAATTAATCATATCAGTAAAAAACAAAAAACAAATTACTATAATATATACACTATTATTTCAATCTAGCAAATACTTATTAGAGATTTTTTATAAAAATGAGTTTTTTTATTTCATTAAATTTGTTTTAACTCACAAAAGTTTAGCAAGATGTGAGAGCGATATTTTAGATTCAATTTTTTTTAAAAAAAATATTACAATTAAGAGAGTATATTAGATTATATTTGAAAAAAAATTCTTTTACTATGATAAAAAATATTGTTATATATAAAAAATAATTTATCACTTAATTTTTAATATCCGTAAGAATAAGACTGTAATATTAAAAAAAAAATTTAAAAATATAATCATCACTTAAAAAAGATCATACACCTTATTAGTAATTGATGATAAAAAAAAATATTAAAGTAACTATTAAATATTACAAAACTCCTCTTTCTCAATCGTAAATTCATGTATTTTTCTTGGAAAACAATGCATGTATTTTTATTGTTGTTCACAGCTTACACAATTTAGCATGGAAGAAATTATGGATTTGTATCATCTAATATTATGTCATCCTAAATTATAAAATCATCCTTGTGTATGTGTTTGTCAATTAGCCTATTTTTGATAAGGATGAGTCAGAAATTATTATTGACCCAGTGTATAGAATTCATTTAAGTTAAATGACTCAATAAGATATTAGAGAGACAATAAATTATTTGTATAATATGTATAATGGGTTATTGAATTACAAAAAAATTTTAATATTATGATACAATTCATCCCAAAAATTTCAACTAATAAAAAAATGTAACACTAATAGTTATATCTCTAATACTTCATAAACCTCTATTGTACAAATATTCTATTAACTCTTCATACTTTCTCTATTCGGACCTATTCTAAATTGTCAGTTTGCATCATCTAATATTATGTCATCCTAAATTATAAAATCATCCTCATATATGTGTTTGTCAATTAATTTTTTTTTATAAGAATGGGTCAAAAATTATTATTGATCAAGAATATAAAATCCATTCAAGTTAAGTGACTCAATAAGACATTATTAGATAATATTATAAAATTTTAAGAAAGCAACAGCTATTTTTTAACTCATAAAAATATTGTACTATTTTGTAGAAAGAAATTTACTCTCAATATTGTCAACATAGATTTATAAATCTACATCAAATATCAGTATCAGGAATACAGAGGTAGATAAATTCAAATAGCAAATTTTTGATTTTTTGTCTCACCATTCTTACAGATAGTTCTATTTATTACTTAAATATTTTTTTAGTAATAGTTATAATTAATTATAAGAAGAGTACACAAGGAGTACATAAAGTATAACTAAAAATTTATACTAATAAAAAATAATTTACATAATACTGTTATCATTTAACTCTTAAAGGTAGTAACATGGAAGGAATATTCGTCAAAAACAAACAAATAATACCGTAAGAAAACGCCGCCATAAGAAAAGATAAGAACGCCATGATCAGAAAAGACAAGAGTATAGAGAACTCAATTCAGCCTCTTTTTGCATAACCTACAATGGAGACGCTATCATTATCGGCCTAAATTATTATAACCTGAATCAAGTCATGATCAGTGTTTGAAGAATAAGTCTCTCAGCATGTCAATCAACTAAGTTTATAGAAAAATAGACAAAAATCTCTTTTATTTCTAAGACATTGTCAATGTAATATTATTTTTTTATATCAATAATAAATATTTATTTCTAACAATAACAGTAACATATTCTAAATATATTCACAAATCAAACATATCAAAAGTCATATTATATCTATTAAGTTGACAACTAAAATATATAATTAAGTTCATAAGTTTACATGATTAAATCATAATTATTATCTAAACAGTTTAAAGTTTAAAATAATATAACATAAACTACACTAATATCTTGCCTGTGACATATGAAGTATTGACATAATTTAGATTTTTTTGCAAATGTTCTATTACATACAAATATAAATAGAAGAAAAACTCATGAAATGACTAAGACCTACTACGAGGTAGGTGAAATGAAACTTGGATTGATACCTTATATAAAAAATATGAGAATTCGATAGAGTGAGTTTTGTAATTCAGTGAGCAAATATTATATTTATAATTATAACACACACCAAATGTAACAAATTTTACCTTAAAAGTTATATATTTTTTTAGCTATAAATAATTCATTCGGTAAATATGCAAATAAATAAATAATTAATTAAACGAATGAATTGAGGCAGGAGTTCTAATTCAATAGTCAAATTAAATCGAATGCTACACATTTAAACGGTTCCACCTCTAAGAATAGTCGTTTCCTCTAGTATGGCAACGTTGTGGACTTGTGACCTATACGTTAGGCTAACAATGCTTCTGTTAGTTGAGAAGTATGGGTCAGATGCATCTAAATTAACATCATATTTGCCATTAAGCACAATTTTCTAGTTAGAGTCTCCCAAACTAATTTAAAATAAATCGAGTAGAATAAATCTCTAATACTTATAGCATAATACTAAATTTCATAATAAACCAAATACATATAAGTATCCATACTAAAAAACAAATTAAAGCACAATCAAATCAATTAAAAAAATATGCTTTATAAAATATACGAATATCGTCTCGTGTGTATTTTAATAAAATTATGAGTTTTTCAAAAAATCGTTCCAATAATCCAAAAATCAAAGCAATCAAATATTTTTAAATGATGAAAATAATGATTCAATTTAAATATTGATAGTAATACACTTAAAAATAACTATAAACGTAATATCGGCTCACAACTTGATTTCAAAGAACCAGAAACAACTCTAAACGCGTCAATGAGGTACCAAATGATGTCTAATAATTTCACAATTCTAGAAATATGATAATAATAATAATAATAATAATAATAATAATAATAATAATAATAATAATAATAATAATAATAATAATAATAATAATAATAATAATAATATTTATGACCTACTAATTTTTTTAATTAACATAATTTTACTCAATTTGATAAGAGTCCAAATTCATTTCAGATTTAAGTATATCCACAAGTATAAGAATGACAAAAATAGAATATATAGCTAATTATTGAGTCAAGTTACTTTGAAATCTTAATAATAACTGAAACTCAAAATTTGAATGCTTCATTCACTCATTAAAATAAAACACCATGATTTGGGGTTGTTAGAAATAAAAATTGAATAAAAAAATTAGAGTAGAGAAGGAGAAGAAAGTAAGATAAAAAAAAGTGAGTTAATGGTGTTGTAGTTAGGACAAAAATCTTGAAACAAAAATGATGAAATGAAAGAAGAAAAAAGAGGAAAGGAGAGAGCTTGAGTTCCTTTATTTAGAAGAAAAAAAATGAAGAAGAATGAAAAAAACACAAAGTGATCAAAAAGGAATAAAGGGAGGAAAGCGATTAAGTGCGGGTACTGCCCCATATACCATGCCCTCTGTTTTTCTCTCTTAAGGTTAATACATAAATTGTGTTAATTTATACCAGAAAAAAAGTACAGTGGAACTTGTTAAAATAATATATATTGATATCAAAAAATTTATTAGTAAAATATAATTATAATTGTTAACGAAAATTTTGGTAAAATAATAATTTAATAATTAAAGAATTATTGAAGGGTATCTTAAAAAAAATAATTTAATTTTTATTTTTTTAAAAAATATTTTAGTAAAAATCTCCTTTATCCAAAATCTCCTTTATCCTTAAGATTTTGTCAATTGAATATTATTTTTTTGTATCAACAATAAACATCTATTTCTAACAACAGCAGCAACATATTCTAAATATATTCACAAATCAAACATATCAAAAGTTGCATTATGTATACTAATAATTCTACAACTCTGAGCGCATCAATGAGCTATTAAATGATGTCTAATAATTTTACAACTCTATAAACATGACAATAATAATATTTGTAAACTACTAATTTTTTCAATTAACATAATTTTACTCAATTTGACAAAAGTATCAAATTTTTTAACCTAATTACTCTCATTTCAGATTTAAGTATACTCGCAAGTATAAGGATGACAAAAATCGAAGATATAGTTAATTATTGAGTCAAGTTACCTTGAAATTTCAATAATAATCGCAACTCAAAATTTGAATGTTTCCTTCGTTCATTAAGATGAAACTTATCATTTGGGATTGTAAGAAATAAGATTTGAATAAAAAGAGATAGAGTAGAGGAGAATGAAGTAAGATGAAAAAGTGAGTTGATGGTGATGTAGTGGGATGAAAATCTTGAAACAAGGATAATGAAATGGGAAAAGAAAAAAAAAAGGGAAAGAAAAGATTTGAGTTCTTTTGTTTAGAAGAAAAAAATGAGAAACAATGAAAAAAACAAAGAGTAATTTAGAAAGAACAATGGGAGGAAAGAGATTAAGTGGGGGTATGTGCCCACCACATGCTATGCTCTCTTTTTTTCTCTCTATTTTTTGAGGTTTTTATATAAATTGTCTTAATTTACATAAAAAAAGTACAATAGAACATGTTAAATAGCAAGTGTGAAGAGTATAATGAATTAGTCCTATGTTAAACAAAAACAAGGAAGAGTGAAAAGTTTATAAAATGAGAGACCCATTAACTTGATTCCTTAAGGTTTGGAGTTGGATGTGATATTCTCATCTTATGTTCTTTTACTTGGTTCCTCTCCGAAATATCCTTGATGGTCAAGAGCTCTCCATAGTAACCCAACAAGTGGTATCAAAGCCAATGATTAATCGATTTGGTGATTAAGGAGTAATCAAAATGAAGCATCAAAAGTCTTACTGGCAAAAGTGATTCGAGGATGTTGTTAGATAGCAAGTGTTGAATTAGTTCCCACAGTGGATGGCCCCACAGTGGTTTGGTGGTTAATGAGTATTCAAAGTAAAGTATCAAAAGTCTTATCGGCAAAAGTGGGTTAACAAGTGGTATCAGAACCGAGACAAAAGTAGTCTGGAAAGTGTTATCTTTCCGACAAAAGTGTAGCAAGTGTGAGGAGTATAATGAACTCCCTACAGTGGTCCAACAAGTGGTATCAGAACCGAGACAAAGGTGGTCCAGTTCGCAAGAACATGACCTCCTGAGTTGGGGGTTTTGTTATGGGTCCACTTCTTTATTCTAAAATAGTTGAGGGCTTATCCAGATATCTGAGATGGCAGATCACGTGACCCCTCACAACTTTTAAAAGATTTTGGAATCTTACGATTGAAAAATATTCTCCTCAAGTGTTAAAAAGATTCGAATAATACAGATTCTAACGTTGAAAGAAATTCGTACAAACCCTAAAAAGATGGAATGATGGCGGACGATATAAAAGAGAAGCTTTTTCTTCCCCTCATTGTTGACATATACTATACCCTAAATTTAATATTTCTTAGACTATTTTTATTTGGACATCAGAATATTTTAGCATGTATATGCTCCCTTTTTGGCAAATTATAATCTCATTGTCTTCAGCTCATTTAATCCTTGATTTTATCTAATTTTCTCGTCAAATAACTCAGGTACAAAATCAAGTGCCTTGTATGATGTAATATTTTACTATGAAATGTTTTGAAGTATTTTTACACATTTTTTATTCTCTAAGTTTTGAATTCTCACTTTAAAGGATAAAGTGTGATCTTTCACTATTTATTTCATAGGTGGAACAAAAAAATATGAGAGAGAAACTATTCAAGGGTGAGAAATTACACTTTATCCTCTAAAGTAAAATTCAAAATTTAGAGAATCTAAATCTTTTTACACTAATGTAAATAAAATGGATTTGGATTCTCTAAAGTTTGAATTTCACTTTAAAGAGTAAAGTGTAATCTCTCACCATTGATTTCATAAGTGGGACCAACAATAAATATAAAAGAGAAACTATTCAAGAGTAAAAGATCACACTTTGCTCTCTAAAGTGAAATTCAAATAAAATATTAATAATTACTAAGAGTTAACCACAAAAAACGCTTCCGAATTATTCAAACGCGGACAAAAATACACCCGAATTTTACCATCGACAAAAATGCCTTCAAATAATTTAAAAACACAACAATAATACCCAATAGTAAATATATATTTTCAAAAAATACCTTAGAAATTGAATTTTGATGCAATTTTTTGCAAGCATGATTATAAAAATAATATATTATTATACATAAAAATTGGTAATTTTTTGTTAAGTATATAATTTTTTATAATTATTTTTGTTAATAACTAATAATACTTTTAAAAAAATCACAAAATAATATATACTTAACAAAAAATCATCAAATTTTAATAATAATAATATCTTATTTTTTTAATTATGCTTGCGAAAAATTGCATCAAAATTCAATCTCTAATATATTTTTTGAGAAATACATATTTAATGTTAGTTTTTTTTGCAAGATTATCTAACATTAAATATGTATTTCTCAAAAAATATATTAGAGATTGAATTTTGATACAATTTTTTGCAAATATGATTAAAAAAATGAGATATTAGTATCCTTAAAATTTGGTAATTTTTCGTTGAGTATATATTTTTTTTGTTAACAACTAATCATACTTTTAAAAAATCACAAAAAAATATATATACTTAGAAAAAAATGATCAAATTTTAAGAATAATAATATCTCATTTTTTAAATTATTCTTATAAAATATCACATTAAAATTCAATCTCTAAGATATTTTTTGAAAATATATATTTACTATTGGGTATTGTTGTTATGTTTTTAAATTATTTAAAGGTATTTTTGTCGATAGTAAAATTCGGGTGCATTTCTGTCCGCATTTAAATAATTCGAGAACGTTTTTGGTGGTTAACCCTAATTACTAATTAATAACATCTTTAATAAAAAAAATTTATAGAAATAATATGATTTAAACTTTTTTTGGTGAATATAGTTTAAACTTTAAAGTCACGATGAACCGACAATTATAATAATTAAGTGGCATCAAACAAATTTTTAAATATTGGTTTAATATAGTTATTTTTTATAATAAACAGTTTGATATTCACAAATTATCTATCTATGGGTATTACATTATTAATAATATTTTAAAAAAAATTGTGTGATGATTCAATTAAATATTATAAGATTTTTTTGAAAAAATAAGTGATAAATTTAAATATTTTTGCTAATATAATAGTATACGATTAAATAAGACTAAATATTAATGAAGTACCTATTTATGTACCTAAAAATGAAATAAGATGATTGATGTATTAGTACATTTAAAATCTTGACTATATTAACTTAATTTAAATTTACTAAAATTGTTTAGGTATCAAACATATCAATTCAATTTAAATTTAACATGTTTTATTTTTTACCTCCAAATAAAACCAATTTATGCATGCACCTTTCTAAAATCAGTCCACAATATTTCAATGGATGAAAGAAAAGAGAGTAAAAAAGAAAGGAAAACTACTATTTTGGAGAGGCAATAAAAATTGCATGAGTTACAAAGAAAGAAGCTTCTTTTTTCACCATTGGATTCATTTAGATATTTCAATTTCAGTTAATAAAAAAATATCATTATCTTTTTTCTTCAGAGTAAAAATAGTGTTTGGTAAAGAAAACATAAAGAGAAAAAAAATACCACTTTTGATTCAACTTGGAAAACGCTGAGAAAAATCTCCCCTTTGACACAAAGGAGAAAATCATCATCCAGAAAATTCTTCAAAGCTTAAATCTTTTTTTGTTTCGCACTAATTCTTCTTTTTCTGCAATCGAAGCTTTTTTCCTCTTTCCTCATTTGTTCAGGTTCGATCCTTTTGCTTCATTTCTCACTCAATCTTCTGATTCGCTTGTTGCGTTTTTACAAAATATCGTGTTTGTTTCGTTTGATCTGTTTGTTAGCATATTGTAATTTCAGTTCTGGAGGTAATTATTGGTTCTTAATGTTATTTGAGGCTTTTGGATTCAGATTGTTGTTTTTCGATTTTGTTATTTGCATGTTGGATTTCAAGTTCGAAGCTTGAAGTTTCTATTGTGCGATCTCGTGTGTTGTAACATCATGGATCATGATTCATTGTGTTTCAGCATCTAATCTTTCATTATTGTTCTTCAATTTTTGTTTTTGGTTTCCCGTTCTGAACTTTTTTTTGTTTTGTTGTTTAGCTGATCAGGATTGTATAATAGAAGCACAAGCATTGAGAGGATCATAGATTGGGAAGCATTGTTTTCTTTTTTGTTTTGTTTAGCATTTGGTTGTATATCACAGCAAAACTCACAAAAAGTTTTCTGCAACTATGAGAACTTCTTGGGCAGATTCTGCTGACAATTCAGCCACTCGTTCTTCCAATACCCATGCGCAGTCTAACCGGGCTGCATATGTTCCGCCTCATCTTCGCAACCGGCAAATGACTTCTGAGCCTCCTGTACCATCGAATTCAGCAGCTGCTTTGCCAGCTAATGATCGGTCGAGTTATGGTGGTCCAACTGCTTCTTCTTATGGGGGAAGTTCCTTTAATAAGCCTGATTTCGGGCGGCAAGGATATGGCTCTGGTTTTCAGACCGGTGGTGGTGGTGGTGGTGCCTGGAACAACAATAGAGGAGGAGGGAGGGACCGTGGAAGGCGCGAGGCGAACCCTTTTGAGAATGACGACGCTGCGGATCAGTCAATTGGTGAGCAGGAAAACACAGGGATTAACTTTGATGCCTATGATGATATCCCTGTGGAGACTAGCGGAGAAAATGTGCCTCCACCTGTGAATACATTTGCAGAGATTGACTTGGGAGAGACATTGAATCAGAATATAAAGCGCTGCAAGTATGTGAAGCCAACTCCGGTACAGAGGTATGCCATACCGATATCTCTTGCTGGACGAGATTTGATGGCTTGTGCTCAGACAGGGTCAGGAAAAACTGCTGCCTTTTGCTTCCCTATTATAAGTGGAATAATGAGGGAGCCATTTGTTCAAAGACCCCGTGTAGGACGAACTGCTTACCCACTGGCACTTATCCTCTCCCCTACTAGGGAGCTTTCGTGCCAGGTGTGCTTCTAATTATGATTTCCACTGTGCACTTTCTTGATACTGTATAGTTGTTTATGATTTAACCGTCCTTGTTATCTAAGAATATATTCCCTCTTGGCTTTATCATCTTACAGATACATGATGAGGCCAAAAAATTTTCTTACCAGACTGGTGTCAAGGTTGTAGTTGCTTATGGAGGAGCACCAATCAACCAACAGGTAATAACTTGTGACATTTTGCACTCTGATTCATCCGAAAACCTTTTTGCTTCATACTATTGATTGTTTCTTTTTTCCCCTCATCTCCTTGACGTTGGAGTTTATGGGAATGAATACAATGTAGTTTGTTAGCCTGAGAGGTCACATCTTAAGTTTCGGGTTGGTTATAATATGATACATTTTGTAGCTCTATATTCTTTATTATGCTTACTGGCACACAGATGTGGAACCAACACACCAGAATAGCACATGAACAAAATTATTAAACTAAGGCACTTGGCTGTTGTTACTGGTAGAATAGTTTGGACATTCACTTCTTTAATTTGGTATTAATGTTGTGTAACTTGTGTTGCTGCTCAGCTGCGGGAGCTTGAGAGAGGAGTTGATATTCTGGTTGCAACTCCAGGGCGATTGGTAGATTTGCTTGAGAGGGCTAGGGTATCGCTGCAGATGATAAGATATTTGGCTCTCGATGAGGCAGATCGTATGCTGGATATGGGTTTTGAGCCTCAAATAAGAAAGATTGTTGAACAAATGGACATGCCCCCACCTGGCATGAGGCAGACACTGCTCTTCAGTGCGACATTTCCAAAAGAGATACAGGTATATCTTGTGACCGTTAGTCTGTTACTCAGATTCTCAAGTGGATGCATTAGTATTTTCCCCCTCAAAAAAGCTTCAAAATTGCTTTCGAAAGAAGAAAAATAATTTAGAGATAAAGTTCAAAGTTTGAAAACACGTTTTTTGAGGAGCTTTTTTCAAAGATGACTTCTATGGCACTCTTTAGAATCGTATATTTGACATGAGTAGAGAAAGTGCTTTCTACTTTAATTTTTGACTCAAGGAATTGGCAATAGTAAACTAGTTTAGCTCTACCTTTGTTGAAGCTTTCTAATTCATCAAGTTACTTATGTTTGGCTTTGTTTGACTGTGAAGTTACTTATTTATACTTTATGCTGAGAGGATAATCCCTTGAGAGCCAGTTGGAAACTCCAATCAATAGAGCTTGGGATGTTGACATCCATGTTGCAATCGAGGATCTAGATATATTTTTCTTTTAGCAATGCCAATGATGGTGCTTGCTCTTATGAAAAAGTGTGTTGTTTTAACTGATACTTTTCTTTTTGCAATTTTTCCTAACTGCAGCGACTTGCATCGGATTTTCTTTCAAGCTATGTGTTTCTGGCTGTTGGAAGGGTTGGTTCAAGTACCGACTTAATCGCTCAGAGAGTAGAATATGTGCTTGAATCAGACAAGAGAAGCCACCTCATGGACCTTCTTCATGCTCAGAGAGAAACTGGTATTGATGGCAAGGTAAACTGTTATCTCTGCTTACTGCTATTTGAACTTTTGCGTTTATGCCACAAAAGTATGCTGTATTGGAATATTTGTTAACACGGTAGTTTTGATTTGTAAATTTATCATATCCACAGCTCTTTGTTAAGAATTTTCGGGTTTCTTTTGCAGCAAGGTCTGACATTAGTTTTTGTGGAAACAAAGAAAGGAGCTGATGCACTTGAACACTGCTTGTGTGTCAATGGATTTCCTGCAACTAGCATTCATGGTGACAGAACACAACAAGTGAGTCCAAACACTAATTGAAATTTATATTTAGATGTAAAACATGTCAGCATTAAGGTCCCATTCGAACTATGAACTAAAAAAAGTTCTCTCTCTATATATACTATACATTTCTCTATTTATATAACTTAACTGCTCTGTATGCAGGAAAGAGAACTAGCATTGAGATCATTCA
This sequence comes from Arachis ipaensis, assembly GCF_059453495.1. Classification (NCBI taxonomy): domain Eukaryota; kingdom Viridiplantae; phylum Streptophyta; class Magnoliopsida; order Fabales; family Fabaceae; genus Arachis; species Arachis ipaensis. The sequence goes on along the minus strand of NC_142437.1, from coordinate 121,281,343 downwards.
AGAGCGGAAACACACCAATTTTAGTGGCGACGGATGTTGCAGCTCGTGGTCTTGATATTCCAAGGGTGGCACATGTGGTAAACTTTGATCTTCCCAATGACATCGATGATTATGTGCATCGGATAGGAAGAACCGGTCGAGCTGGTAAAATGGGGTTGGCCACAGCCTTCTTCAATGAGAGTAATTTGTCCCTGGCTAAACCATTGGCTGATCTGATGCAAGAGGCGAATCAAGAAGTACCTGCTTGGCTCACACGTTATGCAGCCAAGGCTTCTTACGGCGGTGGCAACAGAAACAGGCGCACAGGTGGATCCCGTTTTGGCGGCCGCGATTTCAGGAGGGAGGGCTCGTTTAACAAAGGAACAGATTACTATGGAGGAGGAGGAACTGGTGGGCATGGGGTTCCGGGCAGTTATGGCGGAGGATATGGTCAAGGCGTGACAAGTGCTTGGGATTAAATTAGTGCCTTCATCACTAATAATTCATTCTCTTGTTGATTGTACATAAGTTTCAGACTCTAATGATAAAAAAAAGAGTTTCATCTTCTCAACCGTGCTTTTCCTGAAATCTTCTGGTGTAGAATTTTGGATTTAAAAGATTTACAATTTGTCTCGGTTTTGCTGGTTTTGGCAAATAAGGTTGAGAATATGAATGCTGCATAAGGAGAAGATAAAATCTGTGAGCAACCCAAAATTTCCTGAATAGATTTCTTTTGAGTCTGTGAAAGAGGGAGTGGGGTGTAACTTGTAAACATATTGGATAGGAGACCATGTTGTACATATTATTCAGTTTTAATTGTGTCATTTCCTCAAGTTAAGTTTATTTACCATGCACATAATATTGATTCCATTGTTCTATCAACGGAAGGTCCCTGCTTAATTACCTTCCTTTTCAACGTAGGGTTGGCTTGGGGAGTTCCAATTCTACTTTCTTGGTGGAAATTTACATATAAATTATCTTCATGTGAAATCTTTAATTAAAAATTATTAGATGATTTGATATGTTTGATTAAACTATTATCAAATAATTTTTAATTATTAATTTTATATAAAAATAATTGTACGTTAGTTTTTAGTGTAACTTACATGCAATTGGTTTTATGCAAAACTTGGTTAGTCATTTGTTCAACATTATAATATATAATTAATTCAAAAAAAAAAAATATTGACAATCATATAACATGACAAAATCATATTCTTGTAAATAATTTGTGTTTCCTATGAAATGTTAAGCGAAAAAAGAATATCAATTATCAAACAAATTACACATAAATTTATATGCAGTTATTTTTATATAAAATTAATAGTTAAAAATTAATATATAATAATTTAGTCATATATATTAAATATCTTAATTTTTTTAATTATTAACTTCACATGAAGTTTTTTTTTTTAGTAAAGATAGGAGACTCGAATCCGCAACCTCTTAATTGAGTATGGAGAGACTATGTCATTTGAGCTATTAACTGTAAGTAAAATATCTTTTATGCATTGAAATATGAAAACTTTTATATTTCTATCTAATGATAAAAAAAAACGAAAAGAAAACTAATGCTTATATAATTTATTAATTTCCAATATCTAACCTAATATGAAATTTTTCATTATTTTTATTGAACAGAATGGCGAAATTATTCGAAGCTTTCTCTGAAATTTAATTACACAAAAAAGTTAATTATTCATTTATGTATTCATTAGAGACCGTACTACTACATATTCATAACTGGTAGTAGTTGTAGCAAAGGATCGCAAGTTCGAAATCAATACCATCAAGGCTGTGTTCTGAGTCAACAATGGAGGAAACAGAAACGGAAAAAGAAATTGAAGAAGGAAAGGATGCAATTTGGTGCAGAGAAACAGTTCCACAGGTTATGAAGCTTGTTTGTTCATCGCTGCCTCTCACTCTCTCTCAGACTGACCTCATCTCTCTCCTCCTCGTCAGTCCATGGCTCAATCGCACCCTTCTCTCTTCTCAACCTCTTTGGCAGGTCCTCCTTCTTCTCTTCTCCTCAATCACCTCTTCATTTTCCATCAAAGTTTCATTTTTTTGCTCATTTTTGTTTTGTTTTATTGGTTATTAGTCACTCAGTTTTCGAGAGTCAAATAATGCTGGGAATCGCCTTATTGCTGCTCTTTCTCTGGTTAGTCTGTTTCTTCTTTTTCTTTTAATTTTTTTGTCCATTGTTTTACAATACCATCTAAGGATGCTATTAACTGCGTACCTTTAGTATGATGAGTGTAGAAGTTAGATGCTTTTAGGGATTTGGCAATATAGATTGATGAATATGTAGGATAGATGAAATGATACTGAAAATGTGTCCAAGTTAAACTCTTTTTGTCCAGTGAAGTGTGATGATTATACTGATGATGCTGCAGTTAGTAACTGTTGTAAACTTTAGATTTTCAAAGTAAAGATTAGAGATACTATGAAGGACTTTCCTGATTTTTTTTTTTAGTTTCCCCTTTGTAATTGTTTTTTCAGCATATTTTAGTTAATGGTGTTTTGGACTTTTGGGATGAAATTTGCTTGGTTGTTGTAGCCTAGATATCGCCATGTAAAGAAGATTGACCTAGAATTTGGGCGAGACGTTGAAGACTCGCATCTCATCCTTATTAAGCAAAAGGTAACAGATTCTTTTTCATCTAAATTGAATACTATGTCTATCTGTTATGCTTGCTAAGTTGATATTTTCAGTTCTCAAATCACAATCAGTTGCTTCTTTTCATTTTAAAAGAAAGAAGATAACCTTAATTAACAATATTTGCACAACTACCTTATGATGTAAATTATATGCCGACTTTCATTCTAACCAAAGTTTTTAAGCATTTCTAGTGCTTTGAATCTCTTCAATGCTTGGAGTCTTTAAATCTCAATGGCTGCCAAAAAATCTCAGATACAGGAATTGAAGCAATAACCAGTTGCTGCCCTCAGCTGAAAATCTTTTCCATCTACTGGAATGTGAGGTGATTTAATATTTTCTTATGACATTTAAATTAACTGTTTATATCCTTAATTTTGAATTCAAAGTTCAATCCAAGGTAAAAACACTGAACAATCATATTCTCAGGGTGACAGATACAGGACTGAAACAAACAGTTCAGAACTGCAAATACATAGTTGATTTGAACATAAGTGGCTGTAAGGTACATGATCCTTTGGATTAGTTTTACAATTTGATTCCTAAAGTGTTTTATCATTTATGCGAATATGAAAATAAAATTATGTTACATAACACAAAAAGTATTGCATAGAATGAGTATCTAGCTAATCCATTCCTTCACTTGAAGCTTATAACTCGGATGAAAAATATAGTTCTGTGTTGCAAATGACTATACAAACAAAGTTAAGTAAACAAGTCTTAAAACATCTAGCATATGGGAATTTGAAGGTCACTAAATGGAGTCAGCAAAGCTCTTATTTAAATGAATGACAGTGAGTTATTTGGAACTGTGATTTCAGCATCTTTGTTGTGACAGATGAAGAGTTGAAGCTTATTGTCTTAGTGCGGTTTTGTAATTACAGTTATGTGTTGAACTAAACTGAGGTGTTGAGAATTTGTATTCATGTCTTCAACAATTGTTTCTGAACAAGTTACCTGGATTTAATACTTGCAGAATATATCAGACCGTGGCTTACAATGTGTTGCTGAGAATTATCCAGAACTAGTGTCACTGAATCTGACTAGGTATTTGTATTGATTTCTAACAGCTTCTGTATCATCAAGCACACTATGCGATTATAAATATCAATTTTCATATTATGGAAATTTGTAGATGTCTTTCAAAACGTTTGTGCATAGCTGTCTGAAAATGTTTGCTGGCATGTTAGATTCCCGTTTTTGTTTCTTAACTCCTGTTCCATGCAAGATGCAAACATTTTAGCTCAAAATACATTTCATATTAATAATATATCAAGCAGCTGTACGCTTAGATGATTAAAATTAACATTTGGAGTAAATTATAATTTTATACCTCTATTATGGTATTTATATCTCATTATTTGGTTCATAGGTGCATCAAGATAACAGATGATGGGTTGAAGCAATTATTGCACAAATGCCTATCTCTTCAGAGTTTGAATCTCTATGCATTGTCTAGGTTGGCATTGTAACTCTTTTTAAAGTTAATGTTATCTTGACCTTGAATTGGATAATTCACATCATTACTCTGATTTAGTTTCACAGATGAAGCTTACAAGAAAATATGCCTTCTGGAGCATCTCAAGTTTTTGGATCTCTGTGGTGCACAGGTAAAATCTTCAGATTACTGAGATTTCTAGGCAGAAACATATCAAATATTGACCTCTGATAAAAAAAAAAAAACTTTGGTTTGTAGAATCTTTCAGATGAAGGACTTTCCTATATTTCTAAGTCCAAGAACCTTGCATCTCTGAATCTGACATGGTAAATGAAGCATCAACTGTAATATATGGAACTTTGTAACATATAAAAGTAACTGAGCTACATCTCATTTTGATTGCTAGGTGTGTCCGAGTGACTGATAAAGGAGTTATATCCATTGCACAAAACTGTACCTCTCTTGAATTTCTAAGGTATGTCAACTTGAGAAATTTGTGGAACTTGTATATATGGTATTGGTGGTGCAATGTCTAAAGTAATGCAGTGACATATACACACACTTGCTGTTGCTTACACATATATATGTCCTTGCTACAGCAACAATGTAAATTGAGCTCTTTATATTAATTTTTAACCTTAAAAAACACTTATCTTGCTAATGTGTTGAAAGGAAATGTTTGCAGCTTGTTTGGAATAACTGGTGTGACTGATAAATGCCTGGAGGAACTCTCAAAGTCCTGTTCTGACAAAATTACAACTCTTGATGTGAATGGCTGTATAGGAATCAAGGTAAATTTGTGCTTGGAAGTAGCTCCATATATACAAATTACAAGTATTAGTTGGACCCGTTTTTTAACAGTTTACCTCTTTGCAGAGACGGAGCCGCGAAGAATTGCTACGGTTGTTTCCAAACTTGAAATGCTTTAAGGTGCATAGTTGATAGTTGATGTGCCCTTTATGGTATTTCACCAAGTGAAAATTTTTATTCTATTTAAAACATTTTACAAGCATATAACTGAAAAAGTTGTTTGTCTCATTCCAAGCAATTCTTTCAGCATTTTCTGTGTTGCTTTTTTCTTTTCTTTTTCTTTTAACAAATTTGTAGCAAAACAAGCGAGCCTCTGTATTTTGACTTCAAATAGTGTACTTGATTTTTTTGAAGATATCTGGATTGTGTTAAGGTTCACCTTGATTTATTTGGTCTAAATTGAGTTGCAAATCAATACTTAATGTTTGATAATAACGAGGATCATTTCCCTAGCTAAAAATCTTCCAACGTGCATGTATCTAACATCCTGATGCTATTTCCTTATTTTTCTTATTTTCTAGTATATATAAACATAATTCAATATTTCACATGTAGTAAGAGGATTTTTCTAGGGCACTAAAAGAAGTTATTCCTTTCTTGATTGCACATGTGAGGATTTTTGTCATTATTCAACTAGGTAAAAGCATTTCCACTTGCAGAGTAAATGCTGATTCTACAATTTTGGCTATGAGGAACTTGAATTAGTCACAAAAATTTTATTTCAAACAGGGTGTTAAAATAGATTAGATATTAGATATAGAAAGATTTCTAGGATTTTTGTTTTCAGTTATTTTCTCTTTTTGGAGAAGCCCTATTTGTCAAGAAGAGTTGATGTCAATTTCATAGCACTTGTGGGAGAGCCTAACATAACCTAAACCAGCTCTTTCAGTCCTATTTCACATGTCCACCAAATCTTCTTTCTCCGTTGCTGTGTCTTAATCTTAATATTCTTTTTTCCACACAACGAAGATAGTAAAATAAATTCAAACTTTACATGCTTGTGTAACTATTGGATTATTTCCAGTTTCTAGTAAAAAGTCTTCTATTAAAATATCTTGTGTTAGATGCATTAACATAGTTCAACGATTAGATTTGAATAATGAGGAAGTACATTTACAATGATCTAAATTTATCAAATTCAATTATCTTGGTGCATAATACACCAAATTCAACTTGATGCACCATATCGTTGCTTGCCTCTATTCCAATCTTCATTTGATCCTTTTTTTTTTTTAATTTTGAGTATGATCGCTTAATTAATCCATGTAACTGATAGTAGCTAATGATACATAATGTGGTAAACTTAGAAAATTGTTAAAGCAAATAGCAGCTAAAACAAATAGCTGAAGGTAAAATCAAACACATTTAGAGTGATTACTTAGTTTAAAGTTCTTAATAAGTTGAACACCACCATTGCCACATTTAGCATACAAGCTTACCTTCCCTACAAACTTAATCCCTTTTTTCTGGCACAAATTTACTGACAGCAATATGTTAAACTAGTAACAATAAGGCTTAGGGGTGACCTAAGAAACACAGACTACCCAAATTAGTAATAATTAATACATAAAGTACACCAAAATAAGTTGGAGATGTTGCAGAAATACTTGTATGCACTTGAAATATTTTTAATACGTATTTTAAGAGTATTTACAACTACCCATTATTGATTTGTTTAAACATTAGAAATGAAAATGAGTAGTTGTAAATGTTCTTAAAACACGGGAAACATGCAAGTATTTCTCGAAAATGGGACACAATAGTCTCCTTCTAGAGTTGACCAAATGAGTGTGCAAGATAAGCTAGTGTTCCAACAAGTGGTGCATTGATATAAGTAGCTGGCTCAGATTGTTCATAATCTGACCGTTGATCAGGGAACCTATCATGAAGATCAGGTCCACCAACAATAGCACCTACAAGAATGTTAGGATTCGGGGATTGTGAGTTCATCACAGTGAACCCTGCTGAACATTGGATCTTCCCAGGGTGAACTGCAATGGAGGGTAGAGATGAGCCTCTGTGGTGTATCCTTTGAGGGTACCTTGGACCATACCCTACCATGTAGGACATCTTCAAAGGGTTATCTCCTAGCAAGTAATCCACCTAAAAAAAAATCAAGTTCAAATTAACAGGCAGTTTAGATTGTTATTGAATAAGATTTTGTTATGTAATAATGAGAATTAATTTTGATGAAATATCAACATAAATGTATTTCATAGAAATATTTAATTTATACTTTTATAGTATAGCATATGGTTCAATGATTAATTTTTTGTTTTATTAAATTAAGAGTGATATAATGCACACAACAATCCAAAACAAGTATTAGTAAACTTTTGTTTTTTATCTAGTTATTTTTTTATATATTTTTTAATAACTATATTTGAATAGGAAAATGGAGACAGTAACGGTTACATATTACATAATCATTGATTTATTATCATAAAGTACATTGTTTCACACTGTTCACCAATGTGTTATATAATTATTCATCAGTCTCATTCTTTTTGTACCTGTTTCTTGGCAATTCTTCTGAGCATGTTTGGTGTTACTGTTGTTCCACCACAGTTAACAACTGTATGTGAAGAAGTCAAGTATTTGGCATATGCTAACAGTAAGAAAGAGGTAGATGTCACATATTGCATGTTGCTATCACTCATTTTGAACAATAGTCCACCTGTTTAAGCACAACCAAACCGTTGTTAAACTAACCGTTACATAATAATATGAAGGACCACATAGAAGGGAGGGTAAGAGAAAAGTAACAAAAGGGATAGGGACCTTACCTGGGGTATATTCAGCAGAAGAGGACCCAGGGATTAAGGAACAAACAAAATTGTCTGCATGCCCCTTGTAGTCATGGAGTGATTGCTCCTTTTGGACAAGAAATTCCTAAAATCAAAGACCACAAAAATGGTTTAAGACTAATGGTTTTAGATAAAATTATTCACGTTGAGATTTTCTATAACTGCCAAGTCTAGAGTTTGAGTTTGATCCTCATTTATATATCTATATCTAATAATTTAAGCTTTTGGAACAATAGAGAATAGAAGAAATGGGGAAGGGGTAGAGTTTGGACCTTGGAAAGAAGTATCCTTGCCCCAACATGCTTGTTATCCCACCCAAAAGTGTTATCATACTCTGCAGCACCAAGGATCTGACCATTGACTTGAATGTAGTTAAGATACATTGGATTCTTGGTGGCCTTGTGCAACCAAGCAGCACCCCACAACAACTCATCCTACCATGTCATGAAAAGAAACTTGAGTATGCTACCACTAACTGAAAAAAGTGTCTTGTTGATTGGATCTAAAAAGTGGACATAAAAATTATGAAAAAAAAAACATAAAACAAACTTGTGGTAAAGAATTAAAAGATGATGTGTACTTATTTAGCACGTGTCGACTTGTATAAGACAGAATGAATATAAATAACATATCTCATATAATGTTCAACTAAATACAGTTGAAAATTTACCTGATAACCAGAGTAAGAGCAATAATAGGGGCACACAACAGGCTTCAATGCATTGCTGTATGATCCTCTATATTTATCAGCAAATTGGAAGACCTATATCCGGATTTAATGCACATTGGAAAAAAAAATTAGTTGGGTCATTTTTCTCCTTTAAAAATTCTATTTTTCTTTTACCCTTTTGAATAATCAAGTTCAAGATTTACTTACCTTAATGGCCCTTCTGGCCAAAATCTTGGAGTACATGGGGTCACTTCTTCTGAAAACAAGGGAAGCTGCTGCAAGAGCTGCAGCAGTTTCAGCAGCAACTTCTGAACCAGGGTTGTTTGCATCAATCTTGAACACACTTCTTGGTGTGTCCATGTCCTCTGGTCTCTCCCAACAAGCATGGTCCTTCTTAGCATCTCCCACCTACAAACCCCAAAAACCAATAATGTCAACCTCAATTCCAATCTTTTTCTTCCTAATCATATCAGCAACTGATTCAGAACAGAAATACAAAGATACTAAAAAACTTACTTAGAGAATAAGACAGATATAGAAACACTGAAACAATCAAAATGTTTCCATGGTGAAACAAAATTTGCTCAATTTGTTGTCCGTTGAAAACTTAGGACGTACAGAAACAAAGACAACTTTAAAAAGTTATCTTTCAAAAACCAACTTTAGTAAACTATTTTTGAAAAGGAAAAGATTTACCGAACCAAATCTTAATAAGTTACTTTCAAAAAGTAGAAGTTTTACCAAACCAAGCCTAAGAGAAATACAGAATTTGCTCAATTTATTGTCCATTGAAAAGCTAAGGACGTACGTAAACAAAGACATAACTTTTCTATCCTGTCTATATTTACTGTCCTAAAACACTTACAAAACACATGCTAAATTTACAATAATGGCCATAGTTGGCAAAGGTTCTAACCTGAACAAAAATGGTGTTTGGATATGCAGTAGCTTTGAGAAGATAATCAGTCCCCCAATGAATTGCTTCTCTTGCATTCTGCAACTCTCCTCTCATTAGTCCACCAAACTCAAGAACACTCCATGACAACATGGTTATGGTGAATGCCATTGGAAATCCAAACTTCACATTGTCCCCAGCATCATAGTACCCTCCAACCAAATCAACCTGCATTGCATTTTCAACATCAAAATAACCAACCTTTCACTCCAAAATCACATACAAGCACATGGTAATTAGTACCTAACATTGTCAATGATCAAAGTCATGGTATGATGGTGAAATAATTACAAATATTTGCATGTTCCAACAATATAATATATTAGATATCATAAATAAAAATAAGTACTCGTAAATGTTGCTAGAGTAAGTAAAAAAATTTCTAACAATGTTACACATTGGATAGTAAAAGTGTACATAACTGTGTTAGTTATATAAATATTTTGTATATTATTTTGTCTGGTATATCGAATAACTAGCACAATACTCGACATACCAGACAAAATAAGTACAAATAAAATATTTTTTCGATAGAACGGATACATACATGAAGAGCTGAGCCATCATAGAGACCAGAATCTCTCCTCCAAGACATTCTCTGGTTAGGAGGGAGCTTACCAGACCTCTGGCCTTCAAAGAACATTATAGATTTTGTGAGGGCATCTCTGTAATTGTGACTAGCAATGTGAGGGTGATGGTGGTGAGGGTGCAACAAAGGGTGGTGATTGTAATGTAATGGAAAAGCATCACAATGTGGAAGAGTAACAATGGAAATACAAGTGATGGTGAAAAGAGAGAACAAAGTAGTGATGGAAGAAACAAAGAAAGCCATTATCAAAGTTGTGTGTGCTTCTCTTCTTTCTTTACTTCCAAGTTCTGTTGTGTGTGTATTTATAAAGAGAGAAAAAAAAGGTGGTACTGTAAAGTAACGTTCTGCTTCTTTAGAATACAACCATAATTAGGTCCACATTCTGCTACTAATCCTACTACAAGGGAAAAAATAAATAAATAAATAAAAAGATAAACTTGTGTTTGGAATTTGGATACTGTAATTTTGGACAAAAGTATCTAGAAAAAATGAATATACTCTTTTTGTTATTTAGATATGAATATAGATGTAAATTTTCTTTTGTCTCAGACATAAATTTTTATATTTTCTGTATTACTTAAAATTTATAACAGAAAATATTTGTCTATACTTCTCTAAATTTTTAATGTAATGCTTAAATATTGTTTCACCTTTTAATTATATCAAGAATTTAATCTTGACATACTAATAATGTAAAAGAATTTTATATATATATTTAATTACATATCACTATATAAATTCATAATTGTTGTATAAATAATTATCTAAAAAATAGACATAGTTAAATGAGTTTGTAAATAATCAAAATTAAAGTCTTGTATCAGTTATGAGTTATCTAATTTACATGAATTTTAAATATCGTCACTCTCTCTCTCTCTCTGCCACTCTGCCACAAGTGTTTATGGCTGTTTCATGCTTTCCATTTCTTTTATAATAACCCGTGTCTAAAATGGTTTTGGAAAGTTACCTATCTCACTGCAAGAAAAACAGAACACAACTCAATGAAGGGAAATTGTTGTTGGAAGCATTTAAGGAAGTTTTTCACTCTGTCATAACTCATAATTGACTTTTGTATATATGAAATAAAATATAAGAGTTTGATTGTTATGAATTGACATTATTAGGTATTTATAATTAAATCTACTTTATAAATATTAAATAGTCAATCCTATTATACGTATAAAAAAAAAACCAGCTACTACATTAGCACTAGTATAGATATATATCAAAATATAAAATATATTTTAAAAATAAATTAAATAACATATATTTATAATATATATAAATATATAATGACTGATTTAATATTTGATTTTTTTTATGTACGGAATATATTTGATAAATTATTTGTGCAAAGATGTGGTTCCTAATATAGTGTCCTCTTGTTTTTTATTTCATGTGAGGCATAATTTATCACTTTTGTTATATTTGTTTTTATGCTAAAAGAGTAATGATTAGATTTTTTAATTTTATTTAATGAGTTATTATATACATATTACACAAAATAAAATTTAAATTTTTACACTTATTTAAATAAACAAATAAAATAATCACTCAACAAACCTAATTTGGTTATATATAAAAACCCTTCTTGTTTAAGTATGTATTCTTAAAAATTCTCAGTGTCACATAATTGTCTTTGTATTAAATGTCTTCAGCGGATTTTATCAACAAAAATTATTTTTATTTCACCTTTCTTTGAAAAAAAAAAAATAAATAGTTAGGCGTGTCTTGTTTGGATAGTGGAGTTGAACTGTTGAACTGTTTAAACTGTGTTTTCCAAGTCCACTGGAAAATTGAGGAGACAAGTACAGTGAGGAACTCAAGTCAGTCAAAAATATAGTAATCATTATACAATAAGTAACATTAGCTTACCTTAATTAGATGAACAATCAAAGTGGATTAATCTAGGGTTGCACATGGCCAGGTGAAGTCGGGTTTGATGCGATCCAAACTCGATTTGAAATATACACCGAGTCTATTTATTAGACCCGAATCCGGCCCTAAACCCGATGAAATCAATATACTTTCGGGCCACAATTATACTGGGTAAAAATTGGGCCGTTAATATTGCATTACGTTGATACTTTCTTGTAAGCTAGCATGTAAAAATATCCAAATTTCTAAGACTCCAACTATTATTTAACATGGTAAAATTCACTTAGAAAAATATAACAAGAACTAATCCTTCTTCAAAATTAAAGCATAACCACAATCAATACTAAAGTATAACCACAATCAATACTAATATTGTCTAATAATACCAAATATTTAAATAAATACAAATAATACAATATTATGCATTAGTCTAAAGTCTTATGCATTCTAAACATAAAACATTAATTTATAGTCTTATAATGACTAATAACACAAAATATTAAGGTTTACAATACTTAAATTCCACATAAGAATAGTCATGATCCATCATTAATAACACAAAATATTAATTGTGTACGATGACCGGGCCACCGGGCCGACTTCGGATGACCAGAGCTATGTCCCGGACCCGATCCAAAATAATGACCGGGTCTATTTTTGAGACCTTTACCCGGCCCTAAACCCGATGAAATCACACCAAATTAGTCCATAAAGTGTTTGGGACCGAGCCGGGTCGGGTCATATGCACCCTGTATTAATCTTTTTTTTTTTCCACTATCTCTTTTCTAACCATATTTGTTTATTAACAAGCGACAGAGCAGGAGCGGAGCTTAGTTGAGATAATAGGGTTATGGTCCCTCAAATTTTTTATAAAAAAATTAGTAGTATTTTTTTAAAAAATAAAAAATAGTTCAGTTGGATCAAATACTTTATTATGACTTAAAGTACTCAGGTTCACTAGCGATTTTTCTATTCGCATTTCGCAGCTCTCTTAATTAATAGATTGATTCGTCTGATATTAAGAGCCCGTTTGGGAAGTAGTAGAAGCTATTTTTTTTACTTTTGGATTATGAAAAGTCACAGCATGCGTGTTTGGTACCACTTTAAAAAAAGCTTTTAACTTCTCACAAAGTTAATTAATAACTTTTTGAAGAAGTAGAAATATATAACTTCTCTGCTTTTCGATAAGTCATTCTACCACTTTCTTAAAAAAATTTAACTTCAAAACAAAAAAAATATACTTTTCCTCTACCACCATTTTAACGTAAGATCTGCTAGAAGCACTAGCCTTCCACCGTCATTCTCACGCAATGTTCCATCAGCTGGAAGTAAGGGTCCTCCATCACCATTTTCACGTAATGATTCATCTGCTAGAAGTATTGATCTTCCACCACCATTTTCAGACAATATTCCATCTGAATAATCTACTGCATATATTTCTTCTAGGTAATTTTTTTATCATATTATCACTCTATTTTTATTATTAAATTTGTATTTAATTGTGGTATGAAATTTCAATTTTAGTTTTATTTTTTTCACATGTGATTTTATAACTTGCTATTATTTTCATAGTTAATTATAGCAAGTTCTTGACCTCAATAAAAGAGAAGGGAGTTCTAATAGGAGTACAAAAAATAAAAAACAACAACAAAATATACATTGACACACATTTTATATTTATTTTTTTTCACCTACTATATCATACACAATATTAGTGATTAGGTTATGTAAAATCAACATTTAATATTGGAAAGTATTTGTTATCATCGTTATCCCTTATTTTAATATTCATTCTCTTGTGTAAAAAAAAATTGTATTTTTTGAGTTATTTATCCAAACGCTATAACTTTAAAATAAGTACTTTTATAACTAAAAATCCAAACACAAAATAACTTATTTATAAGATACTATTAATAAAAGTCCTTATGCTTTAACCTCTTTTTACAAAAGAACTTATTTAAGTTATTTAGCCAAATTGGACCTAATTCTTCCAAATTTTACAGCTACTATAGAGGGATAATTTTCAGCAATGAAAATAATGAAAAAAGAAATTACTGAAAAATTTAGTCCTAATTCAATTATTGAAGATTTTAAGTCATTAAAGATTCGAAAAGCACCATTATAAACTATTTTATATTTTTTTCTGTAAAATTATTTATTTATTATCTCATTAGTAACAAACTTAAAGATTTTATAAATTTTATTTTAATATAAATATTATTATTAAATTTTAATATTAAATTTTTTACTCCTCTAAAATTTTGTTTTAACCTCCACCACTGGATAGAGTAATAACACATGCACTCACTTCCCTAATAAATTTACACCACTTTTTAATTTCAATAAATTTAAAATGAATGGAAATAAATTAAAAAGAGAAACAAAAAATTGGGAAAAACGACAAAACAAATCAAATAAAGGGTTCAATTAGTTATTTTATGAATGAATATTTTTAAAATTATTTTATTTGTTTTTATCTCACTTCTCAATTCTCATACAAATGCGTCCAACAATAATTTTAATTTTTTTTTCTTGAAATTAAATAACAGAAAAATTATTTTGTCTCACAAACTATAAGTTAATTTTTAAATTTTTACTTAAATAAAAATAATATTCTATATAAAAAAATTAGTAAATATTAGTTAATATTTTCTAATACTACTAATAATAACCTTACTTATTAAACAAAAAGAAAGAAAAAAGTAGTGATTGATATTAAATATAATTATTCATGTTCTTTCATCTGTCGATTTAAGTTTTTGGTATAAATAAGTTTTAGACATAATATTAAAATTTTTATCATAAAAAAGTCTAAAAAAAGAGAACTTATGCAAAAATCTACGCTTCAAATAAAAAAAAGTTCTTGTATATGTATTCATGTTAGATATATTATTTATGCAATTTTTTATTAATTTAATTTCTTAAAATAAGTGCTTTTATGATGTATAATTGAAATATATATAAAAAGCTAAAATACACGTATAAATTTATAAATTTAATTTTGATATACTGTTAATGTAAAAAAAATTTATACATACATTTAGTTACGTAATTTTTTATCAACAAAAATAACTATTTTTTATATTTTAATTACGTAAATGACTATCTAAAAACTACGAATATGATTGAACGCCTATATAATAAACACTAAATTTATACATTATTCGGAAGAAGTGAAGTAGTGAAGTGATGATATCTCCGGAATAAATGTGGTAGATGCTTGAACTCAGAAAGATGTCGGATAAAAGTGACCAACACAAGTATGGCAAAGACACTGACCCTTCAAATTTCAAATAAAGATTAACTAACCGAAATAATAATGGACCATGGTAAAGCCATATCCTACAAGGACTATATAAGGTCCCATTTACACAGCAATGGAACTTCTATATGGATAAGCCATGGAAAATACTTCACCCATTTTTCCATGTTATACATCACATGTTACTAAACCCTACATGTCAATGCATGCATTATTATTATTATTGAAGTGATATATATATTATAAATTACGTATCATGCAATTGTTGAAGCGTATTTCAAGTTCTTTTGTTGTTTTCAATACTTGTCAATAGAAATGAAATTGTCTCAACTGAATGTGACTGAAGCATAGATTTGTAATTAAAGAGTGTTGAAGAAGTGAGATTTGAAATTTTGGGGTTTACATTGTTACCTGAATTTTTAATTAGGAAAAGAGATAATTAAAGTAATTGTTTTATTAATTTTATATTGCATTTATTTGATGATTATCCCATCAGATATATTAAACTTGTCTCTAAGCGCTTTAATTAAATTCTTACAGAAATATTTATAAATTATACACTACTATAGAAGGGGAAAAGTAGTAATTTTTTGCTACACACAAGTCTTTGTTTTCATTTTCATTTTTTTTTTTTACTTTTTTTATTCGAAAACATAAATAGTTCATTAGTGTATATGTGATCTAAATTAATATCATAAATCAGTCTTAAAAAGATTTTTAGTCGAACAATTTAAGTCTTAACAAATTTTAATTATCAAATCAGACTCTAACCTTTTATTTTATTAGACATATCGATTGTTATAATAATTTTTGTGAATTTTTTAAATTTTTATATCAGCCTCTCTATGTATATATAGATAAACAATCTAATGTAAAAATTAATTTATCTAAAGAAATAAAAATTTAAAAATTAATTTAATAATTAAAATTTATTAAAAATTAAAATATTCAACTGAATTTTTTTTAAGAACTTATTTGGGCTATTCCTCCAAACAATATTGGATAGAATTGAATTTACTTTACAAAATAATTATATATATTATACGATCTAACATAATAAGAGTTTTAAGTGTATCGAGAACACCAGTGTTTTAATTGTTTTAACCGTTAATCTGAATTATAAAAAATATATATAATATATATTAATTGAAATCAACAGTTAAAACAATTGAAACACCGATATTTTCGGTACACTTGAAATTTTTTCAATACTATATGTTTTTTTAAAAAAAATCATGCTAGCTAGGAAAAAGAATGTACCTAGCATGTGGAGAAGAATAACTTTCCACCTTGATTCTCTGATCTTATAAATGATTGGAGTGATGTGTGTATTGCATATGCCATACAACATTAGTTGATTGGGTCCAATATAATTAAAATGTTTTCTTAAAATCTATATTTTGTTATATAGAAGGAGGGATAGTTCATCTATTCTTTTTAGCTCTCATTAAACTGAAGATAAGATTACGACATATAATGCAATAACATTATTGGCATCAATGGACCAATCAGGATTCATACATATACACGAAGAGAAAAAAAATGCTCTTATTAGGAATGAAGTCCACTTGATGAAATATTATACAAAAAAAGAGGTTTTGTTTTAATTAATCTTAATTATAATTATTGTATTAAATTTATGCTGTAATAATAATTTCGTACATTCGTTTACACTATAATTATTATTATGATATGGTACTATAGAACTTTTATGACCTAATATTAAAAATAAAAAATTTAATTTTTATTAATAAAACAATTTAGCACAATCCATTTTTAATTAACCTATAAAATATAAATACTAATATACAGACACATGACACAATATGATATGGGACATACGGATACGTAAATTTTAGTTTTTTATAAAACAAGTAAACATAGCATATACATAAAATATAAAGTATTTTTTAGATAAATTATAATTATATTTTAATTAGTTTTAAACTTTTAATATTTTTTTAATTATGTAAAGTATTTAAAATAATTCTTTGCAATAATAAATAATAATATATATTATTTTTAAACTCATTTTAAGAATATAAATTAAGAATAAAATTGGATACAACTAATACGTAATAATATTTAGGAGTGTCCAAATTAAAAAAGTATTTTTTATTTTTATTAAGATACAATTAAATACAAAAATACTTAAACACGTGTGTCAGACTAGTGTTAAATGAGTACTGTATCCGCAATATATTTGACATGTAGAGATAACAATTCAAAAAAAACGAGTGTTAAATGAATGTTGCCACAATGTGTTTGACATGTAGAGATAACAACTCAAAAAAATATGGGTGCTTCATAATTTAAACAATGAAAACATAACAAGATTAGAAAAAGAAAATATTAATTACAAGCTCGTTGGTCAGTCACTTTAGTTGATCAGTTGAATCGAAGAAAAGAGAAAAATGAAAATTTGTATGAAGAATGAAGTTGTAAAGCAAGAAAACTGGCTGGGAAAGAAAAAGCTTTTTTCCTCTTTTCCACATTCTTTGTGTCTGTTTGTCGCACACTTCAACAACGTAACGAATCGAATAGATTTTTTTCCTCCCCTCCATAAACATAACCTTAACTAGGGATGTTTAAATTCAAACCAATCCAAATTAAACCGCTCATTAAATTCGATCCAAATCGAAAACCGATTAAAACCGTACTAATTCGGATTTGATTGGATTTTATTTTTTGTAAATCGCTGGATTGGATCGAATTTCGGATCTACTTTTCATAACCGATCCAATCTAATTCAAACCGCACAATGTTCTATAATATTATTATTTTATTATTATATTTATAATTATACTTATAACATGTTTAATTTGTTATACATTTTTCTATTATTCATGTATTATTATTATTATTTAATAAATATTTTATGTTCAAAATGTTATTTATTTATTTATTTTAACTAATTTATAATTTTATTTCTATTGTTATGTTATCGTTGGCTTTTTAAAATATTGTTAAGACTTGTTATGTCATTGTTGATTATTTAAAATTTGATGTTGAGACTTGTTATATGTATTTAATTTTTTTATTTAAAAAACCGCAAATCCAAACCGATCCAAACCGCTTGTAATCGGATCGGATCGGATTTCAAAAAATATTTCATCCAATTCAAACCGCACCGCACATAAATTAAACATTCGGATCGGATGACCTTTTTTCCTTAAAACCGAACCAAACCGCACCGCAAACACCCCTAACCTTAACAACACATTTAGAGTAAACCTTCTAATCTAATTAATGATTTTGACCTATAAAAAAATGAAAGATAAAATTGTATTGTTACTTAATTATTTTAAAAACTAAATCTTTCGTTTAAGTGACAAGTCAATTAATCATTTTGTGTAAAATTAATTATACGTTAGAAAAAGATTAATATATCTCTGATTTTTAAATAATTAATAAAAATTATATTGTTCTTCATATTTATTTTTTACTCAAAAATAATATCTATTATTTATGTAAATATTAAATTACTAAGACTCATTTTATTTTGTTGTGAATCAATTTAAATTTAGGGTATTAAAATATGTTTACACATACAAAATTAAATTAAAGTTTCTCAAAAAAAATATAAAAATAATGAAGTATACAAATAAAAGTGAAAGGATTTATAAGTGAGAAAGAGATTGCAAGGAATTTGACAAAGTGGCAGAAATACAAGAGCATGTGCATTCTGCTATGCTCACATGCAAGAGTGTTATGCATTTTCTTCGAATTGTCTCTGCACAAAGAAAGAAAGATTATCATAATAGACACACACACATCATACATTTTATGTTAAGTCCTTATTTTCATTATCAGATTCTGGCATTGCCATCTACCTCTCAATGAAAAAGCCTGACATGAAATTCTCTCATTATTGCCTTAATTGGAACTTCGAAAAATACTATTTACAACCTCCAAATCTCTCCAATAGTCTTTTCACTATTCAGACTCTAGTCAATTTATCCTATATATATATATATATATATATATATATATATATATATATATATATATATATATATATATATATATAATTAGCATATTCACATACATTACTGTACTTATCAAGTTTCATTTCTATTTTTTTAGATATTGTTTATATTTAACTTAATTTTAAGAATAAGAATTAATTTTTGATGTACACAATTATTTAATTAGATTTATATATTTATATGATTTTTTAAGTGGTAAACTTTAAAAATTAATTATTTTATTAATGTAACGCGATTGATTGTTTGTGTAAAATTTTTTTATATTGACAGTATTTGAAAATTAAATTTTTACTTTGATACTTAATTTTTTTTATTTATTAAAATAATAAATTAGATGTCTATAAACATCTCTCTCATATTTTAGTGTCCAGAAATTATCTCTTACAAGAATTAATGTTTTTTTTTCTCTTTCTTATGTTTTATTTATTTAAATAAATTGGATGTCTATAAACATCTCACATTGTAGTGTCCGAAAATGATCTAGGATTTAATAATTTTTTTTTCTCTTTCTTATCACTTTAGTCCCTTCTCCCTTTGTATCTCAAGACTCGAGTATTTCCATTTGATGTGGTGATGACGTGATGTGATGTTCAAATAATTGAACCCTTTATAGCTTAAGTTGGTTGGCTTCATAACTTGCTTTAGGAATAGACCCAATATTTTTCATCACCATGCAACGCATGATTATTTGCATGTGCACGTTGTATAAATATAACAATGGAAAAGCTAGCATTTGTGGATCATACACATGGATAAACCTTTAATAATATACTATGGGCGATGTTAATTAACACTAGGGTAAAATATATTTTTTTTTTTAAATTTGATAAAAATTTTAAAAATATTTTTAAATATTATTTGTTTCAATTTTGTTTCATAAATTTTCGATTTGCATTAAATATCTTTCTGACGGTTAATTTTTCAAAAAATTTAGGACTAATTCAATAACAATTTTATAAGAACAACATTTAACACAAGCAAATCAAACATAATTTTTATTGGATTATTCTTAAATTTTTTAACAATTAGCTATCAGTCATATATTTGATGCAAATCAAAAATTTTTAGAATAAAATTAAAATAAAATAAAATTAAAGAATATTTTTAAAATTTTTACTAAATTTCAAGAACAAAAAATATACTTGATCCTTAAAACTACTAACTAATCTTTTCTTTCTTCTAAATTAAATGATGTCGTCTTATAGTTTTATATATACCAATTTTTCTAGGGATTCTTTTTTAAGAAAAAGATAATTAGTTCCATCAATGCAATAATATAATTTTTGTATATTATCTTTAATTTGGACACCGTGTAAATACTTTAATTTACGTGAGTCTTTTTAAATAAAAGTTAATTTGAAGTTCTAAGCCGTTTAATTCAATCTAGTAGTGACTAAAAATGTATTCTCACATGATGATGTAGATGTATATAATTCATGTGAAATAATGTTGGAATAATGATGTACCTATATATTGTAGGACATCAAGCAACTGAAGCAAGAGTTGGGTTGCACAAATTGATGATCTCTTAGAATATGGTTTGGCCATTGTGAAGTCCCCTCAAACTGTCAATCTTAATTAGATGAGAAATGCTATATAAACATGGTTTTGAGTTTTGACAATCAAATAATTCTAAATATGGTTGTTATTAAATAATTATATATTGAATTTTTTAAATTAATAAAATAAAGAAAATACATGTTAGTCGTTAAAAGAATATTAATATTAAAATAATATTTTTTATGAAAAGTATAGAGCAATGAGATTTTTTGAGTTTATGTAGGATCCATAATATACATATTTCCTGTTTTAGTATAATTTATCTGCGAAAATTGCTGTTTTATTAGTTTTTTTTTTTATTTGCCTTGTCAAAAATATCTTTAAAACAGAACTTTATTGGGCTCCTGTGTATATGTAAGAATAAACTTCTAAGCCCAATATATAAATAAAAAACTTGAAAGGTGGAGCTGGCCTGTGAAATTTAAAAATTCCAGACCAAAACAAAAAATGGTTTAATATTTATTTAGAGAACAAAAGATAAATGGCTGAATAATCTTTACTTAGTCTATTTTAATCTTACTAATTACTATAAATTTTTTTTGGGTGAGATACTATAATTTATTTACGTAATTTTCTGCTGATAAAAGCTCACCACTCAACATGGTAAGAAGCTGAGAGTGTAATCAATTGTGCTATGAAATTCCTTTACTAAGTTCTGATGAATGACAAAATTTACATTGTAATATTTAAACATAATAATAAAACAAATTAAAATGAAGACCGGTAAATAATCCTAGAGCACAACACTTGAATTGAACTTTGACATTATTTTAGATAAAATTTAATTTTAATACACTATCAATGTAAAATAATTTTATATGTATATTCAATTACATAACATAATAAAAATAATTACTTTTTATATTAACAGTATGAATAGTTATTAAAAAAAATGGATGTGATTCTACAATTGTGTAAAACGTTTTAAACTATAAGTGTATCAAAATTTAACTCTTTTTGAGTTTTTGATAATGCACATTATTTGTGAAATTTTAGTGCATATATTGAGGATACTACTATTAGAAAGGTGGGGATGGTTAATGAGACTAGCAACATAAACCCTAATTAATTACCACAATATCTCAACACATGAGAGTTATACATATAATAATCTACCATATACTATATGATTCAACTCAAATTATAGAAGAATGGAATGCCAGTGTTGTTCAACCACTCACTACCCTGTATGAACTCACCAACACTGAATTGGCTTGCTTCATTGGAACTATTAATAACTCTAAAACCTGGCCAATTAACTCTACCACTTGTGTTTGAACCTGGCCCCTTATTCATATACTCACCATAATAAAGCGTGTCCAATGCAAATGTCTGATTCCATTCAAGCCACCCTTTCGGATCAATCAGATCCTCCATGTAAGATCTAAGGTAGCGTTTGGTGGAGAGACAGAGACGGAAAGACTGAGACTGAGAGACAGAGACTAAGAGACAGGGATTGAAATAAATTTCAGTATTCTGTTTGGTGCAAAATGGGAGACAGAAATTGAAACATGAATGAAACTCTAATTTAATTTGCACAAAGGGTAAAATTAGAATTAATTAATTGAAATGAAAGTATTTTAGGTATAAAATGTTATTAAAGTTTCAGTCTCTATCTCTAAAAATTTCAGTCCCCTGTGTCCCTACTTTTTGGAGGTACTGAAATACTGAAATTTTAGAGACAGAGACAGAAATTTTAGTACCAGTCTCTGAACTAACAAACATGATACTGAGTCTCAGTCTCTCAATCTCTGTCTCAGTACCTCAAAACAAACGCTACCTAAGGTACACCGTTCTCGAGTATAGTTTCCATGGCCTCCCTAAGTAACTCCTGAACGACGATTTGACCGGAATTAGGTCAGATGCGGCGGCGATCTTGCAATTCAAGATCGAAATTCCGGTGTTCTGGTTCGGATCTTCTCTGCCTTGTGCGGTGAACAGATTCTTCTGATTCTCGTTAGGTTTGCGAGCGTAGAGGTTGCAATTTTGGAAGAGTACGGCGGCGTTACCGAATATGAAGTCAACGGTGCCGTAAATGTCGCAGTCGCGGTAGAATTGGCGCATGGAGTGGACGTAGAGGGTGTCTTGGTAGCCGACGAAGCTGCATTTGTAGAAGGCGGAGAAGTCGGCGCCGCTTCGTAGAGCCACGGCTTGGTGCTTGTCTGGCCCGGCTGAGTTCTCAAAGGTTATGCCCTTAGCTATGAAGCCTTCTCCTACCACAGCTGCATGCATATAATGCAACAAAGATTAAGTTTAGGTAGAAACTCAGCTGCTGAAGTTGATAGCAAAAAATTATTAGATATTAATTTTATATAAAATTGACTAAATATTAATTTTATATAAAATTGAGTGTATTTGAATTTTTACCTTAGGTCTAATTTAGATGGAACAGTGAGATGAACTACAATATTCTAAAAATCGAACCAATTAATCATCGAAGTGGTGAACTAAAAAGTTTGACTAATTTATTAGTTTTTGATAAAGTCTTTTAATTTTTGACCACTTCACTAACAATTGATCTTAACCTGAATAAGATTGATTTGGTGGTCGATCTTCGATTAATCAAATAGAATCAATCGATTCAATCTAGTTTTTAGAATCATGAGATAAAGCATTGAAATTATTTTATAGTAAATAAACATTTCATGAAATTATCTAATCATGCATTATTATATATCAGCAATAAAAATAAATAATTTTTAAATTTATTATTTATAAAGTCATATAAATAAATGTATATAATTAAATGACTATGTTAAATTCTTTTGATTAAATTGATAAACTTGTTAGGATAAGTGACTACCACATAAAAGAGAAAATATTAGTTTAGGTTATCACTTTAATTAAATGAACAATTTTTTTAAGTAATAAATAGGGATTTAGCCAACAATAAATTAACAAACGCTTTTAAATTATATTTTATATTAATTAATTAATTATCAATAATTAGTGATTATTTAAATTTTATTTTTTAAAAAATATAATTTATAATTCTTAATTACAATGGTTTAAAATTGATTGATTAAAAATTATTTATCTATATTTTTCTTTAAACGAAATAGGAAAAAAATTGCTGTCCAATTAATTAGTTTAATTTAGCACTAAGTACCTTATCCCTTAGCATTAC
Source organism: Arachis ipaensis (assembly GCF_059453495.1). NCBI lineage: Eukaryota > Viridiplantae > Streptophyta > Magnoliopsida > Fabales > Fabaceae > Arachis > Arachis ipaensis. The sequence goes on along the minus strand of NC_142437.1, from coordinate 121,257,620 downwards.
TTATTAATTGGTCATAACATGTTACAAGCTATCATTGTGACAAGGCACGCAAGAGTTCTGCAAGGATTCTGAGTTTCTAACATTTAAACTTTATTGTATGTGAAATTGACCTGTCAGATAAATAAAAGTATATATGTTCTTGAGAAAAGTAATTTTGTATGCTGAAAAAGCCGAAAACAAGGCATAAAAAAGGTAAGTAAGAAGCAAGTGGGCCTAAATAATTATTCTGAAATGTAGTTGGGTTAGTGTGATGAGTAATAGATTCAGATCCAGAATATGATTCCCCTTTAGTTGGGGTTTGAACATGTGGACCCTGTTCATTTGACCCAACTCAAAGGTAACTCTTCTTTTCAGGAATAAATGTATATGTACATCTTCAAACATTGACCTATACCAAGAACAAAAAACTAACCAACTAAAAACCATGACATGCCACATTTCTTGTTCAATTTAGTTGCGCAAATATTCATATCAAAATATCTTCGTATAAAGATAATTTAAATATTATATTGAACAATTTAATTAAATTATCTAATAATTTTTAGAGAAAATTACATTTCTTTTCTTTATGAGATGTTAAAATAACACTCATTTCTCCTCTATTTTATAAATGTACATTCTCCTCCCTTCTAACTTTTAAAAAATCTCCTCTTTAATCTATTTTAAACTTTTTGTGTTAACTAATGTTAACTTTATCCATTTTTTAAGAAAAAATTATTTTTTAAAAAAATACTCATTAGTAAAAATTTTATTTTTTATCATTAAATTTTTCTTATCAAAATATCCTTTAATAAATTATTCTTTTATTGATTAAATTGTATTTTTTAAAAAATTTAATAATTATATAATTTTTTTCTAAAATACCCTTCAATAATTTTTTAATTATTAAATTATAATTTTACCAAAATTTTCGTTAACAATTTTTTTATATTTTACTATTAATTTTTTGATATCTATATATATTATTTTCAATATCAATATATATTAATTGTTATATATATTAACAGTGGTAAGATTTTTTTATTTAATGTTAAAATAATATATATTAATATAAAAAAATTAATAATAAAATATAAAAATAATTGTTAACAAAAATTTTGGTAAAATCACAATTTAATAATTAAAAAATTATTAAAGGGTAGGTATCTTAGAAAAAAATAATTTAATTATTAATTTTTTAAAAAATATTTTAATAAAAATATAATTTAATCAATAAAAAAATAATTTATTAAAAAGATATTTTGGTAAGTAAAATTTAATGATAAAAAATAAAATTTTTGTTAATGGGTATTTTTTTAAAAAATAATTAATTTTTTTTAAAATGAATAAAATTAATATTAGTTAATACAAAAAATTTAAAATAGATCAAAAAAAGATTTTTTAAAAATTAAAAAAAAATATATATTTATAAAATAAAAAAAAAAATATATCATTTTAGTATCTCATAGGAGAAAGGAGAGAGAAATGAAATTTTCTCTAATTTTTAAGACTTGGTGAGTATTAAACACACATACACAGTCTTGAGTATTCTCTTATTTTTGTCTTTATATTGCTTCAGAGTTCAATTGTGTCGGTACTGGGGAGCTACGAAAATTTCAGTTAAAACAAAGAAATTAAAAGTTGTCGGCAAGTGATGATCCAAATCTATGTTATTTGAAAAAAAACTAGAAAGGACATTGTAGAAATGCATTACTTGCTAAGACTGCCATGATTCATAAAACCAAAGCAACTGACACAATAAAAGATCAAATTTTAAATTTTCTAATAAAGCTTAAATTATTAACAAAAACAGATAAATAATCATAGCATATAAAAAAAATGATTTTGAGACGTAAAAAAAAATTTAAATATTTTAAAAATATCGATATTCTAATAATTTTAACTGTTAATTTTAATTAATATATTATATATATTTTATAATTAAAATCAATAGACTAAACTATTAGAAAACTAATATTTTAGAAATATTTCAAATTCTTCCAAAAGTTAATAGCTAATGAGAACATATCCTTCAATATCCAAAGGTTAACACATTGTATATATGGGACATAGAAGTAGACACATAATACCACCAGAATATATGAATCATTTAACAAGTAACAGTATTAGTATTAAGTACTAAAGGGTAATTATTTTTCTTTTAACTTATTTTTTATTTTATTTTTATCTTTTGTCAGCTAAAGATAATATATAACGTGTGACCTAAGGCACATAACACAGCTAGGTAGAACGTGTGTGGGTCAATATATATGTCATAATCTGGTACAAATTAAAAATCTCACTGTACTATTAAAGCAAAATTTGTTAACATTTTACTCATTATTGATGAAGTAGATTAAATGATCATGGACAAGAAATGTCTCACCCTCATAAAAGTTTGCCTTTCATAATTTAATTATCCTACGCAATATATTTCTATATATAATCTAATCTAATGGTGTTTTATTATGTAATGATTGAAAAGGAAATTAAAGTTGTACATATATATGTACTATACTATGCATGGAATCATATGGACCATAGCCTATAATTTTTTCAGCATTGTATTCAATCACGAAATATCATCGAATGAATCCTCTAAGATTTTAAAAGGGCATAGCCTTTTTTCCTTTAGACTATTCGTGGTTATATTATTTCTCTAAATTTTAAGCAAGTGATGAAGTGTCCCACAATAAAAGATATGTAGCATTTTACTTTCTAGGCTCTAACTATAATAAGCTGGGTTGAAAGCAGTGCCGGAGCTTCAAACAAAATTTTAGAGGGATAAAAAATTTAACATAAAAATTTAATAATAATATTTATATTAAAATAAAATTTATAAATATAATTATTTTTTAAATTTATTACTAATAAGATAATAAATAAATAATTTTACAGATAAAAAATATAAAATAGTTTATAATGGTACTTTTTGAGTCTTTAGTGATTTAAAATTTTCAATAATTAAATCAGAATTATTTTTCAGTAATTTATAATATTTATTGAATTTTTTTATCAATTTATACAAATACAATAATATCAATACTTATTAAATATTATAATATTTTTTATCATATAAAAAATTAAATTAAATAAACAGTAAAATATAAAATAATATTAAATTAAATAAATAAAAATCACCTAATTTTTTATATTTGAACTCAAAGGTAGAGTGTTACTTGTTGAATAGAGAGTTGCGAAATGCGAATATCTCTTTTTATGCTTATCTTTTTTAAGTCATAATAAAGTATTTGAGCCAATTAAACTATTTTTTATTTTTTAAAAAAATATTACTAATTTTTTTATAAAAAATTTGGAAATATAACCCTATTGTCTTAACTAAGCTCCACCTCTAGTTGAAACTATAAAACCCTCTATTATTATTTATCATGTGTTGTTTCTAGAATCAAAAGATAGGGTTTAATTGTTGTAAATAAATTATACAACAGGAAATTTCTTGACATACAAAATTTAATTAATTTCTTAAATTTTGATATATAATGTTCATAAGATTTTCAAATCAATTATATCTTATTATAATTTTGCAAGATGCCTTTGACAAACCCAATGGTGGCCGTGTATATATGTTCAGAGTTCGAACCATTATTTAAAATAATTTCCCAACAAATTGTTTTACTATAAAAGTTCATCAACCAAAATCAAGGATTTTAGTATCATTGTTGAGATAACATGTGAGCTCATTATTATCAAGTTGCCATGCTTTTGTTGTCTCTTCTATATTTTTTTTTTTTAAATTGTTCCCTATTTAATTTGTCTTTAACATAACAGCCACACCTCCTCATAATAATAAATCAATTTTCAAACTTTACTAAGCCATTTCATGAATCTCACTTGTGATTTATGACAAGGGCCTGCACCAGTTTTTGTTTTCTTCCCTTTATTTTTTTAATTATTGTGTAAAATATATATGAAATAATTCGCACCAATATGTATGTCTCATATTCAATAATGAACTAAATACAGATTTATGAAAATGAATAAGGGTGAATTATAAAAAAATAAAACTAAACCTACCAAAATATTAATAAATTTTTAACAATATATATGAATTTTTATAAGATTTAATTATTTGGTTGGTCTCTATAATTTCACCAAATTTTTAATTAGATCCTGATATTTTTTTTCAATTAAGTTCTTATATTACTTTTAATTTTGTAATTAAATCATTTTCATGTCAAAAACATTAAAATTAATAGAAGATTTCTCCTAAAATACACGTGATAAAAAAACTAATTAAATTTTTAACTATAAATACCTTCAATTTGTAAAAAAATATTTAATAACTGACTCTAATATTTTTTACACTAAAAATGATCCAATTATAAAATTAAAAATAGTATAGCTTATAAGGACTCAATTTAAAAAGAAAAAAAATATAGAAACCTAATTATAAATTTAGTAAAATTATAGGAAGTATTAGAATAATTAAACTTTTTTGTAATTAACATTTTTTAAAGAAAAACTAGAAATTATTTTACTACCACGCAACTTATTAATCTTTAGTAAATAATTTTAATACTTCACTCTAAAAAAAATTAATAAGAAGCTCAAATAATTAATAAGCAGAAGAAATTAAAGGAGAAAAATGGTTACCAACAGTAGCTGATTGAAAAGTGGTCCAGCCATCGACAACATTCCTACTTGCCTTGACAATGGTCCTTCCGATGCCATCTCCAATAAACACCAAATTAGTCTTCTTTCTAATTACTTCCACATTCTCGAAGTATGCTCCACTTTTTATGTATATCACAAACCTAATATATATAATCACACTTAATAATTAACAAAAAAAAGAAAACTAAATCATAACATGTTAACAAGGCATTATTATTACACTTATTGTATGTATTTTTCTACACCTAAGATTCTTTTTGTACTTTGAGGTAAAATATATTAGGCTAGATTCATCTATTGTTATATACTAAATAAACCTCTTCTGTTATTTGAAATAACAAAAAGGTGGTTAAATTTTTAGAAGACATAATTTGTGTAACAATGAGTCAAAGTTGAACTAAGTAAAGGATAAGAAGTTTGATGACTGCATTTTAATTTCATTCTTCAAAATAAAAATATTAGTAAATTTTACTATAAGAAAAGTAAAATTCTTATATATTTAGAGTCCAATATGCTATTATAAAAAAAGATCAGTTAATTTTTTTAAGTTGTGCTAATTCAATATAGAAAATAAAATAAATACACTTAGCATTTTTCTTAGCTAAAACAGCTTCAAAGCTCTTATAAATGATCATTCATATGAGATTTTGCTGACAATGTAATGCAATGAGTGAAAGGAATGAATGATTTTCTTTAAATATAGTATAAAATAATTTTAATAATATAATTATATACCTGGTTGTGCTGGAATTAGGAGCCATAACTACAGCTTCACCAATAGTAGTAAAATTTCCAGAACCATCTTTAGCCACAACAACATCAATCTTAGTTTCATTCACATTTCCACCTTCTAGAAGCTTCCTATCCTTAGCAGAAACCCATGAAGGGAACCCTTTCTTCATTGTTCCATATTCAGCAAACACCTCTTCTTTCTTCAAACTTGTCTTCACTTTCTTCAACATTGCCAATGAGTTACTAACATGATGTGATATCTCAATCACTTTCTCCTCTATCAACCCTCTCACAGCATTCCCATTATTGCTTTGTGAGAAACCATCAAGACAAGTGTACAAATTTGTCATTGCCCCACTTAGTAGAGTTTGCAAATCTTGGTTGGAAGATGATGATGATGATGATGGATTTTTTGAGAGATCAAGAATGGTGGTGTTGAGTTCTACTATGGTGTCATCAAAGAGTTTGAGACAATCATCTAAGGCTCTTTTCTCAATGGTGTTGAGAGTGTTTTGGAGATTCTTGATTATGGTGGTGCAGTTGTTGGATGAAGATTTGACTTCATGGACTGTGTGGTTGACTACTTTGGAGATTATTTGTGGCATTGTTTTTGTTTCAAGGTTTGGGAATGTGGATAAGGTTGAGACACAGAGATCAGGGTAGAGTGTTCCTTTGCATTTTGAATGTGCTACTAATTGGATATGGTTTTGGAAATGGAGATGTTTTTTCCCTTCTTGTGGTGTTGTTGATTTGAAATTTGGGGCTTCAATGAAATAATTGAGATGTGTTGCTAAAAGGATCAGTGCAAACATTATGGATAGGATTGGTATAAAGGGAAAACATGGTGATTTTCTGAGGTTGTTCATTGTAAAGAGCTAAGAGGAAAAATAAAAAGTGGTGTAGTAGAAGCTTTGGTTAAGGGTGTGAATGTGTGGCTGTGTAGAGTGCTATATATATAAAGAGAAAAGAAAAATAGTATTTGAACTCATTTTATTTATACACACTCAAAATATAAAGAGAAAAGAATATCATGCTTTTGTGTGTAAAGCTGAGCATAGCATTTGATGTTAAAAAAGAAAAAATGGAAATGTGTTGTTTAGTTTGAATTTCTCTGTAGATTATGTCACAGAGATGACATGAAATATGACCCTTTTTTAATTTATATTAGTTTTGTCAAATAGGTTCATAATGTGGTATGGATTTTAAATGCTGTCTAAATTAATGGCTCTTAAAAGGATGGAATGTGTGATTATGTGTGACACCTTTTAATCATTTTGGCTCCTGGTGTTGCAGCTATGCACCTATGGAATGGAATGAAATTTGCACCCAGAGCATATGATTTGATTTTCAACTTTGTTGCTATCTATTGTAAATTTTATTATTTTACCTTTGTAGTGCAACAATCCATTACAACTAAAACTTGTGTCAAAATGAGGTGCGAAAATTATAGTTTAAGAGACTGAAAGTAAGAAAAAAAATCAGAAAATGGAGAAAGAAAGCAGAGTTGAAGGGATTGAAAGTAGAAAATGAGAAAACTAATTTGTATATTTACTAAATGAGAATGAATTACAATTACAATTACAATTCTATGTCAATAAATTAATATACTAATGCTTATATATCAACCTGTAGTACTATGCTGTTACACACAAAGTAGAAGAGGAATGCTATAACAACTAACCTATAATGGTTGTAGCCGAATTACCTAACTCAGTCTACTCCTTGCTTATTGCTAACATATGAAAGTAGCTGCTACCACAATCTTTGCCCTAAGCACTTCATATTTGTAACATAATGACTTTCTGAATGCATCTTCATTTGTTAAGAAAAAAAACTGCTAGTGTTTAGAATTTTACATGATTTGCAGAAAGATATGCAGATGACAATTTTCATGATATTTTGGATGAAAGCTTTAATAGAAAAAATCACGATATATCCTGGTTCAATCCCAAAAGTGAGATCTACATCTAGTCTCCACCACAACAAATGGTAGAATTTTTCATTATAAACGAATACAAGTTACAAATATCAATTCACACACCATTCATAGCTTTTTCTAGATATTCTCACATCCTAGCTCTCTTGCCTTTCTCATGACAGAAATTGATACTCACTTTCTAAGCTCTCTGTTTCTTATAAATAGAATAACTCATATCAGCTATCCTAAAATAGAATGAAATGATGAAGACATGAAAACTCCTAAGAGAAAAAAGAGAATTGCACAATATCAGTCAAAATATATTACTAAGTTTTTCCTTCCTTTTTTCTTTGAACATTGCAAAGTTTGTACACTTTCTGCCTATTTTTGACAGGCTGCTCCAACTGTATCCTTATCATTGAAGGTGCTCTTGTTGCATTTTGATTGATCTATCGCTCTTGGCGAAATTCTGTTCTACATCATCTATTTATTCTTTTGATTTTGTATGAGGATGATGTCTTCCATGAATTCAGCTTTTGTATTGATGCAGAGACCACACCTCATGAAATCATTCTTGACCAGACTCCCTTGCTCTCCAAATTGAGCTTACTCCAACTTCGCTTCAATTTGTTTCTTGCTGCACCGAAAGAAACAAATTATAACAACTCATACAATTTTTGGGTAGTAAAGTTATACCAAATCCAACAAAGGCCACAGGCAAGCAAGCAGGAGCAACACTAAGAAAGGTAATGAAAGGCCTTCCATTTGGGTGTTAGACAAGGCATGGTGCAAAAGTAGCTGATTGAAATAAGGAAAAAAAATAGAAAAAGCATTAATAGAAAAGGTAAAAAATGGAAGGGAAATATTTCATCATTCTCAAGGTATGATCCTTGAATTAACAAAACAAGCTTCTAATAAACATTGCATAAAAAAAAGAAAAGAAAAGCAAAATATAGGAGAAACGTAACATTATTGATAAGTCCCAGAAGAATCATTCAATGTCCCTATACATGAAGAACAAAGAAGAAGAAATTAGGGAAAAAAAGGACCAAAAGTAGGCATTGAGTAGAGTGGTGATTAACAGTGTGAAAAGTGGGTTTGGGATATAGAGAGATAGCAAAAGAGTTACCTGTTTTAAGATGTTGACTCATTGCCGCTGAATCCATTTCCCATCAACATAAATTTGAGGGATGTGGGAAATGGATGGCCAAATGTGGGGGTCCTTCCTCTCTATGCCTTCACCCAACAACCCACATTCTCTGATTTTGAGTTCCCTTAAAGAGGCAGGCAGCCTTATTATGTTCTCCAGCTTAGGGCATTTTTCAATCCATAAGACTTGGAGGGACTGTGACAGTGACAGCTCCAGAGATGTCAAATTTTCACGTCTTGCGATTGTCAGATGCTTGAGATTTGGGAACGGTGGGAATGCGAAGGATGTAAGCGAATCACAGCTGTTGTGTATTTGTAATCTCTGTAGCGAGTGATGTTGTTGGTGTTGCATTGGGAATTCTACATTCTTGCAATTGTAGATGTACAGCTCTTTCAATGAAGGGGGCAAAGAATCCCCTGGAAATGATATGGCTGATGAGCACTCTGAGATCTGTAAATAACTGAGAGAGGTTGGTTGGGTGTGGGTCATGGCCTCTAACACATACTCCACCTGCTGCTCTCCATTAATTACTACTTTCTCCAACATGGAAAGTGGTTGGTCCCGCATTCTTGCTTCCTGTTTGCCATATATTTTTAATTCACGTAGGATGGGAGCTCTTGGCAGATAACAACCAATCTCCTCGCATCCTCTAATGTGGAGTGATTTCAAAGACGGAAGGAAAGTGGGCAAATCTCCTCTTAACTTAGGACAGTTGTGTATCCGAAGTTGTTCAAGTTTCGGAAATGGTGCATGATCATCATCATCACATTCATATGACTCCCATTCCTCCAAGCAAGGCATTGTTTGAATAATGAGAAATTTAAGGGATGGGAAGGGTGTCTGCTGATGCTGATGAGTTCCATCACCCTTATAGAATGACCCACCAATCTTCTTCACCTTGTCGAGCTCGCTAATGATTAGACTCTGCAGAGAGGGTAACTGTCCAAGTGAAGGAATCACCCAACAATTCCTGCATCCACTCAGCTCCAACCAAGTCATGTTGTGGTACCAAGACTGCCCTACCCAATCCGGAAACATCGTACCTCTGTAACAACTGATGGATAGCTTCTTCAAGTCTTTGTGAGGACGTAATTTGTCAAGTACATCTTTTTCACTTTGGGAATCACAAACCTCACTTTCTTCAAATAATGACCAACTCAATTGTAAAGCATTCAGGTGTATTTTTTCATCCATCCTTGCATTCGATGCTTCACCACTATTCTTAACATTCTCTAGTTTCTTAATCCACAATGAGCCATGAAGATGTGTTAGTTCTCCCAGTTCTCCAATCCCATTCTCTTCATGTTTGCCCGCAATATAGTCACTTAAAAATTGCAAATCTTTTAATTTGCTCATCTTTTTTGGCATCTCTTCTAAATCAGTGCCCTCAATATCAAGATGACGCAAATTTACCAGATCTTGCATCTTGGATGGAAGCTTTTTAAGTTTGTTACACTCTGCCAACTTCAATGTTTGTAAATTGTACAAATTATTCAAGGACTTGGGCAATGTCACGACAAGTGTGTTAGAGAGATTCAAATAACGCAAGTGGATCAATTCACCAATTGAATCATGCAATCTATCAATTTTAAATGATGTAAATGACAAAACACGTAAGCGCTTCAACTGTGCCAGTAAGCTACAAGGATTAATTCCCTCTTTGTTTAGACGGTGTATATATTCATTGATTTGAAACAGGGTCCTCACATGACTTAAACTCTTACATGCTTCCAACATCTTCGGGACTGAATTATTGTCGTTGAGATCATATGACAAATGACGAGCTTTAGTATCATGTTGGGCTACATTCTCGTGTTCAGAGATTCTAACAAAGAACTTTTCACCATAAAATGTCGCTAGATCATGCATGAGATCGTGCATCACAAATGAATCTTCATAACCATTCTTTGAAGGTTGAAAGAACGATCGTGCAGCTAAATCATTGAAGTATTTATATCCAACTTCTTCTAAAAAACTTCCACCTTTTGGTTGTTGCAAAAGATCTTCTGCCATCCATAATAGCACTAATTCATCTTTGTTAAATTCGTAGTCCTTTGGATATAAAGAACAATAAACAAAGCAACGTTTTAAATACGAGGGGAGGTAGTGATAGCTGATACTTAATGCAGGAAGAATCCTACACTCTTTTTCAGAAAACTCCCAAATCTCACTCATCAAAACATCTTCCCAATCCCTTATGTTATCCTTGGATCTCAGCAAGCCCCCAAGAGATCGAGCAGCCAAAGGCAGTCCTTTGCACTTCTCAACAATTTTTCTACCAACTTCTTTCAAAGCCGAACGATCTCGGGAATCAGTAGGAAAGAATGCATGATTTTCAAACACCGACCAACATTGTTCATCATCCAACAAACTCAAATTGTGAGCTGGAATAGTTTTCACCATAGAAGCAACAGCATCAATGCGGGTTGTTACAAGAATCTTTCCTCCCTGACTTCCACATTGGAAGGGACTTAGAAAAGTTTTCCAATCATCATAATAATTGGTCCACATGTCATCCAGAACAACCAAAAACCTCTTCCCTGTTACGTCAGTCCTCAAACGTTGTTGAACTGAATCTAAATCATTCATGTTGCAAGAAGCAGAAGTAGCTTTCTCCACTACAGTCTTTGTCACCTTAACAACATCAAATACTTCACCAACACAAACCCATGCTTTAACATTAAACTTTTGCTGCACTTGCTCATCATTGTAAACTAATTGAGCCAAAGTTGTTTTTCCTATCCCACCCATGCCAACGATGGGGATCACGGACACGTCACCATCATTAGCATCATCTAACAACAATTTGACTAAGGCTTTCCTATCTTCATCCCTGCCATATATATCAGACACCTTAACGAGAGACGTGGATGGAGTTCTCCATGACATGTGCTCCATTGGTATCTCTTTCAGGCCAAGAGTATCTTTTTGATTCACTATGGACTCTAGCCTACCAATGACATCTTCCATCCTAGTAACCTTCTTTCTATCTTTCAAATTCAGAAAGCGAGTTAGGCAGTTACCTTGATCCTTCTTAGTTGCAGCTTTGGTGGCGATTTCATCCAGGAAGTCGTCAGCCTCATAGAGAGCGTCTTTGAGATCATCCAGCCAGACCTTCACTGGCCCCTCTCTGATTTGTTTCTGCTCAGCATCATTCAGTAAGGCCTTAGCAGCATTCAGGATTGTCTTGAACCTCTGGATCATCTTCTCGCTAAGCTTCTTCCCTCGGATCAAGTTGATAATCTCAGGATCGGAGAGCCTGTCGAAAAGAACATTGAGAAAAGAAGAGAGGAAAGCTCCTCCAACAAGTGCAGCAGCCATGTTCAGAAGATCAAGAAAGTATGAAAGGTAAGGAAGTGCACTCAAACTGAGATCTCTCACAAACACAAAAGGGTAATGAAGTGGTAGAAGTTAGTGTGGAGATGATATTATGTTTAGCAAAAGTAAGTTGACTTGAAATGCTTATTGGTCTTCCAGACAACTTCACATGATGCTTCTTGCTCTCTTCCTCGAAAGCAGTGATCAAGTGTTTATTATATAAATAAAGCGTACAGAGAGCTCTGTATTTATTATATAAATAAACCATAGAACATAGAAGAATAAGTGTTTAATTTGAGATTAGCAAATTAATTAAAGAATCAGATTTGACAAGCACAAGATGTAAAAAAGAAATTTACTTACATTAAGAACCATACTTCATTGTCTTTAGAATATCATATCAACCATTTAGCCTAGCTTCAGCTTTACTTGCTCCAAAGACCAAAATGGATCTTACATTACCCACATTTTACCATCATTTCCTGGAAAACAATAATTTAAATAAGAATATTGTAGAATGATTTCACTTCTTTTACTTTTTACACATTTTAGTTCTAGTCTTTTTTTTTTTAAATGGTATACATTTTTCATGTGATGCCTTATTAAATCAATTAGAAAATAACAAAACCATGTAATCAGCCTTTATCTACTCTGGCTTCTTTGCTTCACTGAGAGGGAAGTATGATTATAAAAGCTTTTTTTTTTTTAACTTATTTTTAGTTAGTTGATTCTAAAAGCTAAATGCATAAATTGGAAACATGTATCCCAGCAACCTCAACAACATTTTCATGTAGTCTTCAATAATGGTCGCCGGATATGACCACTGTAGGGATATGATTTTTATCTAAGTTATCAATTTCATGTAAAATTGATTGTAAATATGCCAATTAAATTCGATTAACATGGATGGATGGAGTAGTGAAATTTTTATCTAATTTAACTAAATTTTTATCTAAGTTGATAAAGAAATAAAATATGAACAAGAAAATAAAGATTCAAACTGATTAAAAAAAGATACATTGAAATTGAATAGATAATTCTATATTGGGACTATAATAGCTAAGGAGGTATTTATAACCTCAACCCTAAAAGCCCGTAAACCTAAGGCCCAATCTAGTAATTAAATAAACTAGAATGAGACCCGCGCGATGCGCGAGACGGTAAATTAATGATAGTATATAATAAATATTAAAAATTATTATATTTTGTAGAAATAAATTAAATATGTGTAAATTGAAGCTAAATTTAAAGGTGTTTTATTTTAAATAATTTGTAGTACAAAAGATTTGGATGTTGGAGTTGTACAAAGTGACATTTTTATTTGGTGGTTTGATTTTTGCATTTGTTTTAGTTGATGGACTTAGTCATCTTATGTGACGCTCGTCCTCCTTTTTTTTTTTGTTGGTTGTTAGAGTTGGTGCTTTCTTCTTTTTGTCGTAGGTTCTTGCGAAGACATGTTCTTTATGAATTGTTGAGTTTGATGCACCTTCTATTGTATTATTTGGTTCCATCTTTCTATGTATGTTCTTCTTTCGAAGATGTGTCTTGAATTTGTATGGTTTTCTTTCTCCTTAATCTCTTGATGGGGTGGTGCTTCAATGTCATTATTTTTCTGAAATGTCATTAGATTTGAAGCAGTTGTGCCCAATAAGTTTTTTGCGTCGATATCAAATAGTACAAAAGTTGTTGTAACACTTTGATCTAAAATCTTTAATTGAATTCTGAACCTAAAATAAATATTGGGCTAGCAACTAATAATTTGATAGATGAGATTATGAAAAGTATATATAGTTACCTTGTTGTTGGATATTGTGGTGTTTGATTACATGTGCCACAAATGTAGTTGTTTCTTTTTTTTATATGCTTTCTTCTGACACTTTTTACATTTAACATAGTTCCATCCTAATTTGTTATCAATTTCGTTTATAGTTGCTAAAATTGTGAAGATCTTTTCCTATTCCAATATTCAATTTATGTTATTAGGTATATGGTATTTGAGTAAGTATGAATGTATGATGCATGTTGTGATTTTTTTTTTGTTATAACTGATCATTAGATTCTCATTGCAGTTCGAAAATAAATTTTTTTGTGCTAAATTTGATGTTATGTGAAGGAATAGTGGTAAGAGACTTATATATGTAGTTTAAATGGTATGGAATTTAAATACTTATAACGTAAAATTTATTATGATTAATAATATTATTATGACATTTGTAATATGGATGTTTATTACTTTTAGTGAGTTATTTATAAAAATTAATAAATTAATTGTTGCGGTTATAAATTTATTGTATTGTTTATAACGGTAAGATATAATAAATATAGGAATATGAATTCAATGTATTTGGAGGTTACAAAGTTATTGGATTCTATATTTTAGTTTTTTATTTGTATATTTTATTTTTTGTTGATTTGGAAATAATAGTTGATTTAGCAAGAATTGAGTGGTTGATTCTAAAGTTGTGTCAAGTAAACAATATTGCTGACATGGCATTAGTAGAAGAAAAGAAATGTCTCAAAAGTAATGTGGTGCATGCTTATGTATCTACTTTTATATATTAAGAATAGATAAAATCAAAATATATCAAATTAAATTAAAACATTCTAAAAATATAAACTAATATCTTCTAAATAACACTTGAATTCTTCGTATCGCGAACATTTGAAGTACATATCAAAAATGAACTACAATATTTTAAAAATCGAACCAATGATTAGCTGGTGGAGTAAAAAAATCGACCAATTTATTAGTTTTTATCAAATTTTTTAGTTTTTGACCACTTCACTAACAATTGATCTTTAACATGAATAAGAATCAATTGGTTCGATTTAGTTTTCAGAATCATGAGATAAAGTATTAAAATTGTTTTATAGTAAATAAAAAAATTTAAATTTATTATTTATAAATCATCTAAATAAATATATATAATTAAATGACTATGTTAAATTCTTTATATTGAATTGATAAACTTTTTAGGATAAGTGACTACCACATAAAAGAGAAAATACTAGTTTAGATCATCATTTTGATTTTAAATGAAATAGGGAAGAAAAATTACTATCCAATTAATTAGTTTAATTCAGCCCTAAGTTCCTTATCCTTTAGCATTACTTATTAATTGGTCATAACATGTTACAAGCTATCAATTGTGATAAGGCACGCAAGAGTTTTGCAAGAATTCTGAGTTTCTAACTGTTCAGTAGGTCGGGTATCGGACGGTTCGGAAGGATCTTCGGTTGATTGGTGGGGCGTGGCCCGGATGCGAGTCGTGAGGGATGGCACTTGAGTAACCGATGTCCCAAGCTCTTCGTATGGAGGAGGGGGTGTCACCTGCAAAGACACTCCGACGCTCTAGTAAGCAGAGTGTGCAGGCGAAAAAATGGGTGAATGATATGTGACGTACCTCGGGGGAGGGGTAGGACCCTCTCCATATATATCGTGTCAGAAGCGGGTCCCACAAGAGCAGAACCCACCTTCCTCGAAGCTTCCTTATACAGCTGTAGTGGAGAGCTGTCCGGGACGCGTATCCGGGTCAGCATTTGGGAGCCTCACATCCGACCGCTCGGGTCGGGTGGTTCGAGGTCGGGTCGGCCATGTTACATTTGGGCCAGGTCGTAACAGTACCCCCAACGCGCCAGCAATAATCGTGAGGGTTGTTGGTGGCGTGTTATCTCTTCTTTCACGCGTTGTCGCCAGGTCGGCCATCCGTGAAGAGGACGTGCCTCTTGCGCGCGTGTCTGTTCGTTGCTGGGTAGACCATTCGTCGCCTCGTTCCTTGCGCAGAGCATTAAATGCTCATAATGGGTTAAAAATCCCGCGCACAAAGACCATTTTGTCCCTAGTCTTTTCGCGCTTCTTGAGTGGCAGTTTTAAACAGTTCTGTATTTGTTTTCCTCTCGTATCCTCACTTCAACCATCTCCATCATCTTCTCCTTTGAGTTTTCCAGTGTGCATTTCTGTGTTCTTGCGCATTCGCTCTTCTTCCCCCTCCTTCGAATCTTCGCACTTAATCCAGGTAAGCCTTTACTTCTTCGTTCCCTGTTTCACGTTCGTTTTGTCTTTACCATTAGTTCTTCTGCATGCATGCTGTTTGTCTGGTTGTGTATGATGGATGGCCTTTAGTGTCGAATAGGTGCGTTAGGGGGGGTTACCATTTCAGGGTAGGCTTTTATTTGGATTTCACTTTAGCCATACTTGATCTTAGTAATTGAATAGTCTAATTGTAGTTTCTGGACTTTTTTCGGGTTCCCGACCTCATAGACTAACGGAGTGGTACCCCCACTGTAGGTATGCCTCGCATTGTCTCTCGAGCTTCCACCTCTGTCGCGGGTTACGACCCGTATGCCTGGGTTGTTTCCGACTTAAAAGACTCCCCAAACCAGATGGGCGAGGAGGAGCTTACCGAGTTTCGTCAATCTGAGTATTTGTGTGGGGGAACCGACGAGGAGGCCAACTACGACGTTTTCGTTCCTGCCCCCAGCGAACGGCTATAAGAAATTAATTTCCACTCGCCCCGGGTTGCCGATTGGATCTGGTTTTACAAGGCCATGTTCACCCAAGTGGGGGTTCGCATCCCGTTTTCTGCTTTCCAAATGGCGCTTCTTAACCAGATATCCGTGGTGCCGTCGCAGCTGCATCTGAACAGTTGGGCTTTCATCCGCTGTTTCGAGATAGTGTGTGAATATTTAGAGCTGCCGGTTTCTGTTGATGTTTTTATTTTTTTCTTCAACCTCACGAATCCTTCGAAGGAGGGGAAAGCGAAGAAAGGGTTCATGTCCTTCCGGTCTGCCCAGGGTCGGAGGATCTTTGGCTTGTTCGAGGACTCTTATCATGGGTTTAAAGATAAGTATTTTAAGGTGCGTCCAGTCAAAGGTCGCCATCCCTTCTGGTTATCGTTGGAGGGGGAACGCCTCATACCGACGTACTGGAGTTTCGGGGCGGGGTCCAACACCTTTATCAAGGTGACTTATAAGGAAATGTCCATCGTGGACAGAAAGGTTACTGACGTGTTGTTGGCTGTTTTTGGGAAGAATCATGTGAATCCCCACCTTCTTATGGGTGACCGGGAGGTCGCCAGGAATTATATTTGTGAGTTGCTTTGTCTTGTATTTTTTGCATTGCTATCGCTTTTACTTGGTTGTGCCGGTTTCACAACTAATATGTTTGCCTATTTGTTGTAGTGGAGATGTCTGCTTCGGTGACTGGGCTTGAAAGCTTGTACAAGACTTTCTTGGTGGACAGCGATGAGGAGAAGGCTGACGAGAAGGCTGACGGGAAGCCGGAAAACCATCCTGAAGACAAGAAAGATCAGGCGGTGCCCTCCCCCCGTGACACCGAGATGTCGGACAAAAACTCTGACGGGCGCGCGTTTCTCCTATTCGTGAGGAGACGGTCGGCGCCGGGCACTCGTCCTCCACTCAACAAGAGGATGATGACGTGAAGCTCGTTCCCACCCCCAAGAGACAAAGGGCATCCTCCAGCCCTAAAGGAATTCTCACTGTGATGGAAAGAAACTTCGATGCTGGGGCCTTTATAGATTCTCAATTGATCCCTAGTACGGAGGATCACTTCCTTGGCACCGATCTTGCGGGGCAGGCGAGGTGGATGCATCGCACCCTTCTCCGCGGAGCCGGAATAGCGCCGAGTTCGAGCTGTCGGGGATGCAGTCGCTGCGCAGGAAGCTCGAATCTGATGTCAAGGCCAACAACGATTTTGAAACTCAAGTTGAAACGCTTCAAGAGCAGTTGTCCGAGACGGGGAAAAAGCTTAAGGCTGCTGAGGAGAAAGCTGCGTCTGCCGAGGAAAAGCTGAAGACCTCCGATGCCACCGTGTCCCGTTTAACCGATCGGGAGATGACTTTGGAAAGTCAGCTCAATGCCGCACAAGGCCGGGTGGTTGCTTTGGAGAAAGAACGTGAAGCAGCCATCTCGTTGGCTAAGGCTGCCTAAGCTGAGGCCGAAGAGCTCAAGAAGAAGCACAAAGAGACCGTGAAACAGGGAAAGAGTGCGATCTTCATGACCGAAGAGGCGCTCAAAGCCCAGGTGAAGATCGTGTCTCCTAATTTCGACACGTCGGCAATTGGGGTCTTCAAAACAATCAAGGATGGCAAGATTGTCGATATGCCCAAAATGTGATCTCTTGTACCTTTGTGTTTTTGTTTGTAGAACTAAAATGTACATTTTTCTTAATGCACTTTTAGTAGTCGCTTGGTCGGCTCGTGGTTATAATCATTTAACTACTTATTGGTAGAACGTATTTGTTTTATTTTGTTACCGTTTTGTTGGTGTTTGCTTGTCATGGCGTTTGTTTACCGTTGTGCCGGTGTTTTGACGAAGCCAAGACGTGGCTTTACTATTGCCGTAGCCGTTTGTTGTGGCTTTAGCTTAGTTGGTTCCCGGGGTGATCAGTCCTGGGGCACCGTGTCGTGGTTCCGTTTAACGCGTATTACAAGGAGCTTGTTGTCGTGGGATGTGTAAACAGCCAAAAGTAAGAGAGGGTAATCTCAACAAGTAAAACATTAATAAGTAGAACATTAATCAACAATTATTAAACAAGTCTGTTATCATAATAAGTACTTAACAAAAGTAAATCGCTGAGCTCGTCAGGTCACCTGATCGGCGGGTTTGAGCTAGGAATAGAACCTTCTCAGGTTACCTGCATTCCAGGTTCTCGGAATTTCCTTGCCATCGAGCCTCTCCAATTTGTAAGCGCCCTTGCCGATTACCTCTCTGACCCTGTAGGGGCCTTCCCAGTTTGCCGCTAGCTTCCCTTCTCCTTGGGCCGGCAGACCAATGTCATTGCGCCGCAGGACGAGGTCGTTTTGCTTAAACTCTCTCCTGATCACTTTGGAGTTGTAGCGCAGGGCCATTATCTGTTTTAATGCTACTTCTGACAAATGAGCCATCTCCCTGGTCTCATCTACTAGGTCCTTCTCTACAGCTTCTTCCACTCTCCTGAGAAGTAATCGTGGGCTCGGCTCGCCGATCTCTACAGGTATCATTGCATCTACCCCATACGTCAGGCGGAAGGGGGTTTCTCCTGTGGCGGACTGCTCGGTTGTACGGTAGGACCAGAGGACTGAGGCAAGTTCGTCGGCCCATGCGCCTTTTTTATTGTCCAGTCGCTTCTTGAGGCCTAGCAAGATGACCTTATTTGCAGACTCGATTTGCCTGTTCGTCTGGGGGTGCTCTACCGAGGAGAATTTCTGTTTTATGCCCATTCCGGTGAGGAACTCTATGAACTTCTTATCAGTGAATTGCGTCCCGTTGTCTGAGATGACGACTTCCGGGATGCCGAATCGGGTTATCACCTGCCTCCACATGAACTTTCTACAATTGGACGAGGATATACTGGCCAGCGGCTCAGCTTCTATCCATTTTGTGTAGTAGTCGATGGCGACTATGAGATATTTGACTTGCCCTGGTGATGAATGGATTTTTGACGGTTTAGAAATTCACAATTGAAATCTCGTTGTAAAGTATAGCTTCTAAACCAACAATAATCCTTTCATACAAAAATTTGTTTGTCACAAGTAACAAACCCCTAAATTCTATAAACCGAAGTATTTAAACCTCGGGTCGTTCTCCCTAGGAATTACAATGAAGTGTCTTGTTATTGGTTATGGATTGTATTTTGGGGTTTTGGGATAAGAGACATGAAATGTAAATGACAATGAAAATAAACTAACAACTAAAAAGTACTTGGCAAGGTTGTGAGAATTAGAAGTCCTATCCTAGTTATCCTCCTCAATTGTGACCACAATTGTCCATTGCTACCACTTAGTTAACCTCTAATAATGGAGGAAAGTCAAGTGGATGAATCAACTTGATTCCACAAGTCCTAGCCAACTCCCAAGGGAAAGACTAGCTTTAGTGGTATCTAAATCAATTAGCAACTTCTAATTATCAATCAACAAAGATATTAGATAACTCAAGCGTCACTAATTACTCTACCATAGCCAAGAGGAACAAAATCTATACTAAAATCCAACCAAGCATTTCATCAAACACTTGGAAGGCATAAAAGAAAAGCAAAGTAAATTGATAACAAAAATAGAATCTAACAACAATTATGGCAAGGAATTAACAACAACAATCAAAAGGAACACAATTATTATGAAGTACCTCTAATTGAATTGAAAGAAAATAGAAGGAGCAAAAGTAGATCTACAACAAAGTATAAGAACAACATAAAGGAAATTACAACAAAGGAATAGAAGAAGATTGAATGTAGCAACAAAGAATTGAGAGATAGAAATGGAAGAATGCAAAGATTAAAACCTAGATCTAAAAACTAAACCTAATTCTAATCCTAATTCTAGAGAGAAGAGAGAGCTTCTCTCTCTAGAAACTAACTCTCACTACTAAACTAAGCTAAAAACTAAACTAATGGTGACAAGTATGTTGATTCTCCTTCAATCCTTGGCTTAAATAGCATCAGAAATGAGTTGGATTGGGCCCACAAGGCTTCTAAAATCGCTGGCCACGTTTGCATTAAGTGGGTCATGTGCCACCATCGGCGCGTCCGCGTACTATGCGCGTACGCGTCATCATGAGCAGTTCAACCATAGCAAATCTTATATCGTTTCGAAGCCCCGGATGTTAGCTTTCCAACCCAACTGGAACCGCATCAATTGGACCTCTGTAGCTCAAGTTATGGCCGATTAAGTGCAAAGAGGTCGGCTTGACAGCTTTCCGGTTCTTCCATTTCTTCATGAGTTCTCCAACTTTTCATGCTTTCTTTCTTCATTCCCTTGATCCAATCTTTGCCTCCTAAACCTTAAATCACTTAACAAACATATCAAGGCATCTAATAGAATCAAGTTGAATTAAATTTAGCTATTTTGAGTCCTAAAAAGCATGTTTTCACATTCAAGCACAATTAAAGGAGAATATACAAAACCATGCTATTTCTTGAATAAATATGGGTAAAAGGTGATAAAATCCCCAAAAATCAATACAAGATAAACCCTACAAATGGGGTTTGTCAACCTCCCCACACTTAAACCAAGCATGTCCTCATGCTTAAACCAAGAATGAAGTAAGGGTATGGCATTTATTCAATGGAAACTAACTAAATGCAATCTACCTATATGCAACTATCTAAATGAATGCAAGCGCTTGGTCAAAATAAATCAATTCCCAAGAAACATATATGCACAAGGGCTAAGGACTAGCAAGTCTAATCCACAATTGAATTGAGTTATTAAATATTTTTACAAACTTGCATGAAGAATGATGATCATAGGTGAAAACATGTAATTGAGCATCAAACCCTCACCGGTAGTGTTTGCACTCTATTCGCTCAAGTGTTTAGGGTTGATTCACTCAATTCTCCTCTATTTCATGCTTTCCAAGATTTGTTTTTCTTCTAACAATCAACATTTATTTCATGCATGCATACAAGTATCATGAGGTCTTTTCATTGGTTGTAATGGGGCTAGGGTCAAGGTAGGATGCATATTTGGTCAAGTGAGCTTGAAATTTGAATCTTTGATAAGCTTTAACTTCCCACCTAACCTATGACATCCTATACAATTAAGTTCTAATCTAGCTACCCATTCTTCACTTTTTCACATACTCATGCATTTTCTTTTTCATTTCACAACACTTATGCATTGATTTTATTGAGCTTCACCTTGGGGCATTTTGTCCCCTTTTTATTATCTTTCTTCTTTTTTTTTTCTTTTCTTTCTTTTTTTCTATTTTTTTCTTTTCTTTTCCATATTGTTTTTCTTTTTCTTTTGTTCTTTTGTTTTTCTCATTTTTTTTTCTTTCTATATACAAGAGCATCAATGCATAAGGTTTTACATTTGATCAATACATGAGTATGTACCCAATTCCCAATATTTTCAATAACAATACAAAATACCCTTTTATTCACCCAATGTCCCAAGGTTCCCACACTTGAATGATACTCACACACACTAGCCTAAGCTAATCAAAGATCCAAATAAGGAACAATTATTGTTTTTCACTTAAAGGCTTGTAATGTGCTAAAATAAGAACAAGTGGGTTAAGCATAGGCTCAAATTTGGCTAACAAAGGAAGATAAAAGGTAAGGCCATTTGGGTAAGTGAGCTAATGAAATGATGGCCTCAATCATGTAAATGCATGTATACACAAAATAATGGACATAAAGAATCAAACAAATCAAAGATTACAATCATAGAAAGAGAATAATGCACACAAGAAGGAAAAATAAGTGGTTATAAGATGTAACCACACCGTTAGGCTCAAATCTCACAAGCTTGTGTTCTTAGCTCAAAACATGTTCCACAATATATATAATTCAAGCAAGTTCTATGAAACGTTTTCACTCAAATCAATTGAAGTGCCCTATAGATAAATTTCTCGAAAAATTTCATTATTTTGACTAAGCTTATTGTGTATACATATGCAAAAATAAGAAAATGCAAGTAAAAATCCTAAAATCCTAAAATGAAATGCAAAAGTGTTGGGATTAGAAATTTGTCACCCAAAATCGCCGACCGGTCGGACGACCTCCCCACACTTAAAAGTTTGCACCGTCCTCGGTGCACTCAAAGATGAGCAAGGGGGTACGACGACTCTCCGGATTGCTATGTGTTCTTTCTTCCGCTTCCATGGTTGCTTGTGGTGCATTCGTTATAAAAAACAAAAATATAACACCATAAGATGAGAAGATATAAAAGCAAGGAAGCATACATTGTTGGAATGCGGTAAATCACTAGAATGAGGTGAGTGAATTAGTGTGACATTAAGAAATATTAGGTGTGTGAATTCTAAATTGTGCGGTTTAGAATACACATTAGCATAAAAGCTATGTCACAAAAGAAGCATGCACTTCACTTATCCTAGTGTGCTTGAGATGCTTTAAGTAAGCTTGTAAGGTAACACAAGCATTAGAGAAGCATGAAAGCATTCAAGTCAAACATATGGATGGATATAATCATGAAATACAATGCATTAAGGTAAATGCACAACATCATCCATCAAGAGGTTGCCTAATCGAGGGAAAAGGATTCAAATTATATGGTGGCCAAATCATGCAATTCAAGAAGAGTTACAAACTCGAAGGCAATTCTCATCACTTGGTATTTTCAAAAGGTAAGCATGAAGAACTCAAAACCAAGTAACAAAATATAACCTCAATTATAGAATCCAACAAAGATTATCTAAAAACATTCATGCTAAAATAGCATGTAGGCAATAAGGGATATAGCAATGTATAGTAAACAAAGTCAATACTCCAACACTTATGATGAAAAGAGAGAAAATAAAATGAAAACTAAACTAAAACTAGCTAATCAACTAACTAACTAACTAATTAACTAACTAAAATAAATGGTTATCCATGGTGTTTGGAAGTGTTGGATGAGGGGTAGGAGACGGGAAGAAGAAAGGAGAAGGAAAGAATTGGAAAGAGGAGAAGGAAAGAAAAGTGGATGGGAGAAAGAAATCCGCGCGCACGCACGCATGGCGCGCGCGCGTCGTTGGCTTATTTCGAGAGTGGCGCGTACGCGTCATGTGCGCGTGTGCGCAATTGGAGTTTGTGCCAAAGGCACAACGTTGGCGCGGCGCAGGCACAACTCTCTGGAAAATGTATGGAGGTTGGAACTTCTCAATCCACGCGTACGCACGCATGGCGCGCGCGCGTGGATGGTCGGAAATGCTGGAAGTGCGCGTACGCGCCATGTACGCGTACGCGTGGATGGTGCTCTGTTTTCAAAAAAAAAAATTTTCTATGTTTTTGCACCAATCCAAGCATTCCAAACCTCCAAACAGCTACCAAAACACCATAAAACCTTATTTAACATACTTAAACTACCAAACATACTCAACTAACTAAACAAAACATGAAATTAAACTAATTCTACCAATATATACAAAAGAAAAAAATGAAAGGATTTTACCATGGTGGGGTGTCTCCCACCTAGCACTTTTGTTTATTGTCCTTAAGTTGGACTTATGGGGAGCTCCTCATCAAGGTGGCTTGTGCTTGTATTCATCTTGGAACTCCCACCAATGCTTGGTTCTCCATTGTGCCCCAAGATTCTTCATGGATTGAGCCAAGTCTTGATGGAGTTCTTCACAAGCTTGGGGCTCCCAAAGTTGATCTTCTTCTTGTAATCCGGGATCCCACACTTTGTTTTCACACCCGTCTTGAGGTTGATCATCATTATTAGTCCAACCGGGTGGTGAGTAAGGTGAATTCTCTATATAGTGGCCAACAATCCTCCTAGACCCATCTATTTGAACACTACTCCAACCTTTATATCTCATGTTTGATGCATCAACCATAATGAGCCTTGATTTGCAACGCCAACCACAAAACCTTTTTCGTTTACGCTTCATCCCACAAAGCTCCCTAAGTTGGCCATCCGTTTCAAGAAAACCATATTCAAGTGGGATAATATAGCTAATAGAAATAAATTTCACCCACTCAAATGAAGGAGTAGATGGCAACCTAGGCAAAGACAACTCCAAGAGTTTTGATAAAGCGTATTCAATTCCCATCCTCCTTTTGTCACGGCCCAAAATGAACCATGACCGGCGCTCAGGGAAACGGTTTCCTAGCAAGCCTATCAAACTCAAATATAAATCAAATAAGAAAGTTACAAATATTTTAAAGAAATTTACAGTTTCTAAAATGAATAATTTCATATTTTTAATAAAAGGTAAAACAATTAGATATGGATGGATCCTGCCTGTGATATATGGAGCATATGACGTCTAAGAACTCAACAAAAATGAAGTACCAATTGCAGATCATTACTCTTGAATAGAAGGCTCACACATTCAAGTATTTGTTCCTGAAAATCATTTTTAGAAAAACGGAATGAGTTTTGCAACCCAGTGACCAGACAATACATCTATAATCGACATGAGACCATATATAAACATTATATCAAAAATAATTTTTAATTAGAAAATAATAATTCATAATAATAAGTGAATCAATAAGGGAGTTCTCATACAGAAATCAAATCAAAAGTCCACACTTAGGCGGCTCCACCTCTATGGGTAGCCATTTCCTCTAGTGTGTCTGTACGGAATAACAAATCTAACGTGTGGCCTACACGTTAGGCTAGCAATGCCCCTGCTAGCTGAGGTCTGAGCCAGATGCATCTAGGTTAACGTCATAACCGCCGTTAACTACGGTTTTCTAATACGAGCCTCCCAAACCAATTCAAAACATATAATTTCAAACACAACAAATCTTTGATCTTACAAATATATAAGGTATCGAATCAAATCAAATCAGATAATATTTTTTTCATCCAAATCATATTCAATCATATTTTCTCAATCTTAAGGCATTTCAAAATATTTCACAATTCCAAAATAAGTGAGTACCAACAAAATTTCAATACTTCAAAAATACATATTCGAATAAAATCAAGTACTTTAAAACAATATAAAACTTCCTCAACATACATATAATCTCATAAAAATATATAGTCTCATGTGCATATTAAAATGAGTTTAACAAGGATAAGCATTTAGTTCTAATAAATCAATTAGTAAAACTAATTTTAAAATCATTTGATAATAATCTTTATAAGTATAACTAAGTTCAAACACCATATATCCAAATAATTATAGACGTAAAGCCAAACAATTATAAATGTAAAGCCTACTCACAACTTGGTCCCAGGAGACCGAAGAAACTGAAACCGGAGTGGCAAATTAAAAGGGTGAAGATGGTTGGAATAGAATGGATCGAAAGGACGTAGAATCTAGACCGAGGCAGTAGCAACAACTCCAACTAATCCCGCAGCAACAACTTTGTAATAGTCACAGCTATAGCGGCTGAAATAGAATGGAAACAAGGTAGCATAAATGGAATAGTAGCAGAGCAAAAGTGGAAACGATGCAAGTTTAAGGAAAAGACCTAAACCAAAACAAAGGCACTATTCGGCGGCGTTTTTCCAGAAACCACAACGGTGATGGCAACCTTAGCTCCGATAAGATGCTTAAACCGGAAGCATAGGACCAGCAACGGCGCCAGCAAGAAATGGCTCTGACGGCGGCCGCAGCTCGAATGTGACCTCCTTCCCCAGCAACGGCAGCAGCAGCGGCAACACACCACCGTTACCTCTCTTCCCAGCGACGAGTTCTGTTATATTCTCCTTCCCCTTTCGCGAAGTCTCTCCCTTCTCTCTCCTCGTGCTCTCCTCAGTGACGGCGACTTGGCATGGCGGCTGTTGAGGCTCAGCGGCGATGGAGACAAGGCGCGGCAGCTGTAGCAGTTTGACGGTAGCGAAGCAGAACGGCGGCAGTCCTTCTTCCTCGTCTCTTCTCTCGCGCTCGTCCCCTCTCTCAGAGGCATCTCACTCAGTTCTGGCCTCTGATGGCGATGCGACGGCGGCGAGCTGGACGTGGCTGGCGGCGACGCGACGGGACACGAAGGGCGAGCTCCAGGCCAGCGATGACGAGGCACGGCTCTCTCTCTCCTCGCATGGTGGCTCGGCGTGGACAGCTCTCTCCTTCCTCCTCCCTTCTCTTCTCACGGTCTCCCCTCTTCTCTCTTTCCCTTTTCTTTCTTTCTTTCTTTTTCCTTCAAGTTTGTGTGTGTGCTGTGAGGAAGAGGGTGTGAGGGGAGTGAGTGTGTGTACGGTAGTGAGAGGTGAGTGTGTTAGAAGAGGGTTAGGGTTTGGTTTGAAAAAAAAGAGGAACAAGGGGTATTGTAGGGATTTTACATTCTACCCTCCTTATAGAAATTTTCGTCCTCGAAAATTGATATAATCTTCAAAACTTTACATGATTTTAGCACTTTACCGAACATGAGAAATGAGCATAACGAGGTGCAAAAGTTACAAGATAGGATCCTGATAAAACGATGTCATTGGCCTTTCCCTACCCTCGTTCCCTTGACAACTCAGATATACATAACCCTCTTCACGTCGTTCGTCAATATTTTCTAAATACAATCTTGGTTCTGTAGTACATATCCATGGTAGCAACCAGTCTTATGTCAAGTGTTCGAATTTCAACTTTCTGAACTTCCGCATCAGTAGCTGTGTCCTAACGAACTAACGTATCGCTTGCTATATCTGAGAATCGCACGTGATATTGAAACAAACACGAGTATGTTTAAAAAGATTCTAAACTTAGGTAGAAAAGAGCAAACATCACAGATGGTGTTCGCAAGAATTCGGGGAGATGCGTAGGATCGCAACTAAACAAGGATATACAAAAACGGTGAAGCATGCCAAAAAGAGAATCAATCGCATCTTAGTAAGGAAATTTGAATCAAGAACTTTGATAGAACAATAAAAGAAAAGATGGTGTATGAAGTCAAAATAAGTTTATGTTGGATCAAAGAAGTACGAAGTTCACAAGAGATGGCCACTAAAATCAACGGTAATATTCACAAAGATTTAAGAGAATGACTAGAAACACAATTAAATAACACACAATCTTTTAGAATTAAAGAAGAGGAAGAACATACAAAGCCTAAAAATTTTATAATATTTATCGAGCAAAATAAGAACACTAGGACAAATGAAGTTAAAGAAAACAATAAGCAACAGCACTATAGGTAAGGAAAGCTAAACAGCAACAAACATACAACGTAAATAAAATACCCATAACAATTATAAATCCAAATCCTAAGCAACAAGACAAAGACAATAACAGAGAGACAAAGCAAAACAACAAATAGAAGATTTGACCGCACCTTTTAGAAAGATAATGGTACAATTATGAAAATTAAAAACAGTAATTGTCACAAAAATTAACATCCTCATTTTCTCTTATCTAGAATTCTTTGACAAAGGCCATTTGAAATAATTATTGCCATAACCTTGAATATTAAGTATACTAGAATAAAATTTAATAGCTTTTGACTATAAATAAAAGACAAATAACGTAAATCATAATGAGAAAATGCAAGCAATCATCTCATTATTCCCAAGGCCAAAATTCACCTATAATCATATAGCTAAACTTAGTATGAAGTTACAAATAAATTCACATATAAAATAATAATAATAATAAAACTAAAATTTAAAGTATTGGCAATTAACACACTAGGATCAATTATAATAACTACTTTCTTTTTTTTTTATTTTTTTGGTTTAAATCTCCAATTATAAATTTGCTCTTAACATAATCAAAGCACATAGCAAAAGAATTTCAGAAAATTAGTATGAAATTAGATTTCTTGTAAAGATAAAACACCAAAAGAAGAAAAAAAAATCATGTTCATAAATATATATACTTTATCTTTTTTTTTTTGGATAAATAGAGAACACACATGCAAGTATAACTATAGTTATAGAAAAAGTTGACTATTTTTTTTTTTTGTGAAAAGGAGAACAACAACTATAAACTATAAATTACCAATTGTAAACAAGTCATTATGCATACACTGATGCACATTTTATATAGACAAATATCTATATCTGCTTTGCAGCAGTTTTCAACCGATATTAATGGCTCCTAAAATTTTAATAGGCATAAGAATTAATAAAATGAAAATAGGAGTATATAATCATCAATGGTTGGAGGAAGATGTGAAATCCTTGTAAAAGAAATTTCTCAAAAGAAAAAGGAAAAGAAAAGCTTAAAGTAATGGTGAGGTTTTATGTATAAAATACATTCTGATAGAAATCAAAACGCCAAATGCTGAAATACTTTAACAACTTCGCAAAGAGTCAAGAATTATAATAATTAAATACTTAAATGAGTGCAAAGCAAGAGAACAGAGCTTCCATAATCGTGACAAAGAAGCTAATGATTAAGATGTAAAGCAAGGAAATATTCAAGTAAATACTCCATAATACTAATAATAAAATTAGCAATAACTTCGTTACAAGAGAAAAGACTTTCAAATTACTAATCATTCAATAAAAAAAAAATCCTAACTTGTTGAAAAATTTACCAAAATAGTCTCTATATATTATGATTGTCCTAATAAAATCTC
Organism: Arachis ipaensis; assembly: GCF_059453495.1. Classification (NCBI taxonomy): domain Eukaryota; kingdom Viridiplantae; phylum Streptophyta; class Magnoliopsida; order Fabales; family Fabaceae; genus Arachis; species Arachis ipaensis. Next base: position 121,228,976 of record NC_142437.1, on the reverse strand, counting down.
AAGTTGTTTTGAATATTGATTCCCACTTATAAATTTAAAAGCAACAAAGTTCACAAAAAATCCTATATTATCACATTAAAATAAATAATATATTTTCAATCCTAGTGAAAATTTAATTTAAAGTATCATTGTATAGCTCAAGTAAGTACATAATTTTACTTACACTATTTTATTCCACAAACCCAACCAAATGTAATTCATGAAACATCAAGTTTCGTTGAGAAATCAGATAATTTTAAAACTAGGGTTATTAAGGGGTACATAATAAGAAAGCATGGTTTATAATAATTAGTTGAATATAATAAAGAAAAAAAATTCGTATAAGTAATTTATTTTGCTTTAAGAAATTAGATATCTAGTCTTTTTATCAAAAATTGTCAACAATTCTTTTCAATCTCTAAGATCTACTTCCAAATATCACAAAGGCACTACAAATCAAGAAAATCAATCTCCCTAAACCTCTGAGAATAAGAACAATAGTTGAAAATAAGGAAATTTTCAGAAAAGCAAGGGTTAAGAAAATTCTCAGGTTTCAGATTATACTCAAAAGCAAAGTTCATCTTATAATCACCAACCAAAAGGCAAGCGTTCACAATCTTTCTCTCAACTTATCAAGCAGGAAATGGTTCCGTGACAAAAAGTCATATTCAGCAACAAAGAACCATAATGGAAACAGATCATCAATTAGAAAAATAAAACTAAACTTCTAGATCGAAAAAGCTAACTTATCACCCAAATAATTCACTACACTTAAGCAAAGAAAATCAACAATCGAACAAACAACGATAACACTCTATTCATATGTTGCATCACATAGTCCTTCTTGAGCAACTAAATAGCTGTTTTCAAAATTATTGATTTGAAAAAAAAGAATCAAAAGCTAATCAAAATTATGTTAGCTTCAAAAATCATCAACATAAGAAGGAAAATCTCAATATCGCTTATCAAATCCAGAACAAAGCATCTCGATCAGAAACTCAGCAAATTCATGCAATCCACAAATTTAAATACAATTCTATAAGGAAATCAGATTGTAATTCACAACAAACATAAATCAAATCTTTTAAGTAACTCATGAACTATTGACATTAGGAATCATAGAGAACAACCCAAAGACGAAGAAGATTAAAGCACACATTCACAAAATCGGAAAAAATTAGAACTAGCTAGGAGAGAAATCGCGAACTAGAACCAAAACTTAAACCCTTGCAAAAACACATTCGAGAAAATCTACCAAAGGATATGTCAAGATTGGGTACAAAAGGACAAGAGTAGTAAGAAGCGGAGAGGACGCATGCTCTCAATAATCAGAAGACAGCAATGACATAGAGGACAAGAAGACATTCCTATAGGCCTTTGATAGTGCCACAATTTGTACAAATAGGCGCGCTTCTATTTATACAATTGTGATCCTATCATAGGACACTTGCTCCATATTACACAGATTAAATCTAAGCTCTGATACCACTTTGTCACGGCCCAAAATGAACCATGACCGGCGCTCAGGGAAACGGTTTCCTAGCAAGCCTATCAAACTCAAATATAAATCAAATAAGAAAGTTACAAATATTTTAAAGAAATTTACAGTTTCTAAAACGAATAATTTCATATTTTTAATAAAAGGTAAAACAATTAGATATGGATGGATCCTGCCTGTGATATATGGAGCATATGACGTCTAAGAACTCAACAAAAATGAAGTACCAATTGCAGATCATTACTCTTGAATAGAAGGCTCACACATTCAAGTATTTGTTCCTGAAAATCATTTTTAGAAAAACGGAATGAGTTTTGCAACCCAGTGACCAGACAATACATCTATAATCGACATGAGACCATATATAAACATTATATCAAAAATAATTTTTAATTAGAAAATAATAATTCATAATAATAAGTGAATCAATAAGGGAGTTCTCATATAGAAATCAAATCAAAAGTCCACACTTAGGCGGCTCCACCTCTATGGGTAGCCATTTCCTCTAGTGTGTCCGTACGGAATAACAAATCTAACGTGTGGCCTACACGTTAGGCTAGCAACGCCCCTGCTAGCTGAGGTCTGAGCCAGATGCATCTAGGTTAACGTCATAACCGCCGTTAACTACGGTTTCCTAATACGAGCCTCCCAAACCAATTCAAAACATATAATTTCAAACACAACAAATCTTTGATCTTACAAATATATAAGGTATCGAATCAAATCAAATCAGATAATATTTTTTTCATCCAAATCATATTCAATCATATTTTCTCAATCTTAAGGCATTTCAAAATATTTCACAATTCCAAAATAAGTGAGTACCAACAAAATTTCAATACTTCAAAAATACATATTCGAATAAAATCAAGTACTTTAAAACAATATAAAACTTCTTCAACATACATATAATCTCATAAAAATATATAGTCTCATGTGCATATTAAAATGAGTTTAACAAGGATAAGCATTTAGTTCTAATAAATCAATTAGTAAAACTAATTTTAAAATCATTTGATAATAATCTTTATAAGTATAACTAAGTTCAAACACCATATATCCAAATAATTATAGACGTAAAGCCAAACAATTATAAATGTAAAGCCTACTCACAACTTGGTCCCAGGAGACCGAAGAAACTGAAACCGGAGTGGCAAATTAAAAGGGTGAAGATGGTTGGAATAGAATGGATCGAAAGGACGTAGAATCTAGACCGAGGCAGTAGCAACAACTCCAACTAATCCCGCAGCAACAACTTTGTAATAGTCACAGCTATAGCGGCTGAAATAGAATGGAAACAAGGTAGCATAAATGGAATAGTAGCAGAGCAAAAGTGGAAACGATGCAAGTTTAAGGAAAAGACCTAAACCAAAACAAAGGCACTATTCGGCGGCGTTTTTCCAGAAACCACAACGGTGATGGCAACCTTAGCTCCGATAAGATGCTTAAACCGGAAGCATAGGACCAGCAATGGCGCCAGCAAGGAATGGCTCTGACGGCGGCCGCAGCTCGAATGTGACCTCCTTCCCCAGCAACGGCAGCAGCAGCGGCAACACACCACCGTTACCCCTCTTCCCGGCGACGAGTTCTGTTATATTCTCCTTCCCCTTTCGCGAAGTCTCTCCCTTCTCTCTCCTCGTGCTCTCCTCAGTGACGGCGACTTGGCATGGCGGCTGTTGAGGCTCACCGGCGATGGAGACAAGGCGCGGCAGCTGTAGCAGTTTGACGGTAGCGAAGCAGAACGGCGGCAGTCCTTCTTCCTCGTCTCTTCTCTCGCGCTCGTCCCCTCTCTCAGAGGCATCTCACTCAGTTCTGGCCTCTGATGGCGATGCGACGGCGGCGAGCTGGACGTGGCTGGCGGCGACGCGACGGGACACGAAGGGCGAGCTCCAGGCCAGCGATGACGAGGCACGGCTCTCTCTCTCCTCGCATGGTGGCTCGGCGTGGACAGCTCTCTCCTTCCTCCTCCCTTCTCTTCTCACGGTCTCCCCTCTTCTCTCTTTCCCTTTTCTTTCTTTCTTTCTTTTTCCTTCAAGTTTGTGTGTGTGCTGTGAGGAAGAGGGTGTGAGGGGAGTGAGTGTGTGTGCGGTAGTGAGAGGTGAGTGTGTTAGAAGAGGGTTAGGGTTTGGTTTGAAAAAAAAGAGGAACAAGGGGTATTGTAGGGATTTTACACCTTTTTCTAAGGAATTCCACCTCTTCACAAGACTTCTCAATTATAATCCTTTGTTCAACAATTTTATATAAACCTTTTCTCCTACTCAAGTCATAAATGGGAGGGTAAGAAAAATTTACCTCCACATTGCTTTCCATCTTGTTGGGAGAAGGTTCTTCATGCTCAAAGGATTCTTCACCACTAAGGTTTGATGCTTGATCTTCATCACCAAGGGAACTCACTTCTTGCTCTATCCCATCCAAATCTTCATATGGAATATGTCTTGGAAGGTGTGCACTTTCCTTCCTAGCATCAATTTCAATCATCTTGGAGGGGTTTTCTTCAATTCTAGATTCCCATGGAGGCTCCGCATCTCCTAAGTCTTCAACCAATTCTTCCCTTTCTTCAATAATCATAGCTTCCTCCAATTGTTCCAATACAAAGCAACTTCCCTCATTCTCCACCAATCTCTCTTTTATGTTATGCTCTTCATTTGATTCCCCACATGTAGCCATGGGAGTTTCTTGAGAGTTCAAGCATTGGGATGCTAACCGGTTTACCACCTCATCCAAGGCGGCCGTGAATTGTTGCACATCCCTTTTCATTTCCTCTTGTCCTTGAACAAGAACATCAAGGATGTCATCCATTGGAGGGTGGGGTGGATGGAAGGGTTCATCAATTTGGGGGAAGGGTTCATAGTAGGAAGGTGGTTCTTCTTGGTAGAGTTGTGGTGGTTCAATAATTTCCACTCTTTCCACTTGTTGCACAACACGCTCCATGGTTGCTTGAAGTTGATCCAATGTTTCCTTGAGATGATCCCTTGACTCTTGTTCCTCTTGAATAATATGATTAGGATCATATGGCTCTTGGATTGATGGACATGAATATTCTTCCATGGGAAGTTGTGGTGGAAAGTGGTATTCATCTTGTGGTTGAAAATTTTCATACAATTGAGGTGGTTCATCTTGGTAATAACATGGAGGGGGTGGCTCTTGGAAGTGGTGATGTTGAGATGGTGGTGGCTCTATATGTGGTTCATATGGCTCATACGGTTGTTGTAATGGTAGATATGGATGAGGGTCATATGAAGGTGGTTGGTGAAAAGTGGCTTTTGAGTATGGTTGAGGGTTATGTTGAGGGTATGGCTCATAGGCATATGGTGGTGGTTCTTGAAAGTCACAAGGGAGTTCACCATAGCCATTAGATTGATATGCATCAAAGAATGGCTCTTCTTCATAGTGTATTGGTGGAGGTTGTTGCCATGAAGATTGATCATGTGCATGTGGCTCTTCCCACCTTTGGTTATCCCATTCTTGATACACATCTTCATTGTAGCCCCCATTACCTACAACATAGTTGTAATCACACTCATAGCCAAAGTGAGAATTCATGATAGCAAGAGAAAATAAAAATAAAATCAAATAAGAAGCAAGAAAATTAAATCCTAAAAACTAGTAAGAACTAACAAAGAAGCAAAAGGCAAACATATTCACAATATTCACATATATACAATAACCAATAACATAACACCATTGCAATTCCCCGGCAACGGCGCCATTTTGATGAATGGATTTTTGACGGTTTAGAAATTCACAATTGAAATCTCGTTGTAAAGTATAGCTTCTAAACCAACAATAATCCTTTCATACAAAAATTTGTTTGTCACAAGTAACAAACCCCTAAATTCTATAAACTGAAGTATTTAAACCTCGGGTCGTTCTCCCTAGGAATTACAATGAAGTGTCTTGTTATTGGTTATGGATTGTATTTTGGGGTTTTGGGATAAGAGACATGAAATGTAAATGACAATGAAAATAAACTAACAACTAAAAAGCACTTGGCAAGGTTGTGAGAATTAGAAGTCCTATCCTAGTTATCCTCCTCAATTGTGACCACAATTGTCCATTGCTGCCACTTAGTTAACCTCTAATAATGGAGGAAAGTCAAGTGGATGAATCAACTTGATTCCACAAGTCCTAGCCAACTCCCAAGGGAAAGACTAGCTTTAGTGGTATCTAAATCAATTAGCAACTTCTAATTATCAATCAACAAAGATATTAGATAACTCAAGCGTCACTAATTACTCTACCATAGCCAAGAGGAACAAAATCTATACTAAAATCCAACCAAGCATTTCATCAAACACTTGGAATGCATAAAAGAAAAGCAAAATAAATTGATAACAAAAATAGAATCTAACAACAATTATGGCAAGGAATTAACAACAACAATCAAAAGGAACACAATTATTATGAAGTACCTCTAATTGAATTGAAAGAAAATAGAAGGAACAAAAGTAGATCTACAACAAAGTATAAGAACAACATAAAGGAAATTACAACAAAGGAATAGAAGAAGATTGAATGTAGCAACAAAGAATTGAGAGATAGAAATGGAAGAATGCAAAGATTAAAACCTAGATCTAAAAACTAAACCTAATTCTAATCCTAATTCTAGAGAGAAGAGAGAGCTTCTCTCTCTAGAAACTAACTCTCACTACTAAACTAAGCTAAAAACTAAACTAATGGTGACAAGTATGTTGATTCCCCTTCAATCCTTGGCTTAAATAGCATCAGAAATGAGTTGGATTGGGCCCACAAGGCTTCTAAAATCGCTGGCCACGTTTGCATTAAGTGGGTCATGTGCCACCATCGGCGCGTCCGCGTACTATGCGCGTACGCGTCATCATGAGCGGTTCAACCATAGCAAATCTTATATCGTTTCGAAGCCCCGGATGTTAGCTTTCCAACCCAACTGGAACCGCATCAATTGGACCTCTGTAGCTCAAGTTATGGCCGATTAAGTGCGAAGAGGTTGGCTTGACAGCTTTCCGGTTCTTCCATTTCTTCATGAGTTCTCCAACTTTTCATGCTTTCTTTCTTCATTCCCTTGATCCAATCTTTGCCTCCTAAACCTTAAATCACTTAACAAACATATCAAGGCATCTAATAGAATCAAGTTGAATTAAATTTAGCTATTTTGAGTCCTAAAAAGCATGTTTTCACATTCAAGCACAATTAAAGGAGAATATACAAAATCATGCTATTTCTTGAATAAATATGGGTAAAAGGTGATAAAATCCCCAAAAATCAATACAAGATAAACCCTACAAATGGGGTTTGTCAGCTGGACCAACCGGGAAAGGTCCCAAGAGGTCGACTCCCCATTGTGCGAAGGGTCGGGAGGAAGTCAGTAGGCTCAGCTCGGTGGCCAGTGCTTTATGGAAGTTGGCGTTCTCTTGACACTTTACGCATTTTTTTATGAACTCTTTGGAGTCCTCCATCATTGATGGCTAGTAATATCTGGCTTGGATGAGCTTCCTTGCTAGGGCTTTGCCCCCGATGTGGTGACCACAGCACCCCTCATGGACCTCTCTAAGTACGTAGTCCGTCTGGTCGGGGTGCAGGCACTTCAGCAAGGGTTGGCTAAGTCCCTTTCTGAACAGTTGGTCTTGTATGATCGTATATTTGGCTGCCTCCCTTCTCAACGCTTTAGCTTCCTTCTCTCCTTCAGGGAGTTTGCCGTTCTGCAAGAAATCAATGATGGGGTCCGTCCAGGAGGGGCTCATCATTGTCAGGTGGAGGGCAACTGCTGGTTCTTTTATCATGCCTTGAATGAGGGATCGGTTGCCGGTTCCAGATTTCGTGCTCGCTAGCTTTGATAGGAGGTCTGCCCGCGTATTCCTTTCCCTCGGAACATGTTGGACCGTGACCTCCTCAAACTATTTGCTCATCTCTTTGACCTTCTCCAAGTACTTTTGCAGCAGCGAGTCTCTGGCTTGGTAGCTCCCATTTACTTGCAAGGTGACGACCTGTGAGTCGCTGCATACTTCCAACCTCGTAGCCCCGACTTCCCGAGCTAAGATCAAGCCGCCTAGAAGGGCTTCGTATTCTGCTTGGTTGTTCGATACGGGGAACTCGAACTTGATTGATTGTTCATAAATAACCCCGACTGGACTTTCTAAGATGATCCCGGTGCCCCCAGACGCCTAGTTGGAGGCTCCGTCCACATGGAGCTTCCACTGTATGCCCGTTTCCTCGGTTGGGTCTCCAGTCACTTCTACCAGGAAGTCTGCCATTGCTTGCGCCTTAATCACGTGTCGAGGCTCATATCTCAAATCGTACTGGGATAGCTCGATGGCCCAGGTCATCATCCTTCCTGCCAAGTCGGGTTTTTGGAGCACTTGACGAATTCCTTGTTCCGTTCTCACGACCACTTGGTGACCTTGGTAGTATTGCCGTAGTCTTCGGGAGGAGGTCAGGAGTGCTAGTGCCAGTTTCTCTAACTTACTGTATCTTAGTTCTGCTCCTTGCAGTGCTTTACTTACAAAGTAAACTGGCTGTTGGACTTTCCCTTCTTCCCGCACCAAAACCGCTGCCAGCGCTTCTTCCGTTATGGCTAGGTACAGGTAGAGCAGTTCCCCGACCTCAGGCTTACCGAGTACAGGTGGTGACGCGAGGATCTCTTTGAAATGATTGAATGCCTCCTCGCACGCCGGGGTCCACTCGAACGCTATCCCCTTTCTCATTAGGTTGAAGAAAGGTAGGGCCTTCACTGCCGACGCACCGAGGAAGCGAGATAGCGCGGTGAGTCTTCCTGCCAACCTCTGAACGTCCTTGACACAGCCCGGACTCTTCATTTGGAGTACTGTTTGACATTTTTCAGGATTGACCTCTACCCCCCTTTGGGTTATCATAAATCCTAGGAACTTCCCGGCCTCCATGGCGAAGGCACATTTTAGAGGGTTGAGCCTCATGCCGTGTTGACGGAGGGCCGTGAACACGTCTCCCAGGTCGCTTAAGAGGTCCTCAGGCTGGGTGGTCTTGGCGAGAATATCGTCCATGTAGACTTCCACGTCTTGCCAATGAGGTTGCTGAATATCTTGTTCATCAACCTTTGGTATGTGGCCCCCGCGTTCTTCAGACCAAAAGGCATTACCTTGTAGCAATAGATTCCTCCCGGCGTTATGAACGCTGTTTTATCCTCGTCAGGCCAATGCATCGGTATCTGATTGTAGTCGGAATATGCATCCATAAAGCTCAGATACCGGTACCCTGCCGCCGCATCGACGAGTGCATCAATGTTGGGAAGGGGGTAGCAGTCCTTGGGACATGCTTTGTTGAGATCGGAGTAATCTACACACATACTCCATCTTCCATTGTGCTTTTTTACCAGAACTACATTTGACAGCCAGGTTGAGTAGTCTAGTTCTCGGATAAACCCCGCTTTGAGGAGGCTGGCCGTCTGCCTGGCCACCTCCTCTGCTCTTTTCTGTGACATCTTTCTTCTCCTTTGAGCCACTGGTCGGGCTTCCGGCTTGACGGCCAAGTGGTGTGACATGAGTTGGGGGTCTATCCCCGGCATGTCGGCTGGCGTCCAGGCAAACAAATCGCCATTGGCCCTAATCATTTCCACCAAAGGCTCTTTCAATTTATGTGGGAGGTTTCTGTTCACGAACGTGAACTTCTCCTCCGTGTCCCCGACCCTAAACTTTTCCAGGTCCCCCTCTGGTTCGAGTCTGGGCTTGTCGCCGACCCTGGCATCCAGGTCGGCGAGGAACACCCCTGATGCTTCTTTAGATTTTTTCCTCAAGGAGAGACTGGCATTGTCACAAGCGACTGCCGTTTCCAAATCTCCTTTTATAGATCTTACAGATCCGTCATCAGCAACAAAATTCATTACCAACAGCTTCGTACTGATCACTGCCCCGAGATCGTTAATGGTTTTCCTCCCTAGGATGATATTGTAGGCTGTGGAGTCCCGTAGAACTACGAACTCAGCCATAATCGACCTTCGCCCTCGTCCTTGTCCTATGGAGACCGGCAGGGAGATTATCTTGTCCGGCTTGATGAAGTGGTCGCCTAGCCCTACGACGCCGTGCTGGTGAGTCGTTAGGTCAGCATCCCGTAATCCCAAGGCATCGAACACGTTGCGGAACATAATATTCGAGTCTGCCCCGTATCCACAAGGATCCGTTTGACGAGGCCGGTTCCAACCCTGGCCGTGATGACCATGGGGGGCTCTCCAGGATTTCGTCGAACCATTGGTCTTCTAGACCGAAAGAGATGGATGGAAGCCTTTTGGAGCTTCGCGCAGATGAGGAGGAGACCGCTAGGACCTTGGCGTCTTTCTTGTGCGCCGATCTCGACCTTGGAGCCGTGTTCCTTGCGGTTACTACATTCACCACGGTAAGTCTGTGATTGTTGTCTTCCAGCTCCTGTCGTCGTTTCACCGCCCGGGTCTTATCTTCCCCATCGTGTTCGCGGTTCCGTCTCCTCGGCTCCCTGATAAGGTGGGAGAATTCAGCTAGTTTTCCGTCCCTGATCGCTTGTTCCAGTGCGTCCTTCAGGTCGAAGCAGTCCTGTGTCTTGTGTCCGTAGCCCTTATGGTAGTCGCAGTAGAGGCTCTTGTTTTCCCCAGTTCGGTCCTTTAGAGGTCGGGGCTTCGACAAGATTGACTTCTCGGCTATCTGCTGGTATACTTCCATGATGGGAAGGGTGAGGGGAGTATAATTGGTAAACTTTCCGACTCGGGAAAACAGTCTGGGTGTCTTGCTTGGACCGTCATCTCTGGCGTGTTCCTTCTGTCTCTCCCCACTACTGTGCTGCCTGGGTTGATTGTAGGAGGGCTGCCGCTTGTTGGCGGCCACGACCTGACTAACTTCTTCATCATTGATGTATTCCTTGGCTACATTCTGGATCTCCTGCATTGTCCACACCGGTTCGTGGTGAGGTATTTTCTGAAGTCCTCGTTTTGGAGTCCGTTCGTCAAACACAGACTAGCTACCGAGTCGGTTAGTCCGTCGATCTCTAAGCATTCGTCGTTAAATCGGTCCAGATATTTTCTGGTCGGCTCACCAGGCTTCTGAGTCACCCCAAGCAAATTGATTGGGTGTTTTGCTTTCGCGATTCTGGTCGTGAATTGGGCCAGGAAAGCGCGGCTGATGTCCGAAAACTTAACCACCGAGCCTTGCGGGAGGCTGTTGAACCATCTTATCGCTGGCCCTGCCAAGGTGACCGGAAAAGCGCGGCACCTTACTTCATCTCCGTCTCCCTCCAAGTTCATCCTGGCCTCGAAGGCCGTCAGGTGTTCCTGGGGGTCTTGGGTTCCGTCATACTTCATGTCCGTCGGTTTATCAAAGTGTTTTGGTAGTCGGACCTCGAGGATGGAACGATGGAAGGGGGTCGCACACATTATCACGGGTCGGCGTGTTCTCGCGGACCGTTCTCTTCCGCCTTCCCGGCCTCGCTCTGCTCCCCTTGCCCTTTCTCTCCCGTCGTCCCGGTTTCTCTCTGTGGCGCTTGTTTCAAGTCGGGTGTATATCACAGGGTCCCGACGTCTTCTGAGGCGCTCCTCTTCTTCCCAGGTGCTTTCAGATTCGGACCGCGGGCTATTTGTACACTGGGAGTAACTCCTCTGGGGAGTTCTTCCTCGTGTCGCGGGAGAGTGGGAGGCGGTTGGTTCGGGCGTTCGTTGGCGGCGCTCTCGATCTGCCAGATGGCGTTCCAGATTCTGCATCCTATGGCGTAGTTCCTGTATCATCTTGGCGCTGTTGCTGCCTGTTCCTCCGAAGGGGCGTTTCTCCTGGGATCGTGTCGCCGGCTCGGTACGTCGGGGAGGGGACCTCGTCCACTCCCGGGGAGAGGCTACAGATGTTGCTCCCCTGGGGTCCGCTTCGCGACTATGGTCTCCCGGACCTTGTACGTTATCCATTTGGGCCATTCTCCACAGACGGCGCCAATGTTCGATAGGTCGGGTACCGGACGGTTCAGAAGGATCTTCGGGTTGATTGGTGGGGCGTGGCCCGGATGCGAGTTGTGAGGGACGACACCTGAGTAACCGACGTCCCGAGCTCTTCGTATGGAGGAGGAAGTTGTCATATGCAAAGACACTCCGACGCTCTAGTCAGCAAAGTGTGCAGACGAAAAAAGGGGTGAATGGTATGTGACGTACCTCGGGGAGGACTAACATTTAAACTTTATTGTATGTGAAATTGACCTGTCAGATAAATCAAGTATATATGTTCTTAAGAAAAGTAAATTTACATGCTGAAAAAGCCGAAAACAAGGCATAAAAAACGGTAAGTAAGAAGCAAGTGGGCCTAAATAATTATTTTGAAAAGTAGTTGGGTTAGTGTGGTGAGTAATAGATTCAGATCCAGAATATGATTCCCCTTTAGTCGGGGTTTGAACATGTGGACCCTGTTTATTTGACCCAACTCAAAGGCAACTCTACTTTTCAGGAATAAATGTATATGTACATCTTCAAACATTGACCCATACCAAGAACAAAAAACTAACCAACTAAAACCCATGACATACCACATTGCTTGTTCAATTTAGTTGCGCAAATATTCATATCAAAATATCTTCATACGAAGATAATAATTTAAATATTAATATATTATACTGAAAAATTTAATTAAATTATCTAATAATTTTTAAGATTTAGTGAGTATTAACCACACATACACACTTTTGAGTATAATAGGTGAGTGTTATGGTGCCTATATACACTTGCCTAACTTACTAAATGGGGAATGCAATGGTAAGGATGTCATTTTTATGTTGTTATGATTTAAAAGCGTATCACTAAAAGTGTTGCTTAAAGAGAAAGTGTTACCCTAAATCGTTAACTTGGCTCTGATACCAATTTTTAAATTTCGATTATTTAAACTTTGATTAAACAATTTGCAATTTTTATAATCTAAAGTATTGACCATTTTTACTATTTCTCTTGTATGATTATTTATTACTAGTCCTTGACGTATATTTATAGTTTTTCAATCTTGTTTTAATTTATAATATTCTTTTTTGCATGAATTATTATATATAAAATCTTTTATCTGTTTATCTTTTTCTTTAATATAATTTCTCAAATCCTCAAGAACTTCTTTTATTTCTATACTTTCTGTTGTTTCTAAATATCTTTTTAATTTATCGACTTCATTTTCCATTTTTTCTTTCAGCAGCTTTAATTCATTTAAGTCATAATATGGTTTTCCAGGCATTTATAAATTTCTTAGGTTTAATTTCAACTTGTTTATATTTATTCTTATTTCTATTCTTTTTATTATAAGGTCATCAATTTCGATCTGAAGATTATTTAATTCCTTTTTATACTCCTTTATTTTACTTTTTAATTTTTCCGCCCTTTTTCTTTTTATTTTATTCTCTGGTTTTTCAATCTTTATATGCTTCATTATTTATTTTAGAATTTCTGCAAACTCTATCATCGATTCATCACTATTTTCTAGAGATTCTATTAATTTTTCTAGCTCTTCCACTTCTCTTTTCAGCTTGTCATATATTATTTTTAGAGCTTCAAATGCTCTTTGGTTTATTTCAGAAAACTGCAAATAATTCAAACGGTTTTCTCTTTCAAAGAGTTCTTGTTTCTTATCTTGATAAGTGATATATATTTCTTCTTTATTTATTGTCATAATTTAGTGTTTAAGGTTTCATTTAATTTTTCGACCTTTTTTATTAGTTCTTTTATTTCAGAATTTTCTTCTTTAATTTTTAACTTAGATAAACTTAAAGGGCTATTAATTTTAGATTCTCTTATTTGAAAATTCGGTGAAACTAATTTTCCTGACGGTTCTTTTAATAATAGAACTGGGTTTTCAATAGCTTTATATTTTGGTATTTCTGTTTTTACAATTTTCTGAAATAATTCATCAACATAAATTCTTTCTCTGTTTTTAAATATTATACTATGATGGCTATTTGTTAAAGCATAATTTATTGCATATGTAATTGAAAATGGTTCATCATCTTGTTCCATTAAATTCTTTCTATGAAATTTATAAGCCAAACTTATAGATCTTTCAAGATTTTCAGTTGATAAAGGTATGGCGTATCCAAGATGGGCATTGAATTTAACATTTACGTTTGCCAAGTTTCCATGAACAATTCCAATTATTTGATCTATTGGGTCATCAGTAATTCTTTTGTCACAGATTGCTAAGCTTATTGGTGAATTAATTCCTTTCATATATGTAGATTTGATTAAGACTTGTATAGTACTAATATGAATCCATCCGATTTTAGATCTTTTTTGTTGATCCTTAATTTTCTCAATCTGTTTACTCAATTCTTCATCATTTATCAGGGCTATTTCAAGTTCTCCATTGGCGGATTTTATCTTTATAGGGGCTTCAAGTTGAATTTTTCCATAGTATATTACATTTTTTCTATTAAAAACTTCTTTTAATAGGTTTTGTTTATTAAAATTTTCATTTGATTTGAGATTTAATTCTGTTTTTAGAACAACCTGTTTTTCATTATCTAATAAAGCAGTTAATCTATAATAATCATATTCTTCTGTTAATTCTAAACTTTCTAAATAATTCATAATTGAAAGACTAGGATGAAGATGTACCTTTCTGGAGAAAACTTCCTTTATTTAGTATATTTTACATGAGGTGTTTTTATCTCCAGAGGGGAGTTTAGAACTATTTTTTCCCTAAGGGAATTCTTCCTCAGACTATAGAATCGCCTTGGCAGCTTCCTCCTTGCTCTCCTAGCATATGAGTACTCTTAGCCTTCTGCTTTCTATTGTCTGATGCCTTCTACAATTGCCTAAGCAACCTATTTATAATGGTTGGGTCTGATGGACAATTCCCATCCTTACCCTTCTTATGACGTCATTGCTTACGTCATTGTTTATTATCTTGCACCAGCTACATTGTTGGTGCTCTATGACCTAAGCGCTTACGTCACTATGCAATAATGTTGAGAGATACTTCAGATGTGCTGTCTTCCTCTTTCATTATGTGACCTTCAGATGCGTTGTCTTCTTCCTTTATCATGTGGGTTGATTCCGTTTTATTATTACTTTCTTCAGATAACTCTGAGACGCATAGCTGGCACTTGTGGTCTTCTCTGTCTTTTATCAAATAGCAGAGATTCCTCTTTATCCCTTCAGGGAGCTTTTCTAAGAGTCCAGATAAGTTGTAGAATGCTGATTCAAATTCCACTAAGAGTCTCATCTCTCTTTCTTCAATTTCATTCCTTTTACTAGACACAAGCAAAGTATTTCTGCTTTTATAATTAATTCTTGTGTGAGATTCCCTTGTTATCTTTTGAGTTCTTTCGAAGACCCTTGCTAGTGTGCTGGCTAGCCTTCCTTCATGACTGTAGATTGTTAAATCTTGAACTTGATCAATTGGTTGAAAATTTCCTGGGAAGACGGACATGAATATTACTTGGTGTGCTGGAACCAAGCATTCTTCTTCTTCATTAAAAATAGGTTGACTGTTCGTAAATTTTAGGGATATATCCCTTGGATTTACGTTGTCAATCATATTTTTAAATCTCTTTACTGCATCAACGAATCCTGCAGAAAACTCACTAATAATTTTTAGATCATTAAAAATTAAAATTGTATCAATTAATCCATACTAGAAAACCTGATAGGTGTCCGATGGGGATGCATCTGGAAATATAACCAACTTTGTTAGCTGTTCTTTGGCAATAGGATAATATCCCAAGATTGCTCTTTTTTCTTCAGTCCAGTTCAGGACTATATTAAGGGTTTCTCTGAGATTTGATCTACAGACCCTTTTCTTTTCTTTGATTTCAGCCCTTGTAGGAATGTTTCTTATTATCCTTGTTCTCTGGGTTTGAATTGGAGTTTTATCTACTCTTTTTAGGGTTTGCTCTGGATGAAGAGCTTCATATTTCCTGAAAGATTCCTTTGCTTCTTCCAGTGTTAAAAATCCTCCTTTATGAATTATCCTTGATTGATGTGTAAATGGTGCTGCTTTTTCCCAGGCATCATATACTCCTTTCATGGGCCATTATAAATTACATAATATTTTTTGTCTTGGGTAGATTTTTTGATAATTTCAGCAATTGTTTTATTTTCTGGAATTTTTTCTTCACCTGATTTGTCCACCACGCTTAGCTGGCTGAGCTCTGATGGTTTTGGTTGTTGTGTTGATTTCATTGCTTCGATGGCCTTCTTGAGGGATTGGATCTGTGTCCTTATTTGCTGACAATACTTGCATTTTTCGAGTTCTTGTTCGTATTTCTGAATTTCCTGATCTAATGCGTTGTAGACGAACTCCATTCTCTTGTTAATGTATCTGCAATAACATTTTTGTCACCCTTAATATATTCAATTTTTATTGGATATTGTAACAAAAATAATTGCCATCTTACCAATCGTCCATGATTATAATCAACTTTTAAATTATATCGTATGAAACCTGTTAGGTAGCTTGAATCTGTCCTTAATGTAAATTCTCTGGGTAGTAAATCAATTTTCCATTTCTTAAGAGATTTAATTGCTACTAGAGTTTCCTTTTCATGAGTGGTATATCTCTGTTCTGTTGGAGTAAAAGTCCCTGAAATATACCTGCAAAGTAATTCCTTTGGGGAATTTTTAGAATCTAGTGATTCTTTTCCTTGCTTCAAACTTTTTATAGCTTTCTTAGCTTTTAGACATCCTGACCAGGTTATGTCTGAAGCATCTGTTTCTACTATTAAGTAGTCATTTTCTTCTGGAATATAAAGTTCTGGAAGTTTTTCACATAATTCTTTAATCTTTTGAATTTGCATACTATCTTTTTCATCCCATTTCCATTCTTTTTTAGTACTAATTTTTGGAAATAAGTTTTTAGTGTATTCTGTTATATTCTTTAAGAATCCTTGATCAGAAATATAATTTATACACCCTAAAAATCTTTGTAATTGTTTTCTATCTTCTATTTTATTAGAAAATAAATTTACCTTTTCTAGGACATTTGGCTGAAGTTTTAGCTTTCCTTGAGTGGATAGAATTAATCCAAGAAACTCTATTTCTTGTTTTGCTATTCTTGCTTTCTTTTTGCTAAGAACTAATCCTTTTTCTTTACATCTTTCTAAAACTATTAATAATTTTTGAAGATGATCTTCTCTATCCTGTTTTGTAAAAATTAGTATATCATCAATGTACACTAAAACAAATTCATTTAACTCTTTTAGATTTTCTTCCATAAATCTTTGATAAATATCTGGAGCTTGTTTTAATCCGAATGGCAATACATTCCATTCATAGAGCAACACACTTGTTGATTCTTTTGTTGGACAAGTAAAAGCAGTTAATTTCTTTGTTTCTTCGTCTAAACGAAGTTGCCAATATCCTGATTTTGCATCAAGAGATGAAAACCAAGTTGCCCCTTTGATTTTTTCTAAAATAGAATCTTTTCTTGGAAGTTTATGAGCATCACCAATAGTTGCTCCATTCATCTTCTTATAGTTAATAACCATTCTTCGTTTTCCCCTTTTAATTTCATTATTGTTTTCGACATAAAAGGCTGGAGTCGCATGAGGACTTTTACTTAATCTTATAATTCCTTTTTCCAAAAGATCTCTACATTCTAATGAAAACTCTTCTCTATCTCTTGCGGAATAAGGGATTTTATTTGGAACATTTATCTCTTTTGTCGGATCTTTTAGTTTAATGCTTACTAATTCGTTATTTGTATTTTTAATATCTAAAGGATTTTCAGCACAAATTTCATCCAAAAGTTCTTCTATCTTTATTTCAAGATTATTTTTTGGGATATTTATTTGAAAGTATAAATTTAAATAACATATCTCTAATATAGAAAATATTTTAAATTTTAAGATCTTATCTATAGTAGTAGTCGGTATTTTTATACGTTTTGATTTTTGATTTATTGAAGAATCGTGTGGAGCTTTTAAAACTATATATGTTAGTTCTTGAATGAATGGATGATATAGCTTTAAAAAGTTATTTCCTATGATTAAATCCATTCCAGAATCTAACATGTATATAGATGGAACAATGAACCTATAATTTTGAATAAAAATTTCAACCATCTCTGCTTTTTGGTCAATTTTATGTATTGATTTGTCAGCTATTCTAACTCTTAATGGTTTCTTTAATTTTTTCCAATCAAGTTTTATATTTGAACTAGCAAAGCATTGTGTTGCTCCAGAATCTATGAAAGCATTTATAAATTTTTCTGTTATTTTTATAGTAATAAATGTAGCATTATTACTCAGTCTCTGAGTCTGTTTCCGAGACATATTCAAAAATATAGTCTAAGTTATCATCAGATTCTTCTAAAGGTTCCATGAAACAAGACTTAGCAATTTCTATTTGTTTAGTAAGATCCTTTTTATCCTTCTTTTTCGGACATTCGTTTGCATAGTGTCCTTCTTCTTGGCAATACCAACACTTACAATTTTCTTTTTTATTTGGGCAATAATCACTTTTTTGTCTCTTGTTTTTATTGTTATTTCTTTTTCTAAAATACCTCTTTTTTTCTCCAGTTTGGATAGTATTTTCTTTTTCTAAATTGATATTTTCTTTTTCTTTGAAAATTTTTATTAAGACCATATTTTTGAGGTATCTCTTCATTATCCTGGCAGCAAATTCTAATTATATTTGCAAATCTTTTTTGAGTTGCTTCTTGCATACAACGTTCTTTTATTTCCTCTCTTATTGCAGAGGTTGCTCCACCAAAATTATTTTCAATTGTTCCTCTATTTATTTCTCTTATAAATCTTCCCATAATAAATTCGTTAGCAGGATATGGAAGTTTTGTTATATACATACTAAGATAATGATTTTTATCTTCTTCTTTTAATTTGTAATAATGTATTCTATATTCACATATATAAGACTCCACATTACATAGATCATATATGTGAATGTTAGCTAAATGGTTTTTTGCTTCTTGATATTCTTTATTATAGACTTCTTGTTTATGATCTATAATATTTTTCCCAAAAAATTCTTTATATAGAATCATCATTATATATAATATCTTATCATAAGCTGTTATTTTTGTTGCTAATTCTTCTATTATTTGGTTTTCTATTGATGTCATATAATCTCTTATAGCTCCTTTAGTATGAAACCCTATGTAATTCCAAATGTCTCTTCCAGATAATTCATTAAGTTTTGGATTAGTAAAGGCTTCTAATAAGAAGGAATTCAACCAGTTTTCGAAAATTTCTTTTTCATTCGTTTTACAGTCTAAATCGAGCATTCTTTCTCCTTCCATTTCCTGGATTTTAGGAACGTATTTTGATGGTATTTTTGTATATTTTGAATTTTTATTTATAAAACCTTTTTTAAAAGCATAATTATCAAAACCTGTTTCCCATTTAAATTGAGATTGATTATCCCTAGATGTTCCAGCTTCATTTTTTACTTGTATTGGAATTGCTGGTTCTTCGTCACTTGAATAATCTAGAATGTGTTCTTCATTATTTTCAGAATTTACTAATTCTTCTTCTATTTGAAAACCATGTTCCATAATATTATTTTCTTGAGCCATTTTTAATTGTTTAAAAAGCATTGTGACTTCTTCTAATTTTTCTTCAATATTCATAATTTCAATGGTGGTTTTACTTTTAAATCTGTTATGTTGATTATATTTTGAAATTTTTCTTCTTTGGGATTCTCTTTTTCCTTATTTCTTTGAAATTTTATGGATACTAATATTTCTTCAAGCATATCTACTATAGAATTTAATTGTGGGTTAAAAGTATGATAAAGATGTGGGGAATCATTTCCATGGTAACATTTTTTAGAAATTCCGTGTGAAAAATAGGTTTTTTCAGGTTTTTGAAGTCCTTCAATAAAACTTATAGTAAAATTAAGATTTTGAGAAAAATCATTTTGTATTGATTTTAAGAATTCGGTGTCATTACAATTAACATTAGTTAAAATCATTAATTTTTGATCTATTAATTTTGATAATTTAATTATTTCTTCTCTTAAATCTTCTAATTTACTTTTTTCCATTAGGTGACGCTTTTAAAAGAGTTACGGTTTTAAGTGTGTCTTTTAAATCTTGCTATAAGGAGTAACTTAGGCAATTTCGGCATTCAAGTTATAGGCATGGGAGAATTGGCCATTCTCTTATTTTGTCTTTATATTGCTTCAGAAGTTCAGAGTTCAAGTGTGTCGGTACTGGAGAGCTACGAAAATTTCAGTTAAAACAAATAAATTAAAAGTTGTCGGCAAGTGATGATCCAAATCTATGTTATTTGAAAAAAAAAAAAAAAAAACTAGAAAGGAACATTATAGAAATGCATTACTTGCTAAGACTCTCATGATTCATGAAACCAAAGCAATTGACAGTCTGACACAATAAAATATCCAATTTTGAATTTTCTAATAAAGTTTAAATTATTAACAAAAAACAGATAAATAATCATAACATATAACAAAAATGATTTTGAGACAAAAAAGAAAACATTGTAAATATTTTTAGAAGATTGATATTCTAATAATTTTAACCATTAATTTTAATTAATATATTTTATATATTT
Source organism: Arachis ipaensis (assembly GCF_059453495.1). Lineage (NCBI taxonomy): Eukaryota > Viridiplantae > Streptophyta > Magnoliopsida > Fabales > Fabaceae > Arachis > Arachis ipaensis. Next base: position 121,209,046 of record NC_142437.1, on the reverse strand, counting down.
TTATAATTAAAATTTAAAATCAACTATTAAAATACTAGTATTTCAAAAATATTTAAAATTCTTCCAAAAATTAATATCTAATGAGAACATATCGTTCAATATCAAAGTTTTAACACATTGTATATATGGGACATAGAAGTAGACACATAATACCACCAGAATATATGAATCATTGTACAAATAACAGTATTAGTATTAAGTACTAAAGAGGTAATTATTTTTCTTTTAACTTATTTTTATTTTATTTTTATCTTTTGTCAGCTAAAGATAATATATAACGTGTGACCAAAGGCACATAACACAGCTAGGTAGAACGTGTGTGGGTCAATATATATGTCATAATCTGGTACAGATTAAAAATCTCAGTGTACTATTAAAGCAAAATTTGTTAACATTTTACTCATTATTGATGAAGTAGATTAAATGATCATGGACAAGAAATGTCTCACCCTCATAAAAGTCTGCCTTTCATAATTTAATTATCCTACGCAATATATTTCTATATATAATCTAATCTAATGGTGTTTCATTATGTAATGATTGAAAAGGAAATTAAAGTTGTACATATATATGTACTATACTATGCATGGAATCATATGGACCATAGCCTATAATTTTTTCAGCATTGTATTCAATCACGAAATATCATCGAATGAATCCTCTAAGATTTTAAAAGGGCATAGCCTTTTTTCCTTTAGACTATTCGTGGTTATATTATTTCTCTAAATTTTAAGCAAGTGATGAAGTGTCCCACAATAAAAGATATGTAGCATTTTACTTTCTAGGCTCTAACTATAGTAAGCTGGGTTGAAACTATAGAACCCTCTATTATTATTTATCATGTGTTGTTTCTAGATTCAAAAGATAGGGTTTTATTGTTGTAAATAAATTATACAACAGGAAATTTCTTGACATACAAAATTTAATTAATTTCTTAAATTTTGATATATAATGTTCATAAGATTTTGAAATATCAATAATTTATATCTTATTATACTTTTGCAAGATGCCTTTGACAAACCCAATGGTGCCCGTGTATATATGTTCAGAGTTCAAACCAATATATTATTTAAAATAATTTCCCAACAATTTGTTTTACTATAAAAAGTTCATCAACCAAAATCAAGGATTTCAGTATCATTGTTGAGATAACATGTGACCTCATTATTATCAAGTTGCCATGCTTTTGTTGTCTCTTCTATAATTTTTTTTAAAAAAAATTGTTCCCTATTTAATTTGTCTTTAACATAACAGCCACACCTCCTCGTAATAATAAACCAATTTTCAAACTTTACTAAGACCATCTCCAATAGGGAACTCATCCCAATTTCTGTTTATGGCCCACTTGTCATAAAAAGTAATTCCACATCAGCTTTTGCGTCATAAACAATAAATAGGAACTCAAAGCATCTCTCTTCTCCATTAGGAGGAATTAACTTTAGTCCCTATTGTGATCCCACTTAATTAATTAATTAAAATACTTAAAATTAATATAATTAATTTTTTCAATAATATTATTTAAATTTATAAATTTAAAAATAATTCATTATTAAAAGATATTAATATTAAATAAATTCATATATAATAATAATACACAATATATAATTCGAGATTATACTAATTTATAGTTTTGTGTTTACAACTGCTAATTTTAATAATATCATTAGCATTTTAAATTTTAAAAATAAAAATAACCAACTCAACTAAAAATTATTTTATAAGGTATAAAAATTAAATTTATTTTTTAATGTAAATAAATTTAATTAATTATAATTTAATATAATAATATAAATAATATTCAATATTAATTATAATATAAATAATTAATTAAATAAAAACTTAATTATTTAATCTAATTAATTATTTAATTAATTATTATTTAAATAATTAATATAAATTATTAATTAAATAAAAATATAATTATTTAATATAGTTTTTATTATAATTATTACTAATTTAATTATTATTTAATTATTTAATTATTTCAGATTTTATATTATTATTTTTTAATAATAACTTGCCAAATGGCAAGTTGTTATTGGTTAATTTGAGTCCCTGCTTAGAGGGACTCCTTTACCTTGATCCTTGTGCGGGAACTCACTCCTTCTCTCCTCTAATGGTTAGAGTTCCTATATGTCAGAAAAAAGTCAAAGAAGAACTCACCATTGGAGTTTGGAGGTGCTCTAAGCTATTTCATGAATCTCACTTGTGATTAATGACAAGGGCCTGCACCAGTTTTTGTTTTTTTTTTCTTTATTTTTTTTGATTATTGTGTAAAATATATGTGAAATAATTCGCACCAATATGTATGTCTCATTTCCAACAACGAACTAAATATAGATTTATGAAAATGAATAAGGGTGAATTATAAAAAAATAAAACTAAACCTACCAAAATATTAATAAATTTTTAACAATATATATGAATTTTTGTAAAGTTTGATTATCCTATTAGTCTCTATAATTTTATCAAATTTTTAATTAGGTTTCTGTATTTTTTTTCAATTGAGCTCTTATACTATTTTTAATTTTTTAATTAGGTTCTCTTCATATAAAAATATTAAAATTAATAGAAGATTTTTTCTAAAATACATGTTGTGAAAAATTTAATTAGATTTTTAATTATGAATATCTTCAATTTGTAAAAAAATATTCAGTTAACTGACTCTAATATTTTTTACACTAAGAATGATCTAATTATAAAATTAAAAGTAGTATAAGAATTCAATATAAAAAAAATATAAAAACCTAATTATAAATATAGTAAAATTATAAGAACCATCAAAATAATTAAATTTTTTGTAACTAACATTTTAAAAAAAAAATCTAAAAATTATTTTACCATCACGCAACTTATTAATCTTTAGTAAATAATTTTAATACTTCACTCTAAAAAAATTAATAAGAAGCTCAAATAATTAATAAGTAGAAGAAATTAAAGAAGAAAAATGGTTACCAACAGTACCTGATTGAAAAGTGGTCCAGCCATCGACAACATTCCTACTTGCCTTGACAATGGTCCTAACAATGCCATCTCCAATAAACATCAAATTAGTCTTCTTTCTAATTACTTCCACATTCTCCAAGTATGCTCCACTTTTTATTATATCACAAACCTAATGGAAAAGTATAGACAATTAAGTGTCTAACTAGGTAAGAATTGAACAACTCAATTAATTATACAAGTATGTAATCAGTCAAGACTCAATTAATTATAATTATTAATAATTAATATTAAATTTTTTAAATTCAAAATTTAAATAATTAAAAATTAATTAAATAAACATAATTAAAAACTATAAAAATATTTTCCTTCTCTTCCATATTAACCTACACATCCCAACAACAACACGCACATATTCTCTCCCTTACCGTCAGACCCTCTCCATCCCTGCCTTCACGCAAGACGACCTCAAAAAACTCGCCGTTGACAAAGCCGTCGAGTACGTCAAGTCCGGCATGGTCTTCGGCCTCGACACCGACTCTACCGCCGCTTCCAATTCGACGTAGCCATTGCGGTTAACGTCCATAATCGTCCACAACAAGTGGATCTGGTTCCCCATGGGATTGATCCCTAGAAAACGCAAGAGCGCGGCGAGTTCTAGAATCGTTAAGCTACCGTCGTTGTCCATGTCGAATCTTGAAAAGATTTCACGTAAACAACCGAGTTGATCATCGTATTCTGATGCCATTTTTGGTTATGATGATCATTTCAATTTCCTTGAAGCGATTATTCTATTAAGGAAATAGATTCAATATTACTTATGTATACACCAAATTATCATGTAGATTTATGAAATGAAAATTGATGACATTGGGTTAGGATTTGAATGAAAGAAAGTGAGTGTCCTCACTTTTAATCACCCAAATACCACTCACCATAATTTTCAATTTTGAATTTGTTTGTGTATATATAATTCTTTTTTCAGGGAATTGTTTTGAATTCTATTTTTGTAGTGGTATCAAAGTCATAGGCTAATATGGAAGAAGGAGTGGTGTGGAGCACGAGCTGTTTTTAAATAATTGTAAAAATATATAAAAAAAATATCTATTTAATATATAAAAAAATATCCTAATACAAAAAATTAGAAATATTCACATCTGTAATACAAAAAATTCAAAAAGTACATTAAAAAATATCTATTTAGTATGAAAAAATATCATAATGCTTAACAGAAGAAACATCTACGTATATCAACTTACTCTTATTAAGACGGATTTCAAAGTCCAATTCATTAAAAAATTGGCAGAAGTTGGCTGGACCGTTAGTTCTCTAGCAGAACCGCAAACCTAATATATATAATCACACTTAATAATTAACAAAATGTTAACTAAATCATGACATGTTAACAAGGCATTATTATTACACTTATTGTATGTACTTTTCTACACCTAAGATTCTTTTTGTACTTTGAGATAAAAATATATTAGGCTAGATTCATCTATTGTTATATACTAAATAAACATATTCTGTTATTTGAAATAAAAAAATGTGGTTAAATTTTTAGAAGACATAATTGGTGTAACAATGAGTCAAAGTTGAATTAAGTAAAGGATAAGAAGTTTGATTACTGCATTTTAATTTCATTCTTCAAAATAAAAATATTAGTAAATAAAGTGCATTATTCTTATATATTAAGTAGAGTCCAATATGCCGTTATAAAAAAAAGAGCAGTTAATTTTTAAGTTGTGCTAATTTAATATACAAAATAAAATAAATACACTTGCCATTTTTCTTAGCTAAATCAGCTTCAAAGCTCTTATAAATGACCATTCATATGAGATTTTGCTGAAAATGTAATGCAATGAGTGAAAGGCATGAATGATTTTCTTTAAATTTAGTATAACATAATTTTAATAATGTAATATATACCTGGTTGTGCTGGAATTAGGAGAATAGGAGCCATAACTACAGCTTCACCAATAGTAGTAAACTTTCCAGAACCATCTTTAGCCACAACAACATCAATCTTAGTTTCATTCACATTTCCACCTTCTAGAAGCTTCCTATCCTTAGCAGAAACCCATGAAGGGAACCCTTTCTTCATTGTTCCATATTCAGCAAACACCTCTTCTTTCTTCAAACTTGTCTTCACTTTCTTCAACATTGCCAATGAGTTACTAACATGATGTGATATCTCAATCACTTTCTCCTCTATCAACCCTCTCACAGCATTCCCATTTTTGCTTTGTGAGAAACCATCAAGACAAGTGTACAAATTTGTCATTGCCCCACTTAGTAGAGTTTGCAAATCTTGGTTGGAAGATGATGATGATGATGGGTTTTTTGAGAGATCAAGAATGGTGGTGTTGAGTTCTACTATGGTGTCATCAAAGAGTTTGAGACAATCATCTAAGGCTCTTTTCTCAATGGTGTTGAGAGTGTTTTGGAGATTCTTGATTATGGTGGTGCAGTTGTTGGATGAAGATTTGACTTCATGGACTGTGTGGTTGACTACTTTGGAGATTATTTGTGGCATTGTTTTTGTTTCAAGGTTTGGGAATGTGGATAAGGTTGAGACACAGAGATCAGGGTAGAGTGTTCCTTTGCATTTTGAATGTGCTACTAATTGGATATGGTTTTGGAAATGGAGATGTTTTTTCCCTTCTTGTGGTGTTGTTGATTTGAAATTTGGTGTTTGAATGAAATAATTGAGATGTGTAGCTAAAAAGATCAGTGCAAAAATCATGGATAGGATTGGTATAAAGGGAAAACATGGTGATTTTTTGAGGTTGTTCATTGTAAAGGGCTTAAGAGGAAAAATAGAAGTGGTGTAGTAGAAGCTTTGGTTAAGGGTGTGAATGTGTGGTTGTGTAGGGTGCTATATATATGGGAATATGGGGAATAAATAGGGTGGTTTTGGGTTATTGTAAAAATGAAAAAAGAAAATAGTATTTGAATTCATTTTACTTATACACACTCAAAATATAAAGAGAGAAGAATATCATGCTTTTGTGTGTAAAGTTGAGCATAGCATTTGATGCTAAAAAGGAAAAAATAGAAATGTGTTGTTTGAGTTTGAATTTATCTGTAGATTATGTCAGAGAGATGGCATGAAATTTGACCCTTTTTCAATTTATGTTAGTTTTGTCAAATAGGATCATAATGTGACATGGATTTTAAATGCTGTCTAAATTAATGGCTCTTAAAAGGATGGAATGTGTGATTATGTGTGACACCTTTTAATCACTTTGGCTCCTGGTTTAAGTGTTGCAACTATGCAGCTAGGGAATGGAATGAAATTTGCACCCAAAGCATATGATTTGATTTTCAACTTTGTTTCTATCTATTGTAAATTTTATTATTTTACTTTTGTAGTGCAACAATCCTACACAAAATTATAGTTTAAGAGACTGAAAGTAAGAAAAAAAACATCAGAAAATGGAGAAAGAAAGCAGAATTGAAGGGATTGAAAGTAGAATAGGAATGCTATATATCGACCTGTAGTAGTAGTACTATGCTGTCACACACAAAATAGAAGAGGAATACTATAATAATTAACCTCCTACTACCACAATTTTTGCCCTAAGCACTTCATATTCGTAACATAGCAACATTCTGAATGCATCTTCATTTGTTAAAAAAAAATGCTAGTGTTTACAATTTTACATGATTTGCAGATAACATTTTTAATGATATTTTGAATGAAAGCTGTAATAGAGAAGATCACGATATATTCTGGTTCAATTCCAACAGTAGGATCTACATCCAATCTCCATCACAAAAAATGTAGAATTTTCCACTCTAAACAAATTCAAGTTACAATTATCAATTCAAGCCAAATACAAAAACAAATTTACTGATGAGAGTGAATTACAATTACAATTCTATGTCAATAAAAATTAATAACACTAATGCTTATATATCAACCTATAGTACTATGCTGTTACATACAGAACATAGAAAATAATATATAAACCGCAACTAACCTATAACAGCCATACCAGAATTACCAAACTCAGCCTAATCTTTGCTTAGTACTAACATGCAAAAATTGCTGCTACCACAATCTTTGCCCTATGCACTTCATATTTATAACACAATAACTTTCTCAATGCATCTTCATTTGCCCAAAAAGAAAAAGGCAGCTGGTGCTTAAAATTTTATTTTATTAGATAGAGATATTTTATAAAATTATCGCATGATTTTGCAGAAAAATATGCAAATGACAGTTATAATGATATTGTGAATGAAAGCTGTAATAGAGAAGATGAACATCACGATATATCCTGGTTCAATCCCAAAATGGGATCTACATCCAGTCTCCACCATAACAAATGGTAGAACTTTTCACTATAAACAAATTCAAGTTACAAATACCAATTCAAGCCAAATACAAAAACAAATTTCTCAAATGCCACACATGGCTTTTTCTTGACGTTCTCACATCCTAGCATGACAGAAATTGATACACACTTTCTAAGCTTTCTCTTTCTTATAAATAGAATAACTCATATCAGCTATCCTAAAATAGAATGAAATGATGAAGACATGAAAACTCTTTTTTCTTTTAACATTGCAAGTGTGTACACTTTGTGCCTATTTTTGACAGGCTGCTCCAACTGTATCCTTATCATTGAAGGTGCTCTTGTTGCATTTTGATTGATCTATCGGTCTTAGCGAAAATCTGTTCTACATCATCTACTTCTACTTTTGATTTTGTATGAGGATGGTGTCTTCCATGAATTCAGCTTACGTATTGATGCAGAGACCACACCTCGTGAAATCATTCTTGACCAGGTTCCCTTGCTCTCCAAATTGAGCCTACTCCAACTTCACTTCAATTTGTTTCTTGCTGCACCGAAACAAACACATTAGAACAACTCATACAATTTTTGCTTAGCACACATTAACTCAAATCATAAATGTTTGGGATCACAAAGTTTATTAGTTTCTTAATTCAACAGAATTAATAATAAGAAAATAAACTTATACCAAATCCAACAAAGGGCACGAGCAAGCAAGCAGGAGCAACAGGAAGAAAGGTAATGAAAGGCCTTCCATTTGGGTGTAGGACAAGGCATGGTGCAAAAGTAGCTAATTGAAATAAGAAAAAAAAGAAGAAAAACCATTAGAATAGAAAAGGTAAAAAATGGAAGGGAAAGATTTCATCATTCTCAAGGTATGATCCTTGAATTAACAAAACAAGCTTCAATAGACAGAGAAGCATCCTTACAAGAATGGAGGTGCACAACCGAACTGCATTAAATTGACAAGTCCCAGAAGAATCATTAAATGTCCCTATACATGAAGAACAAAGAAGAATAAATTAGGAATAAAAAGGATCAAAATTTGGAAATAAAAGTAAGATTAAGTAGGAGAGAATGAATATGATGTAGGAGAAGATGAAGTGGGTTTGGGATATAGAGAGATAGCAAAAGAGTTACCTGTTTTAAGATGTTGACTCATTGCCAATCCGTCTCCTATCAACTTCAATGTGGGGGATGTGGGAAATGGATGGCCAAATGTGGGGGTCCTTCCTCTCTATGCCTTCACCCAACAACCCACATTCTCTGATTATGAGAGTCTCTAAAGAGCCAGGCACCCTTATTATGTTCTCCAGCTTAGGGCAACCTGAAATTATTAAGTATAGGAGGGACTGTGACTGTGACACCTCCAGAGATGTCAAATTTTCACATCTTTCAATTCTCAGATCATTGAGATTCGGGAACGGTGGCAATGCGAAGGATGTAAGCGAATCACAGCTGTTCTTTATTGTAAGATACGTTAGTGAGTGATGTTGTTGGTGTTGCATTGGGAATTCTACATTCTTGCAATCCTTGATTGATAGCTCTTTCAATGAAGGGGGCAAAGAATCCCCTGGAAATGATATGGCTGTTGAGCACTCTGAGATTCCTAAACAACTGAGAGAGGTTGGTTGGGTGTGGGTCATGGCCTCAAACACATACTCCACCTGCTGCTCTCCATTAACCCATAGTACCTCCAACATGGAAAGTGGTAGCTCCCGCATTCTTGCTTCTTGTTTGCCATCTATTGTTAATGAGCGTAGGATGGGAGCTCTTGGCAGATAACAACCAATCTCCTCACATTCTTCAATCCGAAGCTTCTCCAAAGAGGGAAGGAAAGTGGGCAAATCTCCTCTTAACTTAGGACAGTGCAGTATCCAAAGTGCTTCAAGTTTCGGAAATGGTGCATCATCATCATCATCACATTCATATGACTCCCATTCCTCCCAGCAAGGCATTCTTTGAATAATGAGAATTTTAAGGGATCGGAAGGGTGTCTCCTGATGCTGATGAGTTCCATCACCCTTATAGAATGACCCACCAATCTTCTTCACCTTGTCGAGCTCTCTAATGATTAGACTCTGCAGAGAGGGTAACTGTCCAAGTGAAGGAATCACCCAACAATTCCTGCATCCACTCAGCTCCAACCAAGTCATGTTGTGGTACCAAGACTGCCCTACCCAATCCGGAAACATCGTACCTCTGTAACACCTGATGAATAGCGTCTTCAAGTCTTTGTGAGGACGTAATTTGTCAAGTACATCTTTTTCAGTGTGGGAATCACAAACCTCACTTTCTTCAAACGATGACCAACTCAAAAATAAACCATTCAGGTGTATTTTTTCATCCATCCTTGCATTCGATGCTTCACCACTATTCTTAACATTCTCTAGTTGCGTAATCCACAATGACCTATGAAGATGTGTTAGTCCTCCCAGTTCTCCAATCCCATTCTCTTCATGTTTCCCCACAATATAGTGACTTAAAAATTGCAAATCTTTTAATTTGCTCATCTTTTTTGGCATCTCTTCCACCAAAATAGAGCCGAAAATATCAAGATGACGCAAATTCACAAGATTTTGCATCTTGCTAGGAAGCTTTTTAAGATTTCTACACTCTCTCAACTTCAAGGTTTGTAAATTGTACAAGCAACTTAAAGACTCGGGCAAAGTCACGATGGATGTGTCTGAAAGATCCAAATAACGCAAATGGATCAATTCACCAATTGAACGATGCAACAAGTTTTCATCATCTGAAAAAATTTTAAATGACAAAACTCGTAAGCACTTCAATTGTTCTAGTAAGTCACAAGGAACTACTACTCCCTCTGAGAATTCATGATATGTATCCAAATTGACTTGCAGCAATGTCCTTGCATGCTTTAAACTATCACATACTTCCAGGATCTTTGAGACTGAATCCTTCTTGTGCAAAACATATGACAAATGACGAGTTTTGATATCATGCTTGAGTACATTCTTGACTTCAAAGGTTCTAAAATAGAACTTTTCACCATAGAATGTTGCTAAATCATGCACCAGATCGTGCATTACAAATGAAGTTTCATAAGAAGGTTGAAAAAATGATCTTGATGCTAAATCACTAAAATATTCATAGCCAACTTCTTCTAAAGTGCTTCCCCCCCTCGGCTGTTGCAAAAGACCCTCGGCCATCCACAATAACACCAATTCATCTCTATCAAATTCATAGTCTTTGGGATACAAAGAACAATAAACAAAACAACGTTTTAAGTGCGAAGGAAGGTGGTAATAACTGATCCTCAAAGCAGGAATAATTTCAATTTCCTCTTCAGAGAATTCCCAAATTTCACTGTTCAAAACATTATTCCAATCCTTTTCATTATCTTTGGACCTTAATAAGCTCCCAAGTGCTTGAGCAGCTAGAGGTAATCCCTTGCACTTTTTAACAATTTCTCTGGCAACTTTTTCAAAAGCTAGACGCTCTCCAGAAAGAAATGCATGATTTGCAAACACTACCCAACAATCTTCATCATTCAACGCACTCAAATTGTAGGCTTGATAATGAAAACCTTTCACCATGTTTGCAATCTTTTCGCTACGAGTTGTCACAAGGATCTTACTCCCCTCACTTCCACATCTAAAAGGAATCAGAAAATTTGCCCAAGCTGTGTAATTGTTACTCCAAAAGTCATCCAAAACAACCAAGAATTTCATCCCTGTTAGCTTACTCCTTAAATGTTGTTGAGCTGAGTTTAAGCTATTCATATCACAGCGACTAGAAGTTATTTCCTCTATTACAGTCTTTGTCACTTTAAGAACATCAAATTCTTCCCCAACACAAACCCATGCTCTAACATTAAACTTTTGCTGCACTTTGTCATCATGAAAAACCAACTTAGCCAAAGTAGTTTTTCCGATCCCACCCATACCCCAGATAGGGATGACAGATAGTTCACCATCATTAGTATCATCTAACAACAATTTGACTATATCCTCCCTGTCTTGGTCCCTACCAACAAATACATCAGACTTTTGAACAAGAGATGTTGATTCGATTCTCCCAGACATGTTCTTGGCTACAATCTTTTCTAGACGAAGGATATCTTTGTGTTTTGCAATATCGTCTAGTCTAGCAATGATGTCTTCAATCCTAGTAACCATCTCCCTATCTTGCAAATTGAGAAAGCGAGACAGGAAGTTACCTGGTGGATCCTTCTGAGTGGCAGCTTTGGTGGCGACTTCATCCAACAAGTCATCAGCATCATAGACAGCATCTTGGAGATCTTCGAGCCACCTCTTGACAGCAGGGTCAGTGATCTGCTTCTTCTCAGCATCATTCAGCACAGCTTCAACCACATTCAGAATGGTCTTCAGCCTTTGAAGCAGCTTCTGGTCAACCTTCTTTCCTAGCATCATATTGATTATGGCAGGATCAGACAGCTTGTCAAAAAGAACATTGAGAAAAGAAGAGAGAAAAGCTCCTCCAACAAGTTCAGCAGCCATGTTCACAAGAGCAAGAAAGTAAGAAAGAGTGAGAGAAGTTGTGTATAGTTTGCACTGGAATTCAAAAATTCTGACGAACACAAAAGGGTAAGAAGGAAGTGGTAGGTTGCAGGGTAGTTTAGCCAAGTATATGGTGTATTATAAATTGACTTCAAAATTGAGATGCTTATTGGTCTTCTGGACAAGTTCACATGATGCTTCTGGGTCCTTTCCTCGAAAACAGTGACACGTTTGAATGCTTTAATAAAGTGTATGGTCCACTGCATCCTGTAGCCAATAGAGTGATGTTTGCTTCCATTATTAAGTTGAAGCAAAAATTCTTCTTTTGTTTTTACATTCATTCACACATTTCTTACTTTTTTATCGAAAAAGTTACTTTTATTTTCTAAATGGAATCCAAATGTATTGAAATGATAAGTATGATGTTGCATCATGGGGACACCTGCTTTATACAAAAGAATAAGGTTTAATTTGTGTTTAAGCAAATTTTGATGCTTTCCACATTTAACCAAAATCACGCATTGGTAACTATTTTAGTAACAAACTGCAGCATGGATAATAATGAAGATGCCCTTGTAATACTATCTATATAATCAACAATCTAACATATAGAGTAAAATATATTTTTTGTTTCTAAAGTCAGCAAAAATTTTGAATTTATCTCTAAATTTTATTTTATTTTAATTTTATCTTAAAAGTTTTCAATTTGCACCAAACATATTTTTTATAGTTAAATTTTCAATAAATTTAAGATTAATATAAATATAATGCATAAAAATTATGCTTAATTTGCTTATTTTAAAAGTTGTTCCTATAAAATTGTTATCGAATTGGTCCTAATTATTTTGAAAAATTAGCCGCTAAGAATATTTGATACAAATAAAAAAATTTTTGGACAAGATTAAAATAAAATAAAATTTATGGATATCTTTAAAATTTTTGTCAAATTTTAAGACTAAAAAATATAAATTTTTTTTTTTGGTAATAATAATTTACTCTTTAATAATGTAACTTTTTGACAGATCATGGCAGGTGATATCACATTTCTCTCTTTTTTATTTTTATCTCATCTTTTGTATTGGCCTTTGTAAGCCCTCTTATTTAACCCCCCAAAAAAACCAAACTATCCATTCCGTGCATGGTGTATCTTATTTTTTTTGGTAGACATGGTGTATCATATATTCATTTTAATTATTATCTCGCTTGCTTTTTAGAATTGGGCCTTGGCCCAATATGCTGTTACAAGGCAAAGACTGAAAAAAAAGAAAAGCAGTAAGTTTCACCTTACCTGTTAAGTTTGTGTTAATATTTTGTTGTGCACTACCGTGAAGTTGATTTATTGTCTTCTGTATTTTGATATTTGTTTAATTAAAGGAAATACCTTGTCCAAAAACAAAGAGAAAGAACTAAGTTAAATAGAAATCACAAAAATGAAGAAAATAATACTTTATTGTCCTTAGAACACCACAATGGATTTTAATTTTATATCTCCCAGATAACCCAATTTTATCATCATGCAAACCAGAGGGAGAAAAATGCAATTACAAAAGAACTCGGGGGTAGCAAATGCAAATTTTCTCTATATTCTAATATTTGATAGTATAGCATCTTCAAGTGTATAATGAGTCACAACTCACAAATCAATTTGAAATAAAAAACACTTATTAGATTTATAAAGAAAGTATCTATCTTTACTACTTCTCTTTTTTCTCTATATTTCTAATTAAAAAACATAATCTAAACGCACTCTAAAACGTGTCCATGTTGAAAGTTTGGCTCCAACTTGCTTTATTGTTTTTGTATATCTCTAATGCTCTATAGTTTGTTAGAACATGATGAGTGTAATGCACATATAAAAATCTCGATACTTACTGGCCCGTTTCATCTAAGCCGAGATTGCATTGCTAACTTATAATTAAAGGCATTAAGTTCATATATATATAATTATTATATTCTTTAAGAACGAAGGTTTCCAAATAAAACTTTGCATTCTCTACTACTATCTAAGGTTTGAATTCTCCTTTAATAATTCGTAGTCTTACATGCTTAACTATTGGTCATTCATCCCCATAGATATTTCGAAAATGATAAGACTAACGAGCCCCCTTTTAAGAAATACAAAAAAGTATTAGTCTTTATGGTGACATAAACCGAAAAAAAAAAAGGAATCGTTAAAATAGAAAATAGAAAATATAATAGCTTTGTCAACCAGTTGGCGAATTTGAATTTTTTTTTTTTCCCTCTCTCTTTTCATATATATGAGGAATGTTACCAAAGAAAATTAAAAAATAAAGGTTATTAATATATAAAACATATATCACATACATTATTATTATTATTATTATTATATAGTAAACTCCATCCCATACTAGAGGTTGAATAAGATATACAAATTAATCAAAGTATACAACACAATTTTTTGAAATAAAACTGTGGCTACTATTACCTAATAATCTGAGTTAGGTACTGTAGATTATTATATAAAATATATGATAAAGTCACGGTTTATTTTAGCACCTAGGAGCAAGTTGCATGCACGAAATTAAACTACTTGTTTCTGGGAGTGATTATCTAAAGAAGTTGTTCATTTCACATGATAATATTAGAAATATAATTATTTATGTAATTATTTATTAATTTATATTTTTAAATAAGTAATTATTATAATATAATATTAAAATATGTATGATCAAAGATTATGTTTTTTTTTATACTAAAATTGAGATTAGAAGATTAAATTTTAAATATTGTATTTGGTGATTAAAAATTAAAATTTTAGTCATAAAATATAAAATTTGAAATTAAATTTTTATAATATATTTTTTAAATATTTTTATTTAATTTTTAAATTTTAATTTATTTTTCAGTCTTTATTTTATTTTAAATCAAATATAATATTAAGATATATTTTATATTAAATATAATATAAAAATTTAATTCAATCCCATTCAAACACAATCCTTATAAGTAATTTTATGACAGATGTATGTATTATTTTTAGACGATGCATTGTACTACATATATATTAAGCGTTCACATGATAAATGTGTTCTACGGTAATTATCACCAAATGGTAAATAAAGATTTGACTAAATATTTCTCTTTTTCATGCAAGAAATAAATTGTGAAAATGGTCAGAACTCAGAACATGCAGCTTTCTGTGTTTCAATTTGTTAGTTAGCTTAATTTCATAATATTGGATATTGTGTTAACGAGTACAATTTTTTGTTTATTTATATGCATACCTTACCAATATTATTCTTGATGAGGACATACATCCAAGCTATATTATTCTTTGCGACTTTTATTTTTTTTTTTTACCTTGTCGGTTGGAATATAACTAATGATGTTTCTGGCTCAAAGTAAATGATTCTTTTTTTTGGCTACTTTATTATTCAGTTACTTGTACTTAATTTTCTAAATCAGTCTTTTTGGCGAGAAAACATAATTTTCCTTAAATAATATAATCAAGTTAACGGTAATAATGTATAAGTTCGCCCCTATATATTGTCAAACATGCATGCATTTTGGAAAATATATTAGATCCGTCAAATACATAATATAACAATCAACAAACACGTTTTTGACTAGTCATTATTATTTTTTCTTTTTTATTAAATATTTCTTTATTCTTTGTGAAGAATGCTAGGAACCAACCACATCATTGACAAACCAATAATCATCAAAATAAAGATAAAAATATACATACAAATGTCTCTAATAACGGTGATCAGATAATAAGTCATGCACCAAACTAAATAAATCTAATGTCAAGGAATATTTCCATTTGCATACGCTAACATTTCATTTGCAGCGACCAACCTTAATGGAATTAAGATCCTCTTCTTCCTAATTAATATAAATTCCAAAATTAAATAGTTCCTAATACCCAGTTGGTGATGTTGACTAACTTCATGGTAGCCACTGGCCACGTCATGATCAACATCCAGCACACCTAGGTCAAAATTTCTTCTAGTTGACTTTTTTTTATATAAAAATAGAAAGATTTGAACCCGCTATCTTTAAATGAGTATGAAAAAACTATACCATTTGAACTATAATTCGCTGACTCCATCTAATTGACTTATTATTTGTAATAATAATAATAATAATAATAATAATAATAATAATTTATTATTATTATTATTAGAATCTCTACTTCATTAAAGTACGTAGACCAACATACAAAGAAAATGTGTAGTTATAGATTCAAAAAAAATGTGAAGTTTTTGGCATCTTTTCATCAAATTGCATATTTTAATTTTTTTTAATTCTAAAAATTAAAATTTCTTAAATACTTCTAGAACAAGAAATTTATTTTTCTCTTTTTGAGAATTAGAACAAGAAATAATAATTTCTTGTGCATGCTTTATTTACAATTTTAGCCCTATATTACAATTGAATATGTTAAAAAAATAAAATCTTCATAAACATTTTTTTGTTAATTTAATTTAATGATAAAAAATGAATTCAGATATTAGGACAAAAACACATACACTAAAGATAATCAAGAAAGCTAGAGTGCAAGATTTTTGGTGTTTCATAAACCTTTTCCACCAATATAATAAGATGCTTAAACCATAATACACATATATACATCTTTTCTTACTTTCAAAGCATATATCCTTGAATTAGTCCTCCTAAAATTAATACTACATATAAGGACTTTTCATACACAATCTAGATTAAACAATGCCTTCATACCAACCATTATTATAATAAGACTTAATCATAGAAAAAAAATTGATAATAACACAAATACACAATTATTCCTCTATATATAAGCCCAATATATAGCCATCACTTCAACCACAAATAAATATACTACCTTTTTCTCACACATTCTCAATAAGATCCCAATATGGCTTTCAAGAAATTCTCCATTCTTATCAATCTTTTTGTATCCCATTTTCTTCCCTTCTTTTTGTTAATGACATCTTTGTCCTTAGCAGATGACCATGAATCCATTTGCCAATCAACAATAGACCCTTCTTATTGCAAAAACATGCTTGCAAATCAAAATGGCAACATATTTGATTATGGCCGTTTCTCATTCCAAAAATCAATATCCCAAACCCAAAAATTCCTAAACCAAGTTAACTCATATCTCCAAAATACACACACTTTGTCACAATCCACAATTTGGGCACTCCAAGATTGCACCTTTCTTTCTCAACAAAGCTTAGAGTATTTATCAAACACCTTCACCACAATCAATCAAACTAGTAATAATAATAATAATCTTCTTCCATCTTCACAAGCTGAAGATTTTCAAACATTTCTTAGTGGGGTTTTGACCAACCAACAAACTTGCTTAGACGGTTTATCATTACAAACCTCTACTTCTAATTCGGATCAAGATTTGAAGAATGAACTATCTTCATCATTATCCAATGACACAAAACTCCATAGTGTTTCCCTTGCTTTATTCACAAAAGCTTGGGTACCAAGCAAGAAAATCATAACATCATGGCCAAACAACAAGCACAACTTCAATTTCCATCATGGAAATCTACCACTGAAGATGTCCAAAAAAGCTCAAGAAATTTATGATCATGCTAGGAATTCCAAGCATGGGAGGAAATTGCTCCAAAATAATGCGAACAACGGCAGCAGCAGCGGCGACGATCAGAGTGTTTTGGTGAGTGATATTGTGGTTGTGAGCCAAGATGGGAGTGGAAACTTTACAAGCATAAATGATGCCATTGGTGCAGCACCAAATAATAGTGTTGCTAGTGATGGATACTTCTTTATCTTTGTAACTGAAGGTGTGTATGAAGAGTATGTTTCCATTGATAAGACCAAGAAGTACCTTATGATGGTTGGTGAAGGAATTAACCGCACAATCATTACTGGTAGTCACAATGTTGTTGATAATTTCACAACATTCAATTCCGCAACATTTGGTAAGCAACAAAAACTTTAGCCTCTCTTATATTTGACTCGTTTATAGATAGACACTTCAGTAAAAATAATTACTTTTCAACGTTCAAAAACGTCCATCACTTTTTAAAACGCGAGACATCTAATTTTTGTCGAGAGATCGATTTGTCTTTATATATTTTAAATTGAAGAACTTAAATATCTCGTATTTTAGAATGTCAAAAATGTTTTTGTATTTTTAATTAATCAAAAATTTATATATGTATCTTCGAATGAAAAAATTAAGAATTTATTTATCTTTTTCTTTATATTATAATTAACCCGTCATCAAAAATAACTATTTTTTACGTTTGCTCGTATGAATTGCATGCAGCTGTGGTAGGTCAAGGGTTTGTAGCGGTAAACATAACATTCCGCAACACTGCTGGACCAAGCAAGAACCAAGCAGTTGCTTTAAGAAGTGGTTCAGATTTGTCTACCTTTTATAGTTGCAGTTTTGAAGGATACCAAGACACGCTTTATACGCATTCTCTTAGACAATTTTATAGAGAGTGTGATATTTATGGTACAGTTGATTTCATATTTGGTAACGCTGCTGTGGTGTTTCAAGATTGTAACATCTATCCTCGCCTTCCAAACAAAGGACAGTTCAATACTATCACTGCACAAGGCAGAACCGATCCAAATCAAAACACAGGTACGGTTTCTATAAGATAACTTTACTAATCACTGACGTTAATTGTGTTTTTGTTACATTATTTTGTTAACAATTATGTTAGATATATATATCAAAAATCAGCCATCAAATTTATTATTCGTGTAAAATATATATTAAAAATAAATTAAACATCACATGATAATTGATTTATTGGTTAATTTTATTATACTCATAGTATTTTTGTTTTATTAATTATATTATGTAAAGATTAATTACTAAAAATTATATTTCAACTATATTACATAGACACTAAAAATTATTTTAAATTTATGGTTCATATAAAATATATATTAAAAATATAAAATACACATAATATGTGGTAACAATATATATGTGATAACAAACTAACAATTATTGTATTCTAACGACGATTTTTTAGAGTTTTCCGGATTTTAGACCAACCTAACTCAGAATTCCTATAACTTTTATGGTTTTGAAAATCGGGTTGAGCTTACTGTTTCAATTGGATTAATTAGAAATTGGTCTCTAAATTTGTATAGTTCAAGACAAAATTCGATCGTAAGCAATTTGGTCAAAAACTCATAAATCAATCAAAGTCAGTCGATTTTTAACGATAACCAATCTAAAATAATATAACAAAAAACATTCTTTTAAAAAATATATTTCAATGATAAATATATTATATTATTATATTTAGTTGAATTTCATTTGAGTTCCATTAAATATTTACATCTTTGAATTTCTAGTTCTAGGTACCTGTTTAATGTCAGATTCGATTGTTGAATACTATACTCTCTTGTGAATATTACCTTAATTATTATCTGTTCGAATCTTTAATAACAGGAACTTCGATTCAGAATGCAACCGTAAAACCTGCCGATGATTTAGCACCAAATGTTGGTAGTGTTCAAACATACCTTGGTAGGCCATGGAAGAATTATTCAGTGACAGTGTTCATGGAATCATTCATGGATGGTTTCATAAACTCTGCAGGTTGGCATGAATGGAGTGGTGATTTTGCGCTTAGTACATTGTACTATGCTGAATTCAACAACACTGGGAATGGTTCTGACACTTCTAACCGTGTTACATGGCCTGGTTATCATGTCATTAATGCTACCGATGCAGCTAATTTTACGGTTTCTAATTTCTTGAGTGGAGATAATTGGATTCCTCAAACTGGTGTTCCATATTTGAGTGGATTAAATTAATGCAGTTAGTTATAAATCCAAGTTAATTAGACACCAAAGTTGTTCAATTATTATTCATTTAATTGGTTTTATTATTTATTAGTAGTTCATGTATGTGTATTATGGATTTGATTTGTTGTATATGTATGTTTAATTAGATATGAATAATAAGGCCTTTATTTTGTTATTATATAACATGTGCTGAATTAAGGAATTCTTATGAGCTTGAAATTATTGCTTGATTATTATATTGTTAGATCACTTAGATGATACTGATAGTTGAGTAGTTAAGTTAAAAAGATAGTTTTCACGGTTACTTGACATAGAAGCATTGTAGCAAGTAGTTGGGCTTGGCGGGAAATTCTGTTAGGAAGAATGCCAGCTTGGTACTTGGTAGTTAGAGTGGTCATTAGGAAGTGATGTAATCTGGTGTGATTAACCATTAGGGGTGAAAAAAGGCCAGCAGCCTTGTCTGTATTTAGTCTGACCTGTCCTGTTATAAAATAGGTACAGCCTCAAATTCATATAAAAGCTTTAATATGTTAGTAGATCAGGTCTAAACTTATTAATTAATCTTATTGGTCTATCAGACCTACTTGAACCTATTAATACATAATGACATATATAAATAATTTTTTTATTACTAATAAAATTATGAGATATTTTAAATTTATTATATTTAATTATAAATACTTTGGTATATTCTAAATATTTTAAAAGTTTAAAAATTCTTATAAATATTAAATATGACATATTACATATAAATATTTTTATTTAAAAATAGTTTTTTTGTAACTAATATTTTTATTTTGTAAAAAAGAATTATCAAGTCTTTTAACAGGTTTTAAATCAGGCCCGACTGAATAACAAGTCAAGTTTAGTACTTAAAAAAAGTCTATAACAAACTGCAGACTAGATTCAGGCCAATTAACTACACGACAAATTAGGCCTATTAAAAACAAAACTTGGCCTGATGTGGTCTGTTTTCATCTCTATTGACTATAATGCACATTTCCTAGTTCTAATTTTTTGCTAGTTTCATTGCGACTCGACTTTTTCTGCTCATTCTCGAATTGAAAATTTTGCTCTCTAATGCATGATTATGTACCGCATATTTAAATTTTATTTAGGAGTTTATTATTAGTTAATAAATTGATGCATAAATAAAACGAAATTTGTACTCACAATATTTATTTAAATATGAGTGAATTGACTATTCCAACTAAATTCAAATTGATTTATTAGTATGTTTGAATTTCGATGGTGAGACCTCTCTAAATGTCTAAATGCATGGGACATGGGAGACGAGATAGAGTGAATAGAATTATAAAAAAAAAAAATAGAGTGCTTACTAATGTTATGAAATAAAATAACAAGAAATAATTAAATATGTCCGTGGAATTTTTTTTCCCATCCCTTTTTGGGTGAAAAATTAAATCTCTTCTTTATTGTGTTGGTTTGGTGGCAGAGGATATGCATATATAGCTTTACTTTTATTTGTCTTCTTCAACAACTAACCCTTAATTTTCAAAAGTCAAACCCCTCCAAATTTTGCGTATATATGGATCCATGTTGGAATGATGGAAGGTTGTTGGTGAATTCATAAGTTGGTGAATTCATAAAAATTTGATCTGTTCATTATTTGTTTCCCCAGTAGTTAAAAAAATGCTTAACTCGGTCTTCTGAAATGAGAAAATTTATACAACCATAATGACGGCTAAGAATTTAAAATAAATAAATAAATAAATAAAATTACCTTTGTTCAAGTCTTCCAAACTTTAAATCAAATAAACATGAATGATAAACAATACAAATTTTCATGCCCAAACACGCTTTGAAGGAGTCTAAGGACAAATTTGGATTGGATTTTTAAGGAAAGAATATATTTTTATTGAAAAATATTTTTATATAATTATAATATAATGATGTTTGTATATATAATTATTAAAAAAATACTTTTATTAAAAAGCAAAAAAAAGGGCTTAGCTTTTTGAAAAAATAAAATTTTAAGAAGATTTTAATGAATTATTTACTAAAAAAATACTTCTTATATTTTCTCTCCAAATACAATATTTTTTAAATTAAAGAAATTAAAAGCAATTCAAACTCACACTAAAACTCTTAGAATATGTTTAGGCATGAGATGATATATAGACAAAAACATTATATTTATTTTAGGTTTAATTATTTTATTGGTCCCTATTGTTTTATTAAATTTGTAATTAGGTCTTTATATTTTTTTTCTTTTTAATTCGGTCTTTATATTATTTTTAATTTTATAATTAGGTCCTTTTTAGCGTAAAAAATATTAGAATTAACTGAATATTTTTTTACAAATTAAATGTATTTATAATTAAAAATCTAATTAGATTTTTGATCGAGTGTATTTTAAAATAAATATCTTATTAATTTTAATATTTTTGACATGAAAATAATATAATTACAAAATTAAAAACAATATAAAAATTTAATTAAAAAAAGTATAAAAACATAATTAAAAATTTGATAAAACTAAAAAGACGAATCAAATAATTAAAAATTTTATTTTATAAAGAACTTCTAAATTTTGATATTTTTTAATATCTTAGCAAATTTGGATCCAAAAATAAGTTAAAACCTACAAGCCTACAACGAACTAAGGGCTCAACAAAACCAAATGCATTCGCATGTCATATCTCTTCCTCTTCAATTTAAAAGTCTCACATTCAAATTCTATCAATTATAATCGAGGAAAAAAAATCTGATAAATATGTGAGAGGTGTGTAGGTGTGTATGTTATGTACTTAGAATTGAGAATTGTCCAATTCATTTAGAATACTTAAAATTGGAGATTGTCTAATTCACTAACAAAAAAAACAAACACATTCATTGACTTTTCTATTACTTCAACTCAAGATTGTTGGCTTTATTATAATTAGTTTAGCCATATATATAAGGCTAAATCATGATTAGAATAGGTTTGGCAGAATAGACATTGGAGAGGAAGACTTCTAAACTTGAGAGAGAGGAGTTGCTGTTATATATAATCTTTTCTACATGTGTTCTTAAATTACATTCAAAATAGGTTACTCCTTGGTGTCAAGTGTCAACTAGCTTTTGGTAAGAAAACTTAAAACTAAAGAACAAAAGACAGTTCCAATTGCACTTCATTTGAGTTAGGCATCTAAATAAAGTGACCAAAATATTATTTGTAATTGAAGGGTAACCAAAAATTGATTAATTACAAGGCTTGACTTTTTTATTTAGTTTTGATACGAGCATTAAGTTAAAATAGAATTATATATACAACTTTAATTTCTTTATTGCAGAACTGTTTGTTGGTTAATAAAAGTAATTAAATAATTAAAGAGAAAATTCCACTCCCCTCCCCTGCGAGATGTTAAAATGACACTCTCCTCTCCTCTATTTTATAAATGTACATTCTCTTCCCTTCTAACTTTTAAAAAACCTCCTCTTTAATCTATTTTAAATTTTTTGTGTTAAATAATGTTAACTTTATCTATTTTTAAGAAAAAAAATTATTTTTTGAAAAAATACCCATTAACAAAATTTTTTTTATCATTAAATTTTACTTACCAAAATACCCTTTAATAAATTATTCTTTTATTGATTAAATTGTATTTTTACCAAAATATTTTCAAAAAAATTAATAATTAAATTATTTTTTTCTAAGATACCTACCCTTCAATAATTTTTTAATTATTAAATTGTGATTTTACTAAAATTTTTGTTAACAATTATTTTTATATTTACTATTAATTTTTCGATATCAATATATATTATTTTAATATTAAATAAAAAATCTTATCACTGTTAATATGTATAACAATTAATATATATTGATATTGAAAAATAATCTTACTAAAATTTTTTATTTAATATTAAAATAATATATATATATATATATATATATATATATTGAAAAATTAATAGTAAAATATAAAAAAATTGTTTACGAAAATTTTGGTAAAATTATAATTTAATAATTAAAAAATTATTGAAGAGTATTTTAGAGAAAAAAAAATATAATTATTAAATTTTTTTAAAAATACAATTTAATTAATAAAAGAATAATTTATTAAAGGATATTTTGAGAAGCAAAATTTAATGATAAAAAAAGATTTTTGTTAATGGGTATTTTTTTAAAAAATAATTTATTTTTTCTTAGAAAATGGATAAAGTTAATATTAGTTAACACAAAAAATTTAAAATAGATTAAAGATGAGGTTTTTTAAAAGTTAGAAAGGAGGGGAATGTATATTTATAAAATAGAAGAGAGGGGAGTGTTATTTTAGCATCTGGGAGGGAAGTGAAATTTTCTCATAATTAAATTAAGGAACAAATCAAACAAAACGAATATTATATAATAAGTTGGGTTTATTTAGAGGAAAAGGGAAGAAAATAATGAGGTTTATTAGTGTTAAACCTTTCTTCTCCCTTTAAATGAATTTCTCTTCTCTAAAATCTTTTCTTTTTTTTTTTTTGGTGACAAAATTAAACAAACGCTCTTGTTGACTTGTTAGCAAATTCTTTTGAAATTATTACCTATTCAAGCTTTGATATAATCATTAATATTCAAAACTAAAAACGCGATATCTACTTATAATTGAGGACTAAACCATCGTTTTCAGTACCCATCACTCATTATCAATAGTTATGACTTGTTTATTTACATCTTGACTCTTATGCAGTCATTCAATTCTAGGGATCAATAATAAACTAATTAATTAACCTCATCTACTAACATGACAACTTGGAGATTGAAGATTATAATTCACTAAAATTAATACTCTATATTTGAATACTCTTTCGGTCTAGAAAACGTGTTACCTTTTTTGGAGTTTTTAAATAAATTCCAATTTAAAAAAGTCATGTATGTGAAGACAATTTTTTTTCCAATCATAACCTTTTGAATTTATTTATTGGCATACTTTTTAAATTGTTTGTATCTCTTTTAATTAGTTTAAATTTTTAAATAACATAGTTCATGATATAGTATTAAAATTTTTATAATTTAAAAATTTGAAATTTGATCCTTATTATTCAGAACAAAAGAATTCGACATAAGATAAATAATAAGTAACTATTTTAGTTATTTATGGGTAATTTACTCATATAAATCATATCAATACTAAAATTATGAGATTGTCCTAAAAGTATTATTTGGGTAATTTATTATTTAAATTGTTTACTATTTTTAATTTCATATACTATTTATAGAATATTTAAAAAATACTGTTGCACTTAAAGAAATATATGGATATAAAATTCTAAATCTATATATATAATTGAAAAAATTATATTAATCTGTTGTTAAGTGTTTTTTATTATTTGAGGAAGATAAATTTAATATATCTTATATGCAAAATATAGATAAAATATCATAAAAAATTTTCAAAATCAAATATTCCAGAAAAGTTGAACAAAGATACTTTAAGTATAAATACTAAGTAGTATTTTATAATAAATATTGTGTGTATTTTATACTTAATATTATTAGTAAGCAGTTCAGCTCCACATTATATAGCTCCGTTGAGTTATATTACCGATGCAATATAATTATGCAAATTTACAGTGATAACTAACCTTAGCTTTTGGCTTAAGCTTTTAGTTCGTTAGTTGTTACCCAATTAGAATCCAGCAATAGATAACATGATATAACTTCACGCAAAAGCCATTTGTAATTAGCTTATTAATTCTGTGTTAAGTAAGCTAATAAAGATCACATCTTCTTCATTAATCTTGATAGGGAAATATAATGACATCCGAAATTCATATTAACTAAATTTTGTCATATTTTTATTCAATTACTACTAGTAAGACGGAATTTGATTTGTGTATGTCTAGAGATCCAAAAAAAAAGGGACGATATATTGAAGAGAACATTTTTTTTTTCCAAAGAAAAAAAAAATCATTTGTCTGATTTTTTGTGGAAAATTAGCACTGGAGTGGCTATCATTTTTATGGTAAATTTTAATATAATTTTCTGAATTTCTAAAAGGGAGAGACAGATACAGAGAGTTGGTAGGTGTGCTTTTTATTTTATTTTTTAATATTTTATATTTTTAAAATATTGTAAAAAATAATAAAATTTTATTATTTGTTTCTTTTTTTGTTATTTTTTAAAAATAAAAAACACTAAAGTTAAAAACACGAATTAAAATCACAAATTAAACGCACAATAGGAATGCAATTCTATCATCTCACCGTTTTCGCCATTTTTGTCTTGTAACGAAAACCATTAACCAAAATGGTAGCGTAATATATGGGAATTAAAACAGGCGAAGAACTTTTAAATCAAATAAAATATTTCATCATCTAATAAAAGGAAGTAATAATAAACTATTGCTTTGCTAGTTACGGGTAGAAGAATTATTATAGTGTTCTTGAATTTGAACGCAATGAGATTCTAATCAACAGGAAATAATATTATATATCTATTAGGTTTTGATTTTGATATGGTGCTTATCCAACTTAATTCCTTTATAGCTCTCTAAATAATCATAATCATTACACCATGATTGCACTTTTTCCATAAAATCATCATCTAAAACTTTACGTTTTCATTATTATTCTTCCTGATTAATTAATCAGTGCACACTAAGATGCATGCATGATGGCTTAATAAGTAATAACACATACTCTTAAATAATTTAATTTTTATGTATTATTTATAAAATAATTTTACACCTACATTATATCTAATTATATGATATCATATCAATAAAAATAATTATTTTTTATATTTATTATGTGAATAATTATTTAAAAAATAAATATAATTAACAATATAAAATATTTTACATTGTCAGTATATCAAATTTAAATTCTACTTTTAAAACTTAAATTTGCTATTTTTTTTCTCTTACCCACTAAATGAAGTCAATATACTAAATTTGACTTCTAATTACAATACTCTTTTATTCTTTCATATTAAAACCATTTTTAATATCCGTTTTCAAAATGTAGTAGTTAACAGTGCACTGTTAACTCAGAAGAGTAGTGTATATCATAATGTATATATTAGTATAATGTCAAATTGCATTCATGCAAAATAATGCAGACCTATGTTAGATGAAGCTTCGTGACATTTTCAAACACCGCCACATATATGAATAATGAATCATTTCCGCGTTCAATTTCCAAGGCTAGAACTGGGATAGTGGGGCTCTCTAATTTTTTTCCTTTCTATTTATTGTATTTTTTTATTAACTTAAATTTTTAAAATAATTTTATAAAATGATATATATATATATATATATATATATATATATATATATATATGATGAAAAATTTGGAATTTAATTATTCTTATTAAATAATCACCCTTCAAAAAGCTAAATTTTTTGTACGAAGAGAAAATATTTATATTAAAAATATAATTATTTTTATATTTTTTATTAATTTAAAATTTTTAGAATAATAAAAATTGGAGAAAACAACGAATAAGTCCTTAAATTTTTTATTCGAAGATATTTAAGTTCTCGAAAATTTGAAAATACATTTAAATTTTTAACCTTTTCAAAATTTAGACATATTGATCCCTTATATTCACTTGGGTCTGTCAAATTTAACGGAAAAATCAAGCGTGACTCCCGTTGTACTGATCTGATTGATACGGATGTACACGTAAGAGAGTTTTTAAAATTAAACAAATGAGACTCAAGGATCGATATGTCCAAATTTTGAAGAGGCCAATGATTTAAATATATTTTTAAATTATCAAAAATTTAAATGTCTGCAAACTAAAAAGTAAATTTGTCATTTTCTCTAAAAATTGTGTAACATTTATTACAAGCATATTATACTATACTACTATACTGGTAGACTTTGCTTTTTTCGGTCTTTCTATGCTGCTAGACTTTAATTTCTATGGTTGAGTGAAGTCTTAACTGTATATAATTTGTTGACTCAGTTGTCTTGTGACACAGCTTGCAAAATTTGGCATTTTATATTGAAAGGTTCTAAGATCTTCAACGGTTTGTAGGGAATATGTATGTAGGGACATTTATTTCTGTAAAATTTCCAAGAGGTGACAAATACTTTACGCGTTTAGAATCATAAATTCATAATAAAGGTTTTTCCTAAGGTCAAAAGTAGATCCTAGACAGTACTCTTCTTTATCAAACATATATGTAACCAATCATCTTAGTCCAAATTGCATCAATCTTCTCGTAGGTAGTTCTTTATTCATTGATTGGTTTTATTTTGTTTTGTTTTATTTGGATTTGCAAATAAAGTAGGATATTCATTAAATCATAGTCCAATCTTGTGGATTTAGTTAAACTTTGATCCCTTTATCATCACAATACTTTAAGGGTGTTTATTTATAGATACAAAATATTGAAACAGAAATATAAAAATATAAAATTATATTTAAAAATATTAAATTCATATATTTTATATTTATTTTAATAAAAAATATAAAAATATTAATAAAATATATTATTTTTTAAATTTTTAAATAAAAAATAAAATAAATTAAAATTTTTATAATTTATTTTAATTTATTATCAAATAAATATAAAAAAAATACTAATTTTTTTATTTTTATTTTTTTATTTTATTTTTAATATTTTATCTTATTCTATTTTTCGATCCAAATCAGCCTTAATTATTTCAACTAGTATATCGTAAGTAGAGTATTTTTCCTTTTTTTTTTTTTTACGTACACTTATTTCACTTCTATAGATTAATTGTGAATTTCACTCATTTATACTCCTCTATCTTTTTTTTTTTTTTTGACAAACTACCATCTTCACCTTTAAATCTAAGATGTAAAGTATACAACAAACTGGGTTGTATAGTTATAATTATCTCTTTCTTTGTTTTGGAGTCATAAAAATGCTCTGATGACATACATTGACATTGATTTAAAACACTCTATCGCTATAGAAAAACACTAAATTTTTTAAATGATAATATATTAATATATCATAAATATGGCATAGATGTATATAATTGTAATATTTATACTTTTTAATAAAGCACACCATCTGGATAATAAACCTTTTTTTTTTGTGTCCGGATAACCAATAATTGGCCAATGGATTCAAATTACAAAACTTTAATTTATCACATTAAAGGACCTATTCAAAAATACACTAATCAAAACTTTAGAAATACACACTAACTAATTCGGCCTCTCTTCTTTTAATAAAAAAATGTGTGATAAATTAAATCAATTATATAATAATTGTTAAAACCGAACCTGTGATTAAACTGATCAAACTATTAAATTACTGAATCATTGATTCAATTGATAATAAATCACTGATTATATTGATTAATTCAATCCTACGTAAATAAAAATTAAAATAATAAAAAACTTAAAATTAAAATCAGACCAGACCCTTGGCAAGTTCACCTGATCTGATTCCACTCATAAATCCAAATTATATCAATCTTTATATTTTGCACCTTCTATAAATTATATCTGACTATAATGATATTATAAAATAACTAATAAAATTAATAACAGCGTTAGTTTTCTTATTTTCTGAATGTGGTTCCAAGTTAAAAGTCACAGATTTGCCTAATTTTCATTATTAAATGAAGAGGTACTTTATGAGTAGTCATGCAATGCAACTAGTTAGGCATGTTATTGACAATACGTATATAATTCCAAATGCATTGATACCAAAAGGAGGCAAACTTTTACCAAACGTTTTCCATCCCTTCTGACTGTCCCTTGGCCCCTTCAATATTTTCTCTAATTTTATGTATTATATTTATATATATTGTATGTCTTCCTAATCTGAAATAACATTGGACCTAGTAGCTAATTTACAATGTTCATCATCATTAACTAAACTATATATGTAATTAAATTGCATCTAAACAAATACAAGTATTAACTACTTGAATTCAAGGTGCATTTAGAAATTTAGATTGTATACTACGCTTATTTTTAAATGCTCTTTATTAAATAAAGAGTGCTGCATTTTCTTTTACCTAAATAAATTTTAACCATCTATTCATTATATTTTATATTAATAACTTAAATTTAGAATTTAAAATTTTTTATTTAGGCTTTAAATTTTTAAAAACGCTACATTTTCTTTTTTTTGGGTACGCATTAAGCCATTAACATTTGTCCATATATATTACGACGTATACATACGTAGTAGATATATTAATACTTAAAACTTTTAATTTGTGGTAAACCTTAGCTTTATAATGACGTCATAATCCATTACTATAAAATTTTAGATATTCCATGAAATTAAACAAGTATACAACTGATTACGGAAAACTTTTTAAGCGGTTCAAACATGAGCATTGATATTTTAGATACGTAGAATATATGACTCAAACTCTCATTGATAAATGCTAAAGGAATAAGAATAATGTATATTGTCAATATACATATACAACCCTTGCAAATTTCAATATCTATAAATTGAGCAATAACAATGCTTTTGGAGAAAAGAAAAAAAAAACTAACTAGATATTTCAAAAAATAATTACATCCGCTAAAATAGATCATGACCCCAAACATACACATTAAATCTAACTTTAAAACTTTTATGATTCATAATTATTTAATGATTTCTAATCACCGAAAATCTTAATAGTTAATTATTCTAGTGGGAAATCCATTACCACATATAATCGCCAATAATATAATCTAATTAAATAAAGTATTAATTTGAGAGTAGTTAGAAAGTATGCATACATATATATACCGTTGAATGCATGATCCTATTATATATTGACCCCGTCGTCCAAGTTAGAAACTTTGCATACAGCTAGGTAATAATAATAAATAAATAAATATATAACATCCTTCCATCCTTAATTGTTATCAAATTTTATCGGATTTTATGTGACGGTAGTAGGGATCAACGCGCATCAGACAATTGTTTTAGTTGACTTCACACACGTAATTTAAGCTGCTCTACAGTGCATATATACAACACCGTCATGAAAACAAATATTAGAATTTTATTTGAAAAAAAATTACAAGAGACACAAAACACAAAACCAAAGACAATGATGTATTAAAGTGATAGTTATCTTTGAATTTTAATTTCTAGATTAGTTAAAAAATGTTAATGCCAATAAGATGAATAATTAAGTCCATTTAAAAGTAGAAGTGTATGCATTAATAATTTAGTATAGAAAAAATAAAAAAATTTCAATCATACAAATTTTATTAATATTATATCATAAGATTATTTAAGTTTAATTATTTTGTTGTTCTTTATAATTTTATTAAATTTTTATATATATTTTTTAATTAAGTCTATATATATATATTTTTTATTTTGTAAGTAGATCCTTTTTAGTATAAAAAATATTAGAGTTAATTGAATATTTTTTTCACAAAATAAAGGTATCTATAATTAAGAACCTAACTAAATCTTTAATTACATATTTTTTGAGAGAAGTATTCTATTAATTTTAACGTTTTTTACATGAAAAAGATCTAATTATAAAATTAAAAATAATGTAAAGATCCAATTAAAAAAAATTAAATATAAAGACCTAATTTAAAATTTGATAAAATGATAAAGACTAAGAAAATAATTAAATCAATTATTTATTCAAAAATTAAACTATTAAATGGAGATATATAAATAATTATATTTAAAAAAATAAGAAAGAGAAAAAAAAAAACTACGTTCAATGTAGAAAGAGCTTTATTCTTTATTCTTTATATATGCTATTCTATAGTAATAGTTTTTGCCACATTTACAACGACTAGTCTTCTTTCTATGGTATGTTTGCACTTTGGCAGCCAGC
This sequence comes from Arachis ipaensis, assembly GCF_059453495.1. NCBI lineage: Eukaryota > Viridiplantae > Streptophyta > Magnoliopsida > Fabales > Fabaceae > Arachis > Arachis ipaensis. The sequence continues at coordinate 121,177,815 of NC_142437.1, read as the reverse complement.
ATGTATAAACTTAAAAAACCCATCACGCAATCACAAAATCATAATCTAATTAAAAAGAAAAAGAAAAATCCCTCACTTTTCTCCCCTATAAATTCAACTCAAATCCAAAACCCAAATCACCAAAAAAACACTCATCACACTCTTCAAATAAATATCAAACTCCATCGCTCTCATCATAATAACTTAAAACACAAGTTATTGTTACACCCAACAATGTCTAAGCTTCTCAATCTCATCATTCTCTTTCTACTCCCTTTGTTCTTTGCTTCCATAGCTTCTTCAGACACACCTCCTTCAACTCCAATCACCCCAACAAATCTATGCAAATCCACACCCGATCCAAACTACTGCAAATCCGTTCTCCCTCCAACAAAAAACGCCAATGTCTATTACTATGGCCGCTTCTCAGTTAAAAGCTCCATTTCACAAGCCACAAAGTTCTTGAGCCTTGTCAACAAGTATCTTCAACGGAGCAACACGCTTTCTGTCCCCGCGATTCGAGCACTTCAAGATTGCAAGACACTTGGAGAACTGAACCTGGATTTCTTGACGAGCTCGTTTCAAACGGTGAACAAGACGACGAGGGTGTTGGGGAGTTACCAGGCTGATGATATCCAGAACCTTCTTAGTGCCATTCTTACGAACCAACAAACATGCTTGGATGGGCTTCAAGAAGCTTCTTCAGCTTGGAGTATCAAGAATGGACTCAGTGTTCCACTTTCTAATGACACTAAGCTTTATAGTGTCTCTCTTGCTCTCTTCACTAAAGGGTCAGTATTGTTCTTCGCTTCGTTCGTCACCTTAATTTTGAGACAATTTTTCTTATAAAAATATCTTCGTATAAAAATAATAATTTAAATATTAACACATATTATATTAAATAATTTAATTATTTAATAATTTTTTGTTAAAAAATTTTTAATTTGTAACCTCTTAAATAAATATAAAAAAATTATGCAATTTAAGTTATAATTCATTGGATTGATATGATAATATATAATTAAATATTTGTACACGAAGTTAAAATATTTTCATTTATTTGACTATTATTTTGATTTATAGGTGGGTTCCAAAGACAAAGAACAAAGTTGGAACATCTTCAGTTCAAGTGACTAGGAAGCAACTTGGATTCAAAAATGGTCGCATGCCTCCAATGCAGATGTCGAGCCAAACCCGAGCAATCTACGAGTCGGTGAGCCGCCGGAACCTTCTAGAACCAGTGGTGGGGACGCAGGTGAAGGTGAACGGCATTGTAACCGTTAGCCAAGACGGCACAGGAAACTTCACCACCATCAATGATGCCTTAGCGGTTGCACCCAACAAGTCCTCGTCCACGGACGGGTACTTCTTGATCTATGTTACTGCTGGAATTTACGACGAAATCGTGTCCATTGATAAAAAGAAGACTTATTTGATGATGATTGGAGATGGAATCAACAAAACAATCATTACAGGAAATCAAAGTGTCGTTGATGGCTGGACAACCTTTAATTCCGCCACTTTTGGTACGTATAATGATACATCGTTTTCAATTTTCATACTTTATGGATGATAAATATGCGCTATTATTTGTTTTCACGCTTATCTTATATGTTAATTTGACTGTGGAAACTCAAGTGCAGTTGAAACTCAAGTGCAGTTGACTTCACGTAAAACTTCACCTTGAGTTTCCATCTAATTTTTTTACATAATTTGTTTTACAAAAACTTTTCTGTTTTTAGAATTATTTATAAATTTTTCTATTACTACTTTTGAGTAAGCTAAGAGAATTTGAATCCAGTTCACACCTGCCAAATTGTCTTGAAAAAAAAAATCAATTAAATAATGGCTCAATCAATGCAAAGTAGTTAGGATTTGAATTGAATTTATTTATTTGTTTAATTAGTAATTAAAATTAAATCATACATTCATCTTAATTAATAATATCTTTGACTATGTTGCAGCCGTGGTAGGCCAAGGATTTGTGGGAGTGAACTTCACCGTCCGGAACACTGCCGGCGCTGTGAAACACCAAGCCGTAGCACTCCGAAACGGGGCCGATCTATCCACATTCTATAGTTGCAGCTTTGAGGGGTACCAAGACACACTCTATGCACATTCTTTAAGACAATTCTATAGAGAATGTGACATATATGGTACCGTTGACTTTATCTTTGGTAATGCTGCATCCGTGTTCCAAAATTGTAACATATACCCTAGACTCCCAATGAGTGGACAATTCAATGCAATTACCGCCCAAGGCCGAACCGATCCAAACCAAAACACTGGAATTTCAATTCATAATTGCACAATCAAGCCGAGTGATGACCTGGCCGCGAACAGTGGCGCGGCCGCGACCTACCTTGGTAGGCCGTGGAAACAATACTCTAGGACGGTTTACATGCAAACTTTCATGGATAGTGTGGTTGATTCTAAAGGGTGGAAAGAATGGGATGGTGATTTTGCATTGAGTACATTGTATTATGCTGAGTATGATAACAATGGACCCGGTTCAAACACTGCCAATAGAGTCACTTGGGCTGGTTACCATGTCATTAATTCTACGGATGCATCAAATTTCACTGTCTCTAATTTCTTGCTTGGAGATGATTGGTTGCCCCAGACTGGTGTCACTTACACTAGTAGCTTGATATAGTTATTATATTATACCGTAAAAACTTATATGCAATTAACCTTATATGAAATTGATAGTTGAGAGTCGTTAAATAATTTGACAGTTTGATTAAATTGTTATTTTACGACTCTCGTCTACTATCAACTTTATATAAAGTTAACTGTTAGCTGAGTTTTTACTAAACTATATAGATAGCTAAATATATATACATGAATTAACTTGATCACATCCTTAATTACTTTGTTATTTCATATTTTGTTGTATTGATTCTTTTGGTTCTCATTCATATAAAATAAGTGGTGGGCATAGTAATATAATTAACTAAGCCCACGCATCTTGTATGTGCAATGTCAAAACTACACATTGTATGAAAGTTATTTAATTAATGAGATTTATATATGAAGTCAAGATTATTATTATATATTAATTAAGGTTGTAATACATCTTATAGTTTATTGTTGTTGTGATGACCCACCTAATTACTTAATTTTGTATCAAGTGCTTGTCAGCTGTTTAATTCAACCGCTGATTTTGACTTAGATATCATAGAGAATAAATAAGATATAATACGTAGTTGGATCTTAGCATTATTGCATACTCAATTGGGAATAGAAAAGATCATTATTATTCCTAATTTCTTTGCCGCGTCTAAGATTGTTTAATTTGACTAATGTAACATCATTGACCTCTTTCTTTTCTTTTTTTTTTTTTTCTACATACCTCTTTTTTATTATCTGATCTAGCTAGTGAGATTTTTCATAGTCTACTAAAATAGTAATATCATTGACAAACACTTTTTCCTTTGTTAGACACCGTTACAATTTGCAATTTCGAAAGATCAGATGTACTAAAAATAATAACCAGTATATATAAAAGAGAATGAAAGAGTAATTTTTTTAAACTATATTTCTTTTACTTCCCCGCTTATTTGCTTTTCATTATTTATGGTTCCAAGTGGTTTTTTTAAGCGTTTCAATTAAGAAAAAAAAAAGAGTTTCAATTAAGAAGTAAATTTTTTTCGGTCAATATTAGTTAATTTTTGTAAAATAATTATTTTTATCTTAACTTTTAAATTCCAATTTATAAACTCTCATTTTAAATTTTAAATTAAAAAATAAAAGTTTCACCATTAGAAAACAAAAATTGACTAACGTTAATTAATTAAAATTAAAATATTAGTTTCCTATTTTTTTTTAATTAGCAGAAACATGCAGCTTTATGCATGTCTCTACAAATATTATACCTTTTATTTTTAAATTGGCTAAGTTACAAGTGTTATCAAGTAAAATCACACATTGGAATGCCATGCATGTAAGATAATTATTATACAGGGTAAAGTATACTTTTTATCTTTAAAGTTTGGTAAAAATTTTAAAAATACCCCTAAATTTTATTTTGTTTTAATTTTATCCCAAAAGTTTTCAATTTGTATCAAATATACCCTCGATGGCTGAATTTTTAAAAAATTTAAGACCAATCTAACAATAATGCATAAAAATTATGCTTAATTTACTTGTGTTGAGGGTTGTTCTTATGAAATTGTTGTTGAATTGATCTTAATTTTTTTGAAAACTTAGCCATCAGAAATATATTTAATACAAATTAAAAAATTTTAGGGCAAAATTAAAACAAAATAAAACTTTAAGATATTTTTAAAACTTTTGTGAAATTTCAGGGATAAAAAATATACTTTATCTTTATTATATAATATATGGTATAGTCGTATGGATCAATAATTATTCTCCCAAGTTCCAAAGAAAACCAATGGAATACAAACGCTGCAACGGTTGAAATTAAATTAAATATGGAACAAGTAAAAAAATATAGATAATGTAATGTATCCCCCAAAAAAAGGAAAAGAAATCCAAAGAACAAAGAACAAGTGGTTAATGGCCAAGTCAAAAAAGGACAAGCGTCCTATCTTCAACGTTAATCACCATTTCCACTGGCTACCATATCGCCTTGTTTTATTAGTCAGTCAATAATTCTCATTTCAAAATACAAAACTTGTAGAACAAGGTGGGGATGCACAAGAGTCGGACCAAGTCAGGTATAATTAAATTTCAGTTTTATCTTAATATTTTATTGAATTTATTTTAACGATTTAAATTTGATATTAAATTAATTTCAAATAAATTAGATTAAATTGAATTTACTTAATATATATATTTTATATAATCAATTAATACATTTTTAATATTATAAAATAAATTTAATAAATATTATATAATATTTTATTTTTATTTTCATAATATATATTATTAAATACGACTTGAATCTAAATCGATTCTTAGATTCAAGTCTACGTAAAAATATGACCCAAACCTAATTCAAAAGTTATATCGGATCAAAATAATAAATCTAAATTTTGACCTGATAAAACCTATTTTGTGTTATCATCAAATTTTAAGTGGAGTTAAATCTTAAATCCTCCGAATCAATGGCGAAACTTAAAAAAAAAATTGGATATGCAAAATAAAAAATATTAAATAATATATTGTATCTTTAAAAAATGAATATTCTAAAAAAAATATCAAACTAACCATATTAAAATTATTTTGGATAATTTATACCAAACAAAGAATAATTGTTTTAGTGCATATATATAAATAAATTCATCACCTCAATTTTTACACACTTAATAATAGAAATGGTGGGTTAATTAGCAAAAATATCTACAATAAACAAAGTAACTAATAAGATTCACTATATGTTATTTGCCAAAAAAAAAAAAAGAATAAAAAATAAACGATAATTAAATTTGTATGTATACAAAATTGCTGCAATCAAATTAATTACATACAAGTTTTTCCTACAAAATCCAAAAACGGATTTCATGCTCATGTAAAAGTGTACACATAGATAAGATGACATGATACATAAAAATCATCTCTCTTTATAACAAAATTTATGAGTAATAAGATATAGAAATTCAACCATAATAATAATAAGGTAGCAAAAATCTCCAAAGAGATGCTATAGTAGTAGTAGTAGTAGTAGTGGTGTTGGTTAAATTAGAATTATTTAGGCTTCATCTTAGAAGAAGAATCCAAGGCCTTGCTAAGAGAAATGGCAAGGTTGCAAAGATGGCGAAAAGCTCTACTTTGTTGGGACAAAATATCATCATCACCAGGAATTGAAGCATCACAAGTATCAATGGCTGCCAATGCTGCTTGAAGCCAAACTTGAGCATCATGTTCTTTGTTTGCCAATGTGGCAGCAATGGTGTCCTCAAGTTGACCCTCGGCATCCAACAAGGTCTCCTTGCAATCAGCCAGACCTTGTTGGAATGCCGGGTCAAAATTTGGGTCGTCGATAAGCGTCTTGCATTCTGTTAGGATGCCGGACGCATTCGCCGCCGCGACCTTAAGAGATATCAAGACTAGGTCTTGTAGGCTTGCTTGAGTACATGATGGGTCCGAGGTAAGTACCTTAAGACATAGATCCTTTGTTTGTGACTCGCTACATACTAGGTTGATTAGTTCGTTCCCTTTGAGGTTTTTATCAAATGCAACAGTTTTGTGATTTCCTAGGATAATGCAAAAGATGGTCAAGAGGGGCAAGAATGTTGTGATTGTCTTCATGTTTTTATTTTTATTTTTTTGGTTTGGAATTTGTTGTGATAAAAAAATAGTGTTGAAGCTAAGATCACAATAGTGTGGGAGTTAAATAAATAACATTGAGAATGATGTTTTTTTTTTTTTGAATGGTTGTGTTTATGTTTCTAAATTGGGGATGTTAATTGACGATGGGTATTGTTCATAGTCTTGATTGACTAACATCAATTGCTAAATTCGATTTGTTTGCTATAATTGACACCCAATTATTGCTGATCAACGTTCATGGCTTTCTATTTTCGATTAGACTAACATAAGTTTAATGGTGATACTAGCATGGTTTACCCGTGAGATGCGCCTAATGGCAATATTTCATGCTAATTTATATTAATTTAAAAAGTGTATATTATTAAGAGGTGATTTTTCACACTGCTAGAATTTATAGTGTTAACAATGAATTTTTTGTTAACAAAAATGTTTATATAGTCGTAACTTTTTAGAGGTGTATGAGGCTACTTTTTAGGAGTAATATATAATTAAGCAAGATATTTGATATATGAGTGAATGACAAATTAAAGAAAGTGAAATTAGCTGAAACTCAAATGCATTGAGTGAATAAAAAAGAAGCCTTGTGGTTGGAAGAGAGTATACTAAAGTTGTTAGTACCTCGTTAACAGTATCATTATATTCTAAAAAATGAGGCAAATAAATGTCTTTAATATAATTATTCTAACATGTGGATATAATGGTTTAATTTGGACGTTAAATATATATTCAACTGAAAAATCATGATAATAATGCTCAGTTATACATGGCTGGACATCTTGTCACAATTATGGTCTTTTGTTTGTTGCGAGAGTCATCACAACAGATTATTACATATTGATAAAAATCAAAATTTAATCACTTGTTCTTTTCAAAGATGTCCCTAGACCCTAGCTCACTCAAGCAGCTGTTACTTCTATATGATTTCAAATTAAATTTTTCAATTAATTACATCCATGTCTAAACCTGTCATGTATATGTGATTACATGGTTCTGAAAACCGAACCGGATTGATCGGTTCAACCGGGTTATCGAGAACCAATCAGCTGGTCGATCCGGACAAGTCTAGAAATCGTCTGGTAAAAAACTAATGAAAAATCGGTCAAATCGGCGGTTAACCAGTGAACCGATAAAACTGTCCGATTTTTTAGAGGGTTTTTGGTTCAAAAACACACCCTCTAAAACGCACCGTTTTGTGTATAAAAATTTAAAAAAAAAAAAAGAAGAAGAAAAAAAGTAAGTGCTGAAGTGAAGTTTGAACCTTAAATCACCAATTCAAGCCACTCATCTCTCCTCTCTTCCCTAAGAAGTGAGAACTATTGCAGCCACCACCACCAATCGAGCAGCCCGCCGCCACCGCGTTCCGCAGCCTCCGCGTCCCGCAGTCACAGCAGCGACGGGTTTGACCACCGCAGCCTCCACCGCGTCCCGCAGCCGGTAAGTAATACTCTGTTATTTTATTCCTCCTCGCCGCCTTCTGATTTTCTGTTCCAAGATTTTCTGATTTATTTATTTGCTGGATTCATGATTTGATTTATTTGTTATTTGTTCATGATTTACTTGTTTGCTGGACTTCATGATTTTGGTTGCTGAATTCATGATTTTCTGAGGTTATTTTGAATTTATGATTTGCTGTTTTCTAAGGTTATTTTGGTTGCTGAATTTATTTGTTTATAAATTTGTATGTTACAGATGGAACAATCACAAAGTAACCCACAACCACAAGATAATCCTTTTCAAGATTCTCAAACTGGTTCTTCTAGGGATAAATCTGATCCAACTTGGTAATATTTTACAGTGAAGTATGACAAAAATAACAAGGCTCAATATACATGTATTTTCTGCTTGAATACTTACAATGGAGGGGGATATATAGAATGAAATATCATCTTGCAAAAATTCCTGGACAAATTAAAGTTCGTAACAAAGTAACTGAAGATGTTGAACTTCAATTCAAAATGCTTTTGGAGGAAAACAAAAAAAATAAGGCAGAAAAAACAAAATTTGCAAGTGATTGTTATGATGTGAAAACACAAGCGAAAGAAGAGTGTGAGCCTAATCCTGTACAACCTCCGGCTCCTGCAACAATGGGAGACAAAGGAAAGAGAAGAGCTATTGCTGCTACTCCAATTGGAAGTTATTTTAAGGGAAGGACTACGCCAGACTCTCAATCAACTTTGAAAAGTGTCTTGGCCAGTAAACAAGTTGTGCACAAGGTTAAGTTGGGGCTGCAAAATGGATCGTTGATGCACGTATTCCATTCAATACAATTCAATCACCTTACTTTCAACCTGCTTTGGACGGCGTTGCTGCAATTGGACCTAGTTTCAAGGGACCGTCATATGATGAAATGAGAGTTCATTTGTTGGCCGATCTTAAGAAAGAGTGTCAGCTGTTTGTTGAAGGCTTTAGGAGCTCATGGAAAAGCACTGGTTGTACACTGATGGCAGATGGCTGGACTAATCAAAGGCAGCGTACGTTAATTAATTTTCTAGTTTATTGTCTTACTGGTATGTCATTTGTTAAGTCTGTTGATGTTTCTGATATGATAAAAAACTACCGATACCTTGTTTAAATTATTTGCTGAGGTTATTGAGTGAGTTAGGTCTAGTAACATTGTGCATGTGGTTATTGATAATGCTGCAAATTATGTATATGCTGAAAAACTCATTCATGAAAAGTATCCAAACATTTTTTGGTCTCCTTGTGCCGCTCACTACATCAATCTTATTTTGAAAGACATAGCAAGTATACCTCACATAGCTGACCTTACCTCTCGTGCTTCAAAAGTGATTGTGTTTGTTTACAATCATATGATTTTCTTGTCATGGCTTAGAAAAAGACCAAATTGAAAAGAAATTGTTCGACCAGGAGTTACACGTTTTGCTACTGTTTTCATTACTTTGAAAAGTATATATGATCATAAAGAAGACTTACAAATATTGGTGGTGGACAAATATTTCACTTCTCATAAATTATCCAAAAGTATCAATGGGAAGATGGTTAGCTCAATTATCTTGGATAGTAAGTTTTGGGAGGATTGTATTACTACTATTATGATTGTTGGTCCTCTTATTAAGTTATTGAGGCTTGTTGATGCTGATGAGAAACCTTCTCTGGGTATCGTGTATGAGGGCATGCAAAGAGCCAAAATTGCTATCAAGACAATGTTTAGAAATAGAAAATATGCATACACACCTTATACAAGTATCTTGAAAATGTGGTGGGATAAGCATTTGAAGCGTGACCTCCATGCAGCAGCATACTTTTTGAATCCATATTTTTTCTATAGTGAGGGGTTTGTTGAGAAGGCAAATATCTTGAAGTCTTTGCTTGATTTATTTGATATTGAAACTCTTTGCGCTGACTCAGTTTCCGCAATGCAAGAGATACAGTTGTATCGAGATCGAAAAGGAAGTTTTGGAAGGGAAAGTGCTTTGAAAGCAATTAAGAGACTTGAACCTGGTAAGTTATTATATTTCTATGTTCAATTTACTTTGAAGGTTTTTTAAATATTGAATGAGAATTGATGTTTAACTTTCATATCCTGGTAGGTGAATCGTGGAGGCTACACGGTGGGAGTGCTCCTAACTTGCAAAAAATAGTGATTCGTCTTCTTCATCAAACATCTTCATCATCTGGATGTGAGAGGAATTGGAGCCTCTTTGAACAAATCCATTCAAAGAGGAGGAATCGATTAGAGCATCAAAGGCTAAGTGACATTGTTTATGTGACTTATAATCTACGCCTTCAATCTAGATTGCATCGCAAGAAGAAGAATTATGATCCAATTGACATTCAAAGCATTGACACAGTAGATTTTTGGGTAATGGCGGATGAAGATGATCCTGAATTTACTAATGGAGATATTGAAAATTTAATTTACACGGATAATGCTATGCCTTCATATCCTAAAGGTGATTGAAATAGCAAAATTTGTTTCATTTACTAAAGATATATGTTGTAAAGTTATAACTTTAATTTTTTCTTGGTTTTTTATTTTATTTTATTAGATGGGGGAGATGTGGAAGTTGATGTGGATTTGCCTGATGTCACTGTTTCTTCAAATACAACTTCTTTTGGTGGTACTTCTGAAGATGGTGGCTTTGGATTATCTATTTATGATGAAGATATTAGAACACTTAATGATGATTATGATTTTTGATGAGTTGCACCTTTGATTAGTTGAAAACTTGCTAGTAATTATTTCTTTTGAACGTAGAACATTATGATGGGTTTGCCATTATGTGCTTTTTTTTTGTTTTTAGTTACAAACTTTGATGTTTGAAGTTGTTTGTGAACCTCTAATATTAAGTTATGTTTAATTTATTATGTGAAATTTTAAATTTTATTAAGTTAGAAATGGTTGAATTTATATATTTAAAATTATTTTTAAGTTTCTTAATAATTTTATTTAATATTTAATTAAACCGGTTGAATTTCGATTAAATCTCGATCGAATCAATAAATTATTGAATCAGTGATCTTACCGGTTTATTAACTAGTTCGGTTTTTACAATCTTGTATGTGAAGTCTTACGTCGGTCGGATTGGTTGAAGATGAACAACACATATCTTATAAGAATGTAAAGATTTTTTTTTGGATGCGATTTAATGGATAAATATAAAAGATTTTGCCATCATTCTTATCATATATCAAGAACAAAATCGTAAGGTTCGAAATGTTAAAGTAGACAATATCTATAAACAGCTGAACTGAACTGTTATAGATAATATAAGAACTAGATGGATCATGGATGTGCTAACAAAAACGTAAACGAACAAAAATTGTAGATGTATTTCTTTATTTTCAATAAATTATTATCATGTTATCCATAATATAATTCTCCTAGCGATGCATGGCAGTGACATAGTGTCCACGTTTTGGTGTAGAATGAATTTTGGTACGGTGGGGAGCTTTAATAGAATGTTATATTAGTCCAAGTTATTTATGGTAGATACCAAAAAAAATGTCGTTTACCAAATACATATCAATCAGTACTCATGCAAATTTATTGTAGGAACCAAAATGAAGAGGTTTGAAGGACAAAAATTCATTTTGTTTCTACTACATTGCTGTACATCCGTGACCATATCACTTTCATCCATGAATAATCATGAACCATGTTCCAATGCAAAATTGTATTCAGTTGGACTCAACATGTTATATATCTTTCAAGTATTAAATTATATTTATTATTATTATTATTACTATTACTATGACTATTCAAATAAAATCATCAGCCACTTCAAAGAAAACAAAATACTCACTCATTGTCAACATCACTCCTCTTCACCGCTACCGCACTCTGCTCTCAAAATCTCTTCACTTACCCAACATACATTAAAACAGTATAGTTTAAATTATAAATAATTAAATACATGATATATAAAAGTTTACTAAATAGAAAATTAGAAATCTTCTAAATAGCAAAAGCTTAATTGCACATATATTTAAATTTTATTATTAATAGGATATTATTTTATATAAACCTACTTATTAAATGCGTATATATAGCATGCAGGCAGGTCTTGGATATATACTCTCATTCCTCTCACTTGCATACACAACAAGATGAACGATAAATTACGGCGAAAAATTATCGGCGGATTCTGAAACCGCCGTGAATTAATGGAATAGCGACGGTTTTGATAATATTTTCATACTTTATTAAAAACTAATGAAAATAGTGGTAGTTTGGTATCCAAACTGTCGCAAATAACATTTTGATCAGTTTATTAAATATTTGGTAAAAACAATCTAGTGCTATTTTTTTCGTTTTTGTGCATATCCTAGGAGAGAAAAGGCGCCAATCACTAATTCTAAAAATTCTTGCCGTTATATAATTTCTCTCTATCAATCCTAGCTACTATGTCTTTTTTCGTTACTAATCTGCTTCTTCCGCCGTGTAACTCCCACACGCGCGAAAAGAAAATGAAAGGGCACGTCTATATGGTAGCGTTTGGTAGAGAGATATAGACAGAAAGACTGAGACTGAGAGACAGAGACTAAGAGACAGAGATTGAAATAAATCTCAGTATTCTGTTTGGTGCAAAATTGGAGACAGAAATTGAAACAAGAATAAAATTCTAATTTAATTTGCACAAAGAGTAAAATTGGAATTAATTAATTAAAATTAGGGTATTTTAGGTATAAAATATTATTAAAATTTCAGTCTCCATCTCTAAAAATTTTAGTCTCATGTATCCCTACTTTTTGGAGATACTGAAATACTGAAATTTTGGAGACAGAGACATAAATTTTAGTACCTGTCTCTGAACCAACAAACATGATATTGAGTCTCAGTTTCTCAATCTCTACCTCAGTATCTCAAAATAAACGCTACCTGGGAACGAAATTTGTCTCCATATCCAAATATTTCTTTCTTTCTTTTTTTCACATTTATCAAATCACGCATCTCAATTAGTAATGTACAAGGATATGAAAGAGAGTTAAATAACTTAAATTAGTGAACCGAGTAAAATCAAGTTAAAGTTTAGGGTTCAATTAACATGTGTCTTAGGGTATAAATTAATATTATTAATTAAAAAATAATCATAAAAAATACAAAATTTAGCTTTTGATGTAAATATTATGTATTTATTAAAATAAATTTTTTTTAAATTTTACTTATAACAACTTTAATTTATTATATTCTTAAAGCACATATTAACTAAATTCTAAATTTTATTTATGACTTCATTCATTAATAATCCAGTGAAATCGTATGTTCAATTTCATTCCTCAAAATACCTATTGGACTCATGAACAAAGAAAACTATCAATTGTATATTGTGTTACGGAAAATATTAAAAGGCTAGTAGAATTTATTATTTTAGCCAATAATTAATTATTAATATTTAAAAATATAAAATAAAAATATATTATTAAATTATTAAATTAAAAAAATTAAATTAATAACTAATAAAAAATACAGACTAAAATTTATTAATCTTCTTAAAAATTTCTCATGTTATTATATATTATTTAGTGTCGCTGCTCAATATATACTACTATTACAAAAAAATTCGTTTTTATTAACTACGTATACTTTTCCTTCACATAATCGAATGTTAATGGTTGCTGTCCAATTTTTTCACATAAAATCTAGCAATAATAAATGCATATCTAGTAGTGTGTATATATACGAGCCATCTCTATACAGGCTAATAAACGGAGTTTATTCAAGGTTGAATTCCATTCATTTACACAAATTAAATAATCTCCTAATTTATTAAGCTATTAACAAATTAAATTCAAACTAATTTATCATTTAATTTGACTCACTTTTAACTCTAATTCATGCACAAAAGCATTTATCACAAAACAATCACACGATTACTATTGTTGTTACAAAAATATTAACTGATTTAATTAAAAAATTATCTCTCAACTTAATTTTTTTAATTTTTTACGATATTTTTTTTATCCTAATAAATTAAAAATTAATTTTTTACAGATCAAAATTCCATTTAAAAAATTGTTCTTAGCCAATAATTATTACATGTACAAAATTCAGATTCAAATGTCCGACAATAGCAATGCAAGTTGGTTTTAAACTTTTTTATTTTATTGCAGTATAATTAACCATGTTGTAATGTTACATCACCTAACCACGTAACATAAGTGTGGCCACACAGTTAAGTATAGCGCTACCAAAAAAGAGAGAATGTTACATTACACATAATTAAGTATACATATATAGTGCTAACTATTAATTATTAAAGAGCCATGATATTTATACAGTAACTACTATTCTTCATCTTCTGCACTTTCTCCAATTCCAATTCCATCTCCAACGGTTTCTTCTTCGGGCACCAAATCGGTTCAGGAAACCACTTCTCCAGACCCGGTTCAATAACGACCGAACCGTCTTGAACCGGATGAACCGGTTTTCTACAAAGCGGGCAACTCGAGTGAGAACCCAACCACGCATCTATGCATTGCGAATGAAAAGCGTGGCGGCAAATCGGAAGGACCCGGCCCTCGTCGCCGGCGACGAACTCCGACATGCACACGGCGCAGCTGTCGCCGCCGCCGGCGGCGGAAGGAGAAGAAGGTGGGTGTGTGAAGGTTGGGAGGGAAGTAAGAAGGGAAGGGTGGATACCGTTGCTGGCGGGAACAGCGTGTCGGTGGCGGTGGTGACGACGGTGGCTGTTACGGCGGCGGATAGGAAAGCATGAGTGTCGGAAAGTGTGGAGGAAAATGATGAGGAGGAGGAGGAAGAAAAGGAGTACGGTGAAGGTAAGGAAGAGGATGCCGTTTTTGGCATATAACTTGGAATTATTGGATTCGATTTCTGATGAATCCATGAACATGAAGAGAGAGAGAGAGAGAGAGAGAATTGAAGAAAGGGAAGTGAAGTGTTGAAGATGAAACAGAATGTAATGTATGTGTAAGTAGTAGATAGAGAGAGTGAAGAAGTATAAGAGGAAATGAAGAGGAAGGTTCCTATAACTTCATTATTATTATTATTATTATTATTATTATTATTATTATTATTATTATTATTATTATTATTATCCAGGCGAAAGCTAGTGCACTCCAGACAAAATAGGGAATGCAGCACTCTTTAAAAGTTAACCTACTATCAAAAGTGATAAGGTAAATTAAATTTATTTATTATTGTTATTTTTTTTGTCATGGGCTGAACAGACAAACCGACACTAACAAAAAAAACTAATTCGCTCGTTTAACACAGGACTATCTTTACACCAGAAAAGTATTCAGAAAAAATTGATCGAATTCTTCCACTATTGTTCTGTCTAGGTACAGATTTTGACGCTCTTGAACCCACTCCATTTCACCTCTACCATAAATTGACCTTCAAAGCCCGAAAAATTGCTGCCATAGAAAAGAAAGACGCTGTCTGTCGCCACTGCTGGTTGGCTAACTCCAAATGTAAAACTGATTCTGTAGAAGAACCTAGTCTCCATGAAGGCGCCATGATTCTCAGATGACGACGCAGTCAAAGCAAATACATGACAGTTACAACAAGTCCATTATTTTTTATTTCAAATTATTCTCAACGTGTACGTAATAGAATGAAAAATTAAAATACAATTATATTTAAACAATTATTTGTATTATTTTTTATTAATTTATTCAAAAACTAATTAAATTTTGAAGCTAATTGGTATAAAATATTACAGATATAAAACTAAATTTTTTTTTATTTGTATAAGAATGAGTCTAATAAATAATTATTCTATTTAATATATAATTAAGAGTATTTCTTTCTTTGTCAACGAGTTATAGTTCAAATGACATAGTCTCTATATTCATCTAAGAGTTGGTAAAAAAAAAAAAGAATACCTCTTTTTTTTATTAACTTTTTTAAACATTAATTATTTATTTTACATACAATATAGAAATAAATGAATATAATATTTATTGAGTAGACGCAGTTACGTAAAATTTTTTTATTGTCATAGTATTTGAACTAAAGAAAAGAAAGTATTATTTTAAGAAAAATTAATAATATATTTTTAATAATATTCTTAATACAAAATAATAAATTTTAAATATTTTTTTAAATAATATATATTAACTAAAATAATATAATTATCCCAAATAATATATTATAAATATAGTAAAATGACATATTTCAATAAAAAAATTGTTAATAAAAAATTATATGAATTTTTGTTTCACACAAAATAAAATTATTATATGTTTGTTTGTTTTTTACGTTGTATATATGTTTTTTCAATTAAATTAATATAATACAAAATCTTTTATCATTTTATTCATATTTAATATTTTAATTTTGTTTCTCACAAAATAAAATTATATATATATATAACACAAAATTTTTTATTATTGTGTTTATATTTAATATTATAATTTTATTTCACATAAAACAAAATTTATTTAAATTTTAATATTATATACATAATATATATGTAACACAAAATTTTTTATCATTGTGTTTATATTTAATATTATAATTTTATTTCACACAAAACAAAATTTAGTTAAATTTTAATAATATATACATAATATATGTTTAATATTATTTTTTTAAGATTCTAATATATCTTTTTTTTTTAGATTTAGTACATGAATTTTCAACTTATTTTTTATGTATTATTTATTTTAATTATAAAGTCCAATAACTTTTTTTTTGTACAGACATATTGTTTTTAATATTTATATACTATTTTTTTATTTTGAATTTCAGTCCAATGAGACTTACAAAAAAAATCTAAAACTTGTAAAAAAATAATTAACCTGATTAATAGGTTACCTTCTTAAATCCAGACCATTCAAATAAAATATAATAAATAAAGAGTTCAGATTTAATGAATTCACAAGGTGTGCAGCACTCCATACTTAGCAAAGAGCGTTTAAGGATGAGCCTTATTATCCATCATGAATATATATATATATATATATATATATATATATATATATATATATATATATATATATAATTTTTGAATTTAATTTAGAGAAATATAATTATTTATTAACATTGATAATGATCGGTGTCTCATTCAGTAGTCTTTTTTAATAATTTTATTTGATCTAGTTGATTTTTCAAAAAGTAAATAATAATTTTTTTTAAGAAGATAAATAATTAGTCAATTTTTTTTTGAAGGTCAAATTTTTTATTTAGGAGAAGTGTTAGGGGCCAATAACTTTTGTGATTTATAACCATCAAATAACCATCAATGATGATTTTAATGGTGTGAGATTGGTGTGAAATTTCATTCAATGGCTCATTTTTTTTGCTGGTTATATGCTGGTCAGAATTCAATAAAGTTGCTGGTCCCCTAGATTTTTCCTTTATTTAGATATCATTAACAAAGACAGAAAAAAATATTTTCTTTAACTCTTTTTCTCAAATTTATTATTTTATCTTGAAATTGAATTAGAGATTTTATAAATTAAACACTCCACACTTTTAATTATACAAATACATGAATTTTCAATTTTATATATATTATTGTTAGTTCAATTTTTGTACTAAATTAATAATATATATACATGTTAAATTTATCAATTAAAAATTGTATAAAAAATACAAAACTTAATTTTTAATATATTTATTTTGTATTTATTAAATAAAATATTCAAAAATTTTACTAATAATATTAATATATATATTTAGTTAAGATGCATATTAACTAAACCCTTATTTATATATGTACCTCATCGACAAATTATTTGATTAGACTCTCTACTGTATCTCAGAAATCTTATAAGAATATAAACTGATAACACATAATTGAATGATAATAATATAATATAGAATAAGAAAACTTAATTATATTTTATACCCACGAGGACCAAAAACTAATAGTAAAATATTCTTAATTGAACTTATAGTTGATGATTGTGTGCTTCTTGTTAATTATTATAACTGGTTCTGTTCTTATAATAACTTAAATAAAAATAGAAATGTTTTATGGATTTTTTTTTAAAAAAATATTTATTTAATAAATTAAAAATATAATTATATTTCTGTAATATCTGAGGTTGAGATCTATCCAATTATTCATCATATAAAAAAAATTACTTTCTTTGTACTTTAACCAAGTGTCTAAAAACTTGTTAATCAAAATCAGAAAAAATATTCATAATTAAATTATCTTCCGTTCTAGTTTCTATTATCTTCTTGTCTTTTCCTGTCCCTAATAAAAAAGTCTTAACGATCATACTGAGACCACATTAATTATTCATCTCCTTTGGAAACAAACATTCATTCAAGAGTAGTAATGTCCAAATAGACATAATAGAAACACATATATATAAAGTGACAAAAATAAAAGATGGATAAAAAGTGACAATTGGGATAGTCCACCATTTGTTTTGTTAAAGAGAAACATCCATTTGATGTTAATTATTAAGTTCATGGAGGTTATTAATTAAATGACATTTTGCTGCACCATAAATATTGTCCAAATTTATACATTATTATTAAGGACTACGAAGTAAAAATGTAAAATGCACTTTATTTTAAGTTTTTTTTTTTTTTATTTTGTTCGCCGTTATTATGGAAATCTCTTTTATTTTCTTTTTTTTTTTTTTGGCTATTAAGATTTTGTATTAGTCATTTTTTAAGAGGAAAATATAAAATAAATTAAAGTATTTCCTTCATCGCCTCATTTAATTTTGATTAAGACCATCTGAGTAAGTTTAGTTTGTAATAATTGGTAAAACCATGGTTTGATATATTAATAAACAATTTTTAACAATGTTTTTGCTTTTTCTTTTGCTGAATTTCATAGTTTAAGACTTAGAATTTGCTTGGGTGAGTTTCTAAAAAAAGATCTTTTTTCGAGTTATCTTTTTTTAAAAGATCTTATGGAAAAATAAAAGTAATTTTATGTTTCGGTATCTCATGCAAAAATATCTTTTTATTTATCAATTATGTTTGGGTATAATGATATAAAAGTACTTTTTGTTTATTTATTACATAAAAAACATCTTTTTTATTAAAAAAGATATTTTTTTATTTTTCTAATACTTTTACTTTTACTACTAAAAATTTGACAAACGCGTTAAAAAATAAAAAAATATATTTTTTTATTAAAAAAATATTTTTTTATAAAAATAATGGCGCCCAAAAAAACACTGTAAAAATTATTCAGAAATGTAGCTTAACCAGATTTTGTGGAATATAATCCAATCCAGTTTTTTTCCTTCATTTTTTATTTTAGAAAATCTTCAAAGTAAATAATCCTTTTTTCTTTTTATTTCCAACCTCTAACATACAAACAATAATACCAAAACAAATTAACAAACACACACAATATTTGTTATTAATGTTTGTATTTTAAAATTTTGTCCGTTTATAAACAATCTATTGAACCAACTTTTATATCAGTTAACATTATTCAATTTTTTTATTATAAAAATTATTTTTAATTCTTATCTTTTAAAGAGTTTAGAGTGAATATATATATATATATATGTAAAAATAAAAATCAGTTGAAATTAGCTGAAAATTAGTAAAAAATAATGGTTCAAAAAATATTAGCTAAAATTAATTACCGAAAATCGATTGCCTAATTATTGGACTACTCTTTATATAAATCAATTCATGAATATATTATTGGTAGATTCTACAATAAAAACTTTATAATTATCTTCATGTAAAAAAAAAAATTATTTTGATTCTTATATGATAGATTGTATAGTTAGATTTTAATATGGTATAAAAATATTGTCTTTATTTAAAGTATAGCTAAATAAATAAATCACATTTTTAAATAGAACATCTTCATAAAAAAATATTTTTACTATCTTCATTTGAGTAATTACCTATATTATTTTCTTTCTTCCCTTTTTTACGCTTCTCTGTCTACCTTTTTTCTTCTCTCCCAAAAATTGGATAAACCAATCACTACTCACATGTGTTTGTTCCCATGCAAAAAGCAAGACTTTCACTACGTACAAGAAGAAAGAAACATATTAAATATACAAAAAGGTGTGTCCTACAAAACTCAATGGGTCTGTGATTATTTAGCAATAGATCAGTATAGTAATTATTAAAAATAATATTAATCATCAATAATGAAAAAAATGACTCTTTTGTTTTGAACCGAATCCGAAAATGTTTACCTAATTACCTATAGCAAAACCAAATAATCCAGGTCACTCATGGTAATAGTGATTCTAGCTAGTTTCATCGGATTGGAATTAGAATCTTTAAGCTTCAAAGATTTAGTGGTAATATTTTATGGGTGAAAATTCAGGTGTAATTAATTTCATATGAAATTGATAATTAAAAATTATTAGATAATAATTTAGTCAAATCTATTAAATAATTTAATAACTCTTGACTATCAACTACTTCACATGAAATTACATCTAAAAGACGGTCTATTATAAATCATTCAAATCTTTGAAAGCTACTCCTTAAAAATACATATATTTTACCAAATTTTAGGAGAATTAGTGCACTTTGCCCTAAATTAATAGCATCATAATTATTTCTAAAAAAAAAATCAGCCTTGTTTTCCTTGCAAACACCGACGGAAATTAGAATAATATATAATAATTTTCTACAAGATCCAAATTATTGTTTTCGTCACTTTTATGCAAACTAAAGTTCCTAAAGCATATACCCTTGAATTGATACAAAGCATGAACAAAAAGTGAATCCATATATATAACAGTGGCAAAGTGGTCCATAAGTATATAATGATGGAAATGTACCTCAAGATGTTCAAAAGCAATATAAATGGTTATAGTTGCCTTAACATGTATATGTATAAGACATTTAGTATAAAGATATTATTAGGGCCTACCAAAAGATAATTTGTCTTTGTTCTTATAAATGTTGGTTGGCATAGGATTTCACGGTAACGTTTGGAGGATTAAATAGTTTAATAATAAAATAAGTTTTTTTAATTTTTTAATAATGATTAAATAATTTTTATTTAATTTTAATTACAATTTAATTTTTTATATATTATTTAATTATTAAATTTACTCTCTATTTTATAAATTATTATTTTATTATTGATTTATTAGTAATTAAAAACAAAAACAACAACGAAATAAATCTTTCATTAATCGTGACCTTCATAAATATTTTGGCAATGCGAATTAATGAAATTTTTTTATACTTGATCCGTTACATTTGTAAACGCCAGAAAAATTGTATTTCTTGTAATTCAATCGATTAGACGTACAACACAATCGATTGAATATAGCAGGTTTCTTCAAAATTCAATCAATTAGAATTGTTATCCAATCGATTAAATTGTGCTATTGAATATAGATTTTTTCTTATTCAATCGATTGGTAGTGTATGTTACCCGATGGATCGAATTTCACAAAATAATAAGAGCAAATCGATTGGCATGGTAACATAATGATTGAATTGTGTTATAGAATAAGTTTTCTCAAAATTCAATTGATTGTTTTTGTAACAATCGATTAAACTTTATACGTGATTAAAGGTATTCTTGTATTCAATCGATTGGTATGATATAATAATATAATCATGCAAAAACAATGTATCCAATTTGTATATATAAAATTTTATTTTATTAGTTACGGAGTCTTCGTCATGTATTAAAATTATATAGATATTACTTGAAGTATAACTTTTAATATATTAAAAGTGTTCAACTAGCTACGATCGAATAATAGTAAAAGTAAGGATGTGCATGGCCCGACCAGACCCGAATACCCGACCCGATACCGAACACTTTAGGGGCTAATTTGGTGTGATTTCATCGGGTCTAGGGCCGGGTAATGGTCTTAAAGAAAGACCCGGTCATTATTTTGGGTCGGGTCCGGGCCATGGCTCGGGTCACCCGAACTCGGTCCGGTGGCCTGATCATCATATACAATTAATATTTTTTGTTATTAGTGATAGATGATGGTTATTCTTATGTGGAATTTAAGCATTGTAAACCTTAATATTTTGTGTTATTAGTTATTATAAGACTATAAGTTAATGTTTTATGTTTAAAATGCATAAGATTTTAGACTAATGCATAATATTGTGTTATTTGTATTGATTTAAATATTTGGTGTTATTACACAATATTAGTACTGATTATGGTTATGCTTCAATTTCAGAGAAGAGTTAGTTCTTGTTATATTTTTCTAAGTGAATTTTACCATGTCAAATAATGGTTGGAGTCTTGGAAATTTGGATATTTTCACATGCTAGCTTATAAGAAGGTATCAAGGTAATGTAATGTTAATGGCCCGATTTTCACCCGGTTTTTTCCCGATATAATCGTGGCCCAAAAGTATATAGGTTTCATCAGGTCTAGGGCCGGGTCGGTTCGGGTCTAACAAATAGGCCCGGTATATATTTCGGGTCGGGTCTGAGTCACATCAAATCCAGTTTCACCCGATCTATGCACACCTTAAGTAAAAGTTACACATTTTTGAAACAAAAATAAAAAAAATTTCATGTTAGCCATGGCAAAAAATTCATTCTACAGTACAATTCAATCGATTGTATTACCATACCAATTGATTGAATAAGAAAACACCCTTATTTCTTTGTAAAATTCAATCGATTGGATAGTTACAATTGATTGAATAAGAAAAAACTTATATTCTATAGCGCAATTGAACTAATTGTGTAACAATTCAAATCGATTGAACTTTGAAGAAACGTGCCATATTCAAACGATTGTGTTGTACGTCCAATCGAATTACCAAAAGATACTATTTTCGTGGTGTTTACAGATTTAACGGATCAAGTATAAAAAAACCTCGTTGATTCGCATTGTCAAAATATTTATAAAAGTCATAATTAATGAAAGATCTATTTAGCTGTTGTTTTTATTTCTAATTGCTAATAAATATGATAGATGAATAATAAAATAATAATTTATAAAATAGAAAATAAATTTAATAATTAAATAATATATAAAAAATTAAGTTGTAGTTAAAATTAATTAAAGATTATTTAATAATTATTAAAAACTTAAAAAAATATGTTTTATAATAACATTCATAATACATAATAGAAAACGGAAAACAAAACACAAACAAGCGTCTTGTAGATTATACGGCATAATTGAAGTGCCTTAGGAGAAAACTTCTTAATAATTTTATCTAAAATTTTCTTAGTCCTGGTATAGTTACAAAACTGCCCTCCATCTATAATTTTATATAGAGTAAAAAATAAATAGATCGCTGACCATTTTAGATATGGACATTTTTGTCCCTCAAAATTGAAAAATATATTTAAATTCTTCACTTTATAAAATGCGTGACAATTAGACCCTTCCGTCGAGTTAGGACTCAAAACGACAACGGAGAATGCCGACTTAGAGGGATGATGATTGAATTGTCCGTTTTACCTGATGATGTGGATGGGGAACAAATTATTAAAGAACAAATTCGTTCTTATGCTTTAAAACAATGCCGTTACCATCCCCCACCTTATTTCACCCTTCGTAATTCCCATAACACTCAGAAACCACTCCAGATATTACAAAAAACCCTACCAAAAGACAAACAGCTTTCTTCTCCCTCTAAAAAAAACGTCTTCCTCTAGTTGAAAGTGGTGGTGTGTTTAGTGGACGTCGTGGTTGGCGAAGGGAACAGCAAACTTCGTCTGGCAAGAAGTAGCCATCTTCTACAAAAGTAAGGATAATAGTCGCATGTATACGTGTGTTGTTGTTTAAATGTTTGTGACAATATAATGCATGGGATTGGGCTTAGGGGTGATTACATGTTTTATCTCTGGTAGAAGAATGAGAAAAAAGCTATGTGGAGTTTACTGATTTCTAAATTTGAGGCACTTGATCTAAGGTTTAATGTCTGATTTATGTTGTTGTGGATAATATAGATGGATGATATATATGTGATACCTGTTTTTTTTTTTTTTTTTTTTATCATGGAGGCCATTTTGGTAGAGGACCCAGTGGAACTCTTGAGTATATTGGTGAAAAAGTTGAAAATTTTCGAAGATGAACTTGGACTTTGTGAATTTTGGGAACTTGGTGACATTGTTCAAGGGTCTGGGATATGCATCATACAGGGCAGTTTATTGGTATGACCTAACAAGCAGTGACATTGAGTCTGGACTGCACATTCTAAAAGGGGATGTAGGAATAAATGAGATGCGAGAGAACAAGCTGAGGAATTCAAGCACCAATGAATTTTACATTTACTTTGACCACCCCGTGGATGAGCCACATATAGTGAAAGAAGATGCTACTGCAGAAATGGGAGCGAAGAATTTGATGATCACATTGATGTTGATAGCATCATGAGGGAGCTTCAGTCATCACCATCCATAAAAGATGATGGGTATAATAGTGGGGAGGACGAACTGTATAAACCTCCTCCGGCTGTCTCAGAAAATATTTCTAATGATGATTATTCTAGCTGTGATGAGGAAAATGATGATACAAAGAGAAAAAGAACTCTAAAAGGAAAGGAGAAGGTCCTGCCACAAAGTAAGGTCAATGTCAAGGAAGGGACAAGGATAGAGTCAAGTGAAAGTAAAAAAAGAGCTGAACCAAGAAGTATAAGTGGGAGTGATGCCAAAGGAACCAGGACAATTGCAAAATCCAAAGAAACTGGGTCTACTGTAAAGTCCAAAAGGACTAGGCCCGCTGCCAAGCCTAAAAAAACTGGGCCTAATGTAAAGTCACAAAGAACTAGGTCTACTGTACATGTTGAAGAAGCTGTGTCTACTGTGCAGCCCAATGATAGGCCTCCAATTGGACTCTATGTGAATGAGGAGGTTTCAGATGATGATGACCCCATTTATGAGTATGAATCAGAGGATCTTTACATACCAATGACTTTAGAGGATGAGGAAGAGAAACATAAATTTTCAGTTTTTAATAATGAGTATAGGTTTGGGGAGGGTAGATTTGAGATTAGAACCAAGTTTGCAACCATTGATGGGTTCAAAGAAGTGGTAAGAGATATGTTTATTTCTGAAGGGAGGGAATTTCTGTGGATAAAAAATGATAAGGAATGGGTGAGGGTTGGCTATAGAAGTAAAGACTGTCCTTGATTGGCACATCTATCCTACAACAAAATACTATTATGTTTCTAGGTAAAGACTTACAAGGCAGAGCATACATGTGCTAGAAATTTGGGTAGTAATGCTACTGATCAACATTGGATCAGTAAGAAAGTGGAGAAGAGAATGGCAAGTCAACCTCATATGACAACTAACGAGGCAATTGACTTTCTTAGAGAAGAGTTTAACCTGGTGGTGCATCCGAAGATGGTTTACAGGGTAATGAAAGAGGCCAAAGAGAGGATAATGTGAAATGAAAAGGAACAATATGGGAAGCTCAGGGACTATAGGATAGAGATAATTAAGAGTAATCCCAGGTCGACAACAAGAGTTGATGTGAAGCCTATTCCACAATCCCTCTCTGTGTTTGACAAAATATATATCTGCTTCGAAGGCTGTAAGCAAGGCTTTAAGAGTGAATGTTGGCCTTTCATCCATCTAGATGGAGCTTTTCTGAAGACATACCATGGAGGCTAACTACTTTCAGTAGTTGCACAGGATGCGAACAACCAATTCTATGTAGTGGCATATAGAGTTGCAAAATCAGAGACTAAGGAATCATGGAAATGGTTCCTCACACTGCTTCAGAAAGATTTGGGTGATGCCAGTCAATATGGTTGGAACTTTATGTCCAACTAGCAAGAGGTTAGACTTTTACACTGTTTATTTAGGTAGATTAAGCTAGTAATAAGTGGTTTGCATCATTATATTCTAGTAATAAGTCAATATATTTAGGTAGATTAGGCTAGTAATCAATCAATATGGTTAGCATATTGCATGACTTTGGACTGTTTTGACAATATTATGTGATAGCATCATTATATTCTATGTAGGGCCTGCTACCAGCCTTAAAAGAGGTAATGCCGAGAGCACATCATCGAAACTGTGTAATGCATATGTGAAAAAACTTCATTAACCAGTTCAAAAACATGCACATTAGAAACATAGTATGGGAGTGTGCTAATTACACAACGAAACCAGAGTTCAAAGAGACCATGAAGAAGATGAAGAGGGTTAATAAGGCAGTATGGGAATATTTGATGAAATTTAAACCTGCCACTTCGGTTAAAGCTTTGTTCAGCTACGGACCCAAGGTGAATAACCTTACTAATAACATGTGCAAAATTTTTAACGTAAAAGTAGTGAAGTACAGAGTTAAACCAGTGTTGACAATGTGTGAATAAATTAGGTGTTACTTAATGAAAAAAATGATCAAGCACATTAGGCTGTTAGAGCACCATAGTAGAAAGCTTGCTCCAGTCCAGGAGAAACGGTTACAGAGACGGATAAAATCCAACAACAGATGAATTGCTAAGTGGGTGGGAGACAATGAAAGAAAGAGATTTAAAGTTAGTAGAAATTACAGGTACATCAATCATCTTCAACCTTTAAGAAATATACAGCAAGAATAACAACAACTACACTAATCACAGTAATATGCCACAAATTCATGAATTTTTTCTTTTAAATAGATAACAGCTTCCTCTAAAAATCCTCCATTTTTTTCCAATTTTTGCCTTTGAAACAGCTGTTCTTCAACTTCTATTCCCTCACCATCATCCACAGCACCAAAATGCTTCAGACTCTATGGCCCTGATTTTTTTCAGGTATTTATCAAACCAGAAGAACCGGCGGTGACGTTCTTTAACCTAGAGCAAATTTTTAGAAAATCACTCAATTAGACACATTACAGTCTCATCCAACTATTGCTAAAATAGTAAATTACCTTGAAGAATGGACACCCGAGAAACATTCTGTTAGGGTTAGTAGTTGTTCTTGACTTGTACAGAATGACGTATACACCGCAGAAGTACTTTGGCACAACTCTATCTCGCTTATATCCTCCTAGCACAACGAATGAAGACCTTCCTCTAGGTTTTGTGCATGAAGAATCCCTTTCACTCATCATGGACGATCGCACCATCAATGGCCATGGCTTCGTAGATGCATTTCGATCAAATAAGGCTCATTCTAGGTAACGGCGTCGTTTTGGAACATAAGGACGAATTTGTCCTTTAATAATTTGTTCCCCATCCACATCGTCAGGCAAAACGGACAGCTCTGTCATCATCCCTCCAGGTCAGCATTTTCTGTTGCTGCTTTGAGTCCCAACTCAACGAAGGGGTATAATTGTCACGCGTTTTATAAGGTGGGAGATTTAAATGTATTTTTCAATCTTAAGGAACGAAAATGTTCGCATTTAAAAAAGTCAAGAACCTATTTATCTTTTATTCTTTTATATAAAATTTTTCATTCACGTTAATTAACAAAGCGTTACAACTACTTAGTAAATTAAAATTTGAGAAACTCTTTTCTTTTCCTACTATTTTACTGCAAAACAATAATTTACAAATATAATAAGCTAACAAAAACGACATCAGAATTAAAGTTCATATAGTTCTATATACACTGGGTGTCATTAGTCATATCAATATGTATTTTATAGTAAACACTTTAATAGCAGTTGTCTTTATGTGAAGTTGATAATTAAAATTTATTAGATAATATTTTAGTTAAATATGTCAAATTTTTAACTAATAACTTCACGTTAAGATAATTGAATATGAATTTTCACTTTATTTTATATCCCAATCCTAATCTTTATATAATTGGTTCTGAATTTGGATAAACGAAGAAGGCTGTGTCAAGTCATTACACTAAACCTTTATGACACATGGATCATAATTGAGTAAATAGGTTGTCTTTTTTCTTGTATTCCAACGGGCCTGAATAAAAAAAAAGGTTGATAACTAATTATTGGTCTCTAGGTAGATATCTTAATAAGCTAGAAACATAGGCCATTTTTCCGAAATAAATTATGACCTATTTCCACTCAGGTTCAAATAAGCAGTCTATTTTCTTATGACCCGGAGAAAAAAAATATCTCATTTCTTACCTTCGTAGTACGTATACGTACACTTTATTTTAATATAATACATTAGCCAGCAGATTTATTAAAATTTGGCCAGTACTTAGTCAATAAAAAAAAAAAGAGTGATTTTCTACCGTTAGATGAAATCTCACACCATTAAATACATTAATAATAACTAATTGATGATTATAACTCACAAAATCTGCTGCCCCCTAATACTCCTCTAAAATAAATATTAGGAAGTATGATAAAATACATTAGATAAATATACTTGGTAATTAACTTGATCTAGCCTTCATCGCATTTTTGTTGGATGATTGGATCATAGTATCAAAGTTTATTTATTCTCCATAATAAAAATTTGAATAATTTTAATAATCTCATCCGTCATGAATCCTCAATGTTTGTCTTTTTACTTTCTTTTTTTTGTTTATCATGGTCTTTTTACTTTCGATCTGAAACTATATATTAAAAGAATTCTCCAAGTGTTGGACTTCGAAGTGGCGAAAGGTTGTGTGTAACAACAAATTGTGGCCCGAATCTATTCACTATATTTATTTGGAAACGCCAAAATAAATAAATAAACACAAACAAAAAAATCTTAAAATTTAAAATAATAAAATATCCTAACAAAAATAACTAAATATTATATATGTATTATCAAAAAAAGCTTTAGCAATCCAATTTTGATTATATTTTTTTAAATAAAACATAAAAAAAAAACTTTTTATTTTTAGAATTCGATAATTTTATGTCAAGCAAACTTTTTTACAAAATGTTTATCAAATATCAAAATTATTTACAACTAGTTAGAAAAAGTCAACATTATTTTTTATTATATTTTTTAATTTTTTGAAATTTTATTTTTTGATATTTAAAAATAATTTTATCAACACTAAAATTTTAATAGATATTTTTTGTAATTTTTTTAGGGTTAATTACAATATTGGTTTCTAAGGTAGAAGTTGAAAATTTTTTTTGTCCCTAACTTTTTTTTTTACAAAATCGTTTCTAATGTTTAATTTAATTTTAAAATTATCTTTTTTATCAAAATTTTAATTTTTATTACCAAATTATTCATAACTAAAAAAATATATATAAAAAAAAGAAAAACGGGATAAGGAAAAGGGAATCACGCTAGGAAGAGGGGGGATTTCCTAGGGAATAAGAGGGGGAAGGAAAGGTGGAGAAGAGAAGGAGAAGGGAATCCTCCACCGCCGCTACTGCTCGTCGTTCGGTCTTCGCCGCCAAATCTCGCCGTTCCTCTTCTTCGCATATGTCGCATCGTCTGCCCAGTCCCTCAACAAGCATCGTCGCAGCGTCGCACTCTCGCCCTCCTTGCTGTTGTTGCTGCTGCAACGATGACGTCTTCTGCATCTGTTACTTCTACATCGTCACATTGTTGCACTCTCTGTCTTCTTTGTTCTTCTACTTCTATTATTTCTATATCTGATTCTGCTTCTATTTCTAATTTTGATGTTTTTTATTTTGTTTCTGTTTTTAATTCTGCATCTAATTTTTTGTTTTTTAAATTTTGATGTTTCTGTTACTTCTGTTTCTGCTTCTATTTCTATTTTTAATTTTGCTTCAACTTTTGTTTCTCATTCTGTTTATACTTCTGCTTCATTGTTGTTGCTGGAGAAGAAAAAAAAAAAAAGAGATAGCTTCATTGTTTTTGCTTTTGATTTATTGTTCTTGTGCTTCTGATTCAAATTTGGATTCATTGTTCTTGTATTTCATTGTTTTTTCTTTGATTCATTGTTGTTGATTTTATTATTGTTGTTACTGTCTTGCTGGTGATTTTACTGTTGTTGTTGCTGTGGATGGAGAAGAATGAGAATTAGAATAGAAATTGGGTATTTTGGTGAAGAAGAAAATGGGTATTTTTGTCCGATTGACGACTTTAAAAATAAATTAAACTTTAGGGACGATTTATAAGCAAAAAAAAGGTTGGAGACGAAAAAGAATTTGCAGTCCCTACCTTAAGGACCAACATTGTACTTAACTCTTCTTTTTTACTATGGCTGCACACAGATCGGATCGGATCGGATACGATATCCACGTAGTTAAAAAAAAAAACTGTTTTAAGGCCCTATTTGATTGTTTTTACAAAAAAAATGTCTAAAAAATTTATTTTTTCACATATGTTTAAGCCTATTTACTCTTAAAATATTATTAATAAAAAAATTTTTGAATAAAAAAATTAATAATAACACAATATCTAAGTTTAATTATTTTAAGTTAAAGTATAATATAAGAAATTAAAAATAAAATATTATAAACTATATTATTTATATGAGACATACGAATATGCAAATCTACAAATTAGATCCACAGATATTATTATCAAATCTATAATCTGATTCTACCATAGTACAAATTTAATATAATCCTATTTGATAATTTTATGAATCGAATAATGTTCACAAAATTAAAATTAAATACAAATAATTACCACGAATATGAGAATATTATCCAATGTATATGCACTCCTACTTCTTACCTATATATTCATCTTTTGCTTGACATCAACAGCAATTAATAAAATAAATACTTGAAAGGTATTTTTATTCGTCACTATCTTATAGACATTAGTGATTATTTCACGAGAATGCAGAAAAGCTAGTTAAATATTACATATTGTCAGATTTATATGAATTTAGTTAACGGCTAACATCTGATTTAAGGATATATGTTAACGTTATTAGTTAAAAAAATTTAAAAAGATACAAATTTAGTTTTCAATACAAATATTATGTATTTATATATTAAAATAAAATATTTAAATTGTTTTACTAATAATAAAAACATATATTACCCTATATTTTATAAAGTTTGTATGGGCGTTTAATTTGTAATTCCTTTAAATTTTGTGTCTCGTTTTCTGATACAGACAAAGACCTTTTTCTCAAAATGCACATCTCTCACGTGCTACGCGAGTTTCTCGCAATTATTAGAATATTAATTAATAATGGTAGATACAGATCTATACCATGCGTAAAAATAAAAAAAAGATTGAAGTTGAAGTGAATAGCTCAGCAAAACAATGGGGCTGGTCCCTCGGATGATTGTCATGTTGAAGTTGAAGGTGAAGTTGGTACAAACAATGAAACAATTGAGAAAAAAAGATGCACCCAAAATTAAACAATCAAGAAAAAAAAAAAAAAACTTTTCCTTTTCATGAAAAAAGGTATATTTTCAATCTAGGAGTAGGATGTGCTTAACTATTCCGAATTAAATGGTGTTAACACAAACACACTACTTTTTTAAATACTAGTGTAGTTTTTTTCCAAAAAAAAAAAAATTGTGTCATATTTTAATTTTAAAATTAAAATTTATTTTAAATATTAGGTGATAAATAAAATTTATTTAAAATATTAAAATCATAACAGAGAATCAAACTAAATAATAGAAATATTATTATTATTTTTTTTTTTAATTTTACGAACCAAAAATTCAACTATTATATTTTTATAAAAAACATTAGCCATTAAATCAATATAAAATATAAAGAAAAATGTTATTTGTACACTAAAATCAGCCACTAAAATCAGTTACTAATGTATTTGTGTATAAATATATGTGTGGTTTAATTTATTTTTAATATTTATTTGTATTCTAACATGTATTTTATACCGGTAGCTGACGTTATTGGCTGATTTTGATGTACACGTAGCATAACTCAAATATAAAATATATATTAAGAATATAAGAAATAACACACATAGATATGCAGCTCTCCATTTATTATTCCAAGAGTAAACACTAAATTATCTCCGATAAAATTTAAATATAATTTTTTAACAAATTTTTATTTGTTAATCTTTTTAAATTATTTATATTGTATAAATAGGTATTTTTTATTTTTAATATATATATGTTAGACAACTATATCACTTACAAATTTTATTATTTTTTTGGTGACTTTATATTTTTCTGGTGACTACCTACAAATTTTATTATAAAATAAATTAATTTTATTCAAAATAAAAAATATCAATTTATTAAATAAGAATAATTCTAATAAAGTTTAATTAAAAAATAAATATCCAAAATTTACATAATCAATTTTTATTATTATTTTGACTTTTCCACCGAACCAGAGCTCGAAGAATCCCTTTCTCTCGTCTCACTTTCCCATTTATATTTTATTATATAACACCACATTCATCTTCCCACAACAAAAACAAATCCAAAATATCTCTAAAGACGAGTATTTCATCAATTCAAATCCAACCTTCCTAACTTGAAATTTTCATCACACTAACAATAACCATGTCTTCAATCACCACCAAATTCCTCTTCTCCCTTCTCTTCTTCCTCTTCTCTCTCAAATCATCATCATCACATGCTTCTTCAATTCACGAAGATGAGAAGCTATCAGCCTATGATGTTCTCCAACAATACGGTTTCCCTGTCGGTCTTCTCCCAAAGGGTATAATTGGGTATGCACTCAACAAAGAAACCGGCGAGTTCGCTGCATACATGGATGCCACGTGTTCGTTTTCTATTGAAGGTTACACCCTAAAGTACAAGTCCACCATAACCGGTGTTATAACACAAGGTAGGCTCTATAATCTTAAGGGTGTTAGTGTTAAGATTCTTCTCTTGTGGCTCAACATAGTTGAAGTCAAACGTGACGGCGATGAGATTCAATTCTCTGTTGGTATTGCTTCTGCCAATTTTGGAGTTGAAAATTTCTATGAGAGTCCTCAGTGTGGCTGTGGATTCGATTGTGTCACTGTTAACACTCTTCCCCTCTCTTCAATTTAATTCAACATTTTGCATAGTCCAAAACTCTTGAATGATTTAAGATTGGATATGGGTTTTCACCTAATTAATATCTTATCATATGTTATGATTTTTCATCTTACAAATTACAATGTATTTATTTAGCATCGCTTTATTTTGTCTTTGCTCTTATCATTTATCAAACACCTCCACTTCTACATTGAGCACATCGTTGCAGCTTTTGGCGTTTTTTTCAATTTTTTTTAATTTTATTTTCTCTTTTTTCTATAAAGTCGGTACTATATAATATCGTAACATTAATATGGTGGTCCTACTATAAGTAAATAAATAATTTGTGTCATGACTTTTTTATTTTACTGTCCGCTTAGTTTTAAATAATTGTATCTACCGAGAAATGCTACTTAAAATAAAATATAATACTTTCCGTCCTTTGATACCTCATCTAATTAATGTAATATTTGTTTTTAAAAAAGAATATTCTAAGTAATTGTGTAGTTGTTCTTTTCAGTATAATGTATAGATACGTGTATTTTCGATAGCCGCACAAGCTACATACTCTCATATACATGTTATCTAAGCTTTATAGAAATAGAGTTTATAGGATTTTATATTTCTTTAAATATTTAAATTAAGCATGTTGAATTATTACTTGGAGAAATTTAATTCATTAAAAAGAAATATTAATAAATGCACAAATTATATTATATATAGAATCTTATATCTAGTATTTTCTTTGATAAAAATTTACATACAATTATTTTTATATAAAATTATTAAACAATAATTTAATATATTAAATATATTAAATTATTATTTAATAATTTTAATTAATAATTTTACATAAAAATAATCGCATGGTCAATTTCTATAATTATTTTTTGATGCTTACAAGAACACACCCTCTTTAAATAAAATTTAAATTTTTTAAATTTTAAATTTTTATTTTAGAGAATAAAATATAATTTTTTATTTTTAAATAATTTTTTTTATATTTTTTTTATTTTATCTATAAAATAAATAATAAAAAATTATATTTTCTCTTTTAAAATAAAATTCAAAATTTAAAAAATTCAAATCTTTGAATAAGAGGCCCAACCCAAACTTACACGAGTTGCTATTAGTCAATTAGTCAAACTCGTGGGTGTGGAGAAAATTAAAATTTATCTGAAATCCAACATGCTTTTTGGTCTTTCCACGTGTCCACTGGGAACTAAAATATCACCATCCATTATGGTAGTTGGAATCTACGGTCTAGAAAATAATAACAAAATAAAGAATCCAAGTAACACCATCATCAATCAAAATGTTCCTCACACTCACAACACAGTAACACACCCATAAACCCAAAAGAAAAAAATGGGTACTATCAATTTTCAAGCAAAACCCATATCCCGAAATCTAATATTTCTCACAACCTTGATCTTGATCTTCATCTCAACCCCATCATTATCCTCTAATGAAGAAAACACAACCACCTTAACTGCTTATGATGTTCTTCAAAAATTCAACTTCCCAATTGGGCTTCTCCCAAACGGTGTTCTAAGCTACGAATTAGACCCTTCCACGGGTAACTTCAAAGCTTACTTAGATGGCACTTGCACGTTCAAGATTGAGTCCTATGATTTGAACTATAAGTCAACCATAACAGGTGTCATCACCAAGAACAAGATCTCTAACTTAAGTGGTATTCAGGTTAAGGTTTTGTTCCTTTGGTTGAACATTGTGTCGGTGACACGTGTTGACGATGAGTTACAATTCTCGGTTGGGATTGCATCTGCTGATTTTGCGGTTAGTAATTTCTATGAGTCTCCCACTTGTGGTTGTGGATTTGATTGTGTAAATTTGGCTAATAAGGTCATTAATCATGGGAACATGTCATCACATGATTATGTTATGTCTTCTTAATTAGGGTTGTTGGATCGGAGAGAACTTGTTAATTAGGTGTGTTAAATAAGATTATATCATGGTTTTGATGTTGTATTTGGAAGTTTTTACTTTTTAGTACTTCATCTTCCATATCAACATGGTGAAAGGGACTAAGGTTTGTTTTAATAGCCTTTTATGGTTCTCTTCATAAGTTCTTATGAGATTTGTTTAGAGAAATTTTTGTGAGTTTGCCAATCAATTGATTTTGTCATAAAATGAAGTATTTGTCACACTTAATAATTGAATGTCACAATATGTATAAGTGACGAAATCTTAAATATAATTAGTTAATTACACATAAAATGGATTATATTATACTTCACTAACTTAACATGTTTTCTTGTACTTATTAGTTTGTGTGTTGTCCTTTCGCACATGATTTATGTGGAAAGTGGAAAGTACATTTGATTAAGCATGTATGTGTATAGTTTATTTTTATTTTCCTTTTAATAAGTGTAACTTGGAGAGTGACAACCGTGATGATATTTTCGCGTGAAAACGATATTGCGAATCGTTAGATGGTTGATCGATCTTATACATCGAGTTAATGTACATTTTTTTTTATCAATGGATGAAGTGTGATATCTATTTCATATTAATCATGAATATTATTTAACGGAAAAGAGAATTCTGTCGATTCCGTATACAAATCATCAAAATGATGATAATTGAAAACATTTCGCAGCTTAGAGATCCGAAGCTGATGATCACATGGGTATCCACTTTCCAGGTGCTTGGTTTAGGTGGGAAAATATGGCTGGACTCTATGGTTATGTTTGTTTCTAATTCTTTTTGACAATTTAAGTGGATTTAGGATTGAAAATGTGAAAAAAAAAAAAGAATATTCAATTATGATGTAATTATTTATTAGTTCTCTTTCAGATCCTAAAATGGAGAGAAAGAAGGAATAAAAGTATACTTGAAAGTTTGCACACTGGATACGATTACACTTTAATCATTTAATGAGTTACGGTCGGAGTGTATAAATGGTGTGCATGCGTAACTCGTTAAATGATTAAAGTTTAATCGTGTCCAGCTTGCGAACTTTTAGGTGTACTTTTGTCCCTTCCTCCTTTATTAAATTAATTGGAATTTTTAGATTTAAATCATTCATTAATCAATGCATTCTTACGACGCTCATTTTGGGCCAACAAAAAACACATGGTAATCCAATTCTAACACAGCTGTGTCATGAGTCACATACCAAACAGTCAGATCCATTTAATTTAATCCACCAAACAAACGAAACGACGTCGTTTTGTTAAACCCCAGTCCCCACTTCTTTCTTCTTTCATTCATAGTTTCATTTCATACTACCCGAAAAACTGAACCAAAAACCCTTCCACCCCCCCCCCCAAAAAAAAAAAAAAAAACACCGCCATGGCTCCGATCACCGCCATTTTTCTCTTCCTCCTCCTCTCTCCGCTGCTCACCACTTCCTCCGTCGCCGGAGAACCTACCGCATACGAGGCTCTCGCGAGCTACGATTTCCCCTCGGGAATTCTCCCTGAAGGCATAACCGGCTACGAACTCGACGAATCCACGGGCAAATTCCGCGCGTTCCTCAACGGAACCTGCAGCTTCTCTCTGGAAGGTTCCTACGAGCTTAGCTACAAATCAACGATCAGTGGCATTATCTCGAAAGACAAGCTAACGGAGCTCAACGGCGTCTCCGTTAAGGTCCTCTTCTTCTGGCTTAACATCGTCGAGGTTGTGCGTAACGGCGACGAGCTCGATTTCTCCGTTGGAATCGCCTCCGCTTCGTTCCCGCTCGATAACTTCTTCGTGTCGCCAAGGTGCGGTTGCGGATTGAACTGCGACGACGACGACGATTTCCGAGTGAGGAAGCTTAAGTTGAGGAATCCATCGGTTTCGTCATCGTAGAAATTAAAAAAAGTATAATTTATTTTTTTTCAGAAAATTAATTAGGTTTCTCTGTGGATTTTGTGTTGCTTACAGCTGAATAGTGTTATCGTAAATCAATTGCATAGTTTTGATTGGTGGTTTATTTTGTGCATGTTCTTGCTTGATAATTAGGTTATTATTATGTTAAAATTAAAAAAACTTGAGGGATTCTTAGGTACTTCTTTCCGCTATTGTTAAAAATTAAAATTGAATCGAATAAGAAATTTGTTATTCGACTTGCTGTCATGCTGTGACATAATCACAAAATCCAAAAGAATTTCTCTTAAACAATAGTATAGAGAGTCAGAATTTTGTCAGTTTTTGCTACAATGATGTTGACAGCTTGACATGTTTATAGAGTCACTTTTGATTGTTCAAATGCTATTTTTTGTATGGATTCAAACATGATGAACTATGCTTTCAGTAACAAAAAAGGGAAGGGGCCTTGTGTATGTTCATGTGGTATTTTCCTAAGCTGTTTTTGCTTCTGTGTGATTCATTATTCTGTGCTTTTGGACTGTTAAAAAGCTTAATTAATTTGGTTGATTTGATCATATTCACCAGGGAATAAGGATTGGAACATTTTCGATTTTCACTGCAATGCTCTTTCTAGATCTGGCATTTAAACCACAAAATAAATACAGTGTAGTGGTTTTGCTTAGTGTCTTGAAGAACAGGACTATTATAATGGCATGTTAAATTGCAATTGTAGCTTATATTAATCAATTTGTATGAAGAGGATATGGGAATCAATCACTGATGTTTTATTCTGATGGAGGTTGTTTACCTGTATACCATAGATCTTGTTACAGTAATTTCTGTTTGATACACTATGCATAAGCAAAATCTGAAAATTGTTTGATATGCACAGTATTGGGAAATTCTCTGGATAAGCAACTTAATTGTAGTGTGGCATAGGGAAGTTTTGAGAAAAATTCTCAAACTTATTTTAGAATAATAGTATATATAAAGTGTGAAATAGTAATAAAAACTACTAAGAAATCAGAAATGTCAAAATGTAATTTGTCAAAATCTGTTTGTTTGGTGGAGATGACTTAATAATGCAATAAAGATGGTGTACAAAGTGTTGTGGATCAAATATCTGGAATTCCAAATAGTGTAAACTTCATTTCATTGCTTAATGCAATAATGATGGACCTAAAAACTACCCAGATTTTGCTAACTACTCGCATAACCCATTCACCAATATCACGCCTTGCAATCGTTGGGCAAGCTTGCAATGCAACCATCTTTGCTAACTTAACATGAACTGTGGGGCTTGAAGCTCGCCTGGACTATGGGTTTTCGAAGATTGGAGGTAGGAGATGCAGCAGTGGTAATGAACTTGATCAATGGAGAAAGAAACCTCGGCAATCACCTCGATGTTCTTGTTTCAAGAATTGATGAGCCGAAAAGTAGAAATTAGTGTTTATTATTTACATGTTTACAGAGAGAACAACAGATATACTGATTGTCTTATTAGAAGGAACTATCTCGGAATCAGCTAAGTTCCTCAATGAGGATGAAGAAGGAATTAATTTTTTTGGTCATTATATTACTCACATGCCTATACACCCACATTACGAGGTTTTTAAATCTCATCCCAGTCTTAATTGGGATTTGAACTTGATGCAAGTTTTTAAGATGCAACTTATTTTGTCATCTGATTTAGCTCTCTGTTGCAAAGAAGAAACTACTTTATTCCGTAGAGTCTGTATTTAGTTTTCTTGTTTTTTGGGATTTTAGTTCTGTATAAGAGCAATGCTAGGGGACCAGCAACTTTTGTGATTGGTAGCCATCAAATAGCCATCAATGATGATTTAATGGTGTGAGATTGGTGTGAGATTTCATCTAACGATTCACCATTCTCTGCTGGTTACATGCTGGCCAACATTCAATAAAATTGCTGAGCTCCTAGATTTTCCTCTGTATAATTAAAAAAAAAGGTAGAAAATTTCCCAGCCTCCAATCTTGCAACAATTAGGAGGATAATCAAAATAAGTGAGAATTTGACGTCATGCAAAGTGCACTTTCAAAACTCTTTAAAATGTTTAAAACATGTGGATGCACAAACACCTCAAAATCATTGCATCAAATAATTTTCACCGACGTTTGTTATGTTTTGAAATGTTTGCTTGAAGGACATGACATAGGTTTATATAGTCAAGTTTTCGTGCATTTATGAAAATTATATTTTTGTCGATAGTTGAAAGAGCAAACTGTGTGGCATTTAAGAAAATTAAATGACTTAAGTTCAAATTTATCAACAGAGAAATTCAAGAACCATAGACTTTAAGTCATAGGATTAAAGTCATGCAACTCCCAGTCATTTCAAACACTAATACAAGACAAATTCATCTACTATGACTCCGATGCAAACAGTTGCCCAAGTAGTCTTGATAAAATCTTATTAATGTTTCAAATTTAAAATACTCATACTTTTTATTTGGTCGTAATAATCATATTTTCCAACGTAACATTTTTTTCGTAGTTGTTCAAATTAACTTCTTAAACTTTATGCCCGAGTCAAATTGGTTGCTTAAATTTTCATTGAATCAAATAGGTTCCAAAAATTATCTACCATGCATCGTTTTAGTCAAATAACATAAAAAATGAGTTAGAAACCGATTTAATAATTCAATAGAAACTGGAATACCAATTTGAGTATTTATTCCGAAAAAAGAAAATACAGTAAGAGTTGCTAATATTCGCCTAGAGGTTCAATTAAGTAAGGTTCACAAATCACAAACGATGCTTGAAATATTAAATCGGGAAAGTATGAGGAGCCAATAGAATATTTATACAATGTGTACAATAGAAGTTTAGGAAGTATTAGAGATATAATCATTAGTGTTACCTTTTTCTATTAGCTGAAGTTTTTGGGATGAGCGGTATCATGACATAGTATTAGAGCTCTAGATCTAAAAGGTCAAGAGTTCGATTCTTGGTGAACCCCAAAATTAGTTTAAGCTTTTGAGAAGATGTTTATTATCGCTAGTACTCGGATGGTTATTCTAGATAGTATGGAAGATGTTCATTTTGTAACTCAATAACCCATTGTACACATTGTACAAATAGTCCATTGTCTCCCTAGCGGGATCCTATTAAATCACAATCTTCATGTCCGAATTCATCACCTTTTGCTACTAGTATATCATACATGAAACATAATCAGAATTTTATTGTTGTAATCATAACCTATGTTTTGTTGGAGTCACATAATTATTATTAATGGTTGAATTTTTTGGTCAAAAGTGAAGCTCTGAGCTCAGCAACATCGATCTCATTGGTGTTTTCTGGTTTGTAGTAACCGGTGACTGTGTCCGGCATCCATGACACCTTTTTAGCAATTGCCACCTTTTCTTCCACCGTCGCCGGCCCCATTTTGCTGCCACTTATGGTGGCTCTTCCTCCGCTTGCTACACTTTGTGCTGTTGCCACCGCGTACGTACGTCTATATATACTCCACAAAAAAAAGCATAGTATAAATGTATAATTAATTAAACCCTTCTTGATTTTTGAGATTCGGATTTGTATTATTAAGAAAAAACTATTAAAATGGTATTTAAAAGTTGACGTCACTAAAAAAATTTTTAAAAGATGCTAATGATAAAAAAAAATTTAAAAAAATTTTAAAATGCAACAAAAACAAAACTAGATATTAAATATATATTCTAAAAAATACTTTAGATATTAGATTTTGACGAAAATTTTTTCAATCATTACTATAAAATTAAGAAAAACCATCTTTTTTGAAAACTAAAAAAAAAAAATTAGAGATCAAATTTTGCTCTGAATTTTTTTATGTTCTTTTTAAATATTTATTTAAATATTGACACAAAAATTCGGATAAAGTGGATAAGTCGGTTGCTAAATACAAATTTTTTTTGTGACTCAAAAATATAATATTTAATGGTTAATTTTGTCGTATTTTTAAATTTTTTTTAATCTATTTTTTTGGTAATATTTTTTAAATTTTTTTTGCAATCGGCTAAATCTTTTGGATATTAAATTGGTAGTTAACACTTTTAATAATTACATATGTCAAGTATATTTGGTACTTATAGAATGTATTTTTCATTCATGATCAATATAATATTTGTCAATAATTTAACATTATAATTTAATATATTCAAATACAGATTAATGTTGTGAACTTTATATACAAATATACTTATTTAATTTATCTTATATTAACAGGTACGAGGATAGGAAAATAACAAAATTAATCAATAATCATCCAACGTGAATTTTGGAGTCTAGTTTTTGGATTTTGGATGTGTGATATTTTAAATTTTGAATAATAATGTTTGAACATTTTTTTTACGATTATTAGTTTATTTTTTGTTAATTTTTAGGAAAATCCATATTATTATTGAACAATAATATCCATGATTTTTTTATTATTATGAAGCAGCCATTAATAACATCATTCATTTTGTAAAAAGCCTTAGACTATTTACCAATAAATTTATGTATTTAATTTTTTTTAAGTGATAAATGTAAAAAACAATAATAATTGTTTAATAGACACAACAAATATATGATTAAACTTTTATAAAAAATTTCACTATCTAAGAATTATGTAGACTAAATTCATGTACGGACTAAAATGTAAAAAACTAGGTAATTAATTTTCACATCAAATAGGGTTAAAAATCTTTATACCTGGTAATAAGAGAGATGGAGAATCCTCCAAGAACATGAGCAGAGAGAAACTTCACATTATTAGTGAAAAAAGAGCTAGCCATGTTTTATTATTATTTGTAATTGTGATTTGTGATTAAACTTTATTGTTAAGTTGTGATGAGAACATTTTAGTGGGGGTGTTTTTATAGGCAAATAAAGACAATGAACATACATATAGCTCCGTCAAATTTAATCTACTAATACCATAAGCTAATTATAATCATCTATCTTAATAACTTGAACAAATTCAATATCTAATCTTAGCTAATTTTGTTTATTGATCTAGCTAGAAGTACTTTACTACATGTGTCTACATTTGTAGTTACGTTTTGTACAAAATTGTTGAAGTCAATAGATGTGCTTATAGGTTATTAATAAAGGAAAAAGGTAGGTATATCTAGTTTTGTTAAAGACTCTAATAATGAATAGGTATAGGAAAGAAATCAAAGTATTATCATATGATTTTCTGTTAATAATTATGTGGAAAGCATTATCACATGTATATATTAATGGTTGATTATCACGAAGAGTATTAATTTTCTCAATTTTTTTGTATTAAGTAATTAATGTTGTTAAGTGTGATTTTTATTAGATATTATCTTTTATCATATGATTTTTCTTTGTTTCACTTCAAAAATGTACAATGAAAAATCACACTTTATAACACTAATTAAAAAAAAAAATCATACTTTTATTTATTTATGTCCACCCGTGGTCTTGAGATAAAGGGAAAAAATTATGTGGTCACAATTTCGGTTTTTTATCATGGTCCATATTATGTGAACATGACTCATATCACGGGTTCCCAAATATATATTATATATACATATTACTGATGGTATTTATTTCAATGGTACTTTCATGGTTAAAATTCAGTGTATTTAGTTACATTTCAAAAAACTCCTGTCTTATAATTTGAAGGATCCTGGAGAAATTTCTATTAAGTAGTTGAATTCTTTCAACCAGTTTAATTATTTTGTCAGTTGTTATAGTTTTATTAAATTATTAATTAAATTATTATATATATTTCATTAATTTCAACTTTTTTTATAATAAATATTTAATTATAAAATCTAATATAATATAAGAATTGAATTAAAAAAATAAAAATATATAATTTAATTAAAAAATTGATAAAACATAGCAACTGACAAAGTAATTAAACCTATTTTAAACACCAATACTTTGAGAGTTTGTGACAAGTATTTAACTAGGTTATAATAATTAGATTGTCAACAAATTCTTACTATTTCTATCTCATCTAAAAGATAAGATCTCAACAAACTCCTAAGATATAAGATAAGATAGAACTACCGTCACTAGGGCGATAATCAAACTCTACTATAAATACACTGGCACCCCCCAGATATAACTCACGTTCTAATCTACAAAAATCCTGCTCAAAGACCTTACTAACTTAAGCATCGGAGTCTCTTGCAGGTACTACCTCCTACCTCCTCACGAGAAACTCGGACAGGCGGCACCTCGACACCAAAGAGGTCGGACGTTGCCATACCAAGAGATCTGGACCTCACGTTCAATTCAATCCCAAATCACCGTTTCAAATAACCCTCGAAACATTGGCGCCGTTGTTGGTGACCTGAAATTCATCCCATAACGATGGCCGACAACCAGCACGAAGACAGCCACTCAGTATATGAATCCAAAAATGAGCCCCAACCAAAGAGCAACGTCATTATACTGCCTCCTCCACCTCAAGAACAGGGCCCCTAAGGAGAAGGGTCATCGGCCAACCCTAGACAAACACGGATTCATTCGAAAATCCATCATCTCAAATAAAGAAGAAGAACCTCCACAAACCGCCAAAATATCGGGTCTCGTCCGAGACCAAAGAGATCGGTTAGAACAACTCGAGTACAAGGCTGAACGACAGCGAGAGGCTGAACGATAGTTACGAAAGGAGGTAAGACGACGAAGACAGCTAGAAGAAAAACTCCTGAAGTTGAAAACCGACCTTTGAATTCGAACTACCTAAGCAGATCGGGAAGACAGCCCTCTAGGTGGAGAAGATCCATTCTCAGAAGAGATCATGCGAGCCAAAGTACCCAGGAATTTCAAAACCCCCGATATGAACTTCTACGATGGAACGACCGACCCTAGATATCATCTCAACAACTTCAAAAGTAGCCATGAAATGGTTCGACACCTTATCCCCCAGGTCGGTCACTAACTTTGACAACCTGTCCTGGAAGTTCCTGACCAGGTTCTCCATCCAGAAGGATAAAGCAAAACACGTACTGAGCTTGTTAGGGATCAAACAAGAGGTCGGAAAAACCCTCCGAGAGTATATAGAAAGGTTCAACAAAGCATGCTTGGAAATTTAATAATAAAGAAGAGTAGTAGATTGTGTGAGAATAGAAATTTATCTAAGTGGTATATATAGAGTAACAAAATATTAATTTATTAATAATAACGGTAATATAATAACGACTAGTTTCTAACGGTTAATTTTACAACGGCTAATTTAATATAATAATATTTAATATTAATTATGATATAAATAATTAATATAAATTATTAATTAAATAAAAATTTAATTATTTAATCTAATTAATTATTATAATTATTAATAAATTAATTATTATTTAATTACTTAATTAATTATTATAGTTATTATTAAATTGAATATTATTTAATTATTTAATATAATTATTTATTTAAAAAGTGTGACAAGTTATCATTAGTTGTACATGAGTCCCTCTGAATAGAACTCCTTTACCTTGAACTACATGAAGAAATTCGTTTCTCTGTCTCTCCAACGGGTGGAACCAAAATTTGTTAGAAAAAAAAAAAATGAGACCTCACCCGTTGGAGTTTATGTAAATTTTGTCTAATTTGCTTAAATGTAAAAATAGCTTAAAATAGAACTCATCATTTTCTTAGACCATTATATATTATATATTATTCATTACATAAAACTAAATTTAGATAATCTCTAATTTTATTAGTTTAATGTTCGAGTCTTAGAATAAAATCAATATAGAAACTCACATATAATTATCTATATATAAACTAAAGTTATTAATTAAAAATCATTAAATAATTTGACGTATTTAATTAGATTAATATTACTAACAACTTCGGATAAAAACAAATCTATCTAAATTTTCACTTTAAAAGAAACCAACAGTAACTTATATGACTTGGGAATATTTCTTCAATGATATCAGATTCTGAGCAGGCAGAACAGAACACAGAGTGAACAACAAAAATTTAGAAATTAATATATGTATACAATAATGGACCTCTTCCCATACATACATGATGAACTAACTAGTTTTCATGCATGGTTCATTCATATATGAAATTAAATCTTAACCCCTCCTAATTATAATAAGGTTATACATGTCACTCAAGATATTCCTCAATCATAATTTTTTTTTTTTTTATGAATTTTTAATGGTTGAACTTTTTTGTCAAAAGGGTAGCTCTAAGGTCAGCTACATCAATATCTTTGATGTTCTCTGGTTTGTAGTACCCGGTGACTGGATCTGGGACCCATGACACCTTCTCCGCAGCCGCCGCCTTCTCTTCCGTCGTCTTTGGCCCCATCTTGCCGCC
Organism: Arachis ipaensis; assembly: GCF_059453495.1. Taxonomy (NCBI): domain Eukaryota; kingdom Viridiplantae; phylum Streptophyta; class Magnoliopsida; order Fabales; family Fabaceae; genus Arachis; species Arachis ipaensis. The sequence goes on along the minus strand of NC_142437.1, from coordinate 121,133,401 downwards.
GCTTATGGTGGCTGCTCCTCCCCTAACTGCACTTTGTGCTGTTGTCGCATATCCCTGCCTGTATTCATATAAAATGTCTAGATACATTAATTTTTTAATATATATTATTTTAAAAAATAAAAAATAAGGTTGAATTTAAAAGAAGGAAAAAAGTACATACTAATCTTAGTATGTAACTAATATTATTTAAAATGTCTCTGAATATAAAAATGATGCTGTCTTTTTCATATTTTTGTTTCTCTTAGCTAGCTTCCATGTTCTCCTACTAGAGAAGTTATCATTTATTTAATAATATATTCAAAATTTGTGATAAGTTATATACAAAAAAAAAAAAAAAAACTAGTATATACTTAATTATTGACTTTTACATATGATGAATATATAATGGTTAGATCTATTTTTATAATATCCTCTTTCCCAAAATCAAGAATTTAAAAAAATAAAAAGTATTCATAAACACACTACTTGAATTCCTTCATGAAGGAAAGCATATATAGATTGTAGAAAAATACAAAAAAAAAATCAAATAAAACAATATATAGATGATAGAAAAACACAAAAAGAATAATGTATTTCAACATTTTCACACTATTATAAAAAAATTGCAACTATTTTTTGGGTACCAACCTGGTAATAAGAGAAGAAATGGAAGCCTTCACAGCAGAGAAAGAACGAGCCATATTATATTTGAAACAATCTAGTTAAAGCTCGTTTTGTTTGAAGTGATTTTTGTATGAGAAGAATCACTTAATTAAAGAGGGAAAAAACAAAGAATGAAGAAGCTATTTGATGAGTTTGAGGGAACAAGCATTTCAATGGGGTCTATATATAAGCCAAACACAAGGGAAAGAAGGGACACGTAAGACAATATACAAAATATCAAAATAAGAATAAGAATATTAAGAATAATAAAAAGAATTTAATTTTAATGTATTATTAGTGTAAAATCATTTTATGCGTGTATTTAATTACATAATGTTATATTAACAAAAATAACTACTTTTTACATTAATCGTGTGAATGATCATTTCAAAAAATAATTATAATTATAAGATTGTATAAAAGTTTGATTATGTGAAATACATCAAAATTAAACTCTAATAAAAGTATAAAATACCCTCGTCTGAATTTTAATTAGCATCTACCACATATTTTTTCAGACACCTATTTTCTTGATTCTTAATGGTGTCCCTTCTGATCTGATTTGTGCTCTTTTTTATTTTTATTTTTATTTTTTACCTCAAGTTCTTGGTTTTGTCTTGTTGTCTCAATCTTTTATATTAATATAAATATTTTAGTGTTGTTCCTCTCAAATCTTTTTTAATTATGTGACACACTGCGGTGTGGAGTAGTGATTGATATTCTAAGAAAATGTTTTGGAAGATTTAAGAGAGAAACAAGATAATATCATCTTTAATTTATTCTCTATAGATATATCATTTTGAGAGAATATTAAAAATCACAACTAAATCATCTAGCTACAACCTTAGATTTAGGGGAACTATAACACTTTTCTTTAAAGTTTCAAATTACATTATTATAAATAATAAAAAATAAAAAATATTATTATTAATTATTAATTATTATAATTATGCTATATATACACAAAAAATTAACTATTAAATCAATTATTCATATAAAAATACATATTCAAAATAAAATAAACAACACAAAAATCAATTTAAATTGAATTTTTTAAAAAAAATACTTATATTTTTTTTAAAAAATTTAAATAATAAAAACATCTTTTATTTTTAAATTTTTAAAATAAGATATTATTAATTTAAAAAAATAAAAATATATTTTAAAAAAATACATCTAAACAAATTTAAAACTTAATAAAAATATTTTATTTTTTATTATAATATTTTTGTTTACTTAAATAAATCAATCCAAACCAACATATATATTTATACACTTCACATCCATCTCAAAAATTTCTGCCAAATAATAACGGAATTTACGCGCTTAATGTTTTATATTGTTTATATAAAAAAACTTAAATACTAATTGACGTGTACCCCATAATAATCGGCGAACAAACTGTCACGAACCGACCCCAAAGAGCGGAAACAAACAAACAGCACGTCATTAATCACAAGGCCAACGTTATCCTCTAAAACCGTTATCCCAAAACAGACGACACTACCCAAACACGACTCTACACAAGTCAAAGATACTGATAACTGCACTCACCTGAGAAATCGGAACCTACGAGGTCCACCACTAACTCAAGACGTCTATAAAACTAATCTCTCTAACTCGTGAAGACTCATGTCACATATCTTACTTCAGTTTATTATTCTTTATCCCCTTATAATTCACATACTTACTTGAGCGTCGGAGTGCTTTGTGCAGGTGCTTCTGCCGCCGTGTTTCAGATACCCGAGGTTAGAACTGTATCATCGTACCTGGACGACGTTAAGCTCCGCCAAGTATCCAGGTGCTCGGTTGGAAGTCACCAACCTCGGCGTATTCAGGATGAAACATTTGGCGCCCACCGTGGGGCCCAATATCTAACCCCACTTTATTTCCACGATACACTTTATTTTCTTCTTTTTCGCAGGGTTTATCAACCTCCCGACATGGCTGACAATGGAGTTCATCAACTCAGCCAGGCCGAACTTATGGCCTAGATGATCGAGCTGCAAGCGGAAGTCAAAAGGCTAGCAGAGCTATCAACCCAAAACAGCAAAAAAAAGGAGGGCAATTCCCAGGGCTCAACCCAAGGCGGCACCGATCTGATAGGTGTCAACCCTCCCAAGGAGAAACTGACCTTGGACAACCCATTCTCTGAAGAAATCATGAATTATCAAATGCTGAAGCATTTTACACTCCCCTCCTCTTTGGAGCCATACAAGGGGATTGGTGACCCCCGGGCTCACATTAAAAAATTTCAATCTATGATGTTTTTTAACGGACCTAATAACGATCCTGTGCTTTGCAGAGCTTTCCCTACCTACCTTGACGGAGCTGCTTTGCTTTGGTTTTTGAAATTACCTGCAGGGTCAATTGCCTCCTTTGAGGAGCTAGCAAGGTCTTTCATCGACCACTTCGCAGCTGCACGGATCTACGTACACGGATCGGACTATCTTAGCACCATCCACCAGGGTCCCCAAGAAAGCTTGAAGGATTATATGACCAGGTTCACAGACGCCACCATGGAAATACCTGATCTCAATCCCGCCGTCCACCTACATGCCCTCAAAGCCGGTCTCCGACCCGGAAAGTTCAGAGAAATAATCGCGGTTACAAAACCAAAGACACTAGAAGAATTTCGGAAAAGAGTAGTGGGACAAATGGAGATTGAAGAAATCTGTGAGGCCGACAAAACTGAAAAAAGACCAAGAAGGAAAGACAACAGAACACCCAGATCGGTGAGCACTAAAGACCTCGGCAAACCATTTAAGCTCACCCCAAAATTCGACAACTACACCAGATTCAACACGAAGAGGAAAAAGATAATCAAAGAAATACTCAACGCCAAGATTATAAAACCACCAGCCATAGCTGGGAGCTACCAAAATCAGCAATTCGTCGACAAGAGCAAACACTATGCCTTCCACCAAAAATATGGTCACACAACCGACGAGTGCGTGATAGCCAAAGATCTCCTAGAAAGATTAGCGCGGCAGGGCCTACTAGATAAGTACATTGAAGGACGGAAGCACAAAGAGAGCAACAAAGACGAACGCCAACAAACCTCCGCAAGCAAAGACGCCAACAACAACCCACCTAAAGGGGTGATAAACTGCATATCCGGGGGATTCGCGGGAGGCGGCGAAACAACCTCGGCACGGAAGTGGAGCTACCGTGCAATGCTAGCAATTAAAGGAACAACTCCACCAAACATCAAAAACACGCCTGACTTAGAAATCACTTTCAACCAAACTGACATATGCTCGGCCGCCCCTCACTTAGACGATCCAGTGGTAATCTCTATCCAAACAGGCGACCTTGTGGTAAGAAAAGTCCTTTTGGACCCAGGTAGTAGCGCAGATGTCCTCTTTTACTCCACTTTTTCAAAAATGAACTTATCTGAAAAACTAATACAACCCTCCTCTGGAGAATTAGTAGGATTCTCTGGTGAAAGAGTGCCGATTAAAGGTTATATATGGCTAAGAACAACGATGGGAGATAACCCGTTATCAAGGACCTTAGACATACAATACCTAATAGTTGACTGCCCTAGTCCTTACAACATTATTCTCGGAAGACCTGCTCTGAATATGTTCAGAGTAGTTATATCTACTTATCATCTATGTGTTAAATTTCAGGCACAAGGCGGCAAGATAGCAACAATACATTCTGACTGTCAACAAGCTCGGCAATGCTATAATGCAAGCCTAAAAAGATCGGACACAAGCCAGAAACAACGTGAAGTCCAATCAATACATGGCACGGAAGTCTTGTCCCTGGCCAAACTTGATCCTCGAGGAGACACCCAAGAAAGACCTCAACCAGCAGATGAGCTCCAGAAGATTCAACTGACTCACACACCGGAACAGGTAACGTACATCGGTCAAGCACTACAGGGACAACAAAGGTCGGATCTGATAAGATTATTACAAGCCAATGCTGACCTATTCGCCTGGACCCCGGCAGACATGCCCGGCATAAACCCAGACGTAATCTGCCACAAACTAGCTACTAACAGGACAAGCCGACCTATAGCACAGAAAAAGAGAAACCTCGGGGCAGAAAAATCAAGGGCAGCCTTAGAGGAAACAGAGAAGCTCCTTAAAGCCAACTTCATCAAAGAAATCCGCTTCACCACGTGGCTCTCAAACGTGGTAATGGTAAGAAAAAACTCAGGTAAATGGCGGATGTACGTCGAATTTACAGATTTAAACAAAGCATGTCCTAAAGATGCTTACCCTTTGCCGTGCATCGACAAGCTCGTAGACAATACATCAGGTTTCAAAAGCTTGAGTTTCATGGATGCATACTCTGGTTACAACCAGATCCTCATGCATCCTGAAGACCAAAGCAAGACAGCATTTATAACTGAGCATGGTAATTTCTGTTATAGAGTTATGCCATTTGGTCTAAAGAATGTAGGTGCAACCTATCAACGACTGATGGACAAAGTATTCCGGCACTAAATAGGTCGGAACATAGAAATTTATGTAGACGATATGATAGCCAAGACCACCCAAGAATGGTCACACTGCGACGACCTCAAGGAAATATTCCAACAGATCCGATCATACAATATGAGACTTAACCCGGAAAAATGCGCCTTTGGAGTTCAAGGAGGCAAATTCCTAGGATTTATGCTAACATCACGAGGAATTGAAGCGAACCCTGAAAAATGCGAAGCAATACTCAACATGGCAAGCCCTAAAACAATGAAAGAGGTACAACAATTAGCAGAAAGAGTAGCTGCACTTTCTCGGTTCTTGCCAGCAGTATCAAGCCGATCATACCTATTCTTCCAGACGATCTTAAAAAATAAAAAATTCCAATTGACAACAGAATGCGAGAAGGCGTTTGCCGAACTTAAGACTATCCTATCATCACCACCCGTGCTGCAAAGACCTATAGTTGGTAAACCCCTATATTTATATTTGTCTATTTCCAATCATTCTATAAGCTCGGCTCTTGTCATTGAGACAGGAAAGACACAACAGCCAGTATACTTCGTCAGCAGAGTCATGCAACTAACGGAACAAAGATATCCGAGGATAGAACAGCTAGCCTTAACACTCGTGGTCACAGCAAGAAGACTAATACACTATTTCCAAAGCCACACAATAATAGTAAGGACAAACCACCCATTAAGGCAGATATTGACAAAACCAGAACTGGGCGGACGCCTGACCAAGTGGTCAATTGAACTCTCAGAATTTGGCATTCAGTTTCAGCCCAGACCGGCCCTCAAAGCACAGATCCTCGCCGACTTCATCATGGAACTGACTCCTGACGAGCACAACAAAACATGGGAGTTACATGTGGATGGAGCGTCAAATCAAGAAGGAAGCGGAGCCGGGATAATCCTGAAAGAAGGAGACGAAGTGGTAGCCAAACAAGCCCTCCAATTCCACTTCTCGGCAAGCAACAACCAGGCCGAGTATGAGGCACTCATAGCAGGACTCAAGCTCACCCTAAACCACCAAGTACAAAGCCTGACAGCACATTGCAACTCCCTCCTGGTAGTCCAACAGATTCGAGGAGAATTTCAGGTAAAAGATCCTTTGCTAGAACAATATTGACTCGTAGCAAAGAATCTAATTTCAAAATTCAGTTCATTTACTAAACTCATAGTACCCCATAATAATCGGCGAACAAACTGTCACGAACCGACCCCAAAGAGCGGAAATAAACAAACAGCACGTCATTAATCACAAGGCCAACGTTATCCTCTAAAACCGTTATCCCAAAACAGACGACACTACCCAAACACGACTCTACACAAGTCAAAGATACTGATAACTGCACTCACCTGAGAAATCGGAACCTAAGAGGTCCACCACTAACTCAAGACGTCTATAAAACTAATTCCTCTAACTCGTGAAGACTCAGGTCACATATCTCACTGCAGTTTATTATTTTTTATCCCCTTATAATTCACATACTTACTTGAGTGTCGGAGTGCTTTGTGTAAGTGCTCTTGTCGCCGTGTTTCAGATACCTAAAGTTAGAACTGTATCATCGTACCTGGACGACGTTAAGCTCGGCCAAGTATCCAGGTGCTCAGTTGAAAGTCACCAACCTCGGCGTATTTAGAACGGAACATTAATTATTAAACAACATACGCAAAATTATATATTTAATTATTTATTCGAACATAAAACTCGCACCATCGAATAAAGGTAGACAACAAGACAAGTGGGAGAGTTTGAGGTCTGAGAAGGCGTTGCGAGTTGTGACTTGTGAAAAGTTATTTCAGGCATTTTATTTTATTTTTTTATGGAATCGCGAAAAGTTATTCTTAGTGTTATTTAATTTGTATTATATACGTAATATATAGGTTGCTATTTTGCTCTTATTTAGAATAATGACGACATTATATATATTGTTTACCTTATTTGAAATATGATATATTTTGTCACAATTCGTAATATATAATACTATTCATTAGACAATTCATATAGTTAAGTGTTTAGTATGACACTGTTTAATATGATAGCCCGAATAATAATACTTTTTAAAAAAGTGAATAATAATAATTTTGTTTAGTATGACACTATAATATTCACTTTTTTTCTTCTTATATCTAGCTATTTAATTTTTATATTAACATTAAATTGATTAAACTTATTATTGTATGTGTTTTAATTTGATATTGCATCTCCTAGCTAGTTCTTATAAGTATCCGATCTTGCAAATTTTTCATTCAATATAGGTTTAATTATTCTGTTAGTTCTTATAGTTTTGTAAAATATTTAATTAGGTCTTTATATATTTTTTCTTTTAATTGGGTCTTTGCACTAATTTTTTTTTCAATTAAGTCCCTCTTGACAGTAATTAGTTTAATTTTATAGGAACCCAACTAAAAAAAAATTTGGTGCAGGAATCCAAATAAAAGAAAAAAAAGTGTGAGGACCTAATTAAAAAAAATTTTGGTACAAGGATTCAATTAAAAAAAAAAAATACAAAAACTTAATTAAAAATTTCATAAAACTATAGAAATCAACAGAATAATTAAACCTTTAATATAATTAATAAAGCATATTCTTATAATATCATAAAAAAATGTGGTTGCTAATTATTTAAAAAAAAAATCTTGTTATTTAGTTCTTATCATGAATTGTTATAAAACTATTTTAGGTTTGCAAAGCTGGCTTCTAAATTATAATTGCATGACATGTTAGGGTTTGTCTGGTTTCAAGAGTTTAAGGTAGGCCATGGATGTTGGACTCAAATTGAGTGAGTGAATTTATTTGGTCTTGTTTTAGGTTACCGGCACTTTTTAAACCTTTAATTTGCCAACTTATTTATTAATTATATTATTTTTTGAATTTAATTTTAATACTCTGTCAGTGTAAAACAGTTTTATATACGTGCATTCAATAACATAACGCTATATCATAAAAAATAACTATTATTTTTATTAACGACGTAAATATAATTATAAAAAAAATAAATATAATAATTACACAATTATATAAAATAATTTATATTATTAATACATCAAAATTAAACTCATTATTTACTTTTGCCAACTTATTAATTTGGAATAACCATCCCCGACCCATCATATTATCTCTTGGTATCTAATATAGTGCTTTCTGCATTGGCTTATCAATGCACAATATAATAATGGTGCCTTATTGAATTATTGGATTCTCCTTAATTATATGCTTTTTATTAGCAGACAAATGGAATGGGTTGAAATGGCAATTGGGAACGGACATAGACATGATGTTACAACATTCTAGAAAATTTCCCACTAATTATCATATAACAATAATCTTCTAGGATCAATAAAAAAATATTTTAAAAATATTTTAAAATATATAAAAATATTTAACTGTTAAATTATATATTCTCAAAAGTATTTAAAAAATTAGATTTTGATGGTATTTTTTTAAATATGCAAAAAATTAAGACATTTTTATCATTGTTAAAATTTGGTATAGTAGTGCATTTTTGCAATATTTTATTGAATAGCTATAGGCAAAATTATTTTTAAAATGTATGTTAAACGAATCAAGAAGAAATAGAAATTTTGTTTTTCATAAAATATACAAGTGATTTGCAAAATATAAAACCATTTGTTGTCACTAATTAAAAAATAATATTTTTTAATTTTTATCACCATTATTTAAAATATTTTAAAACCATTTTTTTGTCGTTAACAAATCCAAAAAAAATATATATATATATTATTTCAGGTGTCACGGATTTAATTTCTCTGAGACCACAAAGTTCAGAGATTCGACAATGAAACTGTGGACGCGGCCGCAGGAAAAAATAACTGTGTTCCAAGTTGGAAGATCAAATTTGAGTTTGTGATAGGCATAATAATGAATGAATCAAAATTTGTGGCACAGTGGCTTAACCTGAACCTGAAGGACATGTCTACAATCTCTATCATGCATCCACCCATCAAAAAGTTTTATATCCTCTCACGTGTGACCAAACCTCACCCATTAATACTTATATTATTATTATAAGGTTTCATAAAATCTGTTTTGTTGCTTTCCTATACCATACATTCAACTCCATGTGTATGCTTTGTGATCATATATATATATATATATATGCAAAGATATTTCGGTGGTTATGATAATTACAATAATATCTTAAAAATTAGGTTTAATTGTTCGGTTGGTTTGTATATATATAGTCTTCTTATTTTTGATAAAAAAATAAATAAATAAACACTAATGTACTTATTAATTTAATTTTTTAAAATATATATAATAATAAATAAACAAGATATTAATTAATATGATGATTATTTCATATTTTAATCAAGAGGTTTTGAAATTGAATTTTAGAAATAAAAAATTTTACCTTATATAACTTATATAATTAAGGTTATTTTAGGAAAAAGAAATTTTATTTTAGAATGGTAAAAATATTTGGGACAAATTATAGACAAATTTAAAATATAAACAATATTTTTATATTAAATGTTAAAATTTTTCGATAAACATTTGAAATTCATTTGAAAACTGATGCACTTTCAAACAGAATTTACAAATAATGTTATTTTTGTCCCAAATTTGTCGGAAAAAATTTTGGCTACTTCGAAGGATTAGTTATAGTAAAAGCATTTAAGACTAATTATAGACAATTTAGGATAGAATTCACATTTTTCAAAATACATCCCAAATCTGTCTGAAGTTAGTGTGCATATTCAGATGGAATACGGACGAATTATAATTTTTGTCCAAAATGTGTTGTTAATCTGTATGAAAATATTAGCACTATCTAAAAAAAATTTGGCGCCAAAATTTGGGACAAAATTTAGACAAATTTAGGACAGAATATATTCTTCCATAACCTCCATTAAAAGTTGTTCAACATTTGTCACAAATTTGTCCGAAACTAAAAAGTCATTCAGAATAAATTTCGTCTGAAATTTTTGTCTGAAAAAGTCTTATTTCTAGTAGTGATAGTTTCGTAAAATTTTTAATTAGGTTTTTATATTTTTTTAATGGGTCTTTGTACTAAATTATTTTTTTCAATTAGGTCCCTTTTAGTAGTAATTGACTTAATTGTATAGGGATCCAACTAAAAAAAATTAGTGCAGAGACTCAAATAAAAAAAAATGTAGGGATTCAATTAAAAAAAATTGATGCAAGGACTCAATTAAAAAAAAAGTATAAGGACCTAATTAAAAATTTCATAAAACTATAAGAAGTAACAGAGTAATTAAACCTAAAAATTATTATTAAAATATAAAACAACGTGACTTTAATTTTATTAATATTTTTATAATCATTATAGCTATCGAAATGTTTTCATAGTAGAATTTGCTATGTATATAATAATGCAAACACAATAATTATGTTTTAATTTAAGTAATAATTTGGTTATGTAATAAAAATTATAAGACTAATTAAGAAGATTAGATACATTATTAATAATAAAAAATTCAAAAGAGATAATTAAGAGTCACCGAAGACTTGAAAAATAATGCAGGAAACCATAGTAAAAACTAAAAGAAATTAAATTTAATTTTGATAACTCATCATCTATATATCTATATAGTATATGAAAAATATGATGATATGTGTTCTGCATAGATACATAGTCAAACACCTTCTAATTTTAGACATGAATATATATTCCAAGAACACTCTGATATATAAAAGACTCGGCTTTCCTGTGCTCTAATCTTATCTTTTATTAATTAAGTAGCATTATTATTTCATTATCATCATAACACAGGTCATAATATAAAAATTAAAGTAGTACAACAAACAGAACTTTAAAATATAAGGGCATGACCATGCACTTTGATTTCGGCATGTTTATATTTTATAATATATATATATGTTAACCTCTTGAATTTATTTAATGAAATATATATAAAGTAAGTAATTATAAGATATGATTTAAGCATAAAGTAAAAGCGATTAGACATTTTAAGTTTTCATAGTTATTTTGTTCCACTTGGTTTAAGCTATGTATCCTTTGGAGAATGACAAGGGTCATTTAAACATTATATTTATAACAATATAATTAATTCAAGAGAAAATGATAAATAGGTCCTTCACCTTTTGTTGTACGGATATTTTCGTCTCTAACCATTGAAAAATATTTTTAAATTCTTGATCTTCACAAAATTTGGACGGATCAGTCCCTCCGTCCGAATGCCTCCATCAGGGACTGATCCGTCCAAATGCCTTCGTCAGAGATTGATCCGTCCAAATTTTGTAAAAATCAGAAACTTAAAAGTATTTTTCAATGGTTAAGGACAAAAATATCCACAAGACAAAAAGTTAAGACCTATTTGTCATTTTCTCTTAATTCAATTCACTATATATTTGGCTCAATGGTCCCCCGAATAAGCTGAGCCATTTTGACCTTTCTTCTATTTTGGTTCCTTTCGGTTATTGGTTAATTATATTAATGCATTTAAATATAATAAACTTTTTCTGTAGTGGGAGAGAATAGAATATTGTCATGAATATTAGGTCAGAGATATTTGAATGATCCTAGCCAATAATTAAAATATACATTAGATTCTGAAATCTGAATGAACCACTTCAAATACAAAATAAAATAAAATATGAAACCAAAAAAAGCATGCACCGTGGAATTAAGTGGAAGATACTAGTTTGGATTGACTTTGTTATATATATGATTTACCAATGAATTGTCAACCAAACCATAACCATTAATTAACTTGTGAATTGTGATCTACATTCGCCAATTTGATGTATCCATATCCCTTTGAAGAAGTAGTGTGCAATTTTGTCACTTGCTAGTTGCTACATACGTGTGTTTGTTATAGTACTTAAAAATTGGTGTTTAATTATCAAAAGATAAATAATTAATAAAGTTTAAATATTTAAAATTTATTATAAAAATAAATTCAGTAAAAATTTAATATCAAGTAATAGGTATAGAAAAAAAAAAATATATATATATATATATATTAGTAATTACGATATTTTAAAAAATATTGTTAAAATTAAACTAGTATATTTTCTATTAAACAACATTTTTAAAATATATTGTTTAAAAATTTGTTATAAAATGTAAAAAATATTTTAATTTTAATAATACTTACACAAACAATAATCAATATAATTATTATAATATAATTGTTCATACCCTGTCTCAATACTAAGACCTACGTCCAAATAAGCTAGAAAGGCCCAATTTATAGATTGACCTTCACATGTAACCAACCTCCTTAGAAGAGGTCGGATTCGACACAGACTCCGCTCTATGGAAGTTGGGAGCGTATAAATAACTGCCCTTAAAATCTCTCAATCCACTTTTAAGAGCCATATCTCAACTTTCCTAAGATAAAGGGACAGTAACTACTCCAGCGGTGGTTATTGGTTCACCACTATAAATACACTGACACCTCTCAGGTATCATTAAGTTCCAATACTCTATAAACCTGAAAAACTCTTTACTGATTTAGGCATTGAATGTCTTTATAGGTATCACCCCCATTCTTTCATATATACAAGTCGGACGGCGGCTCCCGGACGCGAACAAAGTCGGAGACTACCTCCTTCACAAGTCCAACTCACTAATCTCCGATTACCTATCGTAACAATAATTATACTAGAATCAATTATATATAAAATAAGGATAAAGTACTAAATTAGTTTTTTATATTTAGATATAATTTTATTTTGGTCTTTAAAATTTAAAATATTATATTTAAATAAAAAATTCATTTAATTTTAATATAATCTCACTATAAAATTAAAATTAAATAATTAATAAAATATCTTATATAATAATAATATAAAAATAATATTAATAATCTAAAAAATAAATATAAACTCTAAAAATATAAAATTAATTATAAATATATTAATATATTTATTTATTATTCTCTTTAGTTTTATAAAAAATATTTTATTTAAATAGTAAGAAGGATGATAAGGTGAGTTGATATAGCAAACTAGCAAAGGTTCTGATCACACATTCCAAAAGAACATAGGTCCAAACTTCTCTTTGATATATATATAAAATCAATAAATATTTTCGTAAAAGTTCATTGAACCTGAATCCCATATAGATCCTGATTTTAGTACGTTAATCGGTATTAAATTTATCTAAGTTTGTTATTTTTAAATATAAAAAAAAAAATACAGGACGCCGAAAAAATAAATGAAGTAGGGAATAATGAAATAGATCTTTAGCATGCTGATAATGATTGTTTTTTATGTTAGGAAGAAAAAGTTTTTGCTTATTAAAATTATCTGCAGGAATATTGTTCCATAGTAAGATGTTTAAATACCACGCTAAATTTTTACAAAAAAAAAAAAAAAAAACGCTAAATTTAATTTAAATACGTACTTGAAGATAAGGTTAGATGTTCTTATTATCGAATTTAAAATACCTAGGACATGCTTAGTTTTGTTGTTATTATTATTTATGTAGTTTCCACATCACTCACGCTAACTTTACACAACATATATAAAAGTCATGTGATCATGTTTATTTATCTATTTGGTATATTATTAAGATGCTTCCATATAAGATGATCCCTTAGCTTGGATATAACTAGGATATTTAATTTATGGAAAAATATAGATAACTAACAAGATTTTTGAACAATGTGTAAATAATATGAATCAATAAAATTAAAAAAATAAATTTAATTAGTAGCATTAAATTAAAATATAGTATATTTTTATTTGATTGATAGTTGTTTATATTGTTTAAAATAATCATTATTTACCTAACACTCCCCTTAAATCCTAAACAACACAACATTTGTGTAGGCGTTAATTAAAAAATAGGGTGAATGCATTCTTCTACATTAATAATAAATTATTATCATATATGTGATAAGAAAAAGGGTCTTATTAATTATAATATTATCATATATTATCTTGAACTTCTTCTAAAATATTTAATTCATCATACTGAAAAGAATTTAGAGGATAGTTCAATTAGATTCTGTTAATATTATAAGTGCAGAAAATACATAAAAATAATTTTACATGAGAGAAAATAAAAAGAAGTAAAGAGTTTATAAGAAAAGAGATTTATTAATTTAAAGAATTTTTTACGGTAGTCCAACAAATTCACATGTAGTGATAAGAACCATCACGAAAAAAATATCAATTTATTCTTTTCGAAAGATTTAATTGTCATATATTGAGAGTATATTTTTGTTATCAAATTAATTAATTTATATGAGATAATAGATAATAGATGGTTGAGTTAACATTTTTGTTGTTACATAATACTAATATATAGAAGGTATTTTATGGCAACTAGTCAACTATAATGATTATAAAATTTTGATATGACTTAAAAAATATAATTAAAATTAAGGTTGCATTAGCTATCATAATTATATTTATCATATAATTCTCTAATATAAAATTTGATTGAATATTAGTGTAGACATGGTTTTTACATTAATGTACATAAAGTAATTAAATCCATTAATTTTTGCCAAACAAAATTTAGGTTGTCAAGTGTCAAGAACTTAAGATTGTATTTTTTTTCAAGACAAATAGAAGCAAGTTTTTATTATTTTTTCATTAATGTTTTGGTCTTGAACTCTTTTTTTTATTTTTTTTTCCATTTGTTTTGAACTTTGAATCATTTTTTTCTTCGGAAACTTTTTATTTGCCCCTACTATTGGGCTTTTTTTATAGAATAAGGTTCAAACAAAGAAACTTAATGCCATTTCAAACATGTTAAAAAGTCCAAAAGCCACAACCCATGATTAAACGCAAAACAAAGTATGACCAAGAAAAAAGAAGCAAAACTAAGGTTAATTGAGCCCAACATTAAAATAAGAGTAATCTTATCTTTGGTTAATTTAGAAAAGCTGATTAGACCATTTTTGTAGAGAGGTAAAAAAAAAAATGAAAAAGAAAAAGAGTTGAGCAAAAAAGAATATACCTCTAAAAAGACCTCAAGAGACAAGAGATACCGGCTCTAACAATATCTAGTTGGTTATTTTTATTTTCTAAAATTAGAAGTGAGATTTAAATTTGATATCTCTAAATAAAGACGAAAAATTATATTATTTGAACTATAATTCGTTAGTTGGTTGATTAAATCAATAGAAAAGGATAAGTTGGTCCCTGACATTTTTGTCCCTGACCTTTAAAAAATACTTTTAACTCTCTGACCTTCACAAAACTCGGACTGGTCAACGGAAAATGCTTGTCACGCGTGGAAATCTTTCCTCTCACGCGTATGTGTCGTCTGGAAAATTTCTCTCTCACGCGTATGCATTTGTCAAAAAGAATACTAAATTAACATTTTGATGTACAATGCAAGGCTGTGATGATGCAAAAAATAAAAAAGAAAATGAAAAAAAAAACCAACGAAAAATATTACTAACAGTTTCATCATTGTAACTTTCTCTAATCAGGCTGTATCATTCTTACTTTTCTCCCATTTCATGCCTTGATATGTTTGTTTGAGTGATTTAAAGTTTTGAAAGCAAAAATGACTTAAAAGAAATAAAAAAAATGCAAAGTGGAGAATTCATGAAAAAATGAAGTATTATTAAATTCATGGTGACGTGTAAGCGTGACTACGCGTACGCGTGAGACGAAAGTTTTTCACATGACCGTGAGAGAGGAAAGTTTTCCGGACAACGCATACGCGTGACAAGCATTTTCTGTTGACCGAGGGACTGATCCGTCCGAATTTTGTAACTTAAAAATATTTTTCAATAACCAAAAACAAAAATGTCTGCAGGACAAAAGGACAGATACCTATTTGTTTTTTTCTCTTAAATCAAAAGCTTTTGTACAACCAAAAAAAAATTCAAAAGCTTTTATTTTTATTAGAGTTTACGAATTTAAAAGTGAAATATATATATAATGTGTTATCGTGCGAAGCACACCTCATAAATTGACGATTTAGTCCTTGTCCCTGTAAAACGACGTCGTATATAAAGTTCTCTACTCCTCTTCAGTGTTCGGAAAAGTTTCGTTCGAAGTTTTGAAAAGAAGCTTTTCAGAGCCAGAAAAAAAAAGCGCTTCCAACCAAAAATCGATTCCACTTCGAAGAAGAAGAAAACATGTCAAGTAAACTGAAGGTGGAGGAACTGCGAGCTCACCTCCAACAACGTGGACTCGCCACTACTGGAACAAAACCCACTCTGGTTAGTGGTCACTACATTCTCACATTAATCGCACTATTCACCATATTTTTGTTCCAATTTGAAAAATGAAGAGTATAATTTTGACAATGATGTGTTTAGTGTTAGTTCAAGTTGTTCAAAGTTAGTTTTTTCTTAAGTAATTCTCAAGTTCGAGTTATGTGAATGATAAAAAAAGTTTTTTTTTTGTTTAAATTTCTTTATTTATTTTATTACTCGAGTTAGATTAGTTAGAGTCTAGTGCATTTTGAAGGATGATTGTTCTACAGGTTCGGAGACTTGACGCTGCACTTCGCAAAGAAGCTAAGGAAAATTCTGTTGGTAATGCTGATGGTTCTGGGTATGGTGTTGGTGCTGATGGTGATACTTTGTTATTGGCGGGTAATAAGAGAGTGAGAGAGAGTGAAGGTGATGATGGTGAGAATGGTGACTCTAATCGTGGTAACAAAATCACTTCCATTGAGGAGCTTCGTGAGTTGAGTGTTCAGCAGCTTCGACAACAAGCTTCCCTTCATGGAATTCCGGCCTCTGGTTCCAAGAAACAGTTGGTTGAAAGAATCTCTCAGCTGTTGCGAAAGGGTTCTGATAATGTAGAGGATGGTATGCTTCTCATTGATGCTATGCAAATGGCTTTAAAAGTTCTTATTTTGATATGGGAGAATTTCTTTTCCATTGATGGAAGTTCTATCCTTGTGAATATTTGTTGCATTTGAATGTTTTAATCTCAATAGTGTGGACCGAGAACGCAATATAGGTGTTTCTATAGAATGTGAAAACTAATCCTGACATGTTAATTTTTCGATCCCCAGTTAACTTCTAAAGGAGGTATTGTGATATTGCCTCCTAAAATTGGTTATTTATTGTTGTTTCTAAGTTCAAATGTAATCATGTTAAGTTTCAAGTTCCAACTCCGACTTTGTTTGTCTGAGAAGAAAAATGAGGATTGAGGATACTAGTGGTTCATTATTATATAAACATCTTATAGTAGATGCTTTGAGATTTGGGAGTGAAATGGATGATTCTGAGAATGGGTTGTCACTTTCCTTGTTACTTAGTTTTGAGCATAGGCATTGCATATTTGGTCTTCCTTGTTAGTATTTAGAGTAGTGAATATGATGTGTCTGCAGAGGAGGCTACATCATGTAAAGAAGAGGAAAAGATAGTGACTGCAACCAAAAAGGGTGCTGCTATTCTTGATCAGTGGCTGCCGGATCATATCAAATCACAGTATCATGTTCTGCAACTGGCAAGTTTCTAATAGTTGTTGCATTGCAAATTTTGTTAGCGAGATACTGTTGTTGACATTGATACCTTCTGTTCAGTTTGGATAGTTAATTACTTGTAGGGGTTTAAATTGACCAGTGTTTTTCTTAATACGATGCAGGGTGGTGAAGTCTATGATGCCATGTTAAACCAGACAAATGTTGGGGACAACAATAACAAGTTCTATGTGATTCAAGTTCTTGGTTAGTCGCAAATTTGTGTCACTTGGCTTGTTGAAAGTTTGCTCTACTTTTGGGTTTATCATTCCACTGGTTTTTCTGACCACCTGTGTCATAATTGCTCTCAGAATCCGATGATGGCAGTAAATTTCTTGTTTACAATAGATGGGGAAGGGTAGGTGTAAAGGGTCAAGACAAGATACACGGACCTTTCACATCAAGTGCGCATGCCATTGTAGAGTTTGAAGATAAGTTTTTGGCCAAGACCAAGAATGCTTGGTCTGATAGGAAAAACTTTATTTGCTACCCAAAGAGTTATGTATGGTTGGAAATGGATTACAGCAGCAAGGAAGAAGAATCTACAGTGAGTACTATTGACTTGACTATTCCCCTTATTACATAATCCATTTTCCTTTTACTCATGTAACTTGAATACTTAATGTGCCTTTTGTAACTAATTCTCATCCTTTTGAAATTAGTTCACGTTATCTTATATAAGAGGAATTTTTCTTTTTCATATTTATGGATTTTGGAAAGGACTTCACTCATTTCTTGTTGATGGTAATTGATGTTATCTTCCCTTGTGGTTATGCTGGTGGAGAGGAACCTAAAGGAGGAAGAAACTATTTTAGTTGGTCATTCTAAATGGGCAGTTGCTTTCAGGTCACAGAAAGTGCTGGCCATGAATTGAAAAAGCAACCTCTGGAATCAAAACTTGAGCCTTGTGTTGCAAAGTTTATATCTCTTGTTTGCAATGTGAGCATGATGAATCAGCAAATGATGGAAATAGGTTAGTTATTGCTCCCTTCAATTGGATGAGTTCTGGACCATATTATCCAAAAGCATGCTAGACATTCAGCTTAGTCTTTTAAATCATCTAGATGGTTTCCAAAGATACAACAATATCAAGTCAATACTCATTGTCATGCTTTTGAAACCCCTTCTTTAAAATTTTGATATAGCCTAATTCAATATTCGTTATCTTTAGCTCTGGGATCTTTTTTCAGGGTATAATGCAAACAAGTTGCCCCTTGGAAAACTTAGCAAATCAACAATTCTAAAGGTAAGTATTAGGGCACCACAATTGTATTTTATTTTACTTTATTTTTTGGCATATGTTTAATTTAATCTATTGTTCCTTTAGAAGTTCATCTCATACTAATTTTCTGTGCTTCTATAATGTTGTTGATGAAAAATCAAATTTCATTGATACTGTTGAACAACCAAAGTACATCTGGGTACTTATTGGTGGTGGAAAAAAAATTGCACCACGAGGTGAAGTTTCAGTGTTATATGGAAATTATTTTCCCCCCTTTAATCTGCTTTTCTCTATGCTTTTAGAATATAAAGTTAAACCCAAGGTCGTTAAATCTTGATGACACGCACAAGTTATATTGTAGATGAATCTTTTGTTCACATCATGTTGGGAACTGCTGTTTCAACTTGCATGCATTTTACATCCTGTTTTCTAGAAAAATAACCGTTTATATTTCTTAAATAATTTAGGGCTATGAAGTTCTCAAAAGACTTGCTGATGTGATTGATAAATCTGATAGGAGAGCCCTTGAGCAATTAAGTGGGTAAGAAGATTTGGTACTTTGTTGTTCTCAATGTTCTATGCTCTTTTATTGTTTCGGTTGAAGTCATTTACCTTTTCTTACCTATTTGCTTTTCAAAGAGCTGATTTGCCTATATATCATGACTTGAAATTTTCCATTTGAGCTTTAAGAAATTGGATCACCTCATTATCTAATTGGGTTCATTGCTTATTACAGAGAATTTTACACTGTAATTCCTCATGATTTTGGATTCAGAAAAATGCGTAAGCTCTCTCTCCCATACCTTTTTCCACCTGCCCATGTACTGTTTTATTCCATGGTTTAAATTATAATTGTGATTTTTTCACAATTAATTGTGGGTTTTGTGAACTCTTTTCTCGGAATCATACTAATCGATATAGAAATATAAACAGGAGACTTTGTTATCGACACCCCTCAAAAGTTAAAGCGAAAGTTGGAAATGGTAATCCTTTATTCCTTTTCTTTTTTCTTATATGTATTCTATATGTGGTGGCTACTTGTTATGGGTGCTGTTATATTATATATTTTCGTTTAGTGCTTTGTTTTGTTTCCCGTTAACCTCAGCAGCCTCCTTGTCCCCTGAGGCTATTCACCATCTTCCTTCAATTTCCTTGCAATGGTTCAGAACAGTAAATTAGTTTTACCTATTTTTATTTAACTTGATCTTTTTTGGCTCCTTGTAATCAATTAAAGGTTGAAGCTCTTGCTGAAATTGAGGTTGCGACAAAGCTATTGAAGGAGGATAAAGAAATGCAGGTATCTCTTGTTTAAACTTCTTTCTTGTGGATGGTTGGCAGTATCTGGAATTTTTTCAAGCATTCTTATCAAAATTTATTTTGGATACTGCCATAGGTGCTGAACTATGATAGAAATGTTTATGATATAAAATGTTAAATTAAACCCTAAGTGATGATGAATTACTTACGGATACATTTTATTCCAATCTTCTAAACAACATCGGAGTGAGAAAATATTATATGGTTTTGTTTTTAATTGTCATAGTGAAATGAAGGGACAGCATAGACTAGTTAGTATGTTAGGCATCACAAAATATTTTATTTTGAAATAATTATTTCCATTGGTATATTTTTTGAAAATTAAACATATGATGTTCAATTTAACACAATCCTGTACAAAAAGGATGGACTCCTTTCCCGATGATATCTACTTTTCTAAATTACTTTCTGTATAGACTTGTTATACTTTATGACTGATCTTGGAATTGCTGTAGGGAGATCCCCTTTATGCACATTATCAACGCCTTCATTGTGAACTCTTACCAGTTGAATCTGGTAGCAAGGAATTCTCCATGGTAAGCAATGATGTTGTCTTTTCCTGTAAAATATTAAATCAGACCTTGCTGGAGATGTGAAGCATAAATTGTTAACCCTGACTCCTACTGGTCTCATTTGATATCATGTTGTCCCTGTTGATGTCATCAGATTGAAAGATATATGAAGAACACTCATGCAGAAACACATTCAAACTATTCAGTGGAAATTGTTCAAATATTCAGGACTTCAAAAGAAGGAGAGGCTGAACGCTTCAAAAAGGTGTGATTAATGCATGATTGAATAAGAATTTTTTTTTTCTGTGATATTTTCTTCTGCAAATATAATATATTCCAACCCCCCCCCCCCCCCCCCCCCCCCAAAAAAAAAGAGAGTAAATCCTATTATGTAGACATTTTGAATTAAATCTATAGGTTTTTTCCACTCTATATGACAGTTTTGCGGCACAAAAAATAGGATGCTTTTGTGGCATGGTTCTCGGCTCTCAAACTGGACTGGAATTTTATCTCAAGGTCATTCCTCTCTTAATTGTTGAATATTGCATCCATGTGCATGCTGTTGTACAAGTTAATATTGTTTTGTCGCTACAATATCCGAGTGAATTTGATGAACCATTGTCAGGTTTACGCATAGCTCCACCTGAGGCACCTGTAACCGGATACATGTTTGGGAAGGGGGTATACTTTGCTGACATGTTCTCCAAAAGTGCAAATTATTGCTATGCTACTCATACCGCTACAGATGGAGTGCTCCTTTTATGTGAGGTTGTTTCTTATCTTTTAGTGAACATTGTTGCTTCATGGATAAGTACGATTTTAGGATTGAAAGTCCCATTACCAATATCACCAAAAGATGTGCATGTCAATCATATTAGCTAACTACAAGAGCTCCAATGTTGATTTTTCATTGTTTTGTTTTCCCATGTTTTCTGAAACATAATGTGAGTATTGCACCTAAGGTTCCATTTATAAGATGAGCCTTACAATATGTTCATCATTGATCCACATCTTTTGAAATTTCAATTTATATTAACTAGATTTAAATCTGCATGATGCGCGAAAAAATATAAAATCTAAAATGAGATTTTTTTTTGGGGTAAAAAAATAATTGTATTTTAAATAAGTATCATATTTGTCTATTTGAATAGTATATTATGACTATTACTTTCTCATATAGTTACATATGCCAAAATGTTCAAATAGACTAATTAGAATTTTTTGTTGCTTATTAAAATTATGTCGCGAACTATTAATTTTTCGTATGATCATATATGATGAACTGTTTTATGAATTAATTAAAAATTTAATAATAAAATGTACTCTCCAAATAGTTGTCTAAGTAGTAGTAGTAGGTGGCGTGACAAATTTATAGAGAACTTAAGAATTTATGTATTAGTTTATTATAGCACTACTTTGGTATCTTTTATAATATAATTGGTTAATTTATTGTGGAAAATTATGAAATTGATACTGAATTGATTAAATAGATGCTATTCTTTATGATAGTACAAATGTGGTTATATAAATAGATGTTTTTTCTCTATATTATTACAAACTAAGTTTAGTGTTGATATCGACAAATTTATACAAAACTTAAAACTTATATGTCATTCACTTACTGTAATATTAGTTTAGTTTCTCCTTTTATATAGATTTGTTTTTTTGTGCATTGTGTCATTATTCATTCTGATATTCATCTTCATGAGAGTGATTTTTTTTATTGTACTCTAGGTTGCACTTGGTGACATGGCTGAATTTCTAACAGCAAAGTATGATGCTGATAAGTTGCCTGAAGGAAAACTTAGGTTTGTTTCTCCAATTCCTCAATTGTTAATATTTAAGTATATAAAGTGGCCAAGTCGAGTTTTCTAATTGAAATGTTTGCAATCTCATGCTGCAGCACAAAAGGAGTAGGAGGAACATCACCAGATTTTTCTGAAGCCCAGGCACTTGAGGACGGGGTCGTTGTTCCCCTAGGAAATCCCAAGAAAAATCCAAGCTTTAAGGTAGGCTAAGATTTTAAATTTCAACAGCAGATTTCTTCATTATTATACTTGGATTTTTTACATTTATTCTGTTATCACTTTGCATTGCAGGGTTCTCTTTTGTACAATGAGTACATTGTTTATAATGTGGAACAAATTAAGATGCGCTATGTTGTTCATGTAAATTTCAACTTTAAGCCAAGACACTAATGGTAAAAAATGTATGAACTTATATATATCTTTACTGAGAGAAAGGTTTGTACTTTTTCTGCTATTTTGAGGAAAAATGTTTTAAACAAGGGTAAAAAAATGTTATGCCCTCATTGAATTAGAATATGGTTTACCATTATAAACTACACATATTAGTGAGTGGTTTATAACTGACAATACACAATAGAGTGAGTCACAAGGAAGAAATAGAAATCAGGATATCTACTGAGATAGAATTAATAGAAGCAAGAAGTGTCAACTATATCTAAAACACTCACTCCTTGGTTTTTTGCATGGTTTTTTGTGAACTCCAATGCCTGAAAAGGAAACTCTGGGTGGTGCACGCCAATGACTGTGTATATCCCCGTATAAAACATGCATAGTTTTCATTTTGTTCACTTTTGTGCTTCATTTAAACCAGTATGTTGGCAGGTAAAATAGGCTAATAGCTACTCACAGAAAGTCAACAAATGGCAATTTGGCCAAACATAATTCAATTCCATGACATTATTGTGACGGAAGTAACGACTTCACTTGCTGTTTGGGAGCAATTTCCTTGAGAAAAAAATTTGAAATAAATGACTCCCATTTATATATATAGTTATATACTCTTTACATCTTTTTTTCATTTTTCACCTAAAACTCATAAAGTCTGTAAAGGTTAAGAAAAAAAAATGTAAAGAGGGGGATAATGGTCATGGACATGGTAGATTGGTAGTGGTTCCATGCTGGAATCATTAAACCAAACATAAGTCTTTTGTTTTCTTTTTCTTGTTCTTATAAATCCGTTAGATACATAATCATTTACCCAAATTTAATGAGGGTAAAGAAGCAAGTGACTTTTGGCTGTGTTGCTGTTCCTTTTTCTGAAGCATAGTCAAACACACACATCAATTGCTGTAGAATTTCAGCTGCTTGTTGGGAGCATGATTTGAGTTTTAAAAGCCTTTGAATCGTAGGGTGGTGCCTGACCAAATAAAGCATTTTCATTTTTCAACATACCCAACCCAAGTGCATGGTGCACACGCCAATATTAAAGACCCTTAGATTTCATAATGACCTCATCCAGAATCTATGTTCTTATCCCACAAGATAGTGGCATGGCCAATGTTCTTACAAACCCCATAACTGCTCTAATATATGTATAATACATGGAACTAGACCTACTAACACCATATTGGTAGAGTGGTGTTGATTTCTTTCTACTGATCTCATGTTCCTCTCTTGGATGATGTTTAGTGAGTGTTTTTTAGAATAAAAAATAGACATTTTGCTTGTCATTCTATTCTTCTTCTGTTTTTTTTCCCTCGAAACAGGTTTGTGTCTCTTAAAATCTCCGTATTTGGGGACTTATACAAATGTTATGAAGAAGTTTTCTTCAATATGGATTAGATTGAATTCTTAATAATAAAGCTAGAATATTCATTAACCAACTTGGATTGATCGAGTGGCTAGTTCATTCTTCTGCTTAAACAAGTGGCCCGTGCCAAATCCTTAAATGGAAATCAGATATGCGACGGATTAGTCCTTGGTCTGTCGGATTGGGGGAGAATATATGCAACCAAAAAAAAAAAAGAAGCTAGATTATTAGTTGCAAAGTAAAACCCCAAGAAAGAGAGATATCGCCCTTCCCCTTCAAAGTAGACCTTGCGGTTCTTTAATGCATACATGAGTGCTTGTGAAAATTTAGTAGGAATAGAGCGTGACATGTTTCATGGTTTTTCCTTTGTGCATAATTGAAGTGGCATGGTAGAACAGCAAAGTAGGGGTGGTGGTAGTAATGATGGGGTTGCTGCTTGTGTATGTAAGATTTGACCTATGTAGAAAAACTAAACTAGGATTTAAACCATTGCCGCACGGCACACCTTCGTAGCATGCTATTCATCAAACTTTGCAATGTTTCATTACTCCCTCGTCACCAAGGGGAAAACCTCTCATAACACAACTTCTTCTTAGGGAATTCTCTGTTGTGAAACTAGCTTCCTTCTTTTCCCCTAGCTTTGTATCCTTTTTGATGCGATAAAAAGTTGGAAGTAGCAGTATAATCAGGTCAGAATTGGATCGGTTTTGAGTGAATTTGAGAATCGAATCGATTAAATTTGTTCAGTTTAGATTGAATTGTATTAGTGTAATTTTTGTGATTGGACCCAAACCCATCTAAACCAATCAATTTTGGGATGGATTGTTTCGAGTAATCATGTATCCGATTAAAATAAAATATGTGAGAAAATTGAAAAAAAAGGAAAAAATGAAAAAAAAAATTTATGTAACACTTGAAAATAAAAATAAAAAGAGAAATGGTGGGCTCAGGTGAGATTAAGATTAGTAAAAGTTATATATTATATATTTTATTTTTTTAATATAATATATTAGGTTATTGGCGAGTCAATTCGAATTATGTGACTACAAATCTGATACATGAACCAATTAAGACCAGGTATAATATAATATGATTTTATCCGTTATCTGTTGGGTAAAATGCCTAACATAATTGGGTAATAAAATTATCCGTACTTTATACCTTTAGTTGAAAGTGATTTTTGCATTAAAAAGAAAACCAAGAATTAATAATTAAATTAGTTTCTAATTAATAGAAGCATTTTTTAAATTTGTCTTTAAAATATTTTTCTAATTAAATTGATCTTTTAAATATTATAAATTAATTATATTTGTCTTCCAGTCATTCTATTAACAATTTTTATCAACGATTGATAATCTAAAATAGTAAAATATTAGTTGACAACATACATAATAGCTAACATGTCTGATTGGATGCTAAATAAATATGTTTATGAAAATTTATCAATTTAGTCTCTTTTACCAATTACATAAAACCTATACTAAATTTGACTTAACAGCTAAAATGATTTATGAACATATTTGGTGAACGTCCAATTGGATATGTTATATATGATGTATGCTATCAATTAGCATTTTATATTATCAATAATTGACGAAAATTTTTTAATAGAATAATTAAATGACAAATTTAAAAAATCTCAATTTTTTAAGAATTAATTTGACTATTAATCTAAAAAGTCAAAGTATTCATATAAATCATAGGTTAGTACAAGTGTAATTATCCTTTTGACTATGCACTAATCTAAGATAATCGCTAATTAATGTACATAAATAAACAATTTTTCATATTTTATCTAATAATAAATAATGAATTATGAGTAGATAATAATGTAAGTCAAGTTAGTTCTTTTATTAATTTTTTTAATATGTCACCACATGATATGTTAAAAATGTGATATGTGATAGACTTAACACATTAACAATTATAAGAAATATATTAGTAAAAATAATAAAAAACTAATTTAACTTAAATATGATCTTTAAAAATTAAATTATATATGTGTGTGTGTGTTATTTTATTCATTTTTAATATATATTTACACGACTAACTAATATGAAAAGTGAATTTAATATAATATATAGAGTATGATTGTATCCATATACAAGTACCATTCACACAAGTTAAAAAGCAGATGAATAATGACGTAGGTATTTGAATTAGAAATGGATAGGGTTAGTGGCTGGGTTACTTATCTGGTTAGCCTTTGGATTTGATGTAGCTACAAGTCTAGAAGGTTGCAACATGGTGTTTATTTTTTTGTTGCTCACGGTATCTCCCAATTCGACAGGTCAAGGACTAATCCGTTGCGGATCAGAGCTCCATTTAAGGGTCTGCCGTTGGCTAATAGATTGCTGCATGCACAAGGCGGGATTCGAACCTCCGACACTTATTTAAGCGGACGAGTAAGCTAACCACTCGACTAACCCAAGTTGATTGGTGTTTATTATTATATGTACGAAGTAGGAGGCAGGCATGAAGTATGTTGAGTCCATGATGGGCAGTGTTTTGGTATTAATATCAAGTCATTGAAATTCTTGTGCTGTTAAAAACTCACCAAAAACATTGGGAAGAAAAGGTAAAGGCCTATTACACATAGGGAATGATATCAACCTAGCTAGGAAGCCTCCCCACACAACTTTCTCTAAAACTCACACATGCAAATGATGCAATAATACTTGAAAACTTTGCATGCCAACACGCAAAACCCAAACCTATCTGCACTCTTACATTATGAAATTTTCCCTTCCTTGTTGCTTCCACCATTCAATCCAATTCTTTTCAAAGATTTCTATTTGATTGAATTTGTAGATATATTTTTTTATGATTTATGCATAAAATTTTTTAACTTTTACGGTAAAATTGATTTGAACAAATATAAGTTAACATAAGATAAAATTTGTCTTTAAATTATTTTTTATTATCATAAATGATTATGAAAAATTATTTTTATTAAAATTTATTATCCAAAATTGTTTTATATTTTATTATTATATTATTTTTTAAATCAAAATAATATGATTAGGGACGAATTTATGCATTAGAATTTCAAAAATTATTTAGTACTTGATAATAATGGTTAGTTGTTTCTACTACATAAGTAATTTTGACTCCACTCTAGTAAATTATTATCAAAATTATTTTATTAACTTTAACTCTAATAATATATAAAATTATTATGTTAAATTAATTTCAAATTAAAGATGATGATTTTTTAACTTATTTTAATATTAACTTTTATACAAAAATATTTTATTGAATCGACAATAAAAAATTATTTAATTTTTTAAAAATATAAAACCTAAAAAAATAAAATTCTAAATTATTTATTATTATTTTATTATTTTAATTTTATTAGTTAGATAATTTAAAGACTAATCATATTTTATAATAACATAGTAGAATTGTAAAAATTATTGTCATGTTATGAATACTTTATTTTTGCTGTTAAAGTTTTTTAGATTTATCCGTCATTGAATATGACTAATGTTATTATTTATTAAAATTTACCAACATATTTTATCTATTCTTAAATTGTAGTAGCTATATTTGTACTTAAAAATAATTTTATGTTTTTTTTTTAGTTTAAACACTTAATAAATCTGCTAATAAAGATAAGAAAATCCATAAATGAATATACAATATCTTCTCACAACAATGATAAATTTATTAGTTTAAAATCATTTATAATATTTTTTTATTAAAAGAAAGATAATAAAAAATTTACTAAAAAAAATAAAATACAATTTATACTTATTATTATTATTATTATGTACGTATAAATACTATTATATATAATTGATTTGATTGATTAGTTATAATTTAATGTGATACGGTGAAACAAAATATTAAAATATCCTATGTCTCTCTCTCCAAAGTTTTGGACCTAGCTATAAATAATGAGTCATTCCCTCGGCTAAGTTCAACTTCAACATCTAAATTCACTTTGTCTCATCAAATTCTCAAGGTTTGTGGAGTGTTTTCTTCTTCATTGAGTGAATAGTTCTTGTTGGAGAAGCAGGGCACGTGCAAATTTTTTTTTTTTAATTTTTATAGTCGAAATTGTTTTCTGCACGTGCTCTTTTTCTCCAACACGGATTTTTCACTCTTTTATTCTACTATCATGTTATTGTTTAGATACAACATTGAATTTGAATAATGGCGCTTCATGAGGTATAAAATCGGTTTGTTTCTTCCTTTGATATTTGTGTTTGTTCATGGGTAGCATTCATACATACCATGATATGTTCAAAGGAGAAGCAATTTTCATATATGAGATTCAGAATCATGTTACATGTACTCGCTTGATTTCATTAGATGTATTATAATGAATTTAAGTTTTTATCCACTTCAAACCATAGTTTTAAGGAGGAAAAATTAGAATCCTAATACGCTAAAAGATAAAATGAATTTGTATATCATTATATCAACAATTGATGATTATCCCATAAATAATATATAGTTTAATTTCATAACATTCTAAGCATGATTGTTAATGTATGAGTAGTGTTTGTGGTTTGAAAATTATAGACCAAATGTCAACTTAGTGCATGTAAATCAGCCATTGGTAGTTATATATTGATTTAGTGATATTTTTTTTGGAGTGTAATACAAGTTAGTGCTGCAAATGAACAAGGCCTATGTATAGATTGTAATAATGTAATTGAAAATGATGAAATGTACATTAAATGTTTTCACCTTATTTTCTCTCATGGGAGGTTCTAGACTATAATATATACTATATAGTATATAGGGAAGCATTATGACAAATTAGGGTAAGCAACTATGAAATTTATATTAGATGGAATAATTTTCACAAACACTTGTTGATGCTAGTTTAACTATGTAACTATTTTACACTTCGAAAAAGTCTAAGAGTTCAGCACTTTTATTAAAATTTGGTTAGCATTAAGTCTGTAAAAGAAAAATGAGTAATTCTCTATCATTAGATGAAATTTCACACCATTAAAAATACTATTAATAGTTAATTAATGGCTAAAAATTACAAAATCTGCTGATCTCTAACACTCCTCAAAATCAAATTAACGCAATTGATAATAAACATTTTTTTTATAAATTTAATTCTCATTACTATTTTGATTTGAGAGGCATTTTAATGGATAATATACAAAGAAAAAGTATAGGGTACCAATATATTATCTGCCAACTTATTACCAATAATGATTAATTATTATATTTTAAACACATATATAAAAAGACGCATCCAAAAAATATATATAAAAGACACTTCTATCAAACATAACTATAAAAAAGACATTTTTATTAGACACATCTACAAAGACACTTTCATTAAACACCCTTATAAATAAGAGTTAGCAGATGTTGACAGAAATGTTGTTGGTAACGTAGCAGAATTGTTATACAAATATTTAAAGTGTTTGGAGACATATCTCAACCCAAAGTAATATTATCTGAATTTTTGTAGAGACTAAAACTAAAATTCACATTTAAAAGGATTCAAAACTTATTTAGCGAGCGCATGTTTTAATTTCTTATATAATTAAAAACTAATTTTTGTAGAAGTTAGTTTTAGGATTTGACTAGGTGAGTTTTTAAAAAAATATTTTTTAATAGTTTAAAAAATATAAAATTAGTATTTTATGTTAAAAATATTTTTTATTTATTAATTATGTTTAGATATACTAATATAAAAATATTTTTAAAAAAAAGATAAATTATAGGTTTGTAATTTTTTTAAAAAAATATTTTTTAATTTTTTTAATACTTTATTTTTATTATTACAAATTTATCAAATACGATAAAAAAAAAAATCTTTTTATTGAATTTTTTAACGATTTATTAACATCTAAACAAACTCTTATTATTCACTTACAAAAAATGTTCAAAAATAAATTTTTAATACATATTATTATTTAATAAAATTTACACAAAACTATAAAAGGTAATTTTTATTATGCTCATGCAATACATTTAACTGGTACTACTGTCTAATTTATCGGTATACGTTTTTATTCAATTTTTCGTAAAAAATTATATTTTACAACTCGAAAAATTCTGCTGAAGTGAAATCTCATCTCAAAATTTTCTAATTCACATTATAATTTTTTTAACCTATTTTTGAACAATTTAAATTATTATTTTACATTAATTAATTAGTTAATAATTTATGGTTCTTACATTAGGTGCACATGCTCATCGCCATCGAGGTAGAATGGACGAAATCGAAATATACCATTTTTCATCGGTGCTAGCATCCTATACCCAACTCTTCCAACCTCTTTTCACTCCCTATCACCCACGTGCGAATATCAGACAAAAAATTTGTTCCGCAGCGCATGATTCTCATACTCAAATATAATCTCACTATCATCATGTGACAATTGAAATACACCATCACAACAAAAAAATCACTACCAATAGACATTTTTAATAAATTTTTTGAAAAAAAAAATGGGAAAGAAGAAGGATTGAGATTTTTGTGGAGAATACCAACGGTTTAAAAATTCTTTTATAGGTGATTGATTTTTGTCGTACTATATCTTATTTTCAGTGTCAACGTTTTAAGTTAGCATGTATCTGGTTTACACACTAAACGAAATTAGTTTGTTTATATCTTTTTCATTGTGTAAATGAAATACGTGGAGTTCGTTCTTTCCTATGTAAAACATGTGTACACGGGATATGTAGACCTAGATTTGTACCTTATCTCGTTTACATTAAAAATGAGATACGTCTATACTTATCTCCTTTTATAAAGTAAACGAGATAAAACATATTATGAAAATGGTAAAAATTCTCAAAATTATCTTTTTTTTTTTCTCACGATATCTCTCAACTCAGCAAGTTAAAGAATAAAGACTAATCTATTACAGTGCTAAACTCTATTTAAAAGTTTGTCGACTGGTGCGTGCTCAAGGCGGAATTTATAATTTAAACATTTATTATATTTATTTTACAAAAAAAAAACTATTTCTTTATCATTTATCTCCACCATTTTCGGCCTTTAGTCCCAACACACCATTTTCTTCATAGAAGTCAACATAAGAGACTTCACTAATATTTGAGCCTTCAAATGCCAAAAAAAAAAAATATTAAGAGTATTTATTTTGTAATGTGTTACAATGTTTATTTTTTTTTCAATAATAATGAACAAGATTTGTGGAAACTAATTGTATGTTGAAATAATATTAGACTAACATGAAAAGGTGAAAATTTTCAGCAATGGGTAATTCCGTAATTGTCCTCGGACATCATCATCTTTATTATTAAAAGCCAGCATTATTTCACCACTTGAGTTTGTCCGAAGACTTCTTCCCTTAGCTCCTGTTTGAGAAAACCCAGAGAGTACATTGCAAACCGTGAACCCTTCTTCCCTCATCCTTCACCTTTTTTTCTTTCTTGTGATCTCATCCGCTGCACTTTAGATCCAATCATGGCTGCAAAACTTTATGGTGGAGCTTATCTCACCTCCTTTGTTGATGCTATTTTAGATAAGTTGTCCTCAATACTTGAAGATGACTCTGTCCTCAATGGAAACCACTCTGCCCTGGAGTTGCTTGGAAGGTTGGAGAAAAGTCTGTATGAGGTTGGACATGTGCTTGATGATGCTGAGCAGAAGCAGTTCACTAACAAGAGAGTCAAAAAGTGGCTTGTTGATCTCCAAGATGCTCTCTATTTTGCTGATGATTTGCTCGATGAACTCTCCACCACTAAGGCCGCCATCCCCGCCACTCTAAGAGATCCAGGTATCTCTTCTTCCTGTTCTTCTCTTGTTAATTCATATATTGAAGGTACTGGCGACATGGAAAAAATAGTTGGTACACTAGAGTCTGTTGTAGCACGTAAAGATTTACTTCGTCTGGAGAAGAGTGCCAAGGTGGACATGCCGAGAATTCCATCCACATCTCTCGTTATAAATTCTGACATATTTGGTCGGGACAAAGACAAGGACGAGATAATCAAATTGCTGTTAGATGATACTCGTCATGCTGAATCACCTGTGACTGTCATCCCCATTGTGGGTATGGGCGGTATAGGAAAAACTACTCTGGCTCAATTGGTTTACAATGATGACCAAGTGCAGCAAAAGTTTAATGTTAAAGTATGGGTTTGTGTTGGTGAAGTATTTGATGTTCTTAAGGTGACAGACTGTAGTGGAGAAAGCTACTTCTGCTTCTTGCAACATGAATGATTTAGATTCTGTTCAACAACGTTTGAGGACTGAGGTAACAGGGAAGAGGATTTTGGTTGTTCTGGATGACATGTGGACCATTCATTATGATGATTGGAAAACTTTTCTAGGCCCCTTCCAATGTGGAAGTCAGGGAGGAAAGATTCTTGTAACAACCCGCATTGATACTGTTGCTTCTATGGTGAAAACTATTCCAGCTCACAATTTGAGTTTGTTGGATGTTGAACAATGTTGGTTGGTGTTTGCAAATCATGCATTCTTTCCTACTGAATCTCGAGATCGTTTAGCTTTAGAAAAAATTGGTAGAAAAATTGTTGAAAAGTGCAAAGGCCTGCCTTTGGCAGCTCAATCACTTGGGGGCTTATTGAGAACCAAGGATAAGGCAAGCCAGTGGGAAGATGTTTTGGTGAGTGAGATTTGGGAGTTTTCTGAAGATGAGTGTAGGATTCTTCCTGCATTGAGAATAAGTTATCATTATCTCCCTTCACACTTAAAACGTTGCTTTGTCTATTGTTCTTTGTATCCTAAAGATTATGTACTCAGTAGCCATGAATTGGTGTCGTTGTGGATGGCGGAAGATCTTTTGCAACAACCAGAGAGTGGAAGCATTTTAGAAGAAGTTGGATATAAATACTTAAATGATTTAGCTGCACGATCATTCTTTCAACCATCAAAGAATGGTTATGAAGATTCATTTGTGATGCACGACCTCATGCATGATCTAGCGACATTCTATGGTAAAAAGTTCTTTGTTAGAATCTCTGAACACGAGAATGTAGGCCAACATGATACTAAAACTCGTCATTTGTCATATGATGTCAACGACAGTAATTCAGTCCCGAAGATGTTGGAAGCATGTGAGAGTTCAAGTCATGTGAGAACCCTGTTTCGAATCAAGGCAGATTTATACCGTCAACACAAATTGGGAATTGATCTTGGTCGCTTACTAGCACAGTTGAAGCGCTTACGTGTTTTGTCATTTAAATCATTTAAAATTGATATATTGCCTGATTCAATTGGTGAATTGATCCACTTGCGTTATTTGAATCTCTCTAACACACTTGTCGTGACATTGCCGGAGTCCTTGAATAATTTGTACAATTTACAAACATTGAAGTTGAGAAGTTGTAGAAAACTTAAAAAGCTTCCGTCCAACATGCAAAATCTTGTGAATTTGCGTCATCTTGATGTTTTTGACACTGGTTTGGAAGAGATGCCAAAAAAGATGAGCAAATTAAAAGATTTGCAATTTTTAAGTGACTATATTGCGGGCAAACATGAAGAGAATGGGATTGGAGAACTGGGAGAGCTACCACATCTTCATGGCTCATTGTGGATTAAGAAACTAGAGAATGTTAAGAATAGTGGTGAAGCATCGAATGCAAGGATGGATGAAAAAATACAATTGAATGCCTTATATTTGAGGTGGTCATCATTTGAAGAAAGTGAGGTTTGTGATTCCCAAAGTGAAAAAGATGTACTTGACAAATTACGTCCTCACAAAGACTTGAAGAAGCTATTCATCTGGGGTTACAGAGGTACGATGTTTCCGGATTGGGTAGGGCAGTCTTCGTACCACAACATGACTAAGTTGGAGTTGACGGGATGCAGGAATTGTTGGGTGATTCCTTCACTTGGACAGTTACCCTCTCTGGAGATGCTGATCATTGAAGAGTTTGAGAAGGTGAAGAAGATTGGTGGGTCATTCTATAAGGGTGATGGAACTCATCAGCATCAGGAGGCACCCTTCCGATCCCTTAAATCTCTAGAATTTCGTCATATGGGTTGGTGGGAGGAATGGGAGTCATATGAATGTGATGATGATAATCATGCACCATTTCCGAAACTTGAGGAGCTCCGTATTTATAACTGTCCTAAGTTAAGAGGAGATTTGCCCACTTTCCTTCCGTCTTTGAAATCACTTTGGATTAAAGAATGCGAGGAGATTGGTTGTTATCTGCCAAGAGCTCCCATCCTACGCAAATTAAGAATAGATGGCAAACAGGAAGCAAGAATGCGGGACCAACCACTTTCCATGTTGGAGACACTAGTAATTAATGGAGAGCAGCAGGTGGAGTATGTGTTTGAGGCCATGACCCACACCCAACCAACCTCTCTCAGTTGTTTAGGAATCTCAGAGTGCTCATCAGCTATATCATTTCCAGGGGATGCTTTGCCCCCTTCGTTGAAACAGTTGGGCATATACAATTGCAAGAATGTAGAATTCCCAATGCAACACCAACAACACCACTCGCTACAGAGATTACAAATACACAACAGCTGTCATTCGCTTATATCCTTCGCATTCCCAGCTTTCCCAAATCTCAAGTATCTCACAATCGCAATACGTGAAAATTTGACATCTCTGGAGCTGTCA
Organism: Arachis ipaensis; assembly: GCF_059453495.1. Classification (NCBI taxonomy): domain Eukaryota; kingdom Viridiplantae; phylum Streptophyta; class Magnoliopsida; order Fabales; family Fabaceae; genus Arachis; species Arachis ipaensis. Next base: position 121,098,752 of record NC_142437.1, on the reverse strand, counting down.
CAGTCACAGTCCCTCCAAGAATTATGGATTGTAGAGTGCCCTAAGCTGGAGAACATAATAAGGCTGCCTGCCTCTTTAACTCAACTCAGAATCTATGGATGTCCGTTGTTGGGTGAAGGCATAGAGAGGAAGGACCCCCACATTTGGCCATCCATTTCCCACATCCCCCACATTGAAGTTGACGGCACATGGATTGAGTTTGACTCAACATCTTAAAACAGGTAACCCTTTTGCTCTTTCTCTATCCCAAAGTGGCTTCACTTCATCTTCTCCAACATCATATTCATTCTCTCCTACATAATCTTACTTTTATTTCAAACATTTATCCTACTCTTTTTTCAGGTAAATACAAAACCCAATCCTCTCTTTTAACACTCTTAATCACCACTCTACTCAATGCCTACTTTCCCCAACATTTAGTATCACAAAACTGTTAACTTTTTTTAGGATACAATCTCAATTTTAGAATTCCTCCTCTCCCCATTTAACCGTTCTACCCCTTTTATTATTATTCCTTCTTTCTTTCTTCATGTATAGGGACATCTATTCATTCTTCTGGGCTTGTCAATTTATTGTATTTGGGTGCTGCACCTCCAATCTTGTAAGGATGAGTATCTATTTGGATTTAAAGTAACGTTTGCTCTATTCTGTTGAAGGATTCCTGCAGAATTAATTGGCATTAAAGTACAATCTTAACATTAAAAATGCTCTTATCATTCTATACTCTTCAAAGTCTCATGTTTCAAATCTGCATTAAACAAACATAGGAAATCTTTGGGCATGCTTAAATAAAGATCTTGTAGAATAATTGAGTTATTCATTTCAATTTTCTTAATGCAGATGATCTTAAAAGTTTTCTATGTACTAATTCTTTGCTGGTTGAGTACATGGACAAGGAACTTCAAGCTGGAGTGGACCACTCTTAGACTGGTATAATCCTGCACTGCATTACTCTTGTGACTATTTTCTTGTACAATATACTTTCTCATGCACCTTTTTATAACCATTGTGAATAAGGGTTTTGCTTTTACTACGTTGAAGTATGTAAAAGACAACCATCATGCCCATGGTACAGCCTATCTTAATGGGATCATAAACAAGTAAGCACAAGCATTAAATTTATCTCGTGTCTTTTTCCAATTTTCCACAAAATTCTTAGTTGTTGATTTTTTATTTTTTATTTTAACCTACCTGAGAGCATGGTAAAACTTGGTTAGTTGGAGCAAATAATGTTGAAAGCAAGGTTCAGCGGCTGATATAGTGATCTCAAAACAGTATTCCTCAACTAAAGGAAGAAATGAATTCTGAGGCATGTCTTTTGAGTAAGTTTTGAATAGTATTATGTGGCTATTACTGTTAGGGGATTTTGGCCATAATGCGAAATATAAACTACATACAACATAGAATGTTTATTAGAAGGTTATAGTTTTGTTAATTCAAGGATAAACCCTTGAGAATGATGAAATCTTCCCCTTCCAACTTTTGCCTTTGTCATTAACGGGTTTTCTTCTTTTTATTGTTATTTGTGTCAGCTACTTTTGCACCACCCCTTGACTCACCCAAATCTAAGGCCTTTCATTACAATTCATGGGGTTGCTCTTGCTTGCTTGCTTGCTCGTGGCCCTCGTTGGTTTGGTATGCTGTTTACTATCTTAGTATTAAGTTCTGTTGAATTAAGAAATTAATTAACCTTGTGATGACTATGCACTAAGCAAAAATTGTATGAGTTGTTCTAATGTGTTTGTTTTGGCGTAGCAAGAGACGAATCGGAGCAAACTTGGATTAGTTCTAATTAGGAGACCAAAGGAATCTGGGCAAGAATGATGGAGGAACAATGAATCCCAAACAAATCAGATGAGGTGCAGTCTCTGCATCAATTCAAAAGCAGAATTCATGGAAGACATCATCCTCGTACAAAATCAAAAGAAGAAATGGATGATGACATAATTTGCAAGGACAAATAGACCAATCAAAATGCAACAAGATTACCTTCAAATCTTCAATGATATGGATACAGTTGGAGCAATCTGTCAAAAATAGACAGAAAGCTTACAAACTTTTCAAAGAAAAAAAAGGAAGGACAAACTTAGTTTTATATTTTTATTTACAGTAAACAAATATCTTTTTTTTTCTTAAGAGTTTTCATGCCTTTATTGTTTCATTCTATTTTAGGAGAGCTGATATGAGTTATTCTGTTTATACCAGAGAGAGAGAGCTTAGAAAGTGAGAATCAATTTCTGTTATGAAAAAGGCAGAGCTAGGATGTGAGAATATCTGGAAAAAGTCATAGTGCCGTTTGAGAAATTTGTTTTTTGTATTGGCTTGAATTGGTATTTGTAACTTGAATTTGTTTATAGTGAAAAATTCTACCATTTGTTGTGGTGGAGACTGGATGTAGATCCCACTTTGGGATTGAACCAGGATACATCGTGTTGTTCATCTTCTCTATTACAATTTTCATTCACAATATTGTTATAATTGTCATCTGCATATGTTTTTGGCAAATCATGCAATCATTTTATAAAATCACTTTTTAATCATTCAAATCTGCATCACTCTTCCATTTTCTATGTCTTACAATATAGTGCTGCAGGTTGGTGTTTAAGAGTTAGTGTTATTAATTTATTGACGTAAAATTATAATTATAATGCAGGTTGGTGTTTAAGAATTAGTGTTATTAATTTATTGACGTAAAATTATAATTATAATTCATTCTCATTCAGTAAATGGACAATTCAATTCGGTTTTCTCTTTTTTATGCTTTCAATTCCTTCAACTTTGCTTTCTTTCTCCATTTTTTAATTTTTTTTTCTTACTCTCAATCTTTTACTATAATTTTGGCACCTCATTCAGACACAAGTTTGGTTGTGTAGCATTGTTGTAGTGCAAAAATTAAATTGAAAAACAAATCATATGCTTTGGGTGCAGATTTCATTTCATTCCCTAGCTACAATAAGGTTGATTGGGTTTCAATCTCTAATACTGGAACAAGATTTCCTTCGTAAGAAGTAGAAGGACACCTTGGTGATTCCACCAAAAAATTGGAGATAATCAAACCTTATTGTCAAACAAAAATTGGCAAATAACTAATGAAGTTGAGTATCCTAACCTATATTTATAGTGGACAAATAACCCAAACATGCTCTAAATAGTTGAAGCTTTAGCTTTTAGCTATATTGTTTGGCTTATCAGATGCTTTTGAAAAATGGATTTCTCACTATGAAGTTGAGGCATATATACTTGAATAAATTCTGGATTCAATTTAAAAATAAAATATAAGTCTCATTACAAAAATACATTAGATAAAAATTAATGAAAATAAATTGTGTGAAATAAGTTTGGAAATATCTACTCAATCATTGAAGCAAACATGTTGGATTCTTTTGTAGGAATAAAACAAGAAGCAGCATCTTGGGAACATGTCAATATAATTCAGCAGAAAGAAATTTTGGGGCAGGAGAACTTTTTCTTAGAGACATTTAGTCTGTAGAACACGTTAGAAATCAAAATGTGTTTAGTGCGAGTGTTAGGATGTGAGTGAGAGCATCTAGCAAAAGCCTGAAGCAAATGGGGTCACTGCACATTAATTGGGAGAGTCAGCGAGTAATCTTCATGGGTCATTTGGCATGGACACATTTAATTAGAGAATGTTATTAGTAGTTGTAAAGCTGCCAATGCAAGGATGGATGTGAAGATACACCATTGGTAACTGCTAAAAAAGATTATGTAGAAGAGAACGCATTAGACTTGTATAGTATTAATAATGCCAGCATGAGTTATACCTGGGTGCTCCAGTGTATTTATAATGTGAGGAGTGATCTTTTTGGAGATAAGATAGTTATCTTATCTTATCTTATTTTTGAGTGAAGTCATCTTATCTTCAAGGGAAACCCCCTTATCTCTATAGGCTTGGGCTGCCTTTGGATTTGGGTCGCATTCCTTTATTTAGGCCTGCTTTGGACCTCTATTGTCGATTTGGCCGACCTCTTTGAGAAGAGATCGGGAATTCCAGACCTGTACAGGCCGGTCGCTTTGTCTTTAAGCAGCCCGGGTCGTGCAGCTCGACTCAAGATATGAACAGTGCCCCTGCTCGAGCTCGGTCTTTCTTTTGAGGTCGAGTTTTAGAACTTCGATCTCTTTTGGGGAAGCCGGACTCGAGCATTCTTTTGTTGGGTCTGTTTGTAGAACTTCTTTTAAGTAGCTTTAAATGCGGAACGTTTCTCTTTGTAGCGCACGTTTTTGTACTTCTTTGGAAACATGCGACGGTTTTAAATGCCCATTAACCTCCCCTTTCGCCGTTTCCTTTGCTTCCCACTTCTCACTTCTTTTCAAAATTCTTCAAAGAGTTTCTCTTCCCTGTCTCTCCTCTTCTTGCTTCCCCGCAACTTTTCTTGCTTTCTATCTTCTGCTTTTGAAGAGGCGATCGTTGGTGTTTGCTTCTTTTCAATCTCTGATCACTTCATTGTTCCTTTCCTACTGCAGGTTGGCTTTTCTCTCTTTCCTCATTTTTATGTTTGCATATTTATAATCTTTTTTATTTTGTTTGGAAAAAGCTGAAAAGTTTGAATCTTTCTTTGCTTGCTGCGTTTGATTTGCTTTTGCTCTGTGTGCTGTTTTAGGGTTTCTTTAATTTTGTAGAACCTTTCCTTGTTTGCTGGTATTTGATGCATTTTTAGGGTTTTAAATGCTGTTTACTGTATCTTCTTGATTTCTTCCTTTGAAATAGTGAACTTGTTTGATTCTGAGAAAAGGTTGCGCCCTTGATGATTCTCCCTTTTTAAAATGCTGAACTGTTTGACCTTGAGAAAGGTTGCGTCTTTGATAATTGCCCCTTTGCATGCTTTGATATTTGACTTTTCTGATAGGCTGTAAAAAGTAATGAATTTGATAGATTATTTTGTGTTTTTGTGGAGTGTCGCTATCGAAGGAGAGTTGCTTCCTTGTTTTGAGGGATGTAGGTCGTATATTTTTCCTGAAGCCTTATTCTGTTTCTTCCTCTAAAGGATGCCCCTGGACCTTGGTGTCAGTCCTGAGGTCTCCTTTTGCTGTTTCTATGTTTTAGTCCGAGTTGTTTTTTGATTTGCCCGAGCTGTTTAGTAACCCCTTTTTCCTTTTCTTATTGTAGGACTAGTTGACCCATGTCTTCTCGCAAAAATATTGTCGAGACTTCTTTAAAAGTCCCTGAGGGTATGTCGGACTGGCTGGACTCCCTCGTGTTGATGTGTGTCTTTGTGGTAAATACTGAGTACTGTGTAGAACTGAAGAAACATCATAGGATTTGTAGTAGTCAGGCCCAGGAGAAAGATTATGAGCTTGTAGCGCCTGATTCCGATGAGAGGGTTTGTTTTTCGACCTCGGTCCAGGGGGAGCGTCCCTTCTTTTATGCCTATGACTATTTTTTCAGCCAACTGAACATTACTTTTCCTTTTACTGCTTTTGAGACCAATTTGATGTGGTCGTGCAATGTATCTCCCTCCCTGCTTCACCCGAATTCGTGGGGCTTTCTTAAGATTTTTCAATTACTGTGTCAAGAGTTGGATGTTAAACCATCTCAAACCCTTTTTCTTTACCTCTTTGTTTTGACTAAGCCCGGGGTGGCTAAGAAGAAGGCTGCTTGGGTATCTTTCCGTGCCGCCCAGGGAAAGAAAGTTTTTTCAATGTATGATGAATCTTTTTGCGATTTTAAGAACTATTTTTTCAAGGTCCGAGCTGTTGAAGGAGCTCGGCCTTTCTTTTTGGATGAGAATGGCGAGCCCAGCTTTCCTTTAGAATGGCAAAAGAATGTAGTGGTGTCTAGGTATACTTGAGAGATGTTAGATGAGGTTGAGCAAGCCTTCGTGACTGTGCTGGAAGAGAACTGGGGGCAGCCTCCCCATCTTGATACAAAGAAATTTCTCTCTTCTCCGAGCTGAGTTAGGTGGTGGTCGACTTCTTTTGTATTTGTTGTGCTTGTTTATTTTTGTCGAGTTTATTCGTTTCCCTTTTTATAACTCGGTTTCTTGCTGTATGTTGTTTTCAGAGATGATTAAAAACAATGACTCCATGAGGGCCTTTAAGAAGGCGAGAAAAGCCATCACCGCCCAGAACATCTCGGCAAAAGCCGCAGGGGAGAGATCTTCTCAAGTTCCTCCTAAGAAGCCGATCATGAGCTCTACTGGGCCGAGGAGGATGATTCCAACTCCTCAGGTCCATTTAGTTGATCCTCCCTCAATTTCTGCTGCTACTTCTTCTACTGTTGGCACTTCCCCAAAAAAGACAGAGGACTGTCAAACCCTTCAATTTGGATGCCCCTGACTTTGATGCCGTTGGGTTTGTTGATCAACAGATTGCCCCTTACGGTGTTGTTCCTACTGACGATGTCTCTCTTCTTTGTCATCTGGACTTTATTACTCGGAGCAGTATTAAGATGGCATATATGGGGGCGGCTTTATATCGAACTGCCCAAGATCTTCCCATTCATGCAACCAAGGCTTTTATGGAGGAGGCTAAATCAGAGTTTGACAGAATCAAGGGGTTGAAGGAGGAGCTTGAGGTGAGGGTGGCGAAGTTGGAAAAAGAGTTGGAGGGTGAGAAGATTCGGGCTACTGCTGCGGTGTCTTCTGCGAACTTGGCTGAGGAGATGTCTTTGAAACATAAGGAGAGCTATGTCCTAACTTATGGGGAAATGATAGAGCTCCGGGAGAGGTTGAAATCTGCCCAGACCGACTATGCCGAGCTCCAGGGTCATCTTGTAGGTAACGTGAATGCTGCTTATGAGAATTTGAAGGCTCATATTTGAGTTCTTGTGCTCGAGCTCGACCTTACCCTACTCAGCTTGGACAACACTGTAGTGGATGGTAAGATTGTCCCTGATGGCTCGGATGATGATGATGTGGATGTAGACCCTCCTCCTGTGCCATCTACCAAGGCTCCTGGTGCCCCGGCTTCTTCAGTTCCTGCTACTGAGGTCGGCCAGCTCGAGTCCGACCCTAATGTCCAGATCTTGAACCGGGATGATGGGACTGTAGATGCTGTTCCCCTTCAGGCTCGTCCTCCTTCACCCCGAGACACTGCTACTGGGGAGTCCTTGCATCCTTTATAGTTTTTCTTGATGTATTTGTGTATAGCCCGGTCTGTGGGCTTTGAACTCTTTATTTTTGTAATTTGCGGTCTTGACTTGGAGATTTTGGTTGCTTTTCTATAGCAACTTTTATGTAGAAAAATAAAGTAGCTTTTTGAGCTCTCTGAGGTCGACTCTTGGGTGGCCTCTTGAGCCCTTTGTCATATTATCTTTGTTCCTTTGCGATATGCTTGCCTGCAGCGTTGTTTAGCGTTTTCAGGAATCTTTTAGAGTGTTGGAGTCTTGTTGTCCGACCTCTTTAGATGGCTTTTACTTTTTGCGCTAGTCGAACAAAGTTTCTGAGGCTAGTTTTATTCGACTTATTCTTTCTTAGTACTCTCATAGAATACTTGCGAGCTTGGTGAGGTCGTGGCTTTCTGTAGGTTGAGCCGTGTCCCTTTTAGCGCACGCCTTCTGTCACGTTGGCTCCTTTTGTTGAGTCCTTCGAGTTATTCTTAGTAATCCATTTTATTTGAACCTTGTTAGGTCTCTTTTATGGATGACTTTTATAACTTTGTAGCTTTGATTTGTCTTAGGCCGACCTCTTCATCTCGGTTTATCCGAAGTTATTTCTAATAATTCATTTTATTTGGACCTTGTCAGGTCCTTTTATGGATTACTATTTATAACTTTTTGTAGCTTTTTTCGGTCTGACTTTATTGTGTTGGTCCCTTCTAAGTTATTTTCAGTAATCCATATTATTTGGACCTTTGTCAGGTCTCTTTTATGGATTATTTTTTATAACTTTTTGAGGTTTTGTTGGGCCGACTTTATTATGTCGGTCCCTTCTAAGTTATTTTCAGTAATCCATATTATTTGGACCTTTGTCAGGTCTCTTTTATGGATTACTTTTTATAACTTTTTGAGGTTTTGTTGGGCCGACTTTATCATGTCGGTCCCTTCTAAGTTATTTTCAGTAATCCATATTATTTGGACCTTTGTCAGGTCTCTTTTATGGATTACTTTTTTTTATAACTTTTTGAGTTTTGTTGGGCCAACTTTATCATGTTGGTCCCTTCTAAGTTATTTCTAGTAATCCTCTTTTTTAGGGCTGGCCAGGCTTCTTTCTAGGGATTACTTTTTATAACTTTTATAGTTGTAGTCGACTGGTCTGACTTCTTTATGTCGGTCCGTCTTTAAGTTATTTTTAGCAACCCATTTTTATTAAGACCTCGTCAAGTCTTTTCCTATGGATCACTTTTGATAACTTCTTGCATTATTCTATTTTGTCGCTTTTCATCTTGCCGATTTTGATCCTTACTTTGGCCGACTTCTGAAGAATTCGATTTTCATCTTTGTCGACTTCATCGTGATCAAGCAGTGAATTTGATTTTTCACTTTTGTCGATCTGTAGCTTTATAATCGGGCGATGAATTTTTGCATTTCAGATTAATGCATCTTGATAAAGAGGATTTGTAGAAAATCTGAAAAAACTTTATTCAAAATAGAAAATATGCAAATATATACATGTATATATCTTGGCTTGATGCCTCGTTAAAAAACCTTTTCAGGAAAAAGAGTGCACATTGACCTAAGATCTTTATTACCACTAACTATAATACTTTCTTAGGTTGCAGGCTTGCCATGACCTTGGTAGCTCTCGCCCTTCTAGTTCGGACACCCTGTAGTAGCCTTTTTCCAGTACCTCTGTGATTCGGTAGGGTCCTTTCCAGTTAGCTGCTAGTTTCCCCTCTCCCGGTTGACTTGTTTCGATATCATTTCGGATTAGGATGAGGTCGTTGTTGGCAAAGCTTCGCTGTACTACCTTCCGATTGTATCTTGAGGCCACTCGACGTTTTAACGCCTCTTCCCTGATCCGAGCTTTTTCTTGGATTTTTGGAAGTAGGTTGAGTTCTTCCCTTTGTAGTTGGGAGTTGTCCTTTTAACCATAGTGGATCACTATGGGCGATCCTTCTTCGACCTCCACTGGGATCATTACCTCCATCCCGTAAGCTAATCGAAAAGGTGATTCCTTTGTGGTGGAGTGTGGTGTTGTCCGATATGCACATAGGACTTGTGGGAGCTCTTCAGCCCAAGCTCCCTTTGCGTCCTATAATCTCCGTTTTAACCCGGCCAGTATGACTTTGTTGGTAGCTTCTGCTTGTCCATTAGCCTGGGGGTGTTCTACGGATGTGAATTGGTGCTTTATTTTTAAGTCGGCCACCAATTTTCTGAAGCCTGCATATGTGAATTGAGTGCCATTGTCTGTGGTGATGGAGTATGGAACCCCAAACCTTGTGACAATGTTTCTATATAGGAATTTTTGACTTCTTTGAGCAGTGCCGTTAGCTAGGGGTTCTGCCTCAATCCATTTTGTAAAATAGTATACCCCGACGATGAGGAACTTAACCTGTCCTGATCCTTGAGGGAAGGGCCCAAGGAGGTCGAGTCCCCATTTTGCAAATGGCCAGGGTGAGGTTACGCTGATGAGCTCCTCTGGTAGGGCGATGTGAAAATTAGCATGTTTCTAACATGGTGGACATATCTTTACGAACTATGTTGCTTCTTTTTGTAAAGTTGGCCAATAGAATCCGGCTCGGAGTATTTTTTTTTGGTGAGAGTTTGTGCTCCGAGATGGTTGCCATAGATGCCACTGTGTATTTCTTCTAAAACTTTCTTTGTGTTGGAAGTCGGCACACATTTTAACAGTGGTGTTGAAATCCCTCTCTTGTATAGAGTGTTGTTTATGATGGTATAGTATTGTGCCTCCCATTTTAACCTCTTTCCCTCCTTCTTATCTGTAGGGAGTATTTCTATTTTGAGGTAGTTAATTATGGGAGACATCCATCCTTGATCCAGACCGGTTATGGATAGGACCTTTTCATCTTCCGAAATTGACGGGTTCTGTAGTATCTCCTGAATGAGGCTTCTATTGTTGCCCCTGGTTTGGTGCTGGCTAGTTTTGAGAGTGCATCAGCTCGAGCATTCTGTTCCCGAGGTATGTGACGGACCTCATATTTCCCGAGTTGTCCGAGCTGTTCCTTGGTTTTATCCAAGTACTTTTTCATGGTCGGATCCTTGGCTTGATAGCTTCCTGCTAGGGGTGTTCAAAACCAATCCAAACCGACGAACCGAACTAAAAAAACCAAAAACCGAAATAACCGAAAACCAAAATAACCAAAAAATTATGTTTTTGCAGTTTTTTGTTCGGTTCGGTTCGGTTTTCGGTTTTGATTGAGAAAACCTAAACCAAACCAAACCAAACCAGTATATAAATAAAACATTTAAATTACCCTAACCCTAATGTGAAGCCCATTCATTCACCCTCACCTCAGCGCCGCAGACCTCATTACCTTGCCCTACTCTGAACTCTCAACCCTCATCTTCCACTCTCCTCTGCCATCCTCCGGAGTCCAGACTGTAGCAGCCGCGAAGGAGCCTTTCTCCCCGTTATCCCCTCCTTCTCCCTCTCCCTTTCTCGTACCCGCTCTCTCTCCATCGTCTCCCACGCAGCGAAACAACAGCAGTAGTGCAGCACGCACCAGCATGCAGCATCGCCCTCCGTGAAGCACAGCGCAGCGCAGTCCAGCCGCCGTGTCTTCCGTCACACAGGTTTATTCTTGATTTTCTTTCTGAGTTTTCATTCTCTATCTGCCATTTTTTCCTTTTCTATTTTTGTTATAATTTTCTTCTTGATTATTGATTGGTATTTTTTTATTTTAATTTTGTTTTCTTGGTTCACTGCTATTATTAATTTTTTTTTAATTTATTCTTCATTTTAATTCGTTTTCCAGTTCTTCTAGCCTCGTTGCCTCCGTCGTAGCATCTCCTTCTGTCGCAGCATCTCTGTCATCTGTAATGGAGCCTAAGCCTCAGGTTTATTTTTTTTGTTCTGATTCTATTTTTTTAAATCTGGTTTAGTATTCTTGTTGATTCTAATTTGGGATGAACACTTGGTTGGCTTGTTCTTGATTTTATGGCTGAGTTGTTGATTCTGATTTTGTTTTTTAATTCTGAATTTTTTGTTACGTTTAATTTAGGGTAATTCTTGTTTAGGGTTAATTCTGAATTTCTTGTTTATTCAATGTTAATGCACGAAAGGAGAAGGTGAAAGAGGAAGAATTTGTGGAATTAGTGCACTACATGCAAACTTTTGGAATCAGATTGGTTGTATTTCTGATTTAGTTTGGTTCTATTTCTGATTCAGTCTCTTGCCTTTTTTTTATTGCTTCTTGATTTTTCTGAGTGAGGTTGATTATTGTTCCATCTTCTGCTTTCCCTATTTTTACAAAATTGTTGATGATTTTAATTTGTTGTGTTTTTAGTACTTTGTTAATGATTTGAGTCAAGTTGATTATTTGTTAGTGACTTTGGAATCAGTTTGGTTGTATTCAATGATTTTGTTTGTAAACTGTGTTTATTTGCTGAAACTTGTTATGATTCTAATTTTGAAAATAATGCATAAATTAAGGCATGGCCCTGTTCCCCTAATTTGAAGATTGAGAATCGAGAATACCTTTTAGAGGCACATTTTTAGTTTAGTTAAGCATTCATACTATTGTTTAACATTCATTTTTTCCTGAATATACAACCCTATTTGGTGGTATTAATTGTTATAACTCAATTTCTGATTTCAGGTTCTTTGTTTGCTGAACAATTTTTTGCAATCTTGCTAGGAAACATCAAAATATGGCTGCTTTGCTGTACAAATTAATGGAAGCAACTTTTTTTTTCTTTTTATTGTGTTGAACTTTTCATGTTTTTCGATTGTTGTATTTATAATTTCTTTTGTTGTTGAACTTCTTGTATCAAGATTTTTGTTAGTTATTATGTTGTATGACTGTATTTATGACTTTGTGAAATTAAACTTGTTATTTTGTTGCATATGTTTATGTTGAAAATAACATAGGACAGAGTTTTAGTACATGGGAAATAACTGGAACTGAATTCATTTTTTGAGTTCAAAAACCGAACCAAACCAAACCGATTTTAATTGGTTTGGCTTGGTTCGGATGGTCTCAGTAAAAAGACCGAACCAAACCGAACCGAACTACTAATATAAAATTGGATCGGATAGATTTTTCTTAAAAAACCGAACCAAACCGCACCGCGAACACCCCTACTTCCTGCTATTTGTGAGGTGACTACTTGTGAGTCGCTGAAGATGATAAGCTTTTGAGCTCCGACCTCTTTAGCCAGCTTCAAACCAGCTAGTAATGCCTCATATTTAGCCTGATTGTTTGAGGCAGGGAAATCGAACTTAAGGGAGAGTTCGATTTGGGTTCCTTGATTGCTTTCTATTATTACGCCTGCCCCGCTCCCGGTTTTGTTCGAGGAGCCATCTATGTAGAGATTCTATTCTGTAGGGATTTTCGGGGTGTCAGTAAACTCTGCAATGAAGTCGGTCAGGTACTGTGATTTGATGGCTGTCTGCGCTTCATATTGGATGTCGAATTCAGACAACTCGACTGCCCATTGTAAGATTCTTCCTGCCAAATATATTTTCTGCAAAATGCCTTTTATGGGCTGGCTGGTTCGAACCTTGATGATGTAGGCTTGAAAATATGAGCGAAGTCATCGAGACGTTAGTATGAGAGCATAGGCGAATTTTTTTATTTTTTGGTAGTTCAGTTCGGACCCTTGTAGTGCTTTGCTGATGAAGTATATAGGTTGTTGTTTGCTTTCGTCCTCTCTGACCAGTGCTGAGGCTACTGTCCGATTTCCTACTGTGAGGTACAAATAAGTGGTTCTCCTTCCCGTGGCCGAGTTAGAATAGGTGGTTGTCCCAGGAACCTTTTGAAATCCTGGAAAGCTTGCTCACACTCCGTTGTCCATTCAAACCTCTTTTCCTTCCTTAAAGTGGCGTAGAAGGGGAGAGATTCTATTGCTGATCCGGCTAGAAATCTGGACAAGGCTGCTAATCTTCCATTGAGTTGTTGTACCTCTTTGACATAGGTCGGGCTCTTCATGTCGAGTATAGCTCAGCATTTATCCGGATTTAACTCAATTCCTCTTTGTGTGAGCATGAAACCCAAGAATTTGCCAGCTTCTACTACGAAGGTGCATTTTGCAGGGTTAAGTCGCATGCCATGCCTTCTTATAGTGTCGAATACTTGGGTGAGGTCGGACAGTAATGATTCCTCGCTTTGTGTCTTTACTAACATGTCATCCACGTATACTTCCATGACTTTCCCGATGTGGTCTGTGAAGACTTTATTCATTAATCTTTGATAAGCGGCTCCTGCATTTTTGAGTCCGAATGGCATGACGACGTAGCAGTAGTTTGCTTTTGGGGTTAAGAATGAGGTTTTTTCTTGATCAGGTGGGTACATTGGGATTTGATTGTATCCCGAATAGGCGTCCATAAACGAGAGGTATTTGTATCCGGAGGAGGCACTACCAGAGCGTCGATACTTGGGAGTGGATAAGGATCTTTTGGGCAAGCTTTGTTGAGATCGGTGTAGTCGGTGCACATCCGCCACTTCCCATTTGATTTTTTCACCAAGACGACGTTAGCGAGCCATAGTGGGTACTTGACTTCCCATATGAATCCTGCCTCCAGTAAAGCTTGTACCTGCTCTTTTACAGCTTGGGACTGTTCTGGCCCGAGCTTTCTGTGTCTCTACTGTACTGGCCGAGATCCTGGGTATACTACCAGCTTGTGGCACATTAGCTTGGGGTCTATGGCCTATCTGCGGCCTTCCATGCGAAGAGGTCAACATTATCTCTTAAGAACTTTATGAGGGACTCCTTTATGTCTCCTTTTAGGATTGTGCCGATATTGGTTGTTTTATCTGGGACATCTCCGATCTGGACCTTTTCTATTTTGCCTTCGGGTTGTGGACGAAGTTCTTCCCGCCCTCAAACTCCCCCGAATTCGATGGTGTGGATTTCTTCTCCTTTGCCTCTGAGGTTCATACTTTCGTTGTAATAGCGGCGCGCTGTCTTCTAGTCTGCTCTTACCGTAGCGATCCCTTCTGTTGTTGGAAACTTCATGCACAGATGTGGAGTCGAGACTACTGCGCCGAGTTGATTCAGCATTGTTCGACCTATCAGGGCATTGTAGGCTGTACTCACGTCGACCACGATGTAGTCTATGTTGAGTGTCCTTGACCGGTTTCCTTTTCCAAAGGTTGTGTGCAGTGAGATGTATCCCAGTGGTTGGATTGGAGTGTCTCCGAGCCCGAATAGGCTGTTTGGATATGCTCTGAGTTCTTTTTCCTCTAGGCCGAGTTTGTCGAAGACGATTTTGAACAGTATGTCGGCTGAGCTTCCTGGGTCCACCAGTGTGCGGTGGAGATTAGCGTTGGCCAATATGATAGTGATGACCATGGGATCGTCATGTTCCGAGATGACGCCAGCTGCGTCCTCTTTGGTGAAGGTGATAGTGGGGAGGTCGGGTGCTCCTTCTCCTCCCTCGACATGATATACTTCTTTCAGATGTCTTTTGCGAGATGATTTGGAGATTCCTCCTCCCGCAAATCCTCCGTGTATCATGTGGACATGTCTCTCCGGGGTACGAGGTGGTCGTTCAGTTCATCCGACTTCTTCGTCCCTTCTTATTTTTCTTGGCTCATCTAATTTGTTGGCTAAGTACGGATCTAGTCTCCCCTCTCTTACCAATTTTTCTATGACATTCTTCAAATCGAAGCACTCGTTGGTGGGATGTCCATAGATTCGATGGTATTCACAGTATTCTGTCCGATTTCCTCCTCCTTTCTTGCTTTTGAGTCGACGAGGTGGAGGTATTTTTTCAGTATGGCATACTTCTCGATAGATATCTACAAGAGACACCCGAAGAGGGGTTTAATTGTGGTATTTCTTGATCTTTTCTCCATGCTAATCTTCTTTTTTCTTGGACTCTTTATCTTTATCTCGGGAGAAGTATGGTAATCCGGACTTTGAGTTCTCTCCTAGTCGAGAGTTTTCCTCCATGTTGATGTATTTCTCTGCTCGTTCTTGCACTTCATTTAAAGATGTGGGATGTTTTTTCGATATGGAGTGACTAAAAGGTCCCTCTCGTAAGCCATTGATGAGGCCCATAATGGCTGCTTCTGTGGGCAGACTTTGTATGTCTAGACATGTTTTGTTGAATCTTTCTATGTAGCTGCGGAGACTTTCCCGATCTCCTTGCTTGATCCCTAATAGACTTGGGGCATGCTTAGTTTTGTCTTTCTGGATAGAGAATCTGGCTAGAAATTTCTTGGCTAAGTCGTCAAAGCTTGAGATGGACCTAGGGGGCAGATTGTCGAACCATTTAATTGCTGTCTTTGTCAAGGTAGTCGGGAAGGCTTTGCAGCGGACTGCATCTGAGGCGTCGGTGAGATACATTCTACTTCTGAAATTACTGAGATGATGGCTGGGATCTGATGTGCCATCGTACAAAGTCATGTCGGGGGGGTTTGAAGTCTTTTGGAATTTTGGCCTTCATAATCTCTTTGGTGAATGGGTCTTGGTCCTTGCGGGAGCTATCTTCGTGGCTGGATCGAGTAGTTTTAGCTTTGAGATCAGCTTCGAACTTTAGGAGCTTGTCCTCTAATTCGCGGCGTCACCTAGCTTCCCTTCGTAGGTCTCTCTCGACTTCCCGTTGATACTCGACCTCTTTTTCGAGTTGTTTTAGGCGATCCTGAAGTGCCTCCATGGCTCCCGTGTTTAGTAAATTCTTGTCTTTGTTAGGTTGAGAAGTATCGTCTAGTGTGACCTCCGCGTTTTTATGTGGCGTTCTGTTCTCCAAATTAGAGTTGTGGTCGTTGTCAAGGTTGTCCGCCATAATGATGGGATGACTTCCAGGTTCCCCGGCAACAGCGCCAATGTTCCGAGGGTTACCTGAAACTGTAGGTCGATCTCGGAGGAGATCTTCTGTGCTGGTCGGAGCTGACTTGTCCGACTTGTGGGTGGTGACTGGAGCTGTCGTGTCCGACTTGTTGGACGGGGTGTGCTGCTGATCCTTTGTCACCGGAGGGTGGTGGTACCTGCAAGGGACTCCGATGCTTAAGTTAGCAAGGGTATTAAGCAGATTTTTAGTAGAATCAGAGTATGAGTTATACCGGGGTGCTCCAGTATATTTATAATGGTGAGGAGTGACCTTCTTGGAGATAAGATAGTTATCTTATCTTATCTTATCTTTGAGTGAAGTCATCTTATCTTCAAGGGAACCCCCTTATCTCTATAGGCTTTGGTTGCCTTTGGATTTGGGTTGCGTTCCTTTATTTGGGCCTGCTTTGGGCCTCTATTGTCGATTTAGCCGACCTCTTTGAGAAGAGATCGGGAGTTCCAGACCTGTACAGGTCGGTCGCTTTGTCTTTAAGCAGCCTGGGTCGTGTAGCTCGACCCAAGATATGAACACTTACAAAAAATATTAAAAAATAAATTTTTAATACATATTATTATTTAATAAAATTTACACAAAACTATAAAAGGTAATTTTTATTATGCTCATACAGTACCAGACAGACTTAAACTAGTACTATCGACTAATTTATCGGTATACGTTTTTACTCAATTTTTCGTAGAAAATTATATTTCACAACTCAAAAAATTCTACTGAATTTAAATCTCACCTCAAAATTTTCTAATTCACATTATAAATTTTTGAACATATTTTCGGACAATTTAAATTATTATTTTACGTTAATTAATTAGTTAATAATTTTTGGTTCTTACATTAGGCGCACATGCTCATTGCCATTGAGGCAGAATGGACGAAACTGAAATATATATACCATTTTTCATCCGTGCTAGCATTCTATACCCAACTCTTCCAACCTCTTTTCACTCCCTATCATCGACGTGCGTCAATATCAGACTCTCTAACTCGGACAAAGAATTTGCTCTTCAAGTGTGCAAAAGCACAAGATTCTCATACTCAAATATAATTCCACTATCACTGTTTCTCATGTGACAGTTGGATACACCATCACAACAAAGAAACCACTACCAGTAGACATTTTTCATAATTTTTTTTAAAAAAAAAGGGAGAGAAGAAGTATTGAGATTTTTATGGAGAATACCAACGGTTTGAAAATCCTTTTATAGATGATTGATTTTTGTTGTACTATATCTCATTTACAATGTCAACGTTTTAAGTTAGCATGTATCTCGTTTACACACTAAATAAAATTAGTTCGTTTATATTTTTTTTATAGTGTAAATGAGATATGTGAAGTTCGTTCCCCATGTAAAACATGTGCACACGTGATACGTAGACCTGGATTTGTACCTTATCTCGTTTACATTGGAAATGAGATACGTCTATACTTATCTCCTTTTATAAAGTAAACGAGATAAAACATATTACGAAAATCAGTAAAAACTTTCAAAATTATCTTTTTTTTTTTTCACAGGATCTTCCAACTCACAAAGTCAAAAACTAATCTATCTCAGTATTAAATTTCATTTAAGGATTTGCCGGCTGCATGCACTAGGCGAAATTTGTAATTTAAACATTTATTGTATTTATTTTACAAAAAAAAAAAATCATTTCTTTATCATTTATCTCCACCGGTTTCGGCCTTTAGTCCTAACACACTCTTTTCTTCCTACAAGTCAAATATAAGAGACTTCACTAATATTTGGGCCTTCAAATACCAAAAAAAAAATTAAGAGTATTTATTTCGTAATGTGTTACAATTTTTATTTCTTTTTCCAATAATAATAAAGAAGATTTGTGGGAACAAATTGTATGTTGAAATAATATTTTTGAGAATAACATGAAAAGGTGAAAAATTTCACCGATGGGTAATTCCGTAAAAGCCAGCATTATTCCACCACGTGATTTTGTCCCAACTCCCAAGACCATAAAGCTCATCATTCATCCTTAACTCCTGTTTGAGAAAACCCAGAGAGTACATTGCAAACTGTGAACCCTTCTTCCCTCGTCCTTTACCTTTCTTTTTTTGTTGTGATTTCATCCGTTGCACTTGAGATCCAATCATGGCTGCAAAACTTGATGGTGGAGCCTATCTCGCTTCCTTGTTGATGCTGTTTTAGACAAGTTGTCTTCAATACTTGAAGATGACTCCGTCCTCAATGGAAACGTCTCTGCCCTCGAGTTGCTTGGGAGGTTGGAGAAACGTCTGTATGAGGTTGGACCTGTGCTTGATGATGCTGAGCAGAAGCAGTTCACTAACAAGAGAGTCAAAAAGTGGCTTCTTGATCTCCAAGATGCTCTCTATTTTGCTGATGACTTGGTCGATGAGATCTCCACTAAAGCTGCCATCCCAGCCACTCAAAGGGATCCAGGTAACTCTTCTTCCTGGTCTCGTCTTGTTGATTCATATATCGAAGATACTGGTGACATGGAAAAAATAGTTGGTACACTAGAGTCTGTTGTAGCAAAGAAAAATCATCATCGTCTGAAAGAGTGCGCCAAGGTGGACATGTCGTCATGGAGAACTCCATCCACATCTCTCGTTGTAAGTTCTGACATATTTGGTCGGGACAAAGACAAAGAGAAGATAATCAAATTGCTGTTAGATGATACTCCTCATGCTAAATCACCTGTCATCCCCATTGTGGGTATGGGCGGTATAGGAAAAACAACTCTGGCTCAATTGGTTTACAATGATGAGCAAGTGCAGCAAAAGTTTAATGTTAAAGCATGGGTTTGTGTTGGTGAAGTATTTGATGTTCTTAAGGTGACAAAGACTGTAGTGGAGAAAGCTACTTCTGCTTCTTGCAACATGAATGATTTAGATTCAGTTCAACAACGTTTGAGGACTGAGGTAACAGGGAAGAAGTTTTTGGTTGTTCTGGATGACATGTGGACCAATCATTATGATGATTGGAAAACTTTTCTAATTCCCTTCCAATGTGGAAGTCAGGGAGGAAAGATTCTTGTAACAACCCGCATTGATGCTGTTGCTTCTATGGTGAAAACTATTCCAGCTCACAATTTGAGTTTGTTGAATGATGAACAATGTTGGTTGGTGTTTGCAAATCATGCATTTTCCGCTTCTGAATCACGAGATCGTTTGGCTTTAGAAAAAGTTGGCAGAAAAATTGTTGAAAAGTGCAAAGGACTGCCTTTGGCTGCTCAATCTCTTGGGGGCTTGCTGAGAACCAAGGATAACATAAGGGATTGGAAAGATGTTTTGATGAGTGAGATTTGGGAGTTTTCTGAAGACGAGTGTAGGATTCTTCCTGCATTAAGAATTAGTTATCACTACCTCCCCTCCTATTTAAAACGTTGCTTTGTTTATTGTTCTTTGTATCCTAAGAATTACGAATTTGACAAAGATGAATTAGTGTTATTATGGATGGCCGAAGATCTTTTGCAACAACCAAAGAGTGGAAGCATTTTAGAAGAAGTTGGTTATAGATACTTCAATGATTTAGCTGCACGATCATTCTTTCAACCTTCAAAGAATGGTTATAAAGATTCATTTGTGATGCACGATCTCATGCATGATCTAGCGACATTTTGTGGTGAAAAGTTCTTTGTTAGAATCTCTGAACACGAGAAAGTGGCCCAACATGATACTAAAACTCGTCATTTGTCATATGATGTCAACGACAATTATTCAGTCCTGAAGATGTTGGAAGCGTGTGAGAGTTTAAGTCATTTGAGGACCCTGTATCAAATCAAGAAAAAGTTCTACGGTGAACACAAAGAGGGAATTGATCCTTGTTGCTTACTAGCACAGTTGAAGCGCTTACGTGTTTTGCCATTTCAATCATTTGAAATTGATATATTGCCTGATTCAATTGGTGAATTGATCCACTTGCGTTATTTGAATCTCTCTGGTACACTTATCGTGACATTGCCCGAGTCCATGAGTAACTTGTATAATTTACAAACATTGAAGTTGGCAGAGTGTGAAAAACTTAAAAAGCTTCCCTCCAACATGCAAAATCTTGTGAATCTGCGTCATCTTGATATTGAGGGCACTGATTTAGAAGAGATGCCAAAAAAGATGAGCAAATTAAAAGATTTGCAAATTTTAAGTTACTATATTGCGGGCAAACATGAAGAGAATGGGATCGGAGAACTGGGAGAACTAACACATCTTCATGGGTCATTTTGTCTTAAGAATCTAGAGAATGTTAAGAATAGCGGTGAAGCATCGAATGCAAGGATGGATGAAAAAATACACCTGAATGATATAGATTTGACCTGGTCATCATTTGAAGAAAGTGAGGTTTGTGATTCCCAAAGTGAGAAAGATGTACTTGACAAATTACATCCTCACAAGGACTTGAAGAAGCTATACATGTGCGGTTACAGAGGTACCATGTTTCCGGATTGGTTAGGGCAGTCTTCGTACCACAACATGACTGAGTTGTATCTGAGTGGATGCAGGAATTGTTTGGTGCTTCCTTCACTTGGACAGTTACCCTCTCTGGAGAGGCTAGTCATTACAGATTTCAACAAGGTGAAGAAGATTGGTGGGTCATTCTATAAGGGTGATGGAACTCATCAGCATCAGGAGACACCCTTCCGATCCCTTAAATCTCTGCAATTTTTTTCTCTGAGTTGCTGGGAGGAATGGGAGTCATATGAATGTGATGATGATGATGATGCACCATTTCCTCAAATTGAGAAACTTTCAATATGGAACTGTCCTAAGTTAAGAGGAGATTTGCCCACTTTCCTTCCGTCTTTGAAATCACTCTACATTAGAGGATGCGAGGAGCTTGGTTGTTATCTGCCAAGAGCTCCCACAATATTCCTAATGGAAATATTAGGCAAACAGGAAGCAAGAATGCGAGACCTACCACTTTCACTGCAACTACTAAGAATAGAAGGAAAGCAGCTTGTGGATTCTCTGTTTGAGGCCATGACCCACACCCAACCAACCTCTCTCATACAGCTACAGATCTCAGAGTGCTCATCAGCTATCTCATTTCCAGGGGATTCTTTGCCCCCTTTGTTGCAAGATTTGCGCATATATAATTGCAAGAATGTAGAATTCCCAATGCAATACCAACAACATCACTCGCTAGAGAGCTTATACATATACAACAGCTGCGATTCACTTACATTCTTCGCATTGCCAGTGTTCCCAAATCTCTTGTTTCTGAGAATAGAAAGATGTGAAAATTTGACATCTCTGGAGGTGTCACACTCACAGTCCCTCCGAGAATTATGGATTGAAGAATGCCCTAAGCTGGTGAACATAACAAGGCTGCCTGCCTCTTTAAGGGAACTCAGAATCAGTGAATGTGGGTTGTTGGGTGAAGACATTGAGAGGAAGAACCCCCACATTTGGCCATCCATTTCCCACATTCCCTACATTAAAGTTAATGGGAATCTGATTGACAATGACTCAACATCTTAAAACAGGTAACTCTTTGCTATCTCTATCCCAAAGCAGCTTGACTTCATCTTCTCCAATATCATAATCATTCTCTCCTACATAATCTTACTTTTATTTCAAAAATTTATCCTACTATTTTTTGAGGTAAATACAAAACCCAATCCTCTCTTTTAACACTCTTAATCACCAATCTAGTCAATGCCTACTTTCCCCAACATATAGTATCACCAAACTGTTAACTTTTTTTAGGATACAATCTCAATTTTGGAATCCCCCCCCCCCCTCCCTCCCCATTTAACCGTTTACCCTTTTTTTAATTATTTCTTCTTTCTTTCTTCATGTATAGGAACATATATTGATTCTTCTGGGACTTGTCAATTTATTGCATTTGGGTGCTGCGCCTCCAATCTTGTAAGGATGAGTATCTATTTGGATTTAAAGTAACATTTGCTTTATTCTGTTGAAGGATTCCTGGAGAATTAATTGCCATTAAAGTACAATCTTAACATTAAAAATGCTCTTATCATTCTATACTATTCAAAGTCTCATATTTTCAAATCTGCATTAAACAAACATAGGAAATCTTTGGGCATGCTTAAATAAAGATCTTGTAGAATAATTGAGTTATTCATTTCAATTTTCTTAATGCAGATGATCTTAAAAGTTTCTATGTACTAATTCTTTGTTGGTTGAGTACATGGACAAGGAGCTATGTATATAGTTGAACTTTGTTGTCTCAGGCAGCAACTTCAAGCTGGAGTGGACCACTCTTAGAGTGGTATAATCCTGCACTGCATTACTCTCGTGACTATTTTCTTGTACAATATACCTTCTCATGCACCTTTTTATAACCATTGTGAATAAGGGTTTTGCTTTTGCTACGTTGAAGTATGTAAAAGACAACCATCATGCCCACGGTACAGCCTATCTTAATGGGATCATAAACAAGTAAGCACAAGCATTAAATTTATCTTGTGTCTTTTTCCAATTTTCCACAAAATTCTTAGTTGATTTTTTATTTTTTATTTTTTATTTTTAACCTACCTGAGAGCATGGTAAAACTTGGTTAGTTGGAGTAAATAATGTTGAAAGCAAGGTTGAGTGGCTGGTATGGTGATCTCAAAACAGTAGTCCTCAACTAAAGGAACAAATGAATTCTGAGGCATGTCTTTTGACTTTTGAGTAAGTTTTGAATAGTTTTATGTGGCTATTATTGTTAGGGGATTTTGGCCATAATGCTATATATAAACTACATACAACATAGAATGTTTATTAGAAGGTTATAATTTTGTTAATTCAAGGATAAACCCTTGAGAATGATGAAATCTTCCCCTTCAACTTTTGCCTTTCTCATTAACGGTTATTCTTCTTTTTATTGTTATTTCTGTCAGCTACTTTTGCACCACCCCTTGACTCACCCAAATCTAAGGCCTTTCATTACATTTCTTGGTGTTGCTCTTGCTTGCTTGCTTGCTCGTTGCCCTCGTTGGTTTGGTATGCTGTTTACTATCTTAGTATTAACTTCTGTTGAATTAAGAAATTAATTAACCTTGTGATGACTATGCACTAAGCCAAAATTGTATGAGTTGTTCTAATGTGTTTGTTTTGGCGTAGCAAGAGACGAATCGGAGCAAACTTGGATTAAGCCTAATTAGGAGACCAAAGAAATCTGGGCAAGAATGATGGAGGAACAATGAATCCCAAACAAATCAGATGAGGTGCAGTCTCTGCATCAATTCAAAAGCAGAATTCATGGAAGACATCATCCTCTTACAAAATCAAAAGAGAAATGGATGATGAAAAACATAATTTTGCAAGGACAGATAGACCAATCAAAATGCAACATGATTACCTTCAATGATATGGATACAGTTGGAGCAACATGTCAAAAATAGGCAGAAAGCTTACAAACTTTTCAAAGAAAAAAAGGAAGAACAAACTTAGTTTTATATTTTTATATACACTGAATAATTATCTTTTTTTTTTTCTTAAGAGTTTTTATGCCTTCATCGTTTCATTCTATTTTAGGAGAGCTGATATGAGTTATTCTGTTTATACGAAAGAGAGAGCTTAGAAAGTGAGAATCAATTTCTGTTATGAAAAAGGCAAGAGAGGTAGGATGTGAGAATATCTAGAATAAGCTATAGTGCCGTTTGAGAAATTTGTTTTTTTGTATTGGCTTGAATTGGTATTTGTAACTTGAATTTGTTTATAGTAAAAAATTCTACCATTTGTTGTGGTGGAGACTAGATATAGATCCCACTTTGGGATTGAATCAGGATATATTGTGTTGTTCATCTTCTCTATTATAATTTTCATTTACAATATTGTTATAACTGTCATCTGCATATGTTTTTCGCAAATCATGCAATTATTTTATAAAATCACCTTTTAATAATTCAAATGTGCATCACTCTTCTATTTTCTATGTCTTACAATATAGTGCTGCAGGTTGGTGTTTAAGAATTAGTGTTATTAATTTATTGACGTAAAATTATAATTATAATTCATTTTCATTCAATAAATGTACAATTCAATTCGGTTTTCTCTTTTTCTAATTGTTGTAGTGCAAAAATTAAATTGAAAATCAAATCATATGCTTTGGGTGCAGATTTCATTTCATTCCCTAGCTGCAATAAGGTTGATTGGGTTTCAATCTCTAATACTGGAACAAGATTTCCTTCGTAAGAAGTAGAAGGACACCTTGGTGGTTCCACCAAAAAATTGGAGATAATCAAACCTTATTGTCAAGCAAAAATTGACAATAACTAATGAAGTTGAGTATCCTAACCTATATTTATAGTGGACAAACAACCCAAACATGCTCTAAATAGTTGAAGCTTTAGCCTTTAGCTATATTGTTTGGCTTATCAGAAGCTTTTGAAAAATGGATTTCTCACTATGAAGTAGAGGCATATATACTTGAATAAATTCTGGATTCAATTTAAAAATAAAATATAAGTCTCATTACAAAAATACATTAGATAAAAATTAATGAAAATAAATTGTGTGAAATAAGTTTGGAAATATCTACTCAATCATTGAAGCAAACATGTTGGATTCTTTTGTAGGAATAAAACAAGAAGCAGCATCTTGGTAACATGTCAATATAATTCAGCAGAAAGAAAGTTTGGGGCAGGAGAGCTTTTTCTTAGAGACATTTAGTCTGTAGAATACGTTAGAAATCAAAATGTGTTTAGTGCGAGTGTTAGGATGCGAGTGAGAGCATCTAGCAAAAGCCTTAAGAAAATGGGGTCAGTGCACATTAATTGGGAGAGTTAGCAAGTAATCTTCATGGGTCATTTGGCATGGACACATTTAATTAGAGAATGTTATTAGTAGTTGTAAAGCCGCCAATGCAAGGATGGATGTGAAGATACACCATTTGTAACTGCTAAAAAAGATTATGTAGAGAACGCATTAGACTTGTATAGTATTAAACTATTAATAATGCCAGCATGCATCACACTTTCACTATAATAATACTTTAATGCTACTGCTACTGCTACCACTTCCTTACCCTTTGTGTTTGTGAGAGAATTCTGAGTTTGAGTGCATACTACTACAAATCGCTTCCCTTACCTTTCTTACTTCCTTGGCCAGATGTCTGATCCTGCGATTGTCAACTGGATCCGAGGAAAGAAGATTGACCAGAAGCTGCTTGGAAGGTTGAAGACCACTCTGCGTGGTGCTGAAGCCCTGCTGAATGATGCTGAGCGGAGACAAATCAAAGAAGGGCCGGTGAAGGTTTGGCTGGATGATCTCAAAGATGCTCTTTATGAGGCTGATGATTTCCTTGATGAAATCACCACCAAAGCTGCAACTCACAAGGATCCAGGTAACTTCCTATCTCGCTTTCTCAATATGAAAGATAGAGAGATGGTTGCCAGTATGGAAGATGTCATTGGTAGACTAGAGTCAATTGTGAATCAAAAAGATACTCTTGGCCTGAAAGAGATGCCGATGGAAAACATGTCATGGAGAACTCCGTCAACGTCTCTAGTTAAGGTGTCTGATGTATATGGTAGGGACAAAGACAAGGAAGACATTGTAGACTTGTTGGCATGGGTGGGATTGGAAAGACTACTTTGGCTCAATTGGTTTACAATGATGATAGAGTGCAGCAGAAGTTTAATGTTAAAGCATGGGTGTGTGTTGGGGAAGAATTCAATGTTCTTAAGGTGACAAAGATGGTAATAGAGGAGGTAACTTCTAAGTCTTGTGAAATGAATGGCTTAAATTCTGTTCAACATTTGAGGAATGTGCTAACAGGGAAGAGTTTTCTGGTTGTTCTGGATGACATGTGGAGTAATCATTATGATGATTGGAAAACTTTTCTAAACGCCTTTCAATATGGAAGTCAGGGAGGAAAGATTCTTGTAACAACCCGCATTGATACTGTTGCTTCTATGGTGAAAACTATTCCAGCTCACAACTTGAGTTTGTTGGATGCTGAACAATGTTGGTTGGTGTTTGCAAATCATGCATTCTTTCCTACTGAATCCCGAAATCGTTTGGCTTTAGAAAAAATTGGTAGAAAAATTGTTAGAAAAGTGCAAAGGCCTGCCATTGGCTGCTCAATCACTAATATGGATAAAATGGATGGAAAATTTGTGCTAGTTTTAATAAGTTTGAAAACTTGACCCGCCTCCCTCTAGCTAGAGACATTATTATTATATTATGTCCTAATTCCACATACACATGATAAACGATAAACTCTGAATTCTAAAATGACCTGAAAGAACTAATTTCCTGAACAAATTGATGATATGGTTGCTGCATTATGCATGGTGTATTTTGGAGCCAGTTGAAATAAGCTTTTTTTTTTTTTAAATTTCAAGCATTAATTAATTTGAGAGAAAAAAGAAAAGACATGTTTGTGCATTGCATTTGTCGCTTGAGTGAGGAACGAACCCATGCACATATAGATATAGAACTTTTGCTTTTATTTATTTAACTCAGTTTCCTCAATGTTTTGCTGCCTAAGAGTTCCTCAACATAATGAAAATTGTAATATTTGGGGATGAGAAACTTCTTACAGCAAAATAAAACTTATAATTCTAAAATAATACACACCACAACTGAGAAAAACTATTGTCCAAAATAAGTATGGTGATTTGATGAATAAAAGTATATATTAAAATTCTAGCTGAAAATAAGTGAAAAATTATAGACATAATACTAAATTGGCATAATATAATAGAATAATTTTATACTATATATTGAGATATATAAAAATTTGCATTTTTTGTTGAAAAATAAAATCTAAACGTATTGATAAAATCCAATAAAAAAATCAATATGAACTAATCCAAGTTATACTAAGATATTATCAAATCAGATCAATATGTATATTAATTAAAATATTATTGCTTTCTAACAATATGCATGATTGTCTCTGCAAGTGTGCCAATCTTTTTCTTCATTTTTTTAATCTTTGGAAAAACTTATTTATTTTTTTGATGGTTTTTGGACTGGCTATGTTTTATTTATTAAAACCGAAGGTGTTAATCTAGGCCATGTTATTTGGGTTCAGATAAAATTTAGGATTTTATTTATTCTTTGATAGTTATGTGATAACTGATAAGTTTCAATATCCCTAAGTTTTGGATTTTGCCCATTTCATTTAGAGTCCAAGTGTTTTCATTTTTATGGTTTTTTTTAAATAAATAAAATAAATATTTTATTTACGAAAATAGATAATTGGAAGAGTTTTTATCGATTTTTGTAACATACTTATCTCGTTTATAGTGTAAATGAGATAAAACACAAACTCATGTTTACGTATCACGCGTACACATAACACGTACCTTATCTCATTTATAGAGTGAACAAGATATGTGTAAACGAGATACACCTATACTTATCTCGTTCACTCTATAAATGAGATAAGGCTGAGGTTCGGCTATAAATATAACTCGTTCGCAGCACCTTTTGATCCACTTTTCATCCCCCTTAACCTTCTTTTCTCTCTTTTTCAGATGTTTTCTTGATATTTTTGAGTTGCTAGGACGTTATGGTGTGCACCGACAGACTCCGATATCAACCGCCTGAATAATAGTTGGCACATTGCTGGAGCGATCGACTTCGAAGATAGTGTGTTTTTATCTTTTAAATTAATAAGCGTATGTGATTATAATTATGGTACTTTTATAGATTTAGTGTTTTTACACATGAGTAGAATGGATTATCTTTAGGTAACATAAAATAGGTTAGTTGACAAGCTATTAACATTTGCTGGGTGTCGAATTTATTTATAGTAAAAGTTAATTTACTAGTTAACTTAATTTAATTTATTGATTAACTGTTTATTAGATTTGTTAAATAAATAAAAGAAATTCATTAATTATTGTTTATCCATGTTATTACGTTATATTATTTCTTTGAGTCGAATTTTATATTTTTCATTTTAAATTTGAATATGCCGGAGAACTTAGCTTGAAATCCAAGTTTTTAAGAAGTTTTATTTTTAAACAGAAGCCTCGTCTGCTACTATCTAGGATGTCTAACTGTCGATGATTTTGAGACATGATGGAGACTAAACACGTGTGCAGTCTGTCGAATTTATGTACCTCTCTAACGATTTAAAATATAATCAAATGATATTATAACTAAAATAAGAATGAAAAATAAGGTAATGCATTAAGATACTGTAACACTTACCAGTATCTGAGATTCTGTCGGAGGACGATACGGAGACTCCAAGGACAATCATCAGTAAATTAACGGCAACGCACGTGATATTTTAATCGATCCGACTCCACAACTTGGTACTCGGCACTTCTCCAAATGCTGTAATTCTTCATGCCTTACAGTACTGCCTCTCTGCTTCTAAATCGGTGACCAACCCTAAACTCCACACCACCATCAATATTGTAATCATCTGCCCCCATATTGGAAAATGGAGTTACCTCATGCATCGCGTCCAAATTCAAAGTATGGTGGTGATTGGGTACATCTGATAACTCCGGAATGGTTGCGAAGTAGACAAAAGGTATCGAACTGATCCACCAATGGGAGTCTTTGGTATAAACTTATCCTTGTCACCATCCCTAGAGGAGCCACTTTCGTGGCTATTGGCAATGTACTCTTCATCAGACTCCTTACCATCAAGGTCTATGTCTACCACTGGACTAGCACAGTGCAAGAGGTAGGTCATCTTGGACAAAATTCGAGCTACCAGAACCACCACCACTAATATCACGAACCTCCGCAGAAAACTCCATCACTTGTTCAACCATAATTCTCCCGTAGACGTCAAACCTTAGGTGTAACAGCTATTACCCTAAGCCTTACATCATGCCGTAAAGTAAAGGATAACAAAGTGTCACAACAATTCTAAAGCTTATACAATAGTAGATATATAAGGAATTTATAATACGAGAAGCCCGATGAAGAAATAAAGCTCAAAACAGAGATAGAAAAGCTCGAAGCGTTCATACAATTAACTAAAAGCGTAAATGCACAAGATACAACATAATACAGTAATAATCAAGATAGTTATATATAAGTATAATGGTCAAAAGAACTCTAGCCGTAGTCCGCAGAGTTTAGGCCGACTAGTGATATACAAACAATACAGAGTTTTGGAAAGTTAAACAACATATACAACTTGTCTCTCAAATAAGCCTTTGAGGAAACAAGGTCGAAGATACAAAAGAGAGAGTATTACAACAGAATAATCAAAATACAAAAGGTGATAAAAGATCCTTTGCTCCGTCACCATCTCGCAACTCACCGAAGTGGGTTACAAACTACATTTGAAAAATAACAACATATGGTATGAGAACTAGAGATTCTCAGTATGGTAACAATGCCCAGTAATGTAAGATATAAGGTTCCGGAACGCCAAAGGCAATCCTAGAACTTCACATCAAACATAAGATTCATGCTTATAAAACAATTTAACAAAATCCTTAAATAGGTCTCTACTTAAGGAATTTCTAAACTAACATTTACATTGTTGTCCCACAGTCTTCGCCGGCCTAACATCCATGCGATCTCATTGCCACCGCTTACCGAGCCTCCTCAACCTCAATAACATACACAAGTATATGCAAACAAGTAATACACAAGTAATAATTATGTATAGCAAGTAAATCAGGAAGCAAGTAAGCATGTTATATGCTTAGGCAATATAGGCAAGTAAACAAAGCAAACAACCACATAGTAAATGCACATGATGAATGCCTATCCTATTGGCTGTGATATCACATTATCGGTTCAACTGTCAACCCGACACATTTCCATGGGTATGTTGCCTTTGGTCACGATATAAATGGGTACCTCCCATGGATATAGTGTCCGACTCACTCTTGTGAATCGAAAGGATGCGAGCGAGATACTTAGTCATAGACCTCACATTACCCAAGGATATAGTGTCCGGCACACTCTTACCACTTACATATCGCCTCTCAATCAGAACCAACCTCAAGTTATCAGTCTCATTAACCATACTCATTTCTCTCTAAGTCCCAGACTCGTTATAACCATCATTAGTCATTGATTTCACAAGTTATGATCAACTTTCAAGTTCTCAAAGTCATCACTAATATAGCACTTCACTCGTTCACCCACAACTTCAGAAACCAAAGTCTCCATATTCTAAACTCATACAAAAATTTACCAATTTAATTCACTAAATCATCTCTATTAGTCTTAGGGCCTAATTACTAAATAGTAACCTTAAACGATAATTAAAGAAGTTTAGAAAGTTAGAGAACCCTTGAAAAGTGAAGAAAACAATTTTTCAGCAAAACAAGGATCTCGCGTACGCGAACCTGTCCCACGTACGCACAAGTCGAAATGTGGGCGTCCACGTACGCGGCATCTTACTTGCGTACGCGAGTGTCCCAATTCAGATGAAAAGCCCGCGTTGCGTGTCAAATTTTCGCATACGCATGCCTTGAAAACACATGCTCGCGGATGCATGCTAGTGCTCGCGTACGCGAGGTATCCTAGACAGAGGAGAATGCTTGCGTCGCGTGCACAGGTTCACGTACGCTTGCTGTAACAGACGTAGAAAAATTTTAAAGCTGCAGAATTTTAGATTTTTGCACCGAACTTCAAACGCGTATAATTTTTTCGTTTTAAAATATTTTCCATTCGTTCTTCAAACGTCTTAAAGCTCTCGGACCCAACTTTCACTTAAACTAAGTTTCTAAAAAATGGGGGTCTAAAGGCCAAGTTATGCCTTGCCAAAGTTCGTTAAAAACAAGATTTTACACAAAATCATCAAAGTTCTCTAGTTCCCAAATTTTCAAAACTAAACCAATCAAAACCTACTCAATTTCATCAAAAATACTACCACACACTACAAATTACTATTTTATTGCACTTCAGTCATTTTCACACCTATTTCACTCAATCTTTCCACCTCTTTCCACCATAATTCAACAAAACCCACAACTTTCAAATCAAGATGTCAATATTAATAATTTTGCACAATTCAACTATTCATAAACCTCATTCATCATATATCATCTTCAATCCTCATAATTATCATTATTCAACCCCAATATCAATACTCAACATCATTCATTAACAATAACATCATAATCTCATCAAAATCATCGGACATCATCAATCCAACAATTATCAACAACCAATTCAATCCTATCCTAAGGTCCATTAGTCTATGTGTCATGAAACATTACATATTACATAGAAAAAACTGAAATCATACCTTAGCCGATTCTCAATATGCACAAATCACCAAAATCCACAACCAAGTTCAATGAGCTTTGCCTCCAAGTCAATCAACAAGCAACTCCAATCCACCAACTTCACTCCAATCACAAGAATTCAACCTATATATACATAATTTACCATAATTCAACCTAGAATTCCATATATACATAAAATCACAAGAGATTCGAATACACTCACCTTACTCAATGTTGATTGAGGCAAAACCCAATAGCAATCAAGTGCTAGATGGTACCTAAATATCCAAATCACAAAAAGCAGTCAACAACTATAGTCAAATTTTCGAAATTGTTGGGAAGAGAGAACTTGGCAAGAAAGAGTGAGTTTCTTACCACTTTGGTTAGATAGAACTAACGGACTCGGCAAGAGCTTAGCGTGACCGCAAACGAGACACGAATCAAAGCACCGTAGCTCAAGTTATGAGTGATTTAAGATGAATATGAATAGTAACCTCTCTTCTCTTCTCTCTTCTCCTTACCAGCTGCTAGGGTTGTGTTATGTTTGTGAATGAGGCTGAATTGGCTTCATTTAAGTGTTTATATATGTTGGGTTTGGGTTCAACTCGGACCCGATCCAACCTGTTAGCATTTTTGGCCCGTTTGGCCTAACTTTGGGTCAAAACTTTAGAATTATCGTCCGATTTTCAACTTTAATAATTTTCTTAAGTTTTTCTACAGTTTTTATTATGCTTATACAGTACTAGACAGACTTAAACTGGTACTGCCGGCTAATTTATCGGTACACGATTTTACTCAACATTTCGTAGAAAATTATATTTCCCAACTCGAAAAATTCTACTGAATTCAAATCTCACTTCAAAATTTTCTAATTCACATTACAAATTTTTGAACCTATTTTCGGGCAATTTAAATTATTATTTTACGTTAATTAATCAGTTAATGATTTTTTGTTCTTGTATTAGGTGCACATGCTCATCGCCATTGAGGCAAAATGGATGAAACCAAAATATACCATTTTCCATCAGTGCTAGCATCTTATACCCAACTCTTCCAACCTCTTTTTACTTCCTATCACCGACGTGCGTCAATATCAGACTTTCTAACTCGGACAAAGAATTTGCTCTCCGAGTGCGCAGCAGCGCATGATTCTCATACTCAAATATAATCCCAGTATCACTGTTTCTCATGTGACAGTTGGATATACCATCACAACAAAGAAACCACTACCACTAGACATTTTTAATAAATTAAAAAAAAGGAGAGATTTTTGTGGAGAATACCAACGATTTGAAGATCCTTTTATAGCTGATTGATTTTTGTCGTACTATATCTCATTTATAGTGTCAACGTTTTAAGTTAGCATGTATCTTGTTTACTCAGTAAACAAAATTAGATTCATTTATATTTTTTTTACAGTGTAAATGAGATATATGGAGTTCGTTCTTCCCCATGTAACACGTGTGTACACGTGATACGTAGACCTGAATTTGTACCTTATCTCGTTTACATTGGAAATGAGATACACCTATACTTATCTCCTTTTACAAAGTAAACGAGATAAAACATATTACGAAAATCGGTAAAAACTCTCAAAATTATGTTCTTTTTTTCTCACGGTATCTTCTAATTCGACAAGTCAAAGACTCATCCATCGCAATATTGAGCTTTATTTAAGAGTTTGTCGGTTACTGCATGCACAAAGTGAAATTCGTAATTTAAAAATTTTTTGTATTTATTTTACAAAAAAAAATCTATTTCTTTATCATTTATCTCCACCAGTTTGGGCCTTTAGTCCCAACACACCATTTTCTTTATAGAAGTTAATATAAGAGACTTCATTAATATTTGGGCCTTCAAATACCAAAAAAAAAAAGTATTTATTTGGTAATGTGTTACAATTTTTATTTCTTTTTCAATAATAATGAACAAGACTTGTAGAAACCAAGTCCAAAAAAAAAAGATTTGTGGAAACTAATTGTATGTTGAAATAATATTATCGAAAAGGAAAATACTATTTGTAAGTTAAAATTAATCATTAAAATCAGCTACCAATATATTTGTGTATAAATATATATAATTTAATTTATTTTCAATGTGTATTTATATTTTAATATGTATTTTAGGTGTACACGTAACATAACACTGTTGAAAATAAAATGAAAAGGTGAAAATTTTCACCGATGGTAATTCCGTAATTGTCATCTGACATCGTCATCTTTATTAAAAGCCAATGATTTTGTCCGAAGAGGCGAAGACCATAAAGCTCATCAGTCATCAGGTAAATTTTAGTCACCACAGATATCAAACACTTCCCTTAGCTCCTGTTTGAGAAAACCCAGAGACTACATTGCAAACTGTGAACCCTTCTTCCCTCATCCTTCATCTTTCTTTCTTTGTTGTGATCTCATCCGCTGCACTTGAGATCCAATCATGGCTTCAAAACTTTATGGTGGAGCTTATCTCACTTGCTTTGTTGATGCTATTTTGGATAAGCTTTCTCCAATACTTGAAGAAGACGACTCATTCCTGGAAAGGAACATCTTGCTTCGAAGGTTGGAGAAAAGTCTGTATGAGGCTGGACCTGTTCTTGACGATGCTGAGCAGAAGCAGTTCACTGACAAGAAAGTGAAGAAGTGGCTTGTTGATCTCCAAGATGCTCTCTATAAGGCTGATGATTTGGTCGATGAGCTCTCCACTAAGGCTGCCATCGCCACCACTCTAAGAGATCCAGGTATCTCTTCTTCCTGTTCTTCTCTTGTTGATTCATATATTGAAGATAGTGGTGACATGGAAAAAATAGTTGGTACACTAGAGTCTGTTGTAGCAAAGAAAAATCATCATCGTCTGAAAGAGTGCACCAAGGTGGACATGTCATCATGGAGAACTCCATCGACATCTCTCGTTGTAAGTTCTGACATATTTGGTCGGGACGAAGACAAGGAGAAGATAATCAAATTGCTGTTAGATGATACTCGTCATGCTGAATCACCTGTGACTGTGATCCCCATTGTGGGTATGGGCGGAATAGGAAAAACTACTTTGGCTCAATTGGTTTACAATGATGACCAAGTGCAGCAAAAGTTTAATGTTAAAGCATGGGTTTGTGTTGGAGAAGATTTTAATGTTCTTCGGTTGACAAAGACTGTAATAGAGGAAGTAACTTCTAAGTCTTGTGAACTGAATGGCTTAAATTCTGTTCAACAACGTTTGAGGAATGAGGTAACAGGGAAAAGGTTTTTGGTTGTTCTGGATGACATGTGGACCAATCATTATGATGATTGGAAAACTTTTCTAGGCCCCTTCCAATTTGGAAGTCAGGGAGGAAAGATTCTTGTAACAACCCGCATTGATGCTGTTGCTTCTATGGTGAAAACAATTCCAGCTCACAATTTGAGTTTGTTGGATGATGAACAATGCTGGTCGGTGTTTGCAAATCATGCATTTTTTCCCACTGAATCCCGAGATCGTTTGGCTTTGGAAAAAGTTGGTAGAAAAATTGTTGATAAGTGCAAAGGACTGCCTTTGGCTGCTCAATCACTTGGGGGCTTGCTAAGAACCAAGGATAACATAGCGGATTGGAAAGATGTTTTGATGAGTGAGATTTGGGAGTTTTCTGAAGATGAGTGTAGGATTCTTCCTGCATTAAGAATCAGCTATCACTACCTCCCCTCATATTTAAAACGTTGCTTTGTTTATTGTTCTCTATATCCAAAGGACTACGAATTTGACAAAGATGAATTAGTGCTATTATGGATGGCAGAAGATCTTTTGCAACAACCAAAGAGTGGAAGCATTTTAGAAGAAGTTGGATATAAATACTTCAATGATTTAGCTGCACGATCATTCTTTCAACCTTCAAAGAATGGTTATAAATATTCATTTGTGATGCACGATCTCATGCATGATCTAGCGACATTTTATGGTGAAAAGTTCTTTGTTAGAATCTCTGAACACGAGAATGTAGTCCAACATGATACGAAAACTCGTCATTTGTCATATGATGTCAACGACAATAATTCAGTCCCGAAGATGTTGGAAGCATGTGAGAGTTCAAGTCATGTGAGGACCCTGTTTCAAATCAAGGCAGATTTATACGGTGAACACAAAGAGGGAATTGATCCTTGTGGCTTACTAGCACAGTTGAAGCGCCTACGTGTTTTGTCATTTACATCATTTAAAATTGATATGTTGCCTGATTCAATTGGTGAATTGATCTACTTGCGTTATTTGAATCTCTCTGCCACACTTGTCGAGACATTGCCCAAGTCCTTGAATAATTTGTACAATTTACAAACATTGAAGTTGGAAAACTGTAGAAAACTTAAAAAGCTTCCTAGCAAGATGCAAAATCTTGTGAATTTGCGTCATCTTGATTTTTCCGGCACTGATTTGGAAGAGATGCCAAAAAAGATGAGCAAATTAAAAGATTTGCAATTTTTAAGTTGCTATATTGCGGGCGAACATGAAGAGAATGGGATTGGAGAATTGGGAGAGCTAGCACATCTTCATGGCTCATTTTGTATTGAGAAACTAGAGAATGTTAAGAATAGTGGTGAAGCATCGAATGCAAGGATGGATGAAAAAATACACCTGAATGATATAGATTTGACCTGGTCATCATTTGAAGAAAGTGAGGTTTGTGATTCCCAAAGTGAAAAAGATGTACTTGACAAATTACGTCCTCACAAAGACTTGAAGAAGCTATCCATCTGGCATTACAGAGGTACGATGTTTCCGGATTGGGTAGGGCAGTCTTCGTACCACAAGATGACTGAGTTGCAGCTAATTGGATGCAGGAATTGTTGGGTGGTTCCTTCACTTGGACAGTTACCCTCTCTGGAGAGGCTGGTCATTGCAGGGTTCGAGAAGGTGAAGAAGATTGGTGGGTCATTCTATAAGGGTGATGGAACTCATCAGCATCAGGAGACACCCTTCCGATCCCTCAAATATCTGAGTATTGAAAAACTGCCTTGCTGGGAGGAATGGGAGTCATATGAATGTGATGATGATGATGATGCACCATTTCCGAAACTTGAGACACTTGAGATATGGGATTGTCCTAAGTTAAAAGGAGATTTGCCCACTTTCCTTCCGTCTTTGAAACGACTCCACATTAGAAGATGCGAGGAGCTTGGTTGTTATCTGCCAAGAGCTCCCATCCTACGCGAATTAACAATATATGGCACACAGGAAGCAAGAATGCGGGACCTACCACTTTCCATGTTGAAGACACTATGGGTTAATGGAGAGCAGCAGGTGGAGTATGTGTTTGAGGCCATGACCCACACCCAACCAACCTCTCTCAGTTATTTAGGAATCTCAGAGTGCTCATCAGCCATATCATTTCCAGTGGATTCTTTGCCCCCTTCATTGAAAGAGCTATCAATCGAGGATTGCAAGAATGTAGAATTCCCAATACAACACCAACAACATCACTCACTAACGAGTCTTAGAATAGACAACAGCTGTGATTCGCTTACATCCTTCGCATTGCCAGCGTTCCCAAATCTCAAGTATCTCAGAATCGCAAGACGTGAAAAGTTGACATCTCTGGAGGTGTCACAGTCCCTCCGAGAATTATGGATTGTAGAGTGCCCTAAGCTGGAGAACATAATAAGGCTGCCTGCCTCTTTAAGGGAACTCAAAATCAGAGAATGTCCGTTGTTGGGTGAAGGCATAGAGAGGAAGGACCCCCACATTTGGCCATCCATTTCCCACATCCCCTGCATTCTTGTTGATCGCAAATGGATTCGCAATGACTCAGCATTTTAAAACAGGTAACTCTTTTGCTATCTCTCTATATCCCAAACCCACTTCATCTTCTCCAACATCATATTCATTCTCTCCTACATAATCTTACTTTTATTTCAATAATTTATCCTACTCTTTTTTTAGGTAAATACAAAACCCAATCCTCTCTTTTAACACTCTTAATCACCACTCTACTCAATGCCTACTTTCCCCAACATTTAGTATCACAAAACTGTTAACTTTTTTTAGGATACAATCTCATTTTGGAATCCCCCCCCCTCCCCCTCCCTTTCCCCATTTAACCGTTCTACCCTTTTTTTTTTATTATTTCTTCTTTCTTTCTTCATGTATAGGAACATATATTGATTCTTCTGGGACTTGTCAATTTATTGCATTTGGGTGCTGCGCCTCCAATCTTGTAAGGATGAGTATCTATTTGGATTTAAAGTAACGTTTGCTTTATTCTGTTGAAGGATTCCTCGAGAATTCATTGCCATTAAAGTACAATCTTAACATTAAAAATGCTCTTATCATTCTATACTCTTCAAAGTCTCATGTTTCAAATCTGCATTAAACAAACATAGGAAATCTTTGGGCATGCTTAAATAAAGATCTTGTAGAATAATTGAGTTATTCGTTTCAATTTTCTTAATGCAGATGATCTTAAAAGTTTTCTATGTACTAATTCTGTAGTAACCCAAAAAAAAAAAAAAAAAAAAAAAGAGAGAGAGGGGAGTGGCACGTGAAAAGCACGTGACCCACTTTAACTCCCCTTATTTCCGTCAGGAAGGCTCTCGAAGCCCTTCCCCTCCCTTTCTCAATCTCATCTCTTTTCTTCCTCATCTCTTTTATCTTCCCTTCTCATTCAACTCTTCTATCTTCTCATTTCTTCTTGCAATTACACACTATTATCAAACTCATCTTCATCATCTTACCTTCCTTTCTTTTTCTACTCTATTTCTATTTATTCAAAATTTCATTTTCTCAAAACCCCAAACCATGGAATGTCAACTTAATGAGTGAAAGAAGCATTCAACTTTGAGTTCCAATTATTATTGAGGCTTCAAGGTAACTCTTTGACTCAATAATTAGCCATATCCACAATTTTTGTCATCTCTATATTTATGGGTATGTATAAATCCGAATTAGGGTTATTAGGATTAGAAAATTTGGGGCTTTTGGTCAAGATGAGTAAGATTATGTTAATTGACAATGTTAGTAGCTCACAAATATCATTATTGTCATATTTCTAGAGTTGTAGAATTATTGGACATCATTTGGTAGCTCGTTGGCGCGCTCAGAGTTGTTTCTGGTTCTTTGGAATCAAGTTGTGAGTGGATATTATATCTATAATTGTTTTTAAATATATTATTATCAATATCTATGTTGAATCATTAATTTTGGAGTTTGAAAATATTTTATTATTGTGATTTCTGAATTTTTTGAAAATAAATATTGATTTGTGAAACTTACAATTATATAAAAATACACACGAGATGATATTTATATATTTTGTAAAGTATAAATGTTTTCTTATTTGACCTTATGTAAATTTTAATTAAATTTTAGTATGCAATCCTATATATATTGATTTGCTATGGAATTTAGTAGTATGTTATAAGCACTAGATATTTTTATAAGTGATTTGGTTTGGATTGGTTTGGGAGACTCTGACTAGAAAACCGTAGTTAACGGCGGTTATGACGTTAACCTAGATGCATCTGGCTCAGACCTCAGCTAGCAGGGGCGTTGCTAGCCTAACGTGTAGGCCACACGTTGGATCTGTTATACCGTACGGGCACACTAGAGGAAAGGGCTACCCTTAGAGGTGGAGCCGCCCTAGATGTGTAATATTTGATTTGATTTGACTTATGGAATGAGAACTCCCATTTCAGTTCATCCGCTTAACTATTTATCTAATGTTTGTATAATTAATTAATATGAATTTCTCATCTCTGAAAAGAAATATAATTTTCAAGGTAAACTCTGGATTGTCTCGTGTGGGTTATAGATGTAATGTTTGCTCACTGAGTTGCAAAACTCACCCTATTATATTCCCATATTTTTCAGATACAGGAGTCATTTCAGGTTCCATTCCACCAGCCCCTCAGTAGATCTTAGTCATTTTGGTGAGCCCTTCTTCTTTCCCAGGGCTAAGTAATTATGTAATGGAACATTTGCTCAAAATCTAGATTATGTCAATGCTCCATATGTCACAGGCAGGATCCTCGTGTGGGTTATGTTATTTTGAATCTTGAACTGTTTAGGTAGTGATTTTGATTTGGTTATGTAAGACTTATAGTTTTAACTATATACTCTAATTATCAACTTGATATATATAGATGATGCGTATTTTGGATATATTTGGTTGTGGATATAATTTGGAGTATGTTGTTGTTGTTGTCTTGGAAATGGAGGTTTATTATTAATACAGGGAGTTAATATTTATGTTGGTAAGGTCCTAGAAACAGAGGAGATTCTGTTCGTTTTTTTCTGAAAATTTGGTCGTTTGGCTTACTGAGGGACTTGTCCCTTGAGCGCCAGTCATGGCTTGGTTCGGGTCATGACAAAGTGGTATCAGAGCCTGGTTTTCCTGTGTAATATGGAGCAAGTGTTCTTTAGTAAGATCACAATTGTGCAAATGGAAGCCGGCCCATTTTCATAAAGTGTGATTTTACTAGAGGCCTATAGGAAGTTGTCCTCAATCTTTTGGTCTCATAATTCTTTCTGTCTGTCCTATTATCTTCGAACTCCATATATATATGTCGTTGGTGATTCAATCGCTCTACTTACTCGATAGGTGGAAGATGCCACCTAAGAAAAGACGTGGTGGAACTGTTGGTGCTCCTGATACTGCTGAATCCAATAGGGCAGTTTCTCCGCCACTTGGAGCGCTTCGACAAAGGCCAAGGAGCCAAAGGATAGCTGATAGGCGCGCAGGAGAGATACCCCGCGAGAGAGTTCAAGAGAACCCCGCAGTAAGAGAGGCTCAACCGGATTTAGCAGTTGAATTGAGGGGAATGAATCAAACTCTTAATGCGGTGTTACAGGTTCTAACAAATCAAAATAGGGGTGAAGCGAGACTTTCTAATGCGCCAAATCCTCAGCCTCATAGGGTTCATCAATTGTTTGGGGATCAAGAGCCGCCAATTGAAAAGTATTTGAAGTTGAATTCGTCCACTTTCAATGGAGATTCATTGGATGAAGATCCACAACAATATCTAGAGGATGCAAAGAAAGCTATTCGAGCTCTCAAGTGCACCAAAGAATGGGCTGTTGAGTTAGTATCCTACAACTTGCGTGGTTCAGCAAGGTATTGGTATGAGTCTCTTCTTGAGAGCAAAGAAGCAGCTGGACTTCCTCCTCCTTCTTGGGAAGAGTTTATTGAAGAGTTTCTTACTCGATTTTATCCAGCTAACAAGCAAGCAGAAGATGCAATTGCCTTTGAAAGATTAAGGCAAGAGAATATGACAGTGACTGAGTATGCTAAGGAGTTTACTAGACTTTCTAAGAGTGCTCCGTACTTGGTGAATTCAGAAGAGATGAAAGTTCGTCGTTTCGTTCGTGGATTGGCAGAACCTATGTTCACTACTCTTATGCCTGAAGTCGGACGCATGTCTTTTAAGGATGTCCTAAACTCTGCCTATGGAATTGAAGCTGGAATAGCGGAGAGAAATGCTTTTAAGGATGTTGGTAAGAAGCCCAAGATGAAGGGACAATTTTCTGGTGGATCTAGTTTAGGAGGATTTCAGTCTCATCATGTTCAAACTAACCAGCAAGGTTATTCGGGGTATCGAGCTCGTCCTCAAGCATCTTTTGGTGGGGTTGCTTCTTCTGGATCTGCTCCCATGAGTGTTTCGAATCCCAGACCTTTTGTTAAGAGCACCTCTCAATCTAGTGCACAGGGTTCAAATCAGACAAGGCCAGCTCAGCCCTATTGTCTTCAGTGTGGGAGTTACCATTCCGGTATATGTTTCAAGGCTACTGGTGCATATTTTGGTTGTGGTCAATCTGGTCATCTTAGGAGGGATTGTCCAAATCCTAGAGGAGGCTTTGCTCCAGGTATTGCACATCCTACAACACCAATGCCATCATCTTCAGCTATGTCTATTGGAAATTCTTCTGGTCCTAGTGGCAGAGGAGCAGGTGGCAGGGGTCAGACTTATGACAGAGGAGGGAGCCAAAGAGGAAGAGGTCAGGCACGTGTGTATGCCTTAACACGTCAAGATGCTCAAGCTTCTCATGCTGTGGTGGCAGGTACTTTACAAGTTTGTTCTTTAGATGCTCGAGTGTTATTTGATACGGGTTCTCATTATTCATATGTATCTCCACATCTTGCATCTCGTTTCGATAAACAACCTGAACTGTTATCCCACCCATTTCATGTTGGCACTCCGCTTGGAGTCTCCACGATGGTTCGAGTCGTATTTCGGTCTTGTGTTGTTAGAATTAATACCGTTGAAACCTTAGCTGATTTGATCCTTTTAGAACCAATGGAAGATATTGATGTCATCTTAGGCATGGATTGGTTAGCAGCTTGTCATGCTGATGTGGGCTGTTACTCCAAAACTGTGAAGTTTGACATACCGGGTATCTCACCTTTTGTTTTTAAGGGTGATGACTGTCCCACTTTAGCTAGCATCATCTCATCTATGAGTGTTATGAAATTGATGGATAAGGGAAACCAAGGATTTCTGGCAGTTGTTAGAGATGTTAATGCCGAAGTGCCTAGTCTTGATCAGGTTCCTATTGTTAGAGAATTCCCTGACGTGTTCCCTGATGAGCTACCGGGGATGCCGCCTGACCGTGAAGTTGAGTTTTCTATAGAATTGGCTCCGGGAGTCCAACCTGTGTCCATTCCTCCCTATCGTATGGCTCCAACTGAGTTACGAGAATTAAAAGTTCAATTGGAAGATATGCTAGAGAAAGGATTCATTCGTCCTAGCACTTCTCCGTGGGGAGCTCCTGTTCTATTCGTAAAGAAGAAGGATGGAACGATGCGACTATGTGTGGATTATCGTCAGCTCAATAAGATAACTGTTCGCAACAAGTATCCATTGCCAAGGATTGATGATTTGTTTGATCAACTTCAAGGAGCTACCTGTTTCTCAAAAATCGACCTGCGTTCAGGGTACCATCAATTGAAGATAAAAGAGGAAGACATTCCAAAAACTGCTTTTCGTACTCGCTATGGGCACTATGAGTTCTTAGTAATGTCCTTTGGTCTGACGAATGCGCCTGCAGCTTTCAT
Organism: Arachis ipaensis; assembly: GCF_059453495.1. Classification (NCBI taxonomy): domain Eukaryota; kingdom Viridiplantae; phylum Streptophyta; class Magnoliopsida; order Fabales; family Fabaceae; genus Arachis; species Arachis ipaensis. The sequence goes on along the minus strand of NC_142437.1, from coordinate 121,056,785 downwards.
GGACTTAATGAATCGAGTCTTCAAACATTTCTTAGATCGCTTTGTTATCGTCTTCATCGATGATATCTTGGTGTATTCAAAAAGTGCTACGGAGCATGAGTATCATTTGAGGATTGTGTTACAAACCTTAAGAGATCACAAGCTCTATGCTAAGTTTTCTAAATGTGAGTTTTGGCTTGATCAAGTGACATTCTTGGGGCATGTGGTATCAAAAGATAGAATCATGGTGGATCCAAAGAAGGTTGAAGCCGTTCAGAAGTGGCCAAGGCCTACTACACTGACAGAAATTCGTAACTTTCTAGGGTTAGCCGGCTACTATCGGCGATTCATCAAGGACTTCTCGAGAATTTCTGCACCATTAACCAAGTTAACTCAGAAGAATGTAAAGTTTCAATGGTCAGAAGCTTGTGAGGAAAGTTTCCAGACACTTAAGGCTTGTCTAACCTCAGCACCAGTTCTTGTTTTACCTTCTGGGTCTGGGGGATTCTCAGTCTTTTGCGATGCATCTCGGATAGGACTTGGTTGTGTATTAATGCAGCATGGCCGCGTTATTGCCTATGCCTCGCGACAACTCAAGAAGCATGAGCAGAATTATCCAACTCATGACCTGGAGATGGCAGCGGTCGTCTTTGCTTTAAAGATTTGGAGACATTACCTTTATGGTGAGACCTGTGAGATCTATACGGATCACAAGAGTTTGAAGTATATATTCCAACAAAAGGATTTAAATTTAAGGCAACGGAGAAGGATGGAGTTGCTAAAAGATTATGATTGTACCATTTTGTATCATCCTGGAAAGGCAAATGTTGTAGCAGATGCCCTCAGTAGGAAATCTATGGGTAGCTTGGCCCATATCACTCTTGGAAGGAGACCAATTGTTGAAGAAGTCCATCAATTGGAGGCCAGTGGAATTCAATTTGATCTTGGAGAATCAGGAGTTTTCTTAGCACATGTTCGAACCCAATCTTCCCTGATAGAACAGATCAAGGTTGCACAAAGTGATGATCCGAAACTAAGAAAGCTTATGGAAGATGTTCGCAATGGGAGGAACTCAGACTTTTCTCTTGATCAAGATGTTTTGCGTTGTGGTCAACGCTTATGTGTGCCAGATAACCCCGACTTGAAGAAAGCTATTTTGGAGGAGGCTCACAATTCTAAGTATACCGTTCATCCAGGCTCCAATAAGATGTATCAAGATTTGAAACAATTGTTTTGGTGGGAAGGCATGAAGAAAGACATAGGAGTTTTTGTTTCTCATTGCTTAACTTGCCAACAAGTTAAAGCTGAACATCAAAGACCTGCTGGGTTATTACAACAGATTGAGATACCTGAATGGAAGTGGGAAAGGATTACAATGGATTTTGTAACAGGTTTACCTCGTAGTTTTAAAGGTTTTGATTCAATTTGGGTAATTGTAGATAGAATGACGAAGTCAGCTCACTTTCTTCCGGTGAAAACAACTTTCAGTGCAGCTCGGTATGCTCAACTTTATGTTGATGAGATAGTTAAGCTACATGGAATTCCAGTGTCCATTATTTCAGATCGCGGGCCCCAGTTCACCTCTCATTTTTGGAAATTTTTTCAAAAAGCGTTAGGAACTCGTCTAGATCTTAGCACAGCTTTTCACCCTCAAACCGATGGGCAATCAGAGAGGACAATCCAGATATTGGAAGACATGTTAAGGTGTTGTGTTCTAGATTTTGGTGGGAATTGGGACAGCTATCTACCTTTGATCGAGTTCTCTTATAATAATAGTTATCAAGCCAGCATTCAAATGGCACCATTTGAGGCTCTTTATGGGAGAAGATGCAGGTCACCTATTGGGTGGTTTGAGGTTGGTGAGGTTAAGCTTTTGGGGCCAAATTTGGTACAAGATGCAGTTGAGAAGGTTCGCATAATAATAGAACGTTTATTAGCAGCTCAGAGTAGACAGAAGGCATAACTTAGAGTTTTCAGTGGGTGATCAGGTATTTCTGAGAGTGTCGCCTATGAAGGGAGTGATGATGTTTGGGAAAAGAGGCAAGCTTAGTCCTCGATACATTGGTCCATTTGAGATATTGGACAGAATAGGTGCAGTTACTTACCGCTTGGCATTGCCGCCTGAGTTGTCTATGATTCATCCAGTCTTTCATGTATCAATGTTGCGCAAATACCTTCCCGACCCATCTCATGTGCTTGCACCACAAGCCATAGAGTTAAACGAAGATTTATCATTTGAAGAGAAACCGGTGGCTATAATAGATCGCCAAGTAAAGAAACTACGTTCTAAAGAGATAGCATCTGTGAAAGTTGTTTGGAAGAATCATCCGGTAGAAGAAGCAACTTGGGAAGTGAAGGACGCTATGCACGACAAATATCCGTATTTGTTTGAGTCTAAAGGTAGCTGTCACACTTATCACCATATATGAATTCGAAATTCGGGGACCGAATTTATTAAGGAGGAGAGAATGTAGTAACCCAAAAAAAAAAAAAAAAAAAAAAAAAAGAGAGAGAGGGGAGTGGCACGTGAAAAGCACGTGACCCACTTTAACTCCCCTTATTTCCGTCAGGAAGGCTCTCGAGGCCCTTCCCCTCCCTTTCTCAATCTCATCTCTTTTCTTCCTCATCTCTTTTATCTTCCCTTCTCATTCAACTCTTCTATCTTCTCATTTCTTCTTGCAATTACACACTATTATCAAACTCATCTTCATCATCTTACCTTCCTTTCTTTTTCTACTCTATTTCTATTTATTCAAAATTTCATTTTCTCAAAACCCCAAACCATGGAATGTCAACTTAATGAGTGAAAGAAGCATTCAACTTTGAGTTCCAATTATTATTGAGGCTTCAAGGTAACTCTTTGACTCAATAATTAGCCATATCCACAATTTTTGTCATCTCTATATTTATGGGTATGTATAAATCCGAATTAGGGTTATTAGGATTAGAAAATTTGGGGCTTTTGGTCAAGATGAGTAAGATTATGTTAATTGACAATGTTAGTAGCTCACAAATATCATTATTGTCATATTTCTAGAGTTGTAGAATTATTGGACATCATTTGGTAGCTCGTTGGCGCGCTCAGAGTTGTTTCTGGTTCTTTGGAATCAAGTTGTGAGTGGATATTATATCTATAATTGTTTTTAAATATATTATTATCAATATCTATGTTGAATCATTAATTTTGGAGTTTGAAAATATTTTATTATTGTGATTTCTGAATTTTTTGAAAATAAATATTGATTTGTGAAACTTACAATTATATAAAAATACACACGAGATGATATTTATATATTTTGTAAAGTATAAATGTTTTCTTATTTGACCTTATGTAAATTTTAATTAAATTTTAGTATGCAATCCTATATATATTGATTTGCTATGGAATTTAGTAGTATGTTATAAGCACTAGATATTTTTATAAGTGATTTGGTTTGGATTGGTTTGGGAGACTCTGACTAGAAAACCGTAGTTAACGGCGGTTATGACGTTAACCTAGATGCATCTGGCTCAGACCTCAGCTAGCAGGGGCGTTGCTAGCCTAACGTGTAGGCCACACGTTGGATCTGTTATACCGTACGGGCACACTAGAGGAAAGGGCTACCCTTAGAGGTGGAGCCGCCCTAGATGTGTAATATTTGATTTGATTTGACTTCTGGAATGAGAACTCCCATTTCAGTTCATCCGCTTAACTATTTATCTAATGTTTGTATAATTAATTAATATGAATTTCTCATCTCTGAAAAGAAATATAATTTTCAAGGTAAACTCTGGATTGTCTCGTGTGGGTTATAGATGTAATGTTTGCTCACTGAGTTGCAAAACTCACCCTATTATATTCCCATATTTTTCAGATACAGGAGTCATTTCAGGTTCCATTCCACCAGCCCCTCAGTAGATCTTAGTCATTTTGGTGAGCCCTTCTTCTTTCCCAGGGCTAAGTAATTATGTAATGGAACATTTGCTCAAAATTTAGATTATGTCAATGCTCCATATGTCACAGGCAGGATCCTCGTGTGGGTTATGTTATTTTGAATCTTGAACTGTTTAGGTAGTGATTTTGATTTGGTTATGTAAGACTTATAGTTTTAACTATATACTCTAATTATCAACTTGATATATATAGATGATGCGTATTTTGGATATATTTGGTTGTGGATATAATTTGGAGTATGTTGTTGTTGTTGTCTTGGAAATGGAGGTTTATTATTAATACAGGGAGTTAATATTTATGTTGGTAAGGTCCTAGAAACAGAGGAGATTCTGTTCGTTTTTTTCTGAAAATTTGGTCGTTTGGCTTACTGAGGGACTTGTCCCTTGAGCGCCAGTCATGGCTTGGTTCGGGTCATGACAAATTCTTTGCTGGTTGAGTACATGGACAAGGAGCTATGTATATACTTGAACTTTGTTGTCTCAGGCAGGAACTTCAAGCTGGAGTGGACCGCTCTTAGAGTGGTATAATCCTGCACTGCATTACTCTTGTGACTGTTTTCTTGTACAATATACTTTCTCATGCACCTTTTTATAACCATTGTGAATAAGGGTTTTGCTTTTCCTACATTGAAGTATGTACAAGATAATCATCATGCCCATGGTACGGCCTATTTTACTGTGATCATAATAAAAAAAGCACAAGCATTAAATTTATCTCGTGTCTTTTTTCCAATTTTCCACAAAATTCTTAGATTGTTGCTTTTTTACCCTTTTTTTTTTACCCTACTTGAGAGCATGGTAAAACTTGGTTATTTGGAGCAAATAATGTTGAAAGCAAGGTTGAGTGGCTGGTATGGTGATCTCAAAACAGTATTCCTCTAAAGGAAGAAATGAATTCTGAGGCATGTCTTTTGAGTAAGTTTTGAATAGTATTATGTGGCTATTACTGTTAGGGGATTTTGGCCATAATGCTATATATAAACTACATACAACATAGAATGTTTATTAGGAGGTTATAATTTTGTTAATTCAAGGATAAACCCTTGAGAATGATGAAATCTTCTACTTTCAACTTTTGCCTTTGTCATTAATGGTTTTTCTTCTTTTTATTGTTTTCTGTCAGCTACTTTTGCACCACCCCTTGACTCACCCAAATCTAAGGCCTTTATTACATTTCTTGGTGTTGCTCTTGCTTGCTTGCTCGCTCGTGGCCCTCGTTGCTTTGATATGCTGTTTACTATCTTAGCATTAACTTCTGTTGAATTAAGAAATTAATTAACCTTGTAATGACTATGCACTAAGCAAAAATTGTATGAGTTGTTCTAATGTGTTTGTTTTGGCGTAGCAAGAAACGAATAGGAGCAAACTTGGATTAAGCTTAACTAGGAGACCAAAGGAATCTGGGCAAGAATGATGGAGGAACAATGAATCCCAAACAAATCAGATGAGGTGCAGTCTCTGCATCAATTCAAAAGCAGAATTCATGGAAGACATCATCCTCGTACAAAATCAAAAGAAGAAATGGATGATGAAAAACATAATTTTGCAAGGACAAATAGACCAATCAAAATGCAACATGATTACCTTCAATGATATGGATACAGTTGGAGCAACCTGTCAAAAATAGGCAGAAAGCTTACAAAATTTTCAAAGAAAAAAAGGAAGGACAAACTTAGTTTTATATTTTTATTTACACTGAACAATTATCTTTTTTTTTTTCTTAAGAGTTTTCATGCCTTCATCGTTTCGTTCTATTTTAGGAGAGCTGATATGGGTTATTCTGTTTATACGAAAGAGAGAGCTTAAAAAGTGAGAATCAATTTCTGTTATGAAAAAGGCAAGAGAGCTAGGATGTCAGAATATCTAGAAAAAGCTATAGTGCCGTTTGAGAAATTTGTTTTTTTTGTATTGGCTTGAATTGGTATTTGTAACTTGAATTTGTTTATAGTAAAAAATTCTACCATTTGTTGTGAAGACTAGATGTAGATCTCACTTTGGGATTGATCGTGTTGTTCATCTTCTCTATTATAATTTTCATTCACAATATTGTTATAACTGTCATCTACATATATTTTCTGCAAATCATGCGATCATTTTATAAAATCACCTTTTAATCATTCAAATCTGCATCACTCTTCCATTTTCTATGTCTTACAATATAGTGCTGCAGGTTGGTGTTTAAGAATTAGTGTTATTAATTTATTGACGTAAAATTATAATTATAATTCATTCTCATTCAGTAAATGGACAATTCAATTCGGTTTTCTCTTTTTTGTGCTTTCAATTCCTTCAACTCTGCTTTCTTTCTCCATTTTCTAATTTTTTTTTCTTACTCTCAATCTTTTACTATAATTTTGGCACCTCATTCAGACACAAGTTTTGGTTGTGTAGCATTGTTGTAGTGCAAAAATTAAATTGAAAATCAAATCATATGCTTTGGGTGCAGATTTCATTTCATTCCCTAGCTGCAATAAAGTTGATTGGATTTCAATATCTAATACTGGAACAAGATTTCCTTCGTAAGAAGTAGAAGGACACCTTGGTGGTTCCACCAAAAACTTAGAGATAATCAAACCTTATTGTCAAACAAAAATGACAATGACTAATGAAGTTGAGTATCCTAACCTATATTTATAGTGGACAAACAACCCAAACATGCTCTAAATAGTTGAAGCTTTAGCCTTTAGCTATATTGTTTGGCTTAAGAAGCTTTTGAAAAATGGATTTCTCACTATGAAGTTGAGGCATATATATTTGAATAAATTCTGGATTCAATTTAAAAATAAAATATAAGTCTCATTACAAAAATACATTAGATAAAAATTAATGAAAATAAATTGTGTGAAATAAGTTTGGAAAAATCTACTCAATCATCGAAGCAAACATAAGCAGCATCTTGGGAACATGTCAATATAATTCAGCAGAAAGAAATTTTGGGGCAGGAGAACTTTTTCTTAGAGACATTTAGTCTGTAGAATACGTTAGAAATCAAAATGTGTTTAGTGGGAGTGTTAGGATGTGAGTGAGAGCATCTAGCAAAAGCCTTAAGCAAATGGGGTCAGTGCAGATTAATTGGGAGAGTTAGCAAGTAATCTTCATGGGTCATTTGGCATGGACAAATTTCATTAGAGAATGTTATTAGTAGTTGTAAAGCCGCCAATGCAAGGATGGATGCGAAGATACACCATTAGTAACTGCTAAAAAAGATTATGTAGAAGAGAACACATTAGAATTGTATAGTGTTAATATAAGTGGCCACATTCTTCAGGTTGCTAAAGACCAAAGGCAAACGTATATGAAGTCAATAAAATATGTATTCATGAAGACGATGACTCAGTCGTGAAGAACTTGGAAGCATGTGATAGTTTAAGTGGTGTGAGGGAATTGATCCATGTCACTTACTAGCACAATTGAGACTTAAAAGGGTTCCTGCAGAATTAATTGGCATTGCTGTACAAGTTTAACATTAAAAATGCTCTTATCATTCCATACTCTTCAAATTATCATTTTTGAAATCTGCAATAAACAAATATAGGAAATCTTTGGGCATGCTTAAAGGAAGATCTTGTAGAATAATTGGGTTATATGTTTCAATTTTCTTAATGCAGAAGATCTTTCAAGTTGTGTATCTACTAATTGAACTTTCTTGTCTCAGGCAGGAACTTCTGAGGCATATCTTTTGAGTAGTAGTATATGGCTGTTACTTTTAGGAATTTTGGCCATAAATATATAAACTACATACGGCATAGAATGTTTATTAGAAGGTTAAAGTTGAGTAGTAATATATGGCTGTTACTTTCATATTCAGTATATTGTTTCTATTATCAGAAATCAATTAATATAATTAGCCTTCATAGTTGTTTTTTCTTTTTAATATATGTTTCTATATAAACTCCCCTTCAAAATTCACATAATATAAAAGGGATTAATAGAGCCTTCCACCGTGTAGACCAAATCGATATTGGTGGATTGGTGTCACACTTTAATGCAATGGTCATCATGATCATGATTAACCAAAATAATATTTGTTATTATACTACATCATTATTGTCACTAAGCTAGTATGGATAAAATAGATGGAAAATTTGGGCTAGTTTTAATAAGTTTGAAAACTTGACCCGCCTCCCTCTAGCTAGAGACATTATTATTATATTATGTCCTAATTCCACATACACATGATAAACGATAAACTCTGAAATTACCTGAAAGAACTAATTTCCTGAACAAATTGATGATATGGTTGCTGCACTATGCATGGTGTATTTTGGAACCAGTTGAAATAAGCTTTTTTTTTTTTTAATTTCAAGCATTAATTAATTTGAGAGAAAAAAGAAAAGACATGTTTGTGCATTGCATTTGTCGCTTGAGTGAGGAACGAACCCATGCACATATAGATATAGAACTTTTGCTTTTATTTATTTAACTCAGTTTTCTCAATGTTTTGCTGCCTAAGAGTTCCTCAACATAATGAAAATTGCAATATTTGGGGATGAGAAATTTCTTAAAGCAAAATAAAACTTATAATTCTAAAATAATACACACCACAACTGAGAAAAACTATTGTCCGAAACAAGCATGGTGATTGATGAATAAAAGTATATGTTAAAATTCTTGCTGAAAATAAGTGGAAAATCATAGAAATAATACTAAATTTGCATAATATAATAGAATAATTTTATACTATATATTGAGATATTTAAAAATTTGCATAGTTTGTTGAAAAATAAAATCTAAACGTATTGATAAAATCCAATAAAAAAAATCAATATGAACTAATCCAAGTTATACTAAGATATTATCAAATCAGATCAATATATATATTAATTAAAATATTATTGCTTTCTAACAATATGATTATCTCTGCTGCAGTGTGCTGTGTGCCAATCTTTTTCTTCATTTTTTTAATCACTGGAAAAGCTTATTTATTTTTTTGATGTTTTTTGGATTGGCTATGTTTTATTTATTAAAAGTGAAGGTGTTAATCTAGGCCATGTTATTTAGGTCCAGATAAAATTTAGGATTTTATTTATTTTTTGATAGTTATGTGATAACTGATAAGTTTCAATATTCCTATGTTTTGGATTTTGTCCATTTCATTTACAGTTCAAGTGTTTTTATTTTTATGGTTTTTTTAAATAAATAAAATAAATATTTTATTTACAGAAATAGGTAATTTGAAGAGTTTTTATCGATTTTTGTAACATGCTTATCTCGTTTACAGTGTAAACGAAAAAAAACACAAACTCATATTTACGTATCGCGTGTTATGACACGTACTTTATCTCATTTATAGAGTGAACGAGATAGGTATCTCATTCACTCTATAAATGAGATAAGACTGAGGTGTGGCTATAAATACAACTCGTTCGCAGTGCCTCTTGATCCATTTTCCATCCCCCCTTAACCTTCATTTCTCTCTTTCTCGGATGTTTTTTTTTTTATATTTTTGAGTTGTTAGGACGTTATGGTGTGCACCGACACACAGGACCCCGATATCGACCGCCTGAATGATAGTTGGCACATTGCAGAAGCAATCGACTTCGAAGTTAGTGTGTTTTTATCTTTTAAATTAATAAGCATATGTGATTATAATTATGGTACTTTTATAGATTTAGTGTTTTTACACGAGTAGAATGTATTATCTCTAGGTAACATAAAATAGGTTAGTTGATGTAAATCTTGAATAATTAGTAAATAATTTACTAAAAAATTAATTATTATTAAAAAAATAGAAAATAAAATTTTATAGTTTTACGAAGTAGGAATAATTAAAATATGAATTTTAACACTAATTTTAAAAGTTTTGACCTAAAATTAAACCGAACAGATTAAACAAATTGAACCAAATCTAAACCGAACCCAAAATCTAACCCGTTCACCTTCACCCTCATTTAATGGACATTCAGGCTTCTTTCTTCCTCAAAATCAGTTTCACGCATAGGAAATGGAAGAAAAAGAAAACCTAACGAAACATTTTCTCCAAATATTCAAACTTCTATAACTTTCAATTTAGAGCTCCGATTGACGAGCCGTCAGCGGTCACGCGTTTGTCTCGGAATTTTCTACAAAACCTACCGAGCAATTTGGTAAGAGAATCATGTTTTCTCACCCAATTCTTCTCTTTTCAGTTCGTGATTTTGTGTTTTAGTAATTGAGAGATTTTATGATTTTGATGGTTTAGAGGTACTCTAGCAGTGGATAATCATCGGATTTTATCCATTTGACTCATGGATAACGGTAAGGAAACCCTAACCCTTGTGAATTGGTAATTTAGTGAGCTCAATGTTGATTATTGTGATATTATATGAATTAGATCGTGTATCTTGTTGAATTAGAGTTAAATTGGTGGATACTAGAAGTTTGGAATTGAATCCTGAAAAGCTGAAAATTCAATTGGTGAGGAGTGGGACCTTTGGAGGTTGAGGAACGGTATCGGTTTCTCGTAACTAAAATATAATGTGTTGTGAAAACTTAGGTTAGTTGACCGTGGGTTAGGTTGAACCAGGATGACTTGTTAAAGTTTAGTGAATTGGTATAACTGTGGAGTTGATTATGTGAATGTGTTGCTGAATTATTGAGTAATAATGAGGTTCGAGTTTGATTGTAAATGATGATGATGTTATATTGATGATTTATGAGTATTGTTGCTTTGGTTATGATTGTGTGGGTTAGAGTTGATGAAATTGAGTGTTAAAGTTTTGTGGAATGAAGGAAATGGTTATGGAAATGTTTTGAGTGTATTTAATGTTGTTTTGGGTTGTGAAACTTGGTTTGAAAATGAGAATTTGAAAAATAAAGGTTTTGAACTCTTTTGGTAAAAGTAGATTTTTAATGAACTTCGACGATCCATAACCTGAGCCTCGGATATTGAATTTGAGTGAATTTTGATTCAAATTAATTAAAATCTGTAAGATGGAATAAACTTTGTAAAAAATGGAATTTCGTAGAGGAAGTTATGGACGTCGGAAGTTATGTGTAAAAATTAAATTTTGGAACTTGTAGGAAAAACTAGAAACTCTGTTTAAGGTCTATTAATTTGGTTTTGGGTTACGGAGTAAGGGTTAGTGAGTGGGAGTATGATATAATTGGTGTCAAAGGAACTGATGATGCTTGATTTGGTGAGGAAGATGAGAGTAATTAGGATTTGTAATTTAAAGAGATATATGTGACCGGGCAGTAGGCAGTGGCGTGCGCAAAATTTTGTTGTTGTGTGCGTGCGCACAAGGGTGTGCGCACGCACATGCCCTGTTTTCCAAAAATTTTTCTTTCAAAATCTAAGGCATTGCACCTTAGCTCAGCCAAAATTTCAACCCCAAACATACAAACATTCATAAATTCATGATCTATACAAAAATTAACCTATCTAAGCTCAAAATTAAGCTAATCCTAAGCTAACCAAGACAAACAAAAATGCAATTAAGGCAAATTATAAACAAAGAGAAGGGTTGGAACAATGTTACCATGGTGGGGTGTCTCCCACCTAATACTTTGGTTTATAGTCCTTAAGTTGGACTTGTTGAGGAGACTCTTCTTAGGGTGGCTTATGTTTCCACTCCTCCTTGAATCTCCATCCAATCTTGCACTTCATAGGTCCTCCGGGATCTCATATTCTAGTTTCTCGTTCTCCTTCTTGTTGATTGACAAATGAATTTTTGCCGGTATAGAAATTATCAAATGATCAATCGTAGTATAGTCTAAACCGGCGCAAAATCCTTCATCAAACAAATCTACAATCTATATCCGAGAGTACTAGTCTCCCGAGTCGTTCTCCCTTGGAATTGCCAAAGTGTGCATCTTATTGATTTAGTAAGCCTTGTTGGGATTCTTTGAAGGTTTTAGCAAAATAATGAGAAACAAACAATCAATTATCAAAAGACTTGGCTTAGGGTTGGCATTAGAATTTCTATCCTTATAGTCCATTCAATGTTGATAACAATTAGGCCTTGCTTCATTTAGTTATCCCCTAGGTATAGAGGGAGGTCAAATGAAAGCAATCAACTTGAGTCACAAGTCCTAGCTTCACCTTATGGGAATCTAGATTTAGTGCACTCCAAGCCAACTTGCAATCCTTAATTCCAAATCAACTATTGATACAACTATTCAACTTCTTCCAAGGACCAAACCCTATGCCAAGTGTGAGAATTCTACTCCATAGCTAGTGTTGTCATTTTATCAAACATGTGATGAGCAAGAAGGAAAGTCATAGTAAAATGAGAAGAAAAGTCAAATTGAAAGTATTGCAACACAAAGATCTAACAACAAATCCTCAAAGAGTAGCAATGAAAATCGAATTCTCAAAATAGGGACGAAATCCAAAATTACAAAGTTGAATTCTAGAGCTATGAGAATTGATCAATTGTATCTACTACTTGAAATTGGAGAAGAAAATCTATGACATGAACAAAGTGGAGTGAGAATTGTAATGGATCTCACCAAAAAGTCATTGAAAATTCAGAAATTAGATGAGGATGAACCCTAGTGAAAAGCTTGGAATCTCCCTCTTCTTCTCCCCAAGGTGTAACTAACTCTCTTCTTCCCAAAAAAAAAAAAGAAAAATATCTAGATCTAGAAAATGAACTAGAAGTCCCTTAACCCTTGCTCCTTTGGTCTTCTTAAGCTTTTCCCGCCAAGGTGTTTCTCCAAAAGTGGGATCCTTAACTGCCTCCACGCCTAAGTCACGTGACTTCTTAAAAAATCATATTCGCAAATCGGCGCGCACGCGCAAGGTACGCGCACGCGCCGTTGAGACGTCTTGTAATGTGCGCGGAGGCGTGATGTACGCGTGCGCATCCATGAAGATCCTGGCTTAGCCGCTTCTCAAGCCGGCTCTTGGCTTTGGCTTCACATTGCCCTATCCGCGCGGGCGCGCCAAGTGCGCGCACGCGCCCATGCGGAAATTTTCAAAGCTTAATCCTCATGCTTCCTTCCTTTGTACCCGTCTTCCTTCTCTCTTTCGGTCCGTTCCTACCCTATATCCTGAAACCACTTAACGCACAAGTCACGGCATCGAATGGCATCAAGAGAAGATTAGAAATGTATCTATTTTAGTGCGAAATAAGCATGTTTTCATTCATGAGGCAAAACTAGGAAAGGAATGCAAAATCTTGTATTTTCATATAGAAAGTGTGTGGAATCATTGATAAAACCCCTGAAATCAGCACAAGATAAACCCTCAAATTGGGGTTTGTCATTGATCTACATGCTTCAAGCCGGATGGACAAGCTCTCAAATTACCCTTAAAGTACCCCAACACTCTCCGGAAACCACTCAATTGTGCTTCACACCATGTTTGAATCCCAAAGCTTGAATCGGCTTTCATGAAGGGCCTTGGACTCCTTTGGCAACAACCACTCCTTTCTCCACCATGTACCAACCCAAGAAGGACTTTGAGTTGGTAATCCGTCTCCAAGATAGCATATTGGTGGGGGCCAATGAAGTTTATATGTGAGATTACCACCCACTCAATATGCTCCTGGAACGGAATTGTTTCCTCACCAACTTCCTCTTCCCCATCACTCAAGTCATAACAAGGAGTTTGTGAGAAATCTACCTCCATATCTCTTTCAAGTTCAATGAAAAGAGGTTCATTAAGATCATTAAGGAGATTGACCATTGTGGACAAAAAATCATCGATGATGGAATCCACATTTTGGTTAATCTTCCTCAATGCTCCCTCTCTCTCCTCTAGTTCAAATACTTCACTTTCTTCCTCTTTGATGAGTTTGGAAAACTCTAAACTAAATTAATGATGATCAAACATTATTAACAGCAAAATTATTAATATAATTTTGATTATTTTAATTTTGCTGTACAAGTTTCTTATTGGGCCGAGAATAAACAAAATGCAGCAAGCCCAAAATCAAAACTGAATTCAGCCTTGTTTAATGTCTCTTGCATTTTGGCTGAATGGTCACAATAGATGTTGGGCTGGAATAAATCTTATTACTTCAAAGCCCAAAGAATGCCTTCCTGCATGCTTTATGTGCGCTCCAAAATTTATCAGGAAAGCAAATGTTACTCTTGGGCCTGACTTAATTATCTTTGCAACCAAGCCCAATTCCATTTGAAAGGAGAGTTCCTCATGCCTTGACCGAATCCATGAAGCAAAGAAAAAGGCTTCATACTCTCCAACGGATTCCATTGCTTGCAAAAAAATGGATTTCAAATTTAAATAAGCTAGCATTGGAAACATGAGAGAGAACTTGACTTTGATTTGATGGGAATCATTATGATTAATGCTATACGCTACTCAAAGCAAGGGAAGTAAAAGAAATCTATCAATGTGTCTTGTTTTCATTTAATTGCTTTTACTTTAACTTCACATTCTCTCTCATCTCTTTCTCCTTTTTCTTCTTTCTTCGGTCCTTGTCCAGAGAACTATGGAAGCAATGCTCATCAACAAAGAAAAAGAAGAAGTTGCATGCATCAAGACCATCAAGCAAATGATGGCAAGAAAACATACTAAAATAAAAATGAGCTGTGGCTGAGATATTCACCAAATGTGGTTAGATTTGGTGAGATCATCTTGAGCCTTTCATGCTCAAAAATGGAGGTTGAAGATTCGGCCAGCAAGGGAGATTCTTGAAGAATGGCTTGTCTTTGATTCTGCTCAACTACCATAGGGAGTAGCTAGAGTGGCGAAGTGATGGTTGAGGCAGAGATTGAAGCAGATGAAGTCATTATCATCATGAAGCATCAAGGGCCAGAAATCCATCTTGGAGAGCAATTCAAGGATGGAGAGCTCGGATTGATGAAGAGTGATGGTCAAGAAAGAACTGGAGGTAATTGCATGTTGGTTTCTACATGGTTATCTCTTCTCTCTCTATGTGGCCGAACCGGTTTGTTGAAGGAGGAAGAAGTTGGTTCGGTTTTTGGCTTCAATAAGTGGAGGCTTCCCTCTTCTATAATAAGGGTGGACAACCACTGTTTGAAGCAAGGAGAAAATTTGAGAGTGCAAGGCACAGAGTTCTCAGAGCTACCTGAGCTAACAGTTTTCTCTTCTCCTTCAATGTATTCTGTTTTGTAATTTTTCTGTTTAATTTTGTCATGTCTTGAGTCTCATGGTAAAAGGCAAACAGTGAGGTTTGTAAGAAAAAGCCATAGAGCGGAAAAAGGCAGAGAGTGCAAAATTAAAAGAAAAAGCCATAGATGTCTTAGAGGTCCTTTGTTCATCTATGTTGTGTTTCATGATTCTGTGGGAATTCCCTTGTAAGTTGGGTTAGCACTTTACAAGTTGTAATCAGATTGATTATAGTGAAATTCCATCATGTTAGTGATGGAGACTGGATGTAGGCTGCACTGCACTTAGCAGCCGAACCAGGATATATCTGGGTGTGATCTTCTCTCTTTCTACTCCATTTCTGTTTTCTACTCACAGGAGCATAAACCAAATTTATCTCGTGCCAAGTGACGAAACAAAAAGAAAAATCTCGTGGCTAGGGACGAGACAAAACAAAAAGTCTCGTGTGCAGTGAAGAGATAAAAAGAGTAAAAGTTTCCAGAATTAATTTGACAAGTCAGCAAGTGTTATCAAGCAAAAAGGGGGCTTAAGATTCAACCCCCGTTCTCTTAAGCCACTGAAACCATCAATTGGTATCAGAGCTTGGTCTCAAAGAGATCAAGCTTTGCAGCTTGGAGTAAAGATCCCCATGGCAGAAAACAGTGGCACAAATGTGGTGTCCTATAATCTAACTGAAGGTCAATCAAGCAACAGACCTCCCCTCTTCAATGGAAAAAATTATACCTATTGGAAGGAGAGGATGAAGATATTTGTACAAGCAGTGGATTACAGACTTTGGAAGATCATCCTAGAAGGCCCTCAATACCCATCTACCACAAATGCTGAAGGAGTTGTCACTCTTAAACCAGAAACAAGATGGACAGAAGAAGATAGGAAGAAAGTGGAGTTAAATGCCAAGGCAATAAATCTGCTCAACTGTGCTATCAGCTTTGAGGAGTACCGACGAGTATCACGATGCACAACGGCAAAGGAAATCTGGGACAAGTTGCAGATCACTCATGAAGGAACCACCATCGTAAAGAAGACTCGGACAGACATGTTAAACAGGGAATATGAAATGTTTGCAATGAAGGAAGGAGAGTCCATTGATGAACTGTTCGAATGGTTCAATGCTATCATTGTTGGCTTAGATGCTCTTGGAATTACTCATTCAGAATTTGTGCTAGTGAGAAGAGTGTTAAGATGTCTCACAAAAGAGTGGGAAACAAAAGCTTTAATCATTTCTGAGAGTAGTAGCTTAGATTCCATGACACTTGATGATCTGAGAGGAAATCTTCTTGCTTTTGAAAACACCTATTTAAAAAAGGATTCAAAAAAGAAAGGAGTTGCTTTTTCTTCTGTGACTAACCCTCTGGATGATGAATCCAGTGATAACTCTTCTGAAAATGAGTTTGTGTTGTTTGCAAAAAAATTCAGGAAAATGGCTAAGCTCAAAGGCAAAGGCAGCAGCTCAAGGAGGATAAAGAAAGACCTTAGCAAAGTAATCTGTTACAATTGCAAGGAAATGGGGCACTTCAAATCTGATTGTCCCAAGCTAAAGAAGGAAGAAAAGCCGAGAAAAGGAAAGAAGATGGGACTAATGGCTTCATGGGAAGATTTGGAAAATGACTCAGATGATGATGATGAAGAATCAGAGACCAAGTCACAACAGTGCCTCATGGTGGATCATGTAAATCAGGTAGTCTTTCATAACCCTGACACTGAAGATCTTCATCTTATGATAGACCACCTTTCTGAAAAAATAAGATGCTTTTCACTGGAAAATCAAGAACTTGAACAACAAATCACCATTCTTCAAGCTGAAAATAGTTTTTTAAAAGAAAAAGTGAGAGAGGCCGAAACTGCTTGTGATCTTGTTGAAGAGAATAAGCAGTTAAGAGCCCAAGTTAGAAGCTGTAAAAGTGACCATTCGGTTCTTGCTTATGTGGATTGTTTTAAAAAAAATGAAGAGCTACTTAAGGAGGTTAAAAGACTTAAGGAAGACTTAGCCAAATTTACACAAAGTTCTGAAAATTTGAATCAAATCTTAGCTAGTCAAAAACCTCTTTATGATAAGGCTGGGTTGGGGTTTTATAAATCTGAAAAAACTCATTTTGAAAACATTGCTTCATCTTCAAATGATACAAAGTATCAAGACCCAACTCACTTTAACAAAACAGCAACACCAAGATTTTGTAGGCAATGTAACCGAAATGGACACTTCCCTATTCAATGTTTCTTTGGTGAAAGAATGATTGGTGATAAGGTTTGTAAAGTTGTTTTTGATTACAATGGCTTAGGACATAAAAGATGGTTTAACGTAAAAGGATCCAAAAGGATTTGGATACCTAAGGTTTCTTAAGCATTGTGTTGTAGGTGTGCCTTGCATCCAAAAGGAAGGAGAACATGTGGTATATGGACAGCGGATGCTCTAGGCATATGACCGGAAAGACAACCTTCTTCATTAAGCTTGATGAATATGATGGAGGGCTTGTCACTTTTGGAGATGATGCAAAAGGAAAAATAGTGGCTGTTGGGAAAGTTGGTAAAAATTTTTCATCTTGTATAAATGATGTGCTTCTTGTAAATGGTTTGAAACATAACTTACTTAGTGTTAGTCAATTGTGTGATTTAGGTTTTGATGTTATTTTTAAGAAGTTTGTTTGTTTGGTTGTTTGTGAGAAAACTGGGGATGTTTTATTTGAAGCCAAGAGATGCAACAATGTGTATAGATTAACTCTTGAGGATTTAAAGGAACAAAATGTAACATGTTTTACATCCTTTGAAACTGAAAAATGGCTTTGGCATAGAAAGTTGGGACATGCTAGCATGTACCAAATTTCTAAGCTAGTTAAAAAGAATTTGGTTAGAGGAATTCCAAACATCAAGTTTGATAAGGATCTTACTTGTGATGCATGTCAATTAGGCAAGCAAGTAAAATCCTCTTTTAAATCAAAAGATGGAATCTCAACCAAAAGGCCATTAGAAATGTTGCATATTGATCTTTTTGGTCCTACTAGAACTCAAAGTTTAGGAGGTAAACACTATGGCCTTGTAGTGGTAGATGATTACTCTAGATTTGGTTGGGTACTTTTCCTTGCTCATAAGAATGATGCCTTTCATGCCTTTTCAACTCTTTGCAGGAAAATTCAAAATGAAAAGGATTTAAAAATTGTCCATTTGAGAAGTGATCATGGAAAGGAATTTGAAAATCAAGATTTTGAAAAATTTTGTGATGATTTAGGAATTTCTCATAACTTTTCATGTCCTAGAACTCCCCAACAAAATGGGGTGGTTGAGAGAAGGAATAGAAGCCTTCAAGAGATGACTAGGGCTATGCTATGTGAGAATGAGATTCCTAAATTTTTGTGGGCTGAAGCTGTGAATACAGCATGTTATATTTTGAATAGAACTATCATTAGAAAAGGGTTAAAGAAAACCCCTTATGAGCTATGGAAAGGAATCTCTCCAAATCTTAAGTACTTTCATGTTTTTGGATGCAAATGTTTTGTACTTAATAATAAAGAAAACCTTGGAAAGTTTGATCCAAAATCCTATGAAGGAATATTTGTTGGATATTCCACCACAAGCAAAGCTTATAGAATTTATCTCAAGGAGCATAGGACTATAGAGGAATCCATACATGCTACTTTTTGTGATTCTGACTTAATTCCCAGTACTGTGATAGAGAATGATTCAGATGGAGAAGGAGCTGGAACAAGCAAAGAAAATCCCAAATCTGTCCAAAATGAAGAATCTGCCAGTCCAGTTTTGGCTCGTCAGATCGAAGGAGAAACTTCCATTTTGTCTCCTGAGCAGGCACGAGCATTTGAAACAGAAAGACTACCAGAAGCTCATCAAAGCTCTACACCTGTCCGAAGGCCTAGAGAGTGGAAATCCATGAGGGGTTATCCTCATGATTTCATTATTGGTGATCCCTCTCAAGGAGTAACTACAAGATCCTCCACCAAAAGGCAAACCGAACCTAGCAATCTTGCTCTCTTATCACAAATAGAGCCCAACAATGTCAAACAAGCTCTTGAAGACCCATCATGGGTTAAAGCAATGCAAGAGGAGCTCGCTCAATTTGACAAGAATAAGGTTTGGACACTAGTACCTCATCCGGATGGTAAGAAAGTTACCGGTACTAAGTGGGTATTTAAAAATAAACTTGGTGAGGATGGACAAGTTGTTCGTAACAAGGCTAGATTAGTGGCCCAAGGTTACGATCAAGAAGAGGGTATAGATTTTGATGAGTCTTTTGCTCCGGTAGCTAGGATGGAAGCAATTCGGTTGCTTCTTGCCTATGCCGCTCATAAAGGTTTCAAAATGTTTCAAATGGATGTTAAGTGTGCTTTCCTTAATGGCTTTATTGATAGAGAAGTGTATGTGGCTCAACCCCCCGGTTTTGAACACAAAGAGTTTCCAAATCATGTTTTCAAACTAACTAAGGCTCTTTATGGTCTTAGACAAGCTCCAAGAGCTTGGTATGAGAGGCTTAGTGCCTTCTTGTTGGAAAATCAATTTCAAAGGGGTACCACCGGCACTACTTTATTTATTAAAGCAGCTAATGATGACATGCTCCTTGTTCAAGTTTATGTTGATGACATAGTATTTGGTTCGGCCAATATTTCCTTGTGTGAAGAGTTTGGAAAACTCATGACTAGTGAGTTTGAAATGAGTTTAATGGGAGAGCTTACTTTCTTTCTTGGCCTCCAAATTAAACAAACTCCTAGTGGCACTTTTATTTACCAAGGAAAATATGCAAAAGAACTTATCAAAAAGTTTGGCCTAGAAAACTCCAAATCAATGGGTACTCCTATGCATCCCAACACTAAACTTGAAAAGGATGATGATGGCCAAGATGTGGATGAAACAAGGTATAGAGGAATGATAGGTTCACTTATGTACCTTACCTCCTCTAGACCGGATATAGTCCAAAGTGTGGGTGTATGTTCAAGGTTTCAATCTCATCCAAAAGAATCCCACCTTACGGCTGTTAAGCGCATCATTAGATACATTAAGGGAACTTGTAATTATGGTTTATGGTATCCTAAATCTGATGAATTTTCTGCAGTAGGGTGTTGTGATGCAGATTATACGGGAGATAGAGTGGATAGGCGGAGCACATCTGGCATGTGTTGCTTCCTTGGAAGCTCACTTAACATGTGGTCAAGCAAAAAGCAAGCCACAGTGGCTTTATCCACAGCTGAAGCTGAATACATTTCTGCATCTGCATGCTGTTCTCAATTAATTTGGTTAAAAACACAATTGGAAGATTACAAATTAAAAATCAATAGTATTCCTTTATTCTGTGATAACATGAGTGCCATAAACATTTCAAAGAACCCTGTTCTGCACTCAAGAACAAAGCACATTGAGATAAAATATCACTTTATTAGGGAACATGTGCAAAAGGGTACTATTGATATTCAATTTGTAAAATCTGAAGACCAAATTGCTGATATTTTTACAAAACCCCTCTGTGAAGACAGATTCTGTACCTTGAGAAAAAGTTTGGGAATGTTTGATCTAAGTTTTATTGAAAATCTGTGAATATGTGACTCTGTTTAAGTTTTTGCTCGTAGGTTTGGATGAGATAAAATCATAACATGATGGAAGAAGCTGTGGTCAAGGGGGAGGCAACGCAGAATTCAAATTTTATGGGCCCCACCAAACTTCTTTGACCTCACCATGACAGTTTTGTTAGTTTCCTTTCTTTTAAAATCAACAAAAATCTCTTGTTTGTCACATCAAATCTTGTTGGAAGAAGTATGTTGTCAAATCAAATCTTTCCCTCCAAGTAATCCCTTGATTTAGGGAAACTTCTTTTCAGTTTTTGAAACTCCCTTGGATAATAACCGCTCCATTAATGGGTAATAACTTCCCTCATTCTCTTTCCAATTAAGCATTTAATGCTTCTCTAACCTCCCATCACTCCCTCACTATTCGGCTACCTTTTCCTCTCCATCTTCCATCTCCATTGATCTTCTTCATTATGAAAAAGAAAACAGCCCCAAGGAAGAGTGAGAGAATTCGCCAGTCTCAAAAACCCTCTACACCTCAAACACATACCCACATTCACATCCATTCCACCTCTTCTTCGTCTCTTTCACCCCCCTCCAAGCGAACCGAGACTATGAGGCGCAAGGTTATCGCTCAAAAATCTTCTGGAAGAAGAAAGATCGAGAAGGCGAAGGAGCCCAGCGTTGAAGAAGAAGTAGAGGAGTCTCATACCTCACCTCCTCCATCATCGCCGAAAAGAACCACCCCACATGCATCAGGAAAGAGCTCCAAGAAGACGAAGGGTTTTGAGTTCCATGAGACCAGAGAACCCACGAACCTTGGGTCAATGGAGTTCAAGAACAAGTTTCATAAACCACACTCACATTTCGATCCTGCCAGGTTCTCTACGTGTGCTGCTTTTGAATTCCACAATGAAGTCCTGGAGAAACGGCATTTGTGTCTCTCTTACCTAGTGAATCTTAAATCTCTGGCATCCAAAGGAATTGACTTACAACCCATGTTTGAAGGTCTTAAATGGTCACCTCTGCTCCATATTCATAAACTGGTGTACCCAGGGCTGGTCAGGCAGTTTTATGCAAATCTAAGGTTTATTGATGGTAGCTTTCACTCTTATGTGAAACGGGTTCAGATCACCCTGAATTCTGAAACCATCTCTGCTGCCCTTGGATACATTGATGAAGGGCCAAAGGTTTACATGAGTGATAAATGGGACTCACATGTCGGAGTTACATACAAGCAGGTGATTCATCAAATCTGTGAAAATTTGTCTGGCCTAGATGGAACTGTTCCGACTCATAAAGCTTTAGGCCCAACTAACTCTCTGCTGCACCGCATCATCACTCACATTCTCACTCCTCAAAGTGGTTCTCACAACAGGGTAACCGTATCTGATTGTCTTATAATATTTGCTCTTGTTACTTCAACTTCCATTTCTTTTAGTTATATCATGATTCGTCATATGTGGGAGTCTGTGAAAAGTACAAAAAAGGCCAATCTACCCTATGGAATGTTTCTTACATGCATTTTTTAGTACTTTAAGGTAGATTTAACCAATGAGGATGTTGAGAACAAGGTCTCCAAGATCAGGGGAGGCGGGACTACGAAAAAGGGAAAGAAATCAATTGCTTCTGATGATAATTTTGAAAGCCGCCCCGAATCCTCAAAAACGACTGGTTCCCTCAGAGAAATTCTCACAGAATTCACCAATATGTCTGATCTCATGGTTCAATTTCACAAGTCTGCTCGCAAACTTGCTTATGAGAATGAGTCGGCATGGAAGAAATGCCAAGAGAGGGTCAGTCTAATGTTGGAGAGCCTTGAAGAAGAAGCTGGCAGTGATGGCGCCAAGGAGGAATCTGAGTTTAATCTTTCTGATGATTAACTTTCTGGTTACTATTTGATATTGGCACTTATTGGCTCAATTAGTTATTTTGTTTTTTTGTTAGGGCTGCAATTGACAATAGCTACCTAGAGGATACTTTGTTGACACTGTTTGATTATGTTTTGGACTGTTATATTGCATATTCTGTTTTTTTCTATAACAATGTTTTGTGCAGGTGCCCCTGTGATGACAAAAGGGGGAGGAAATTTAGGTTCCAAAATTGAAATTGGAACGAAACAGGGGCTGGAGGAAAACAGGGGAACAGGGGATGAAGTTTTCAAAATTGAAAATTCATGATCACCCTTGTTCAAAGAATGCATGTTGTTATTGCATTCACTGTGGTTGCTGCTTAGTTTATCATAATGCATTCACTATGGTTGCTGCTTAGTTTATCATGATTAGTTAATACTCATTTGGCATTTGGTTTATAATGATGGTTGAATTATTTTAATGCCTGTTTACTGAATCATCATTGATAAACTTATTGGAAAAACTTATTTTTGGCAGTTCCTTTAAACTATGTAATATATTAAAACTGCCTTGTTTGTTTGATCAAATATTTTTCCATCATGTTGTGTTGCTCTGATATTCTTAACAGGAAAGGATTTGAAAAATATTTTGATATTTTTGTGTATGAAATAGTTTGAGCAGAAAATCAATTTATTGATAATAAATGAGTTTTGATTATCATCCAATTCTGCTCATAAATCAAGCATTCAACATCTCAAAATAAATATGTTGAATAACATTGTTACTTGAAGCTTGATTAAAATTGTTACAGGTTAGTGCCTCCCTTGGTAAAAATGGCATATATTAAGGGGGAGCCATGTGACAATTTGAAAGGGGGAGAAATTCAAAAATTCAAAGGGAGTATTCTTTACTCAAACTTTAAATTTCTTTCCATTTCAATTTTTAATAATGTTTGTCATCAAGGGGGAGATTGATGAGTTTGGAAAACTCTAAACTAAATTAATGATTATCAAACATTATTAACAGCAAAATTATTAATATAATTTTGATTATTTTAATTTTGATGTACAAGTTTCTTATTGGGCCGAGAATAAACAAAATGCAGCAAGCCCAAAATCAAAACTGAATTCAGCCTTGTTTAATGTTTCTTGCATTTTGGCTGAATGGTCACAATAGATGTTGGGCTGGAATAAATCTTATTACTTCAAAGCCCAAAGAATGCCTTCCTGCATGCTTTATGTGCGCTCCAAAATTTATCAGGAAAGCAAATGTTACTCTTGGGCCTGACTTAATTATCTTTGCAACCAAGCCCAATTCCATTTGAAAGGAGAGTTCATCATGCCTTGACCGAATCCATGAAGCAAAGAAAAAGGCTTCATACTCTCCAACGGATTCCATTGCTTGCAAAAAAATGGATTTCAAATTTAAATAAGCTAGCATTGGAAACATGAGAGAGAACTTGACTTTGATTTGATGGGAATCATTATGATTAATGCTATACGCTACTCAAAGCAAGGGAAGTAAAAGAAATCTATCAATGTGTCTTGTTTTCATTTAATTGCTTTTACTTTAACTTCACATTCTCTCTCATCTCTTTCTCCTTTTTCTTCTTTCTTCGGTCCTTGTCCAGAGAACTATGGAAGCAATGCTCATCAACAAAGAAAAAGAAGAAGTTGCATGCATCAAGACCATCAAGCAAATGATGGCAAGAAAACATACTAAAATAAAAATGAGCTGTGGCTGAGATATTCACCAAATGTGGTTAGATTTGGTGAGATCATCTTGAGCCTTTCATGCTCAAAAATGGAGGTTGAAGATTCGGCCAGCAAGGGAGATTCTTGAAGAATGGCTTGTCTTTGATTCTGCTCAACTACCACAGGGAGTAGCTAGAGTGGCGAAGTGATGGTTGAGGCAGAGATTGAAGCAGATGAAGTCATTATCATCATGAAGCATCAAGGGCCAGAAATCCATCTTGGAGAGCAAGTCAAGGATGGAGAGCTCGGATTGATGAAGAGTGATGGTCAAGAAAGAACTGGAGGTAATTGCATGTTGGTTTCTACATGGTTATCTCTTCTCTCTCTATGTGGCCGAACTGGTTTGTTGAAGGAGGAAGAAGTTGGTTCGGTTTTTGGCTTCAATAAGTGAAGGCTTCCCTCTTCTATAATAAGGGTGGACAACCACTGTTTGAAGCAAGGAGAAAATTTGAGAGTGCAAGGCACAGAGTTCTCAGAGCTACTTGAGCTAACAGTTTTCTCTTCTCCTTCAATGTATTCTGTTTTGTAATTTTTCTGTTTAATTTTGTCATGTCTTGAGTCTCATGGTAAAAGGCAAACAGTGAGGTTTGTAAGAAAAAGCCATAGAGCGGAAAAAGGCAGAGAGTGCAAAATTAAAAGAAAAAGCCATAGATGTCTTAGAGGTCCTTTGTTCATCTATGTTGTGTTTCATGATTCTGTGGGAATCCCCTTGTAAGTTGGGTTAGCACTTTACAAGTTGTAATCAGATTGATTATAGTGAAATTCCATCATGTTAGTGATGGAGACTGGATGTAGGCTGCACTGCACTTAGCAGCCGAACCAGGATATATCTAGGTGTGATCTTCTCTCTTTCTACTCCATTTCTGTTTTCTACTCACAGGAGCATAAACCAAATTTATCTCGTGCCAAGTGACGAGACAAAAAGAAAAATCTTGTGGCTAGGGACGAGACAAAACAAAAAGTCTCGTATGCAGTGAAGAGATAAAAAGAGTAAAAGTTTCCAGAATTAATTTGACAAGTCAGCAAGTGTTATCAAGCAAAAAGGGGGCTTAAGATTCAACCCCCCCTTCTCTTAAGCCACTGAAACCATCACTCTTGTTGTAATTTATGCTCTAACCCTTCTTTTTTCCCTTGAGGCTCCACGTTCTCCTCCTCACTACACTTTTTAGTCGATCCTTCACATTCTTCAAGAGGAGTGCCTTGATCCGATGAGCGTAGTATAACCAAGCGGTTCACCGCTTCGGCTATGGTAGCCATGAATTGCCCTTGAGCCTTTCAGAATCCTTCTTGTTCTTGGAGAAAGACTTGGATGTCTTGATGGTCTTGGGCCAATGGTGGGAAAACTTCACATTGTGGTGAAAAAGGAGTTTTATTATTTGGAGAAAAAGTTGTATATGTGGGAGATGATTCATGTTGATGAGTATCTTGAGGTGGTATGTAAGTAGGTGGATGATGGTATTGGTGTGGTGTTTGAAAATATGGTGATTGAGAATTATGTTGGGGGTATGGGTCATAGGTATATGGTGGTGGAGGTGCATAATCAAAGTGAAGTCCACCATATTCTTGGTTTGGGTATGCATATTGGGGAAGGTTTTGCTCATTGTAGTATAGAGGAGGTTGCTCCTTCCAAAATTGATGCTCCAATCCCATGATACAATCCAAAATTGAAGTTATCAGGTCCTATAAAATGATCACAACTATACTCCAAACCAAGAGGGTGATAACTCATAGAGAAAATTGAAAATAAAAACTAAAGACATCAATTAACAAAAGAAACAAAATCCTAATTAATAGCAAAACAATCAAACAACCAAAAAAGTATCTATTCACACTATTCACATATTCACAATAACCAAAATATAGCACTCATTGCACTAGCTCCCCGTCAACGGCGCCTGATGAGCGTGGAAAGCTGATGGTAAAGATTTTTCAGAAATAGTTGCGTTGTGAGTATAGATCTCTACCGACAAAATTCTGCGTATCAATTTAGAAAGGGGTTGTCACTAATTAAGAATAAAAATACTGGGAGTAGAATTCTCGGGTCATCTCCCAACGAATTGACAAAAGAGTGCAGTTTATTGGTCAGGAGTGTTATGAGAAGTTTTAGAATTGGGGAATAGAGAAATAATTAATTATAAATTAAAGCGATGAAAATTGGCAAAAGGTTTATGTAATTTGAATAAAAAGCCTTGACTGGGAGAAGATTAATCGGAAGTTCTATCCTTATTGAAATTTCTCAAGAGTAATAGTAAAAGATTGCTGTTATTACTTAGTTAACCCTTACTGAATAAGGGAAAGTCAAGTAAATGAACCAATTTCTATTCACAAGTCCTAATCCTCTCCCTTGGGAAGGATTAGCGTTAGTGACTAGAGAGCCAGCCAACAACTTCCAATTACCAATTAGCTCTTGAGTCTCCCAACTCAAGGGTCTCCTATTAATCAACTCCCAAGTCAAGTTAGGATTTACTCGGTTAACATGAATGCCATTCTTATAAACATATAAAAGGAATAGAAAGGAGACATGGTAATTAAAATTAATTTGGAAGCAATTAAACAAATAATAGAATTAGATAGAAAAATACTCTTGCATTAATAAATTCTAAAATCAATCCAATTGTAACTCTGAACAAAGATTAAAGGATATGGAAGAGTAAGGGAATAGGAAAAACAAACTATACTAACAAGACTTCAATGGAGGTAGTGACTCTTTTCAATATCCAATCCGAAATATAGCACTAGAAAACGTATGACTATGAAGAATCCTGGAGGAAGCAGTATTCTCTCTCCAAGATTCAAAAACTAAACTAAAACTAATGAATGATGAATTGTGTGTTGAGTCTCTACTGTCTCTTGGCTCTACTCTGTATTTCTGGGCCAAAAACTGGGTCTAAACTCAGTCCAAAATCGCCCCCAGTGTTTTCTGTAATTTCAGTACGTCGCGCACGTCACGCGTATGCACCAGGTGCGCGTGCGCGTCGAGGGTCTTCTGCACCAATGCATGCGTGCGCGCCAGATGCGCGTGCGCGTCGTCCTCGCTGGTCAGCTCCATTGTTTCTTTGTATTCCTTCCATTTTTGTAAGCTTCCTTTCCGTCCTCTGAGCCATTCCTACCCTATAAAGCCTGTAAATACTTAACACACTGATCACGACATCGAATGGTATAGAGGGGAATTAAAAATTGACAGTTTAAAGGCTTAGGAAGCAAGTTTTCAATCATGACATAAAATTGGGAAGGTAAACGTAGAACATGCGAATTGCCTGAATAAGTGTGCAGAGGACTGATGAAAAGTTGAAAACCACTCAATTTAGCACAAGATAAACCATAAAATAGTGGTTTATCAACGCCAAAAACTTGATGTAAGAAAATCACGATGGTTTGGAAATTTAGCAAAACAATTTCTTCGTTGATAGCATAGTCTAAACCAACAAGTAACCCTTTCAATCAAAGTTTAAATTTCTAATTCAAATAACCAAGAGTAATTAAATCTCGGGTCGTCTTTCCTAGGAACTAGTGTCAATAAGTGCATAAAATTGGTTGTGAAAAGTAAAGGGTGTTTTCAATAAACAAGCAAACAATAAAGAGATAAAAGAACGATCAAAATTGCAATTAATAAACTAATAAAGGAATAAAGGAACTATGTATGTAATATAAATAAGTAAGACTCAAAATTGATGAAAATGTGGTTCAAAACATAAATGGAACCTTGACTTGGGATGAGTTACGGAATCCCTTCCTTGGCATAACTACAACTATGATAATTATGATGGATTAATCTCACTTAGTCAACCCTTAACATCGAAGAGTAAGTTAAGTGAGTATAATTGTGCTTAATCCACAAATCCTAACTATCTTACTAATTACCTTAATAAGAAGCTAGCGTTAGTGGAGACAATAACAACTAACAACCCAAGAATCATCACTAAATGTCGAACACTATGACTCTAGTAATCCATATACTTATTTTCCCAAGTCAAGGGGTGAAAATCTACCCCATAATCACAATTGGTATTTCATCAAACACATGGTAGGTATATTCACAAAACATAGCAAAATTGGGAAAATAATTAAAAATTATGAACCACAAATGATCAAAATCAACAAAGGCAACTCAATAATCATGAAAAAACCATCAAACATCAAATTCATCAATTAAACTCAAAATTGCAAAACTATATATATATTGACAAAGAAAAGTAAAATATAAGAAGGTGTAGAACAAGTAGTATAATAAAAGAGACAATTAAAGAAATACTTACAATGAAAATTGCTAGAATCCAAAATCAAAACTTGAACTATAAAATTCTACAAAACATTAAAAACCCTAAGAAAATTGAGAGAAAATCTAACCTAAAACTACCCTAAAACTTCTCCTAAATGTATTGTATGAAGTATGGTAGTATATGTTGTTGCTTGCCCCTTCATAGATGCATCAAAGCTTTCAGAAATGGGCCAAAAAGTCCCTCAAATCGCAAGCCACATGACTTTTTAATGAAGTCACGCGCTGGTACTTGTGCGTACGCACACTTGCTGATTTTTCCTCCTGTGCGTACGCACAGAAGTTATGCATAGGCACACTTGCTGATTTCCATTCTTTGCATACGCACAGGAGTTGTGCGTAGGCACACTTGCTGATTTTGACCCTTGTGCGTAGGCACAGAAAGTGTGCGTAGGCACACTCTG
Organism: Arachis ipaensis; assembly: GCF_059453495.1. Classification (NCBI taxonomy): domain Eukaryota; kingdom Viridiplantae; phylum Streptophyta; class Magnoliopsida; order Fabales; family Fabaceae; genus Arachis; species Arachis ipaensis. Next base: position 121,028,062 of record NC_142437.1, on the reverse strand, counting down.
AAATGCTTCTCTCCTTTGATTTCTTCATGTTTTCTCCCAATTCCATGCTTTTCTTCCACTCTTATCAAGCCATTATAACCTATTACACCTGAAATCACTCATCAAAACCATCAAGGCATCGAATGGAATGAAAGTGGAATAAAATTGATTAAATTAAGCACAAAATAGCATGTTTTCACAATTGGACATAATTTAGAGAGAAAAAACAAAACCATGATATTTAGGTAAATAAATGTGGGTTTGTATGATAAAATCCACTCAAATCCAACCAAAAATTACCATCAAATATGGATTCATCAGACATGCAGTTTAAAATGAATACTTGTTACAAAGGGGAAAAATGAATATGTGTTGAAGGAGTCCTTTTAAAAAATGAGTTCAACTATGCATTCTGTTTGGCATATGGTGCTCATACTAGAATGGAGAAACTGGTTGTGTGGGAGGAACTGAGCTTTATAGTTGGGCTATGTCAAGATCCGATATGTTATATGGGAGACCTTAATGAGATCATACAGGTTGAAGAGAGGAAAGGTCAGGATAGACTATCAGCGTCGGCAGCACAATTCAAGGACTGGGTCCAAGATATGCAACTAGTTGACTTACCATTGAATGATTGAAAATTTACTTGGTTCAGAGGCCGCTCCTGCAGCCGCATTGATAGGGTTCTTTTAAGTGTAGAATGGCTTGAGAAATTTTCGAAAATTCGATTAAAAGGTAGGCCGAGAGGCTTGTTTGATCACTGCCCGATTATAGTGGAGGATTCCAAATTCAGAGGTGGTCCACGTCCTTTTCGGAGTTTAGATTCTTGGTTTACACATGAGGGTTTCTTAAGAACAGTTAGGGAGTAGTGGAGGAATATTGGAGAACTCGAGTTTACAGAAAAGTTGAAGGCTCTAACTTTGCCTTTGGGGAGATGCCATAAGGACAACTTTGGTGACATGGATAAGAAGATTCAACGCTTTGAGGAGGAGATAAAGAAGCTAGATGAGATGGCTGGCAATGGAGTTTATGATGGTACAGTCGAGGTTAGAAGAAAGGCTCTGGTAAGCTGTTGCAAGCGGTGGTATGTGAGAAAAGAAATACACTGGAAGTAAATGTCGCGGTCCAGGCATGCGAAGGACATGGATAAAAATACAAGGTACTTTCATAACTTGGCGTCGGCAAGAAGGAGCAATAATAGAATTGATGCTTTGGTAATAAATGGAAGGCTGATAAGAAATCAAGCTCGGATCAAGATTGCTATCAAAGAGTTTTACAAGGATTTGTATCGTCAGGAGAGATCGCCGGTTTTGGGCTTTAGGGATGGCTTGGTAAATCAGATTGATGAAGAAGAGGCAGTAGCATTGGAGAGGGTGCCGACAATGGAGGAGGTTAGAGAGGTGGTTTGGGACTGTGAATCATTTAAAGCTCCAGGAAGCGATGGTTACAACATGAACTTCATTAAAAAGTGCTGGGACGGATTGGTGTAGAGTTCACGACAGTTGTACTAGATTTTTTTCACTCATCAAGGCTGCCTTCTTATTCGAATATCACCTGGGTGGCCCTAGCAACAAAGTTCACTAGAGCCAAGGAGATTAAGGACCTCGGGCTGATTAGCATGGTTGGTTACATATATAAAGTAATATCTAAAGTGATGGTCCGAAGGATGAAAGCAGTGATGCCAGGTCTAGTAGGTAAGACGCAGAGTGCTTTTGTTAAGGATCGGAAAATACACGATGGGGCACTTATTGTGTGCGAAATAGTACAATGGTTAAAGATGAGGAAAAATAAAGCAGCGATCATCAAGTTGGACTTCCAGAAGGTCTATGACCGGGTAAAGTGGAGCTTCGTGGATATTGTACTCCAGAAGATGGGGTTTGGTTGGAGGTGGAGGGAATGGGTGAAGGAGTGTATTGGTATAGCTTCAATGTCGATCTTGATAAATGGCTCACTGACAAAACCGTTTAAGATGGAAAGAGGTTTGAGACAAGGTGATCCACTGTCTCCATTTCTTTTTATTCTTGTGGTTGATGTCCTACATAGGATGGTAGGGAAAGCAGTCAGGAACAGACGTATTTCGCCCTTGCTGGTTGGTAAGGATAATATAGAGTTATCACATCTCCAGTTTGCTGATGACACTATACTGTTCTGCCCACCAGAGAAGGAGACCATCAGAAACTATGTCAGGCTACTAAAGTATTTTGAGCTGATGTCGGGGTTAAGCATCAATTTTGATAAGTCAAGTTTAATTCCAATCAATTGCGAACCGCCATGGACCTACGACATGTGTAATTTATTGGGATGTAAGGAGGCTAACCTTCCAGTCAGATATCTTGGTATTATATTAGGGGCAAACCCAAGGCGGGTAAGTACGTGGAAACCGATAATTGATAAAGTGGTGGAGAAGCTTGGCTTGTGGAAGGCGAAAGTGCTCAATAAAGCAGGTAAGCTAGTTCTTATTAAAGCTCTTCTGAATAGCCTGCCGATCTATTATTTGAGCCTATATAAGATGCCAAAGGCAGTGGCAGAGAAGCTGATTTCGCTACAGAGAAAATTCCTATGGAGCAAGGAGGAAGGTAGGAATGGTATGGCGTTGGTTTAGTGGGAAGTAGTCCAGGTTCCTAAAAAATTGGGTGGACTAGGAGTGGGTGATGCCGTGGTTAGGAACACAGCCCTTCTTATCAAGTGGTGGTGGCAGTTCTCAAAAGAGGAGTGTCCTTTATGGAAGAAGGTTGTGTGCTCCTGCCACAACTTAAACCTCAATATGATGTTACCATCTCAGACACTACCTAGTCGAGGGGGTCCCTGGAAAGATATCTGCCAGTTGTAGTTCAAAGATCGTAATGTGAGAGATAAGATGATTGTTGGGCTGTCTATGGAGGTGGGTGATGGAATACGGACCTGGTTCTGGGAAGACACTTGGCTACAAAGTGGGACGTTAAAGTCGAGTTTTCCGAGACTCTTCTCTGTTTCAAACCAAAGAGGATCTGTCATAGGGAACTGTGGGTTTTGGGACGGATTAGAGTGGATTTGGAACTTCCAGTGAAAGTGAGAATTATTCCATTGGGAGTTAGAACTAGTGGATCATTTGCATGAGACCTTACGGCCTATAAAGTTAGCATGTGATACCCAGGATAGAGTTTTTTGGAAGTTTGACAAGAAAGGTATTTTTTCAACTAACTCTTTTGTGCAGGTGATGCAGTCAGATACACTTTTGGAGAACATCTCTAGTTACAGTTTCACCAAAACAGTATGGAAAGGCTTGGTTCCGCCACGAGTGGAGTTATTTGTCTGGTTTGTGTTGATAGGCAGAGTGAATATCAAAGAAAGGCTGCTTAGGCTAGGAATTATTAGTCATGGTGATAACATGTGTGTATTGTGTAAGAAAGATGTTGAACATATCTATCACTTGTTTCTTGGTTGTGAGTTTACCTGACAAGTATGGGGTGCTTGGTTATCTGACCTTGGGAGGTTGTGGACTATTCCGAGTTCATTGAAAGAACATTTTGAGAGTTGGATAGGAGTGGTTAACAAGAAACAAGAGTGGAACAAGTGGTTCATATGTTTCTTTGCAGTTATTTGGAATGTGTGGCTAGAGAGGAACGGGCGGATCTTTAATAACAAGGAGTCTAGAGTAGAAGCGGTGTTCCACAGATCTTTGACCAGTTACAGAGATTGGTGTAACTTGGATCCCTTTTGTTATTGATGACAATGCCGGAGATAACACAAGGGATTGTTTGTAGGCGTTAATTTTTTGTTGTTTGTAGGTGTTGAGCTCATTTGTTCAAAAAAAAGAAAGTGCATACAAATATAACTCAACAATTCATAAAGAACATGCCTTCACAAGAACTTACGACATAAAAAAAAACAGAAGAAAGCAACAACTCTAATAATAACCAATAAAGAAAAAAGAGGATAAGCACCACATAAGAAAATTAAGTACATCAACTAAAATAAATGCAAAAATCAAACCATTAAATAAAAATGTTACTTTATAACTCCAACATCTAAATCTTTTGTATTACAAATTATTTTAAATAAAATACCTTTAAATTTAATTTTAATTAATACATATTTAATTTAATTTTACAAAACATAATAATTTTTAATATTTATTGTATACCATGATTAATTTAGGTCCTGCGCATTACGTGAGTCTCATCCTAATTTTTCTAAATCTCTTTAACCCGATTTGCAATGACATAAAGTCTGAAGACAAACATAGCATAATTATTTTCAGCAGTACACATCATTTCTAGCCACATATTTTGTCCCAAAGACCAATAAGCATGTGTGAAGTCAATGTCTTTTTGCTACAAGGAAAACAAAATACATAAGCAATTAACCATCACTTTCTGAACCTGCTGCTACTTCTTCCTTTACCTTCATTGCAAACAATCATCCACTACTTCCCTTTGTTTTCTTTCTTCTTATCTTGAGATCAACATGGCTGCAAGATTTGTGGGAGAAGCTTTTCTCAACTCTGCACTTGGCACTATCTACGACATGCTGATTTCACCCTTACTTGTCAACTTCATCCAGAGAAAGAAGCTTAACCGGAAGCTGGTTGAGAAGCTGGAGACAGTTCTGAAGGCTGCTCATGCTGTGATCAATGACGCCGAGCGGAGGCAGATCGAAGAGGAAGCTGTGAAGCACTGGCTGGACAGGCTGAAGTATGCTGTGTACGATGCTGAAGACATACTTGATGAAGTCACCACCAAAGCTGCCATTCAAAAGGTTCAAGGTAACTCTCTGTCTCGCTATGTCAATTTGCATGGTGATGGTGAGATAGTAACCAAGATAGAAGAGATCATTACTGCATTAGAGTCAATTGTAAATGAGAAAGATGGTCTTGGCTTGAAGGAGATACCGGTGGAGGACATGTCATGGAGGATCCCCTCAACATCTCTGGTTGGTGTGCATCAAATATATGGCAGGGACCAAGACAGGGAGGCCATAGTAAAACTGTTGTTAGATGTTACCAATGACGGTGGAATATCCGTGATTCCTATGGTCGGCATGGGTGGAATAGGAAAGACTACTTTGGCTCAGATGGTTTACAATGATGACCGAGTGAAACAAAAATTTGATGTTAAGGCATGGGTTTGTGATGGGCAAGAAGAATTTGATGTTCTTAAGGCGACAAAGACGGTGATGGAGAAAGTAACTTCTAGTTCTTGCAACTCAACTGAGCTAAACACAATTCAGGAGAGTTCAAAGGAAGTCCTAGCAGGGAAGAAGTTGTTGGTTGTTTTGGACGACATGTGGAGTAACAATTATGATGCCTGGATAAGTTTTTTAAAGCCTTTCAAATCTAGTAACGGGGGTGTTAAGATTCTTGTAACAACTCGTCTTGATTCGATTGCTGATATGGTGAAAACTATTCCAACTTTCCGTTTGAGTTTGTTGGGTGATGATCACTGCTGGTCAGTGTTTGCAGATCATGCATGTCTTAATTCTGCTGAACCTCATATCCGTTCTGCTTTAGAAGTAGTTGGTCGAAAAATTGTCAAAAAGTGTAATGGGTTAGCTTTGGCTGCTCAAACACTTGGAGGTTTATTAAGAGCAAGAAAAGAAATAGCAGATTGGGAGTTTATATTGAGGAATGAAATTTGGGAACTTCCCAAAAAAGATAGTGGGATTCTTCCAGCATTAAGAATTAGTTATCACTACCTCCCTTCCCACTTAAAACGTTGCTTTGTTTATTGTTCTTTATTCCCAAAAGACTATGAATTCAAAAGAGATGAACTGGTGTTATTGTGGATGGCAGAAGGTCTTTTGCAGCAACCGAAGAGTGGCAGCACTTTAGAAGAAGTTGGTTCTAAATATTTTAATGATTTGGTTTCAAGATCGTTTTTCCAACATTCTAAAACCAATGAAAATTTATTTGTGATGCACGATCTCATGCATGATTTAGCAATATTCTACGGTGGAAAGTTCTTTTCTAGAAACTTTGAACTCAAAACTGCAGACAAGCATGATGCTTGTCCTCGTCATCTTTCATATGGTCTTGTCATCGATGATTCGTTATTCTCAGAGATCTCGGAAGTATGTGATTATTTAAAAAATGCAAGGACATTGCTGAATATCAGTTTTGAAACATGGGAGGATTCCACAGAGGAAGTTGATCTTTGTGGCTTATTTGCACAGTTGAAGCGCTTAAGGGTTTTGTCATTTAAATTCTTTCCTCTTTCATTGCTCGATTCAATAGGTGATTTGATCCATTTGCGTTATTTGGATCTCTCTCATTCACCTATTGAGACATTGCCAGAGTCAATGTGCAAATTTTATAATTTACAAACACTGAAGTTGAGTCATTGTGCAAGACTAGAAAAGCTTCCAATCAACATGCAGGATCTTGTAAATTTGCTTCATTTGGATCTCTCTTATTCGGCAATTGGGGTATTGCCCGAGTCATTGAGCAAATTGCATAATTTACAAACACTGAAGTTGACAGGGTGTGAAAGACTAGAAAAGCTTCGAACCAACATGCAGGATCTTGTAAATTTACGTCATTTGGATCTCTCTCGTACGCCTATTGTGGAATTTCCCGAGTCATTGAGCAAATTGTATAATTTACAAATATTGAAGTTGCGCAGATGTGGAGGACTCAAAAAGCTCCCAAGCAAGATGCAAGATCTTGTAAATATGCGCTATCTGGATATTGAAGATACTAATTTAGAAGAGATGCCAAAAGGGATGAGCAAATTAAAAGATTTGCAGATTCTGCATTACTATATTGTTGGCGAGCATGAAGAGAATGGGATAGGGGAATTGGGAGAACTTGTAAATCTTCAAGGGTCATTTCATATTAAGCAACTAGAGAATGCCGTTAATAGCAGTGAAGCTTGGAAAGCAAGAATGGTTGATAAGAAACACATCAATAATCTATGGTTGGAGTGGACATCAGCTGAAGATGGTGATATTGTTGATTCCGAAATCGAAAAAGATGTACTTGACAAATTACGTCCTCACAAAGACTTGAAGAAGCTATTCATCTGGGATTACAGAGGTACCATGTTTCCGGATTGGGTAGGGCAGTCTTCGTACCACAACATAACTGTGTTGGTGCTGAGGGGATGCAGGAATTGTTGGGTGGTTCCATCACTTGGACAGTTACCCTCTCTGGAGAGGCTAGTCATTAAAGAGCTCGAGAAGGTGAAGAAGATTGGTGGGTCATTCTATAAGGGTGATGGAACTCATCAGCATCAGGAGACACCCTTCCGATCCCTTAAATATCTGGCATTCCGTGATATGCCTTGCTGGGAGGAATGGGAGTCATATGAATGTAATGATGATGATGATGATGCACCATTTCCGAAACTTGAGGAGCTTATAATAGAGGACTGCCCTAAGTTAAGAGGAGATTTGCCCACTTTCCTTCCATCTTTGGAAGAACTCCACATTAGAGGATGCGAGGAGCTTGGTTGTTATCTGCCAAGAGCTCCCATCATACGCCAATTAATAATAGATGGCAAACAGGAAGCAAGAATGCGGGAGCTACCACTTTCCATGTTGGAGAGACTATGGGTTAATGGAGAGCAGCAGGTGGAGTATGTGTTTGAGGCCATGACCCACACCCAACCAACCTCTCTCATAGACCTAAGGATCTCAGAGTGCTCATCAGCTATATCATTTCCAGGGGATTCTTTGCCCCCTTCGTTGAAAGAGTTGCGCCTATACGATTGCAAGAATGTAGAATTCCCAATGCAACACCAACAACATTACTCACTAACGAGTCTTACAATAGACAACAGCTGTGATTCGCTTACATCCTTCGCATTGCCAGCGTTTCCAAATCTGAAGTTTCTCACAATCGCAAGAAGTGAAAATTTGACATCTCTGGAGCTGTCACAGTCACAGTCCCTCCGAGAATTAATAATTTCAGAGTGCCCTAAGCTGGAGAAGATAATAAGGGTGCCTGGCTCTTTAAGGGAACTCAGAATCAGAGAATGTGGGTTGTTGGGTGAAGGCATAGAGAGGAAGGACCCCCACATTTGGCCATCCATTTCCCACATCCCTCAAATTTATGTTGACGGCACAAAGATCCTCAATGACTCAACATCTTAAAACAGGTAACTCTTTTGCTATCTCTCTATATCCCAAACCCACTTCACTTCATTTTCCCAACATCATATTCATTCTCTCCTACATATCTTCCTTTTATTTCAAAAATTTATCCTACTCTTTTTTGAGGCAAATACAAAACCCATTCCTCTCTTTTAACACTCTTAATCACCCCTCCAGTCAATGCCTACTTCCCCCAACATATAGTATCACAAAACTGTTAACTTTTTTTAGGATACAATGTCAATTTTGGAATTCCCTCCTCTCCCTTTATTTTATTATTTCTTCTTTCTTTCTTCATGTATAGGGACATCTATTGATTCTTCTGGGACTTGTCAATTTATTGCATTTGGGTGCTGCGCCTCCAATCTTGTAAGGATATCTATTTGGATTTAAATTAACATTTGCTTTATTCTCTTAAAGGATTCCTGGAGAATTAATTGCCATTAAAGTACAATCTTAACATTAAAAATGCTCTTATCATTCGATACTCTTCAAAGTCTCATGTTTGAAATCTGCATTAAACAAACATAGGAAATCTTTGGGCATGCTTAAATAAAGATCTTGTAGAATAATTGAGTTATTCGTTTGAATTTTCTTAATGCAGATGATCTTAAAAGTTTTCTATGTACTAATTCTTTGCTGGTTGAGTACATGGACAAGGAGCTATGTATATACTTGAACTTTGTTGTCTCAGGCAGCAACTTCAAGCTAGAGTGGTATAATCCTGCACTGCATTACTCTTGTGACTATTTTCTTGTACAATATACTTTCTCATGCACCTTTTTATAACCATTGTGAATAAGGGTTTTGCTTTTGCTACATTGAAGTATGTACAAGACAATCATCATGCCCATGGTACAGCCTATTTTACTGTGATCATAATAAAAAAAGCACAAGCATTAAATTTATCTCGTGTCTTTTTTCCAATTTTCCACAAAATTCTTAGATTGTTGCTTTTTTACCTTTTTTTTACCCTACTTGAGAGCATGTTAAAACTTGGTTATTTGGAGCAAATAATGTTGAAAGCAAGGTTGAGTGGCTGGTATGGTGATCTCAAAACAGTATTCCTCTAAAGGAACAAATGAATTCTGAGGCATGTCTTTTGAGTAAGTTTTGAATAGTATTATGTGGCTATTACTGTTAGGGGATTTTGGCCATAATGCTATATATAAACTACATACAACATAGAATGTTTATTAGGAGGTTATAATTTTGTTAATTCAAGGATAAACCCTTGAGAATGATGAAATCTTCTACTTTCAACTTTTGCCTTCGTCATTAATGGTTTTTCTTCTTTTTATTGTTTTCTGTCAGCTACTTTTGCACCACCCCCTGACTCACCCAAATCTAAGGCCTTTATTACATTTCTTGGTGTTGCTCTTGCTTGCTCGTGGCCCTCGTTGGTTTGGTATGCTGTTTACTATCTTTTTATTAACTTCTGTTGAATTAAGAAATTAATTAACCTTGTGATGACTATGCACTAAGCAAAAATTGTATGAGTTGTTCTAATGTGTTTGTTTTGGCGTAGCAAGAGACGAATCGGAGCAAACTTGGATTAAGCCTAATTAGGAGACCAAAGGAATCTGGGCAAGAATGATGGAGGAACAATGAATCCCAAACAAATCAGATGAGGTGCAGTCTCTGCATCAATTCAAAAGCAGAATTCATGGAAGACATCATCCTCGTACAAAATCAAGAGAAGAAATGGATGATGAAAAACATAATTTTGCAAGGACAAACAGACCAATCAAAATACAACATGATTACCTTCAATGATATGGATACAGTTGGAGCAACCTGTCAAAAATAAGCAGAAAGCTTACAAAATTTTCAAAGAAAAAAAGGAAGGACAAACTTAGTTTTATATTTTTATTTACACTGAACAATTATCTTTTTTTCCTTAAGAGTTTTCATGCCTTCATCGTTTCATTCTATTTTAGGAGAGCTGATATGAGTTATTCTATTTATACGAAAGAGAGAGCTTAGAAAGTGAGAATCAATTTCTGTTATGAAAAAGGCAAGAGAGCTAGGATGTTTCAATTTCTGTTTTTTTGTATTGCCTTGAATTGGTATTTGTAACATGAATTTGTTTATAGTGAAAAATTCTACTATTTGTTGTGGTAGAAACTAGATGTAGATCCCACTTTGGGATTAAACCAGGATACATCGTATTGTTTATCTTCTCTATTACAATTTTCATTCACAATATTTTTATAACTGTCATTTGTATATGTTTTCTACAAATTATGCCATCATTTTATAAAATCACCTTTTAATCATTCAAATCATTCAAATGAGTTAAACTTGAGCTTTTATCCACTTCAAACCATGGTTTTAAGGAGAGAAAATTAAAATCCTAACACGCTAAGAGATGAAATAAATTTGTATATCATTATATCAGCTTATTGATGACTACCCCACGAATAATATATAATTTAATTTCATACATTCTAAGCATGGTTGTTAATGTATGGTATTCGTGGTTTGAAATCTATAGACCAAATGTCAGCTTAGTGCATGTAAATCAGCCATTGATAGTTATATATTGATTTAGTAATATTTTTTTGGAGTGTAATACAAGTTAATGCTGCAAATGAACAAGGCCTATGTAAGTATGTATAGATATTAGATTGTAATAATGTAATTGAAAAAAATGAAATGTACATTAAATGTTTTCACCTTATTTTCTCCCATGGGAGGTTCTAGACTATAGTATATACTATATAGTATATAGGGAAACATTATGACAAATTAAATTAGGGTAAGCAACTATGAAATTTATATTAGATGGAACAATAAATTTTCACACAGACTTGTTGCTAGTTTAACTTATTAACTATGTAACTATTTTACACTTTTTCAATCAATGTCATATATACATGTACTTGAACCAACCATTCACTGTAATACACTTATAGTAAAAAAATCGAATTAAAGCAATTGATAATAAACATATATTTTTTTATAAATTTAGTTCTCAATCTCATTACTATTTTGAGAACCATTTTAATGGATAATATATAAATAATTTTACAAATATTTAAAGTGTTTGGAGACATCTCAACCCAAAGTAATATTATCATCAATGTTAAAACTTTTTTAATCTCTTCATTGTACTCAGTAGTGATATATATATATATATATATATATATTGTTTGCAGATGTTTGAACTAATATAAAAGTTGTAAAATTACTAAATGAGTTAAAGCAACTTGTATTAACTATTAAGTACTAGTTTTTTGGAGTGGAGAAATATTGCCCATACTTTAATTGAGTTTAATTTTGATATATTTAAAGTGTAAAATTTTACACAGTCTTACAATTATATTCGACTTTTTAGATGATTATTTATGCAGTCAAATAAAAATAATATTTATTTTTAATGATATAACATTATATAATTAGATACACGTGTAAAACTATTTACACTATAATACATCAAAATTAAATTTCCTTTAATTTTCTAAATAATTGTTAGAGATGATTCAGAACTTATTGCAGCAATGAAAACCGGAAGACAGTAATCTTACAAAAAAAATTTAATTATAATAACACTCAGTTATGTTGGATTATTGGCCAAAAAGTAAAAAAAAAAAGTTAATGGTAAACATGGTGTTATCATAAATTTATACCTTAAAATAGTATATATCATAAAAATTTATAGCAAATATTTGTTTATAATTATTTCTTATAGCGAATGTATGTTTTAATTTCTTATATAATTAAAAACAATCTTTGTTGAAGTTAGTTTTATGATTTATTTGGATGAGTTTTCGATTTTTTTAACGATTTTTTAAAGTAATTTTATGTTTAAATATTTTATATTAATTTTTTTATTTATTAATTATGTTTAAAGATAGTAATATAAAAATATTTTTTAAATATATTTTTTTAAATATAAATTATAAGCTTGTAGTTTCTAAAAAAAAATATCTTTTGTTTTTTCTAATACTTTTATTTTATCATTAAAAATTTGTCAAATACAATAAAAAATAGAAAAAAAGTTTCATTCTAACCATTTAATAATATCTAAACAAATCTTATTATCCACTTATAAAAAATGTTAAAAAATAATTTTTTAATACAGATTTTTATTTTAAAAAATTTACAGCAAAATATAAAAGGCAATCTTTTCAGTAAAAAGTTAATTTTTTAAACCAAAATAATCACTTTTATTCTTTGTTTCTTTATTTTTAATTTTATTTTCTCCGAGCGGTTGGGAAGAAAAATGAGCGTAGCAAAGGAAGCAAAGCCTGCAACTTTCACTTTGGAGTTTGGACTCTCTCTTCCAACTTTCTTCTCAGCTGCACCAACCACAAATTCTAATCACTCTCAATTCTCATTGTTAATCACTAACACCATTAACGATTTATAATCCCTCACAAAATTCACATGAACAGTTACCACAATCCATAGCTACATTTTGCGCCAAAACCTCGCATTTTCAAAAAAGAAAAAAAAAATGCTGCACGAGCTTCTGATGGCGTTGCTGGGCTACACCGGCGACTTGATCGTCGACCGCCGTGAGGAGAACCACCTCCTCTCCGACCAAACCCCAATTTCCGACGAATGCACCTTCACTCTCGCTCCCGATATCTCCTTCATCGACCCTAGCGACAGGTTCTGCTTTCTCTCTCTTCTCTCTCTACCCCCAAAGTTCAAATCTTTTCCCAAACCCCATTAAACCTTCTAACAATTGAGACTTGTTGAGCTGTGACACTGCACTTAGGGATTGGAATTGATTGTGTGTTGTTGCAGGCAGCTTATTGAGAAGATCATTGCATTGGGATTTTATTATAGGGAGCTTGATCGATTCACATGCAAGTCTAGAAATTTAAGCTGGATTAGGTCTTCAACTGCATATTTGAATGCAAAACCTTTGGGGAATGTTTCTGATGTGTCGAAAGTAGAAAAGCCTAGTGTTTATCGTAGGGCACTAGCCAATGGAATTGTTGAGGTTCTCTCGATTTATAGGTCAGCTGTTCTGCATATTGAACAGTTGTTGTTATCTGAAACCAAGCCAATCTTGGCTACAGTCACTCAAGGCCTTAACAAGGTGGATTTCGTTTGTTTTTCTTTTTTTCTCTTGTTGATGCAGGGTTTTCTTTTTTATGTTGACTTTGTTTTTTGGGTGTGCTTTTCAGTTTTTTACCATCTTGCCACCTCTGTATGAGCTCATCCTAAAGATTGAGCGTGATGATATTCGAGGGGGTCAGCTTCTTAATCTTCTATATAAAAGATGCCACTGTGGAGTTCCTGAACTGCAGACATGCATGCAAAGGTATATGGTTCTTTTCTCACAATATTCTGGTTATTGGTAAGATGCATGCTATGTCATTTCCAGCTATATGTTCTGTATAAAATTTGGGTTTGTACAAGTCAATAAAATATTTACATATTTAACTTGTAAATATGTTAGGTTTAGTAATTGGTATAGTATATAATGTAGACAAATCATTGGAGTGAAGGGAAAAATTATTGAAGGCTATTGTGTTGGGTTGGGTTGCATTTTAGTGATGTTTTATTTTATTGTGGTTTTTGAAATGCTAAGCTCTTTGTATTGACTTTGATCTCGCTCCCTGCTAATTAGTTGACCTTTTTGCGGTTATTGTTTTTCAAAGCTTAGGCTTCTTTGGCACGCACATCAGGTGATGTATAATCAACTTGCTTCATGGATGGTTTATGGAATTCTTCAAGACCAGCATGGAGAGTTTTTCATTAGGAGGTAAAGCAATATTTTAGCTAGTATACTGTTGATATCCATGTATATGTCTCTTCAATTCTTTTAAAACTTTGCAGTTGTTTGGATAACGTTGAAGATTTCTGATTTCTTAGTCTCTGAGATCTGATATTTTCAATTACTTTGCAAATTATATACTTGACCTTATTCATTCTACACTTTAGGCAAGAAGATAGAGAGGTAGAGAATAGCTCATCTAATTCAGACATCTCTGACAAGTTGGCACGCATGTCAACTAATGATGCATCTCTATCTGATTGGCACTTGGGCTTTCATCCTTATTGGGTAATTATTCTAATTCTAATTCCTGACATATGATGCAGTGTGTTTGTTTCAGATGAAAATTGTTCTAGTTAATATATTGTGGAGTTAATTTTGCTTTTACTTTAAAGTGGCAGGATACGAAGGTTCATACAAATAAATTTCATAAATTTTCCAATACATGGACTTTATTTTTGAAACTCATGAGTTAATGAACTTTGCCAATTTATTTATACTTTTTGTTTTGCAGGATATGCTGCCAGAGTATATACCTATGCATGTTGCAGAATCAATTCTTTTTGCTGGTAAAGCTGTTAGGGTTCTGCGGAATCCTAGTCCTTCCTTCCAGTCTGGGGATACTGTGAATCCTCAAATACCAAAAAGCTTTCAGAAAATACATGGATTAGCAGGACGTTTTCATTTTCAGAGGGAGCCCCTAATTAATTCAGGAATGGGAGAAGATTTACTTCCACAAAATGAGTCGGATAAGATTGAAGCAATGCTCCTCGACCTAAAGGTTTTCGTCTCCTAACCTATCACTTAACTGTATTCTTTATACTAATTTTGTTATTTTATTGCCTTCTATTACACGTACGTTGGGTTGTTGGTGAACTTGTATAGTTCGGTTTACTTTGACAATGCTAACTGATTGATGGATTATGCCTTCTGATATGGATTCTCTTTCCCGTTTTCCAACTAGGCTTAAGTTGCAAACTCATAGTTAGTTTTCCACAGGAATCATCTGAATTTCATAAAAGATCATTTGAATGTGCTGTGGACTCTATTCAGGCTATTGCAGCCAGTCGTCTCTGGCAGGTGCTTAACATCATATTTCAGTTCATATGTTCATTAGTATTTGGTGCATTTGCATTCTACACCATTCATGTTGATTCTCTCTGTCCACAGCTTGTGGTTGTACGAGCTGACTTGAATGGTCACTTGAAGGCCCTGAAAGACTATTTTCTTTTGGCAAAAGGAGATTTCTTCCAGGTAAAGTATGAAAAGTTATCTATACTACTAACATTTTTCTGCTGACTTGTGTTGATTCTTATTTTTTATTGATCTTTTTTATTTTTTGTATGAGGATCTTTTGTCCTCCTTGCCTTTTGTAGTAACCTTTTCTAATTACTAATATTTTGTCTTTTATGAAAAAAATACTGAAATCTTTTATACATGCATCATTTTCTGTGCTAGTGTTTCCTCGAGGAAAGTCGCCAGCTAATGCGTTTGCCACCTCGGCAATCAACTGCTGAAGCTGATCTTATGGTGCCATTTCAGCTGGTCAGTTAAATTTTGCATATGATCTTTACTTCTTATCGCGGTTCATCGTTTAACTATTTAAGCTTGTTCATGTTTTAACTACATCAATGAAAGCTGATTCCAATTCCTTGAAATGCAGGCTGCGTTAAAAACTATTGGTGAAGAAGATAAATATTTCTCTAAAGTATCCTTGCGGTAAGGTTCTGCCTTCATTTTTAGTTCTTCTGTTTTAGTTAGCTTGGAGCTGTTATGAAATGTACTTTCCCTCTTCTAGGATGCCATCTTATGGAATCACAGTTAGACCTTCCCCATTAGATGTATCAAGGGCAAACACTTCAGCAGATGGAAGCTCTGGTGCTTCTTCAGAAATGTCACTTGATGGTTGGGATGGTCTTGCCCTTGAGTATTCTGTTGATTGGCCTTTGCATTTGTTCTTTACTCAAGAAGTCCTCTCTAAGTAAGGTTTTACTCCTATAATATTGATGTTAATGGTGGATTCTTTCCTCTTCCTGTCCTGCTTAGATATACTCGATGTGATTGAATTCCCTTCTGAAATGATAAATTTAGAAATTGTTATGGCCTCATAGATGCAAACCGTGTCATCAAGGCATATAGGAGATGTTGAATACCTTAAAGGGACCATTTGGTTTAGGAGAGACATCTTTTGTAGAGGATATATCTTGTGAGAGATCATTGGTTATTAATTATGAATAAATCTTGACTATGGTCTTATTTTTAGTTTAAATGGTCAAGATTAATGAGTTCTTAGAATAAAATTAAAAAAGTCAAATGACTTTGTCTGTTAATTTTGACCATCTATGTGAGACTCAATAATCCTGCTCACGTATTAGGACAATAATGTGACATTACATGGCTTAATAAAACATGATATTTTTCAATAGGCCACTAAATTTTGGCACAATTAACAGATATCTTAGAGTTTTCCAATACTTACTGCGGCTCAAACGAACACAAATGGAGTTAGAGAAACTGTGGGCATCTGTAATGCATCAATATCACCGTGATTTTGCCAAACGCAAAAAGGATCGAGCTAAGAGCCCAACGGCACAGCAGAAATCTCAGCGATCTCGACCAATGTGGCGTGTTAGAGAACATATGGCATTCTTGATCAGAAATCTCCAATTTTATATTCAGGTTGTTCTACATGACTTGATATTTATGCTAAAAATTTTAGATGACTGCAATAATCATTGTTAGAAGTTGTTGTATGATCTATTACACTAGTTCAGTGCTGTTGTGCTAATTACATACTCATGCACTTAATAACTTACTTAAAATGCTTCATATGAGCAGAAATGGAACAAATGGTGATCAACAGATCTTGTACAATTTATGTTCTTTTCATTTCTGCATATTTCATTTTTGCGAATATTTGATCAATACATTTACAAATTTTGATGTCATTTCAAATTTGTATGGTTTTTCTACTGCTTGGGTTAGCATGAGTGATTTTTAAATGTAAATGTAAATTACTAGTTGTAGGCAGATACTTCTGTTGTATTGATAAAGAAGGCGGAGCGCTGGAAAAAAAAAAAATCTATTTCATATTTTATAACCTCTGCTTTCCTTTGCAGGTGGATGTAATAGAGTCTCAATGGAATATCTTACAAACACATATCCAAGACTCTCATGACTTTACTGAACTTGTCGGGTTTCATCAAGAGTAATAATTTCTCAATTGCATGCTTTAAATTTTTCACATCTTATAGGTTGACGTAAATATGTATTATTACCAAACTATTTAACGTGCAAAATTATTATGGTCATAAATGTATTCATTCAAATTAAATTTGGCTTGTTGTTGACCATCAAATAACTATGTATTTACCAAATTTATAGCTTTGTTATCTTGTTAAGGTTGATATTTTTATTCCTTATGGGATATCCCCCCCCCCCCCCCCCTTCTTTTTTTTTCTCTTCTAAATATTGCTTATTACAGCATCCTTAATACATTATGTTATGTCTCCAACAGGTATCTATTAGCCTTAATTTCGCAAACGTTCTTGGACATTGGTTCTGTGTCAAGGATACTGGATAGTATCATGAAGCTCTGCCTACAATTCTGCTGGAATCTTGAGAACCAAGATCATTGTTCAAATACTGTGGAACTGGAACACATAGCCGAGGTAATTGTGCATCACTGATCTTGTCAAATAACTCCACAATGAGTATAGCCATTATTCTCTCATACAGGTTATATATTGATTAGAGGTATGCCTGAAAATTTTTAGGTAAGGAAGAAATTAATACATAATAACAACTAAGCCGTTTACCGCTCTAGTTAAGATTGGTTATATGGATCATACACTTTGTGTCCTAAACCAGTCTCATTTAACTCGACCTTTTATTATTAAACCATTGTCTTCAATTTATATTCTTATGTTTGCTTTAATTTCTATAGGAATTCAACAAGAAATCAAATTCCTTGTACACTATACTGCGCAGCAGTAGGCTTGCTGGGAGTCAGCGGGCTCCATTCTTAAGACGTTTTCTCTTGCGGTTAAATCTGAATTCCTTCTTCGAGGTAAATCAGTCAGATAGATACATGGTGTATATCTAGTTTCCTTTTCTATTCTCTGTTTTTTATTTCTTGTTTTCAGTCTTTAATACAGAAGTGCTTCCTTGTTTTAATCTGTTTTTTTGTTTCTAAGATTATGTGAAAGAAATAACAAAAGCAAGAAAATCCTGTCTTTCTGACTGAATTGTTTAGATCAGTTTTCTTAATCGAGCTCTTGTTTTGTCCCTTAACAGGCAACTGCAAGGGGAGTTCTGAATGTTGTCAGACCACGGCCGTCACTTCCTGTTTTGAATCAACAGTAGTATCCTTCCACTGCAACTTCAAAGTTCTTCTGTTGTTTTTATAGGGGGTATTGACATGTGACCTTCAGTTGAGTACATTCACATTATTCATCCGCCGCACCTTGTTTCGAGGATGAGTTTTGGACTGTTGAGTGTTGACAATCAAGTTGCTATCTGCTGGCCATTTCCATTTGACCATCTTGCAACTGCCCTTTTGAAATTCCACTTCATTACTAGCTCATTGATTTATTTTATTGTAAATACAATTCAGTTTGGTGGTTTCATGCGTGTGCTTCTTAGATGGTAGCTGGTAGGTGGATATTTTGTTGTCTTAGTAGTGTGAGAGCTATGAGCAGTGATTGGTGTATATAGTGTCACTTTTCTTTTTTTAACTTATTTTAAGGTTTATTGAAGTTTCTGTTCTTTTTCACAAGAGAGACTTTATTAACAAGTTTATTCTCACTCTTAATGTTCTGTACCATCTAGTAATTTTTCATGGAAATTGCCATTTTTCATTTGCCTAGCAAAGGATCACATTAAATCAAATTGACTCTTTTTACAAGTTTGCATAATGAAGGTTATTCACTGAGCAAACTGGCACTTGATAGTTGATAATTTGAATATGCTCAATCAAATTATAAACTTACAATTATGCATGCAAACTTCCAACACTAGAGAAATATATCTAATTACTTCTATAACTCTTCAAAGCCTTCTTCATCTCCTTCATCCTCTACCCTTTGGAATTGTCTTCTCCATGCTTCCATCTGCCAAAATATCAATGCCTGATAGTCACTTGAGTTTTACAATGCCAATTGTAACTTCAATACAATATGAAATGAAAATTGGTATCACATAAAAAAGCTTGATCTCTGTAGACACCATCCATCATTGATGTCTTCACATAACCAAAAACCATATAGATGTGAAAATAGGGTAAATTAGATTTCACTCTTCGGAGTTACATGATATTATACACGACACATCTCTTGGCAAAATATCAAAAACATACAAAAATTGGGTAATAATAATAATAATAGATAAGATTTTTTTTTTAATTTCTTAAAAATCTTTTACTTGATTTTTAAGTTTTGCCAAGTAATCAAAGTTGCTGACATGACATCATTAGAGGAGAAAACATGGCTTAAACTCAATGTAAAAGATGTTGGTATCAACTTTTATATAATAAAAATAAATAGATAAATAGATGTTATTTAACAGAAATCTTAAGAGAAGTTAGTGTATTTTTACCAAGAAGGAGTTAGGCCAAGGAAAGACAAATTTGTAGTGAAAAGAAGATGTCTCACCTGATCATCTGAAAGTCGTAGTTGTTCAGCAACAAACAGCTTGTTACTGTAATGTGCTGAAGCAAATTCTTCTTTTGAACTTTCAGAAACTCCTTTATGATTAATCATTTCGACACGAAAGCCGTTGCTCATGAAGAGTTTATCCAGCCATTGCTTTGTGTTGGACAGTCCAAGGCATCAGCAGAAAAAAGCTTGTTTACTTAGAAAATTTGGTACATTCATAACTCAATGCATCTTAACATAACTCAATTTACTTGAAAATTAATAGCAAACTAACCTTAATTTCTGTTTCTGCATCAGATAAAAATGTAGGCAACTCTCCCAGAAAAAAGCTTCCCTCCATGGCCAAACTGCTTAACATTGACAAAACTTCTTCAAAATTTGCCAATGTCATCATAGGAAACCCCTGCAGGAATAAACTCTTATGAGTAACATTATTTGAATTCCTCTTTTTTCTTTCTTTCATGATTTGCCAACTTTGTTTGAGTTCAATTGTTTATCAATGTGAAAGAATTATAAACTTAATCACCTGCATTGCCCATATACTTGGCCTACTACCATTATATCCTCTAAGTTGCAAATTTTGCTTTATGTCAGATGATTCCAAAGGAATATGATAGAGTAAGCTACCTTTGGGAACCTTAGCCCCAGCACCTGAATCAAAAGAAAGAAACACAATTAGGTGTCTATAACTTCATAATTTTTCTTCCCCTGAAACATGTTCAGAGTTTTTCGGTTGGTGGTTGGTATCATATAAGTCTTTGATTTGGTTGAAAAAACCATGTAACATACACTTGTTTTCTGGTATAAACATAAAAATGTAACTCACTTCACTCTAAGGTGGTACATCTCTTGATTCCTTAACCAGAGAGGTCTTGAATTTGATCCCTAAGAATTGACTGGCCTAGATGCCAGTGATTACATAATCACACAGGTTTTCCCACTCGGATCATAGTCACTATGATTAAAAGATATTAAATTTTGACAAATAATACATGCTTAAAATACCACAATAACTTGATGAACCATTGTCACCTTCAAGCTTCTCAGCTGCTATTTGAAATATCCTTTCCGGTGATATGTCGAATATTATGGTTGAAGCAGGCCACCGAAGTCTGTACGGCCGCGTATCCATGCCATCAGTTAACAAAACAACCTGCAATTAGAGGAAGTAACCTTATCAAACTATCAGAATACATGAAAAGAAGCACAAATTTATGTCATATGTAAATGCAATCAACTAGTACCTGCTTAACTCCATCAATAAGATTCACTGTATGAAGCAATTTATCATCAATGAACTTAGTTGCAAGGCAATAGGGGTTCAAATCCTGCACCTTTTCCTTGTGAAAATTTTGAGGGACAAGATATGAAGCATACTGGTCCACAAATAAAGGGTCTGCACTTGTGAAGAAGAGTTACTATGAGTGTTGCTCTTATTTACAACAAGGCACACAAAAGTACATAATATTAATTAGCACAATATTTTTTTATACAATTTGTTACTGTCTTGTATCAATATTTTTGGATACAATTTGTACCAAGAAGTAACAATGAAATAAAGAGAGTATTATTTACGCAATTCATATCTTAAGATAATAACTTGAAACTAAGGAACCTTGAGCACACAATGAATATACAAGGTAGTGAACTCCAAATGCTTGATAAAATGTGTCACAGAGAGAAAAAAGAACTATGATGTAGTGTTTGCCTGGCCTTAGAGTTTCCTGAGAACGAAGAAAAGCAGAGGTAGTTGCTGAAAGGAGTAAAGGGTCATTATTGCTAATGCTGTCATTGTTGAGATTCACTGCAGAAACACAGAATGTTCTCTTGGAGTTGCATCTCAGTGGCATAAGGTGAAAGTTCATGTTCATGTTAACACAATCAACAATGGCAGGTACATGTAAAAAAGCCATTAAGCTATGAAAATTTGTTGACTTTTTCACCTTAACTAGTTACCACTGACCATGACCTTGACCTTGTGTTAAATATGTATTTGTATGTGGTAGTTTCTTGTTTGTTGTAATGGATGAAGGAAAAGACTAAGGAGAAAACCTTGTCTTTGTGTGTAACAGTACACTATTTGATGCAAACCAAAGATTATGTTTCTAGTTCTGGCCCACTTACTAGATTTTCCTGTTTTTTACCAGAGAATGTGTTAATCTGGCTGTTAATTTTATAGAAATATTTGACCACATAGGAAAAAATACCAAATTTATGATGTTTTCCAATGGTAAAAGTAAATTATGAATAAACCAAATAAATACAAATTTTGTTTTATTTTATAACAATTATCATAACAAAATTTTTAATAAATTGAAGAAGAAGCACCAAATTTGGTTTAATATAGTGTTTTTCTTATAAAAATTATTTAAATTCACCAAAATGTTTGGTATCCTTTATGAAATGATTTATAAATTGTAACCTTTATTTTGGTTAAATATATCTTAGCAAAAACCTAATAAAACTTTTAGAAATTAGTATTACTAGTAAGGGATTAAAACTCTATCTATCTCTTTTCTTTTAGCATCATGCTAAAACTAGAAATCTTAGTATTAATATACAAAATTTTAATATATTATTTTCTATCAATCTCACAAGATAATTCAACTAGGTGATATTGTACTCTTGCATAATAGTAGCAATAACAATAAATTATGATGATTTATGGTTTGTGAGCATGGAAGGCCATCCCTCTACATGGATGTCATTTAAAACATGAGTTTAATGCTATTTCAAAAATGTAGAATAAACATGAACTTAAGCATGTTCAATGTATTGCATTAGACCAAACGCTATTGAAAAGTTAGTAGGAAAAAAATAGAAATAAAAAAAAAAAAAAGAAAGGTTAGGTGGCAACCGTAACTTTGTGATCTCCAAGTCCTACTTTTACAAAAAGAAAGTCATCAAGGAACACACAATATAAAAATCCCCACAAATGATTATTACATTTACAAAATTCTTCACATTTGATATTTGCAAACAGAACTCTAAGCCTAAGTAAGGCCAAAAACAAAACAACTCAAAAAGAGAGAGTAACAGTTTGACACATACACTCACATTCACCTACTCCTAATCACACCATCATCCTCGAAACCCAACCCAACCCAGAAGCAGAGATAGGTAGGTACAAACATACATAAACCAAATAGCACCCCAAAATAGAGATAGCTTATCTTCAATCTCCAAACACCACCAATGGATTCCAACCACCAAATGCCACAACCACCACACAACACTGACCAAACTAATGAAAACCAAAACCAAAGCATAGTTCTTTCCGAAGAACACACCACTCAACAACAACCTCCTCCACCACCACCATTTGCAGTGGCTTCACTATCCCTCTCTCTCTCCACCATCCTCCCAACCCATTTCTTCCTCCAACCAAAGACCCAAACTTTGTTCTCTCCCCAACAACCCAATAAGCTCAAAGTCCCAACCCAAGCTTCTTCCCTCACCCACCTTTCTCTCTCTACATCAACCCCACTTTCTCTCTCCTCAAACTCCATTAACAACAAGCTTTCGTTCAAGTCAACAATCTCCCACAATCCACTCCAATCCCCTTTCCCTCTTCTCCCCCACCGCCCCTCTGACCCCTCAGGCGCCGCCGCACTCCGCCGCGCCGCCGTCGTGTGGTTCCGCAACGACCTACGCGTCCACGACAACGAAACCCTAAACACCGCGCACAACGAATCACTCTCAATCTTACCTGTTTACTGCTTCGACCCTTCGGATTACGGCAAATCCTCTTCAGGGTTCGACAAGACCGGTCCTTTTCGCGCCAATTTCTTGATCCAATCGGTTTCGAATCTCAGGAAGAATCTTCAAGAACGTGGGTCGGATCTCGTTGTCAGGGTTGGGAAACCAGAAACGGTTTTAGTTGAGCTTGTTAAAGCCGTTGGTGCTGATGCTGTGTATATGCATAAAGAGGTTTCACATGATGAAGTTAAAACTGAGGAGAAGGTGGAGAAGGTTATGAAAGAGGAGAATGTTGAAGTGAAGTGCTTTTGGGGAAGCACATTGTACCATGTTGATGATTTGCCGTTTGGGTTGGAAGATATGCCTTCCAATTATGGAGGGTTTAGGGATAAGGTGAAAGGCTTGGATATTAGGAAGACTATTGAGGCTTTGGATCAGCTCAAAGGTCTGCCGAAGCGCGGCGATGTTGAGCCCGGCGATATTCCTACTTTGACTGACCTTGGCCTTAATCCGGCTGCTACAATGGCTCAGGTTTGTGTCTTTGGTTTGGTCTGGTTTATGATGATTTTGAGCTATGATGCATACTTATATTCATATTTGTCTAGCATTGTATTGAGTAATGTAGTTAGTTTTTCGGTTGAATTTTTTGGTTCTGATAAGATATGGAATTAATGCATTAGAGGAAAATGCTTAGGTAATACTTATTGTGGGAGGAAAAAGGTAGATGTTGCCTAATCGGTTAGTTATATGAGAAGACGCGAACTTATAAAAATGATCAGATGGAGGGTAGTCCAATACAATAGCTAGAGGTAGAGAAAAACAAATAAAAGTTATAGGTGAAACCATTTAGGAATGTTCAGATTTTAGTGTCCTGATTCAGGTGTTTGGACTGGATGTCCAGTGGCAAAGTAGGATGGATTAATGTTGCGGGTATCTTCGCCGGGTCCTGCATCTTTCCCTCCTACCAATAGATGTTGGACCATAAATGAATCTGTAGTACTGCGTTCAGTTTAATTCAGGCATCAGCATAAAGTAGTTCTAGATCTTCTCAAAGTGCTTTAGCCTTTAGTTGCTGTAAAAAACTTTGAATTCAAAATGGCTTATGGTTTTATACTAGGCACTAATCACGTCTAGGAAACTGTCATGAAATGGATGAAAACAACTACCAGCATAATATGTTTCCTGTTTATTGAGACCTAACTTGAATTCTATAAGTTTTTACTTGACAAAAATATCTCTTCTTTTCTATTGCCAAAGTGTATCTACCTTGGCATTCTTATGTTCCCTGGAGAAGGCAAATAGATTTTTGGTGAATTGTGATGATATTGATTGCCATTGCTCATCATGTAGGAGGGGAAAGCAGCTGCTAATAATTCTATGGTTGGAGGGGAAACTGAAGCCCTACAAAGGCTCAAAAAATTTGCAGCTGAGTGTGAAGCTCAACCAAACAAAGGGATTAAAGATGGTGCACAAGATAGTATTTATGGTGCCAACTTCTCCTGCAAAATTTCTCCATGGTTGGCAATGGGATGTCTCTCTCCTCGTACAATGTTTGAGGAGCTAAAGAAAACTGCCAGCAGGTTCTATTTTAAGTATTCTTTCATTTTATTTAATGATATCATTTTGTCACATATGCTTGGGATATACATTTACTGATGCATTTTGCCACTAATAGAACTGTTGCTGCTTCATCAAAGCTTAATGATGGTGGAAATGGCTCATCCAGCAATGGAACAAATTGGTTGATGTTTGAGTTGCTGTGGAGGGACTTCTTTAGGTAACCTTGTTTGCTCCTCTCTATTTTTTCCTTTGCTGATATCTTAAACATGAACCCTGAACTTTTGGTGTGACAATTTAAAATTTCATAATTTGGTATCTTCTAAGTAGAAAGTTATAAATTTGTGGCATTAGTGCTATTTTTTCCACACACACACAAAGGGTTATAATTTTTTTTAACTATCTATCATGAAGTGTTCAACTAAACAGAAAGGAACAAAATTGTGGCATAAGTGCTAATTTTTGCCATCTATCACAATAAACTATGAAACTAACCATTTCTGTTTTAAAGCTAATTATTTCTTTGGAAGTTGTAGTCTCTCTCTCTCTCTCTCTCTCTCTCTCTTCCATTACCCCAAAAAGATGACTCACAGAATAAACTCTTTATCTGCTACACACAAGTTGGTGTGATATTTGTTAGCAAGCAACAAAGAAAAGTATCAAAGAATACTTGTTTTTGACAATTAACATGGCTGTTAACTCAGAATGGTTTGCGAACTCCCAACTTTGGTTAATTTTTTCCAGGTTTATTACCAAGAAATATAGTACTCCAAAGAAACAGCAGGAAGCTACTCCAGTCACTGCTTGTACTGGTGCACTTGCTTAAGCTACAAGTTCAAATGGACATAATAAACTTTGTTTCATGATGTGGATTGCTTCCCTAAGCTGATGTTTCATTTTTGTAGTGGGAATGAAAACAAGATTTGGTTCCCCCCTCTTTCTTATTATCTTCTGTTGTAATTGGCAAATAATACTCCTTTTCATTGTGGAAGCCTTCTTATAAATTAGCATTTGGTCTATATGTGCATGTTTTCTGAGTAGGGT
Organism: Arachis ipaensis; assembly: GCF_059453495.1. Taxonomy (NCBI): domain Eukaryota; kingdom Viridiplantae; phylum Streptophyta; class Magnoliopsida; order Fabales; family Fabaceae; genus Arachis; species Arachis ipaensis. The sequence continues at coordinate 121,002,322 of NC_142437.1, read as the reverse complement.
ATTCCACCTAAATTCAAGTCTCTCCTATCCAATAAAGATGTTTTGTTTCAAATTTGAGTCTTCATAGTGTTTTCCATGACACTTCTTAGATAAATCCATGTATTAATGTGTAGAGTCTTATTCATTGAAAATCACTGTTAAAGGCAATATAATCATTGTTATGACTTCTGTGGGCCAATAGGAATTCTAGACCTTGATAGTATTTGGAATCTTAAAATTTTAAAGTTACCCACGACTAGGGGTGGCAAGCGGGGAAGCCCGCCCCGCCCCGCCCTGCCACGCCAGAAGCCCGCCCCGCCCCGCCTAGTGAGGCGGTCCCAAAATCCCAGCCCGCCCCGCCTAACGGCGGGCTGGCGGGCCGGCGGGCTAAGCCCGCCAAATATCCTCTTTTTTTTTTTACTTTTAACTATTAAATAATATATATAAAAATATAAAAAAATCTCTTCTATTTTTTACTTTTAACTATTATAATTTCTAAAGGCATAAAAAATTTTATTTTTTATATGTATAAACAATAAAATCTTTGTAATTATAAATATCTAATAAACATAATTATAAACCAAGTTTTCATCCAAAACATAAGTATAAATATTCTCTCCAAAGCAAAATAAACATAATTTAAAACATAATTATAAATATTGTCTCCAAAGTAACATAAACATAATTCAAACCACTCAATTTTTATCTTCATACTCTTGTAAGTTAGGTTGGGGGAAGTTAGGTTTTGGCCAAAAAATTGTAAAAATACCCCCTCACTAAAAAAATACCAAGCCCGGCGGAGAAGCCCGCCCCGCCCCGCCAAAGCCCGCCAAAACCCGCGGTTTAAGCGGTGCGAGTTAGGCGGGTTTTTGCTATTTGGCGGTCCCAATTTTTCAGCCCAGCCCGCCTTTTTTGGCGGGTTACGCGGGGCGGCCCGGCGGGTTTAGGCCCGTTTGCCACCCCTACCGACGACCAAAAAAAAAGTTTATAAAATTACACTTTTAAATATAATTGCCTGGTTCCCAACATTCTCCTTGACTCAATCCAGCCACAGTACAATTCACCAAGTTTAAAGAAAATAAGGAATTGTTAAAATATTACATTGTATATAAAAAGAAAAAGCTTAAATCTTAGCCTTCCATTTAATTTTTCACTGGTTAAGACTTATGGAATCTTATAAAGCATTTAGTCCTAAGAGAAAATCAGATGTCATTGCCACCAAGTGATCAAGTCCAACAACATTAAAGATCAAGGATATGGTTTTGTTCCAATTCAACATCTGAAGATCCTGGCTGATTTGCACTGCCAATAACTTTTCCTCTCATATGGGACTGTCCTTGTCCAGATGGAAAGCATTCCTTCTCTCCCTCCATGAATAGTAAAGGGACGAGTCCCACTTTGAACATCGAAGTTTTGCTTCTCTCACTCATTAATAGAGTGATATCAGATATGATGCAAATTTCTCTCTTCTACTTTGTGAGACAATACATCCAAATCATTTTAATTTTAATTCTGTCTATTACATGCCAAATTCCAACTCTCCACAAAATTCATATATGTGCAATTCTCAACCATCAAATTATCTAGGGGTGTTCATTGACCGGATCGTATCTGCAAATCCGCGGTTAATATTCGCATCCGATCCGAAAATTGCGAATACGATCCGATTCGCAGTCTGATCGGATTGGATAGGATCCGATCTACACTCTTTACGGATTGGATCGCGGATATCTGCTCTGCATCCGCGTATCCGATACGCAGATCTGCAGATCCGCACAATAATAATTAAAAAATGTAAATATATATATTTGGTATTATATTTACTTGTATGTTTTAGTTAGTAGTTATTATTCATATATTGTTTTATTTTATTTTTGTTATTTAGAAATAAATAAGTTTAAAAGTGTGAAAGAAACATTTTTATTGAATTTCTTTAACACAGAAATATGACTAAAAAAAGAAGGTTCAAGTATGCGGATATACCCGATATTCGATCCGATCCGATCTGCGAATCAGATCAGATTGGATCGGATCTGACGCTAAAAAAACGCAGATATCATATCCGATCCGATGAAAATTGTGCGAATTGGATAGAATTTTTGACCATATCCGATCCGATCCGCGTACACCCCTAAAATTATCCAAATATCCAGAATCCAAATTTCTAAATAACTCCTGATTTTTATATATACTTCCATTTTCTCTCCTAATCAAAGTTCACACTTCACGGTCATTTCCACCTCCCTTTACAAAATTTTAGTCCAACAATCACTACACCCTTAGGTGCTTTCGGTGCAAATTTTAACTCTTGTACTCATCTATTAGTTAATAGATATTTACAACAAAGTCAGTTTAGCATATATGACATAAATTGATTAGAAAGAGTAAGTCTTTTTAATTTTTTATTTATTTTGAAAGCATATAGGAATGAGTCCTCTAACTCAAGAAACTCCCATCTCTGTGAATCATAGTCCATAATGTTCACAAATTTTCAATTATGATGGGCTTGACTGTAATGGTCTCCATTATCAGCATAATGTGAAGAACATGACAACATGTCATCATGGTCATTGGAATAAGATGAGCTCCTAATAAGTGTGTGGTTAAATGTCTCATCAATTGTATATTGTTGATACTGATTTAAAAAGCATACATTTTGAAATCAGGTCCACAATTATTAGGAGGAAAATAAACCAACTTGATCAAAGAAAGGTGCAGATTGAATGCAAAAAAGATGTCATAAGATGAACCATGAGGTGAAACATTAAAGTTTTGTGGTTGTTATGATCAATTATATAAAAAAATTTGGAGTGGTTCAAATTATACAAACATAATACAATTAGCTCTTGAGCTCTTTAAATCAAATATCGTAGAAGTCATAAAAGCCGTAGTCCCCACAAAATACAATTATTTAGTCATTATTTGCATGTACATATAGGCTATAGTCACATGTCATTTTCACATTTTAAAGGCATCTAGACACTTCCATAGATTTCTATGTATTTCTATGTATTTCAATTAGTATAAAATATAAAATACATTTTAAAAATATAAAAAATAAAATATATATAAATATATAAAAACTAATTTGACAACAAATTTAAACAGAGCCAATTTTTTTTAGTTGACATCAATAATTTTTTTTTAATTCTAAATTATATATCTTAAATTTTAAACGTTAAATTCTCAAAAAAAATTACAATAAAAAAAATATTAATATTAATATTAACTATTTAAAAATTAATTTTTATTATTTGTTATCACTTATTTTTAGTGTACTGATAATATTTCTTTTTAAACCATAACCAAGAGAGATAATACTGTATGCAAGTATCCAATCAAGAAGTAGAGTCAAATAGTTATTAAAGAGTTCATATCATACTAACAAGAAAGTAACATCTAAAACAAATTAAAAAGAAACCAATCATCCAAACTATCAACACTTGTTTAGCATTTAATGGATGCACAAGGCGAAAATGGTAAATATGAAATAACTCGTCGATAAGAAATGAGTCGAGACAAATTCTCTGACTACACGAAATTATCTTATTATGAGGAATTGTTATTCCTGCCATGCATTGTCATATTCTTCATTGCAGCACTGCTGATGGAGGCAAAAGCTTTCAGTTTCAGATCTGTTCACGTGGAGTCATTTTCCATGAATTATTGCTATGCATTGAATGAAGCCTCGCTTTAATCCATTACACATTTCTTTGGTACCCATCCAACAAACGAGTTCGATAAGATTAGAATAGCTTAAGATGGAAGCAAACAAATAGCTCAAACCAGCCTAAAATATTAATATGTACTTTGATAAACCTTATTATATACATAGTTATATAAAAGAACTTGTTACCATTGAGTAGAGAATAATAATAAGTATTACAGGTATGAAAAGCTATCATTGAAATATAAACATATACTCTAATTAACGTTGTATCAAACTTATTAAATTATTTAACCATATTTCAGCTCATAGTTTTAGGAACAAATAATTATTTTGATCTTAAATAAAATTTTAAACTTAATAAAACAAACTCTAATTTTTGTTTTTAACTAAATAAACTACCAAATATCAGTTTTATTTGACAAAATAATTTAAATGTTCAGAGTGGTTCGTTAATAATTAGTTCATTTTATCAAATGAAACTAATATTTAAAAGTTTATTTTATTAAAAACAAAATATTAAAATCTTATTTTATCAAATTTAGATACTAAAAAATGACTATTTATTCTATTTTTATTAACCACAAAACTATGTTAACTACCCTTATACGAGGGACTTTTTATTTATATAAATTAAATAATTTTATTAATTATCAATTTACATCATTTTTAGCATTTTTTTTAAAATGCATTGCATCTCATAATTTATTTATAGTGTAAACTATTTCGTTTACACCGTGAATGAAATATAGAAAATTTTAAACACGTAATACAGCTGCACACGTAATAGGTGAAAATTGAAAATTGATGTACTCTATGTATTTTGTTTCTAAATGAAATACGGGTAATAGTAATTAAAAAATTTTAATTTTTATAGGTATAAAAATATCATTTTTAAAATAATAAAACAATATTAAAAATATAATTTTGATCAAAATTTTTTAAATCGGTGTAAACAAAATATATTTAAAATTATTTCATTTATAGTGTAAATAAAATACATTTAAAATTTTTTCGTTTATACTGTAAACGAAATATGAATCTATGAGATATAATATATTTTAGTAAAAACGTTAGAAATAATGTAAATCGGTAATTAATAAAATTATTTAATTTATATAAATAAAAAATCCCTTATACGAATGGCCATGGATACATTTTACTTTACAAGGCCCAAGTTGAGAATACCGAAGCCCGTGTTAGGCCAAGATTTCTCCATAGCCTTCAAAAGCAAGACCCTAACCCAAGCAACCCAACCTTCCCATGAAGTCCTCTTATCCCAAGGGCACCCCCACTCCAGCAACAATTTCAGCCCTGTCTCCGCCGCCTTCTCCGCCTCCTCGAACCTCCCCTCGGTCAGGTACACCTGACTCAGCACCACGTACGGCTCACCTGCAAACGGATTCTTCTCTATAGACCCCAACAACAACTCCTTCTTCCTCTCCAAACCCTCTTTCTTGCCGCACACGGCATCCCAGTACAACTCCCTCGCCGCTATCCCATCCTCCGCCGCCACAACCTTCGTGCAGTTATCGAAAACCGGCGGCACAACCAGCTCAATGTGCTCGTCCCTATCAAAATGAAAATCATAATCAGTTTTACTTTTTTTATTTTCCAACACAAAAATTTCTTCCTCCCTCCAAATTAGGTTATAAACCGCGCCCATTCTCGAAATCGAGCTGAACCAAAGCCCGGGCTTTCCGTCTCCGGGCCATAGAGCCTCGCAATTGTTCCCGGAAAACTCGAGGCGGCCGTCGTCGTTCTCGAAAAGCGTGTCCTGGAAACCGAACCACTGGTCGCAGAAGTCCGCCATTGTTAACATCAGGAAAATCGCTACCGCTCTCCTCGAAACCCTAACGTCCTCCCCCGTACGGATATGCTTCACGATAACTCCCTCCGCCGGAACGATTCCCTGCACCTTCTTCCTCCAGTGTTCTTCTCCGTTGAATATTCCTTTCTCCTTGGCGTTGTTGAGTGAGATCTCTGATTCGCGGAGGTGGTCGACGAGTTCTTCGTCGGAGTAACGAAAGAGGAGGTCGTCGTGGATGAGCGGCTGCCTTGGAACGATGCAGAAGAGATGGATGAGGCGCTCGGCTTCGTCGCCGACGTGGCCGCGAACGACGTCGCGGCCGGTGGAAGGGTCGAAGATGGCGAGGTTGACGTAGGAGTTGGAGTATGCTGAGTGGAAGAGGCCGCAGAGGCAGACGGAGTCCGGTGCCTTCCAGAGCTTGAGGATGCGGTAGACGTCGGTGAGGTGGTCGAGGAAGCTGCCATGCTTGTGCCAGCACTCGCCGGCGCCGACAGAGCAGAGTAGGTCAAACAACGACGGGAGGTTGTTGTCAACAGAGTGTAGCTCCCGGCGAAGGAAAGGGCGGGCGACATTGAGGAGGTCTTGGAGGTGGTGGTGATGAGGTGGCAGTTGTTGTTCAGTTTTTTCAGATTGAGAGAGTGATGGGGGAGCCATGGATGGTGATGAAGAAAGAGAAGAGAGAAGAGTGAAGAGTGTGTGTTTAAGAAGAAACACGAGTGAAGTAATGAGTAGTGGGTGATGACTAGGGCTCGTAGTATATATCCTATGCGAGGGTATTTAATTCGGACTAATTCGTTCTGTTTAGGGTTGTTTACTTTATCTCCAATGAGCAGATAAAATAGGATAAGATAAGATGTAAATTTGTATACAAATAGAATAGAATACGAATTTAGGTATATCTTATTCTATCTTATTCGCACCCTAATATATTATATAACATATATAAAGTTATGTAATGTAACGAAAAAAGTGAATTTTGTACTCATATTCTTTTTTTTATAAAAATTTAAAATAATTATTGAATTAGTTGATATTATTTGTAATTTTATATTAAATTTTTTAAAATTTTATTGTTTTTAATTTTAATTTGAATTTAATTTTTTATTTTTTATTTTATTAATAGATATAAAATTTAAAATTATTGAATTTTATATTTATTTAAAAAATTTTTATTTTTATGAATAAAATTAGATATGGTAGAATTTAAAATTTTAGAATGCAGATAGAGTTAAAATTAAGAAATTTTTAACTTATAAATAAAATATGATAGAATTTTAAAAAAAAATTTAACCATAAATAAAATTAAAATCGAGTCTAAATCTTATTTTATCCTATCTATTGTTAATCTTAGTGATGACTGTTACACTTATAACCTTAGAAGAGAATTAGAGAAAGAAGAAGAAGGAAGAGAACAAGTTATAAACGACTCTCATTCCCAAGAAGATGACGAATACGCAGTCACACCACGATTTCTCTCATGCAACAACATTATCCTTTATTCCTTTTTTTTCCTTTTTCTAATTATATTTTGTCTTAAGTAAATAAATGTGAGTAGTCTACAAAATAAATAAATAAATAAATTCTAAAGCTTTATGTTAAACCTTATGATTTGATTATTTACATTATATTATGATTTATATTTTATGTATTTTATTTTATTTTTTATTTTATATAAAATTTCAATTAATTTTCCTACCATCTATACTATGCAATCCATCTGTTTGATAATAACTACTGGCAATATTCTCGTTGTACAATGGGCTATTGAGTTATAAAATAAACATCTCTTATATTATCTAGAATAACTATTTGAATACTAGGGATAATAAACATCTTTCCAAAAGTTTGGATTTGAATTCTTTAAAGTTTGAATTTCATTTTAGAGAATAAAGTGTGATCTCTCACCATTTATTTTATAGGTAGGACAAAAAATAAATATGAAAGAGAAACCATTCAAAGGTAGAAGATTACACTTTACTTTCTAAAGTACAAATTTAAAATTTAGAGGATCCAAATTCCAAAAGTTTAAACTGATTTTAGGATTCACCAAAGATCAAACTCTTGATCTTTCGGATCCAGAGCTCTAATACCATGTCATGATACTACTCATCCCAAAAATTTCAGCTAACACTAATGATTATATCTTTAATACTTCCTAATCCTCCATTGTATACATTGTACAAATATTTCATTGACTTCTCATATTTTTTCTAATTATTTTATATATATATATATATATGGTTTGAAAAAAGAAAACACTCTGAACTCTAAAATGAGTCTAGCAATTTCAGCTCTTAAAGTTATTATTATTATTTACGGAAAAGTTCTGCATCATATATTTTTTACTAATTTTTTCTACACGCGCATTTCTCACCCTTTACTCGTTTGTCATACACGCGCTACATATAACGTGCTGTAACCTAAAATTTTACTCAACGTAAACCTTCTGCTGCAACATAAACCTCTTCTTCCTCCTCCTTCTTCTTCTCTGCTCGCATTCTTCCTTATTGATCTGCATTGCCTTCGTCGTTCTCCTCTGATCGTGTTCATCTTCTCGTTTTCTTATTTCGATCTGGTTACGTTGCATTTTATTTTCTTCCTATTCTTCTTCGTTTTCTTTTTCGATCTGCACTTCTAAATCGAAAAAATAAATGACTCAACTTCAAATCAGGAGAGCGATTTGGATTACTCTTCTGAAACGAATCAAATTGACAAAGTTTGGATTATTCAATTTTGAATCGAATTGAATGACATGCAATTGCTAATTTGAATTGAATTAAATGGACGGAGGTGTACCGAATTGAATTGATAATATCTAAATTGTAGGCAGAGTTATTTGAATTTGATTTTATATAATAGATTATATTTCGTTCACTCAGTACTATACAATTGTATTGTGTTCGGTTCATCATGAGTACTATGTTCGGTTCACCATGAGTACTGTGTTCGGTTCATTCTGCACTATTCAAAACTCTTCTTCCTCACCTTCTATTACTTCTTCACCAGAGAGAGAATGAAGAAAAGACAAAAAAATACAGCAGCAACAACAACAAAAGAATGACGATAAGGATAAAACATGTGAAGAAAAAGGAATGCGAAAGCTGTTTGAATTTGATTTTATATAATGGATTATGTTTCGTTCACTCAGTACTATACAATTGTATTGTGTTCGGTTCACCATGAATACTGTGTTCGGTTCATTCTGCACTATTTAAAACTCTTCTTCCTCACATTCTACTGCTTCTTCACCATAGAGAGAAGGAGGAAAAGTCAAAAAAACACAGCAGCAACATACAACAACAAAAGAATGACGATAAGGAGAAAATACGTGAAGAATAAGGAACGTGAAAAAGGAGGAGAAGGAGGAACGCGAAGAAGAAGGCGAAGAAGAAGAAGACGTTCCGTACGTAAACGAGCGTGAGAAGAAGAAGAAGAAGAAGTACGGGAGAAGAAGAAGAAGCGTGGAGGAGAAGAAGCGTTGAGCAAGAGTAATTTTTTTATGTGTTGGACGCATATATTTCACGTTTTATTTAATAGTATTGAGTTTTTCTGGTATTGAACCAACATAATTACATGCATGTGTAACATGCCCAATTATTCATTACTTTGCCATTTTTGATATATATTTCCTAAAAGCTATTTCTACGTTTCAAAATTATTGCTACTAGCGATTTTTCTCCACCCCATATTCATACAATCCTCTCATCATAACATCTCATGGAATTATACATTTCTTGAGCTATATCCAAAATATTGAGCAATTTTACACGGCTTGAATGAAGCTTTTATTTGATGTTATTGCGAACGTTGATATTGACATATTGTCCATAAGTATTTTCTAGCAAGGCTAACCATTTTTCAATTGAGTGAACTGATTTTTCTTTTTCGTCGTTCGTTTGTGTAGCCACGGCTTCTAGCCTTATATTAAAATAATGTTTATTCAAATATTACCACAAATATTAAAATAATAAATTTTTGTGTGTATTTTTTAAATATTGTTATAAATATTAAAATAAAATACATAAATTTGTAAATATTTTATTTTGTGTTTATTATATTAGAATGATCATATGCTTGTGTTTGTATTTTTTAAAAATAAAAAATGTTTTTCTAAAATATTTAAAGAGCTTTATATTAATTTGTATTTATCAAAATTAAAAAATTATAATATAATTTTATATATTAATAAATTTATCAATTTATTTTATATTTACGTTTATCATGATTTTTTAAATTTTAGAATTTATTATATTAAATACAGTTGTTATTATTTTTGCATAACCCTCCACCTTCATGCTTTTTGTCAAATTTTCAATCATTTATTATCATTAAATTAAATAAGTAATGTAGGGCTAGGGACAACTGTTATTTTGCTAATTAATGGGCTCTATCTAAGCTGAAGAGAAATTAGAATCCCAAATAAAATCGAAGGGGATTGATAATTCAGGTCGAACATCAACATTGTGTCTTAATACTAAATCAAAACGGTATGTGTAGATTTACTATGGGCTCACATGTTTGTATAAATCGAAAGAAGTTGATTAGATTTATTAGTTTTTATGTATTTATGTATAAATTGAAACAGATTGATTAAATTTTACCATAGTATGTATACACAAATTGAATTAGTATCTTTCGATTTATATAAAGAGTTAAATTTAGTCTAGCTCGTTTAATTTACATATAAACGTGATTGGAAAAATTTATGTAAGATTTTTTTATTTAAGTGAATTGTATAATATTAAGTTGAGTCTGGTTTAATCGTGTATTTTATCTTTGTTAAAATTTTACATTTTATGATATAATTTTTAAATTTTTAGATTTATATCATTATAAAATCTATTAGAGAGATTGATATTTCTTAGTAACATTAAAATACTATCATTGGGTATTAATTTGTGAAAAAAAAAATTATAACAACTTTTATTATTTAAAATATAATTTATTCTATTAGAAAATCATCCCTTATAAACTGGTAAATATTTTTTTTAAGTTTTATATACTATTTTATCCGGCAATAATAATTGTCATTAAAAAAAACGACCCGCCAATAATTATCGTTTAAAAAAATGACCATATTATTATCTAATAATATAATGTATAAAATAATTTTTTATTTTAAAATTAATTAGTGAGATAAAATTTAAAATAATATTTCTTTTAACTCTCCTATTTTCATATCTCTTTCTTTTTTGTGCAGAAGGACTTTCCTTCTTGCTACACAAGGCAGAGCAAAACAGATTAATTCAAGGAGTTCAAGTTAATCGGAGATGCCAAACAGTTAATCACTTTTTGTTTGGTGATGATTCAATCATTTTTTGCAAGAGCGCACCTAATACAAGCCAAAGCATTCTAGAATTGCTAGAGTCCTATGAGGGTTTCAGTGGACAAAAAGTCAATTTGAATAAGTCGGCTATCTTTTTCAGTCACAACACACCTCAGAACACAAGACTAGCAGTTGCTCAAACACTAAATATTGAACATATCGAAGCACAAGACAAATACCTGGGACTGCCCTCTATAGTTCAAAAATCAAAGAAAGCAACCTTTGGAGCTATCAAGGATAAAGTTCAGAAGAGGATTATGGGTTGGAAAAGAAGTCTATTGTCATCAGGTGGCAGGCACACGCTATTGAGAGCGGTGGGGGAGGCGATTCCTATTTATACACTCTCTTGTTTCAAGCTTCCGGACACGCTGTTGACTGAGATTCATAGCATGCTCTCGCAATTTTGGTGGGGTCAAAAAGGCGCAAAACGAAGAATGGTTTGGATTAAATGGGACATAATGACGAGACCGAAAAAAGATGGAGGGCTGGGGATCAAGGATCCAAGGGCGCAAAATTTGGCTTTATTGGGCAAGTAATGTTGGCGTCTAATGAAATACCCTAATTCTACTATATCAAGAATGCTCAAAACTAAATATTTCAGATATACAGATTTCCTACATGCAGAGATAGAAAGCGTATCATCGTGGGGTTGGAGAAGTGTTCTTGAAGGGCGCAAGGTGATCGAGAAAGGCTTGTTATGGAAAATAGGCTCTGACACTAATGTTCGCATCTTCTATGACCCCTGGCTCCCACTACCAGTGCCCTTTAATGTCCCTCAAAATGCACTCACAATCCCGCCAAATCTGCAAGTGTATTACGTTAGTGCGTTACTAAATCCTGATAGAAGCTGGAATAGAAATCTGATTGAGTCGATTTTTTCGGTTGATATATGCAATAAAATTTTTTCAATCAAACCAACAGAGGAGGAGGATGAAGTTAATTGGTGCTGGACAAAATCTGGTATATATGAAGTTGGGTCAGGATACAAAATTGCTTATGGATTCTTTCATTCTCCTACTTCATTGAGGCCCCAGAACATACACAACAGAGTCTGAAATAGCATTTGGGAGTTGAAATTACCACATAAAATTAAGATTTTTCTATGGAAAAGTCTTCATGAAAAGCTTCTGGTGTTGCAACAAGTTCACAGCCGGTTCGCATCCACTCCTGTCACTTGTCCAAGATGCATGTTGAAGGCTGAATCAATTTCTCATGCTTTGTTCCAATGCCCCCTGTCTTCAATAATATGGAGTCTAAACTTAATAACCCCTGACCTATGGATGAGAGAAGAAGAAACTTTTTTCAATTATTGGTGGCAACGAGTCTTATACTGGGCAGCGGCTCAATTCGATGGTAGACAAAAGACCCTCCTCATAGCGGCGCTGTATTGGAGCACTTGGAAAGCGAGGAATCGGTGTGTTTTTGAGAAAAGGTAATAAGCCCGGCACCAGAGATAGTGAAAGAAGTCAGCAAATTAGTGTGTGAACTCGTGAACCATACCTGATAGATGCTACTAATTTTCTTTACTCTTACTTTACTCTTCTTTAAGCTCTTAGTCTTTCAGTCACAGTTGGTGATAAATGAGAATACCCAATTCTTTTGTACTTCCTTATGGAAACACTTTTATTTTATTTTAATAAAATAATATTTATTTTAAAAAAAAATTAAATTCAAATTAACAACTCATCTTTTTTAATTTTAATAACAAAATAAAATTGGTTCAATATAAAATATTGAGCATTTAATGTTTTTAATAATTTAAATTTTAATTATTAAAAATTAAATTAAAAATTAATTATAACTTAATAATCAATAATATATATATTATATTAGTATATAAATAATATCTTATGTATAATTTATTTATTTTTTTGACAGAATTAATATTAATCTATTGAGAGTAATTTTTTTATAACTTTGTAGTATATAAAAATAGTGATCTTATTTTTTATTATTATTTAAAAATTATTCATAAATTTTATTATATAATTAACTTAATTAATAATCTTTATTATTATTATTATTCTACTAAAAAATATCAGTTTATACTATTTATATTTTTTTAACACTAATAAGTAGGTAGATATTTATACTATTATGCTTATTATCTTAGATGATGATTTAAGTTACTTAGTATGTTAAATAGTATATATAACATCTTATATCTTAAATCATTTACTCATGTTAAGAGAAAAAATTATTCAATAAATCATATGTTATAAAAATTAGTTAATTTACACATAAATTAACGTTATTACAAAAAATAAAAAATTATTTATCATATATAATAATTCTTGATATATATATATATATATTAGGATGATCTATTTTAACGATGTGAGTGATTATTGTTATTTTTATTTTTTTTATTATATTAATAAATAATATTTAAAATTAAAAAAGATAGAAAAAATAATTATTTTTTTAATTTAAATTAAAAATCTCCTATAAATATATTCAATAAATATATATATATATATATATATATATATATATATATATATATATATTAAAATATTATAATATTTAATCGTATAGTATTTATTATGATATTGATTCAAAATATTAATTCAATATATACTTATATTCAGTAAGAACCACAAACAAGTAAGATCAACCTAGACTCATTTTTAGAATTTTATCTCCTCTTACGTGTCAAATATTTCTTATTTTATTATTAATCAATTTCTATTAGAAAAAAATGTTTTACGTTGCTTTACCTATGTATATATAAATGCATTGATAGAAAATAGGATAATATTTCTCATCTCGTAAATTAATGATGATCATAACACTAATTAGAGAAATTACATGAAATTTTTTTTTTCTAAATAAGTTATATTGGCCTTCTTACGATTTTATTATTTTATTTACTTTTTTTATATATCTTATTTATTATTTATTTTATCAATTATATATTAATATTAAATAAATTAAATAAAAAATATAATTAATTTTTTTAATCCAACGAACTTTATGAATTTTATAGAGTTAACTTGCTTCAAAAAAAAATGAATTTCGAAATATAAAGTTAGATTAATATCTTTTAAAAAAAAAGTTTTTTATTTTATTTTTTAATAGTAAAAATTCCATAAAAGAGGTGTAATGTGATTGTTCTTAATTCAGTCCAAACATTTTAATCTTTCATTTCTCTCATTCTATTTTCTCATCTTTGTGAATTTCTTCTACTGCAAGAATTTATTGATTTTCTGCTACAATAAAGAACTTAAGTGAGGTATTCAATATATTCACAAATAGATTTTGCGGATGCATTGAATGATCTCGGCTCAGAAACACTTTTGAATGTCATAAACAAGATTAAAGATGAATTTAATGACCTTGTAAGAAAGACGAAAAGTATTTCTTTGGTATTGTTACGATGGGTAACCGGAGATTAATGGGCTGGATGGCGTTGGTTGGCCAAACGTATGAAGGAGGTGGCTTTCGAGTGGATATGTTATTCGGCGTTCCTCCGTCCGACTTGTATGTGTGAAAGAATGGGGGGTGGTACCTGCAAAGACACTCCGATGCCTAAGTTAGCAAGAGTGTGAGCAGGTTAGAGAGTATTGGAACTTAGGGATACCTGAATGGTGTCAGCGTATTTATAGTGGTGAACCAATAACCACCGCTGAAGTAGTGCCACCTTTTTAGGTGGATAACCATTCCCATATCTTAGGGAGGTTAAGATATGGCTCCATGAAGTGGTTAGAGAGTTTCTAGGGGTAGTTACTCATTCGAATGAGTGTTATCCGCCAGCTAACCCTCGTATCCGACTTCTTTGGAGCAGGTCGTGTTCAGTACCGACTTCTTGGGATGAAGGCTGGTACTGGGTGAGGGCCAACCCTTTGGGTTGGGCCTATTTGCTTGGATCCTGGACCTTTATTATTGGGTCAGGGTATGAACAGTGCCCCTACTCGAGCCCAATTTCTTTTTAGGATTGGGGTTCGAGTATTCAACTCGGGGTCGTAGCCGATTTGCAAGAGGACCGACGTGATGGTTTAAGAACCGACGTGATTTTTCTTGACCTTTCGGTTCTGACAGTTACGTCAAATCAAGCGTCGTGTCCGTTAGGGGTGTGCGTAGGGATTTAATGGCCTTGGTAACGGTGCATCTTCATTAATGATTGCCCCAATTTTACCATTATGCCCCTAACGTTCTTATAAATACTTTCCCTCTCTTTCGTTGTTTCGTTTCTGCGATCTTTCAAATTTCCCTTGCATTCGTTCGTGCTGCATTCTTGCGTTTCGAAGGCTTTTACTTCCTCCAGTCTTGATTTCAGACTTAAAGGTTAGCTTTTTCCCATTCTGTAACATGCTTTCTATTTGCGTGCCTTTATTTTGTGGGTAGATTGGTTTGTAGGCTTTAGTTCCGTACCCCCTCCCTTTAGAGATCGTGTGTTGATTTTCCTTTTCTTTTTGTAGGTTTCTTGTCACCCCTTTTAAGAAAAGAAAATGGCTTTCGTAGATGTTCTCTCTCAGTGGGTTGATGTCACGGTCCTAGGGGAGGAGCCTTCAGTCGATACCGAGTTTATCACCCACCTTCGTACTCACCACAGAATTTGTACTTCTGAAGAGGATGAGCCGAAGTATGAGTTGGTAGTCCCGGGTCCAGAAGACCGGGTTTGCTTCGGGAGGGCCGACGAGGCGGCCCCTCATTTCTTTTTTATGTATGAGAGTATGGTCACCCGTTTGGGCGTTTTTCTTCCATTTTCAGAGTTTGAAATGTCTGTGTTACGTCATTGCCGGGTTGCTCCCACCCAGCTTCACCCCAATTCTTGGGGCTTTTTGAAAATTTACCAATTTATCAGCCAGGCCTTAGAGTTCCCGACTTCTCTGAGGATTTTCTTCTATCTCTTCCATATGACCAAGCCCTTCAGTGGGCTAAATAATAAGCAACAGTGGGTGTCCTTCCGAGCCATACAAGGCCGGAGGCTTTTTACCCTTTTTGACGAATCCTTTCACGATTTTAAAAGCTATTTTTTCAAAGTTCAAGCAGTAGAGGGTCACCACCCCTTTTTCTTAGATGAGAGTTCTTCTCCTCGCTTTCCTCTATACTGGTTAGAGGCCTCCCCCTGTGAAAAATATGGTCTGGACGACCTGGACGAAGTGGAGGCGGCCATCGTAGGGTTCCTCCGAGAAGTGTGGGGGAGGGCCCCATACTTGGATACTAAAAAATTTCTCCAGGGGCCGCCGACTTTTGTCCAGTCACAACTAGGTAGCTTTTTGCGTTTCTCATTTATTTCTGACTTGCAATTTCTTTTACCGACTTGTCTGACTTTTAGCTACCAATTTGTTTTTGCAGAGATGGCAAAGAAAAACGCTCAAGAGTCTTACCAGAGGGTTCAGGAAGCCAAGGCAAGGTCTCGTGCCAGATCTGGTGGTGCTAGGGCGGTTGTCTCTCCTCCTCCTCCTCCTCGGAACGTCGGGACTCCCTCCCAACCTATTGTAATTTCTTCCTCTGCTTCCTCTCTGCCACCCCCTCTTGTCCGACCTACTCCTGAACCAGAGCCGAAGAAGCGCAAGACCTTAGAGTCTGGCGCTTCTGGTGAGGCGGACGCTCTTGCGTTCGTCCGAAAGAACATTTATCCCCATGCTCGTATGAGTATGGATGATGTTTCTGTTCGGCACTACCTCACCACTGTGGTTGAGGAGAGTCTCAGGACGGCGGGGGTTTGTGGCAAACTCTTAGATATATTTGAGAAGACTCCTCTCAGCTCTTTAGGGACGACCTCGAGGGTTGAGGAGCTGGAAGGCAGGCTTCGCATATATCAGGAGCATGAGAAGGAGTTGGAGGGGGAAGTTGCCAAGCTGAAGGAGGAGAGAGGCAGCCTCCGGGAGAAGGAGAAGAAGTTGCAAGCCCAATGCAACATGGAGGTGGATTTGAGGAAGGCAGCGCAAGCCAGCTACAACAGTTTATTTGCTGATCTTGTGTCTGTAAAGAATGACTTGCTGAATGCCCGGAAGGCCTATACCGAGTTGGAGGACTCTATTGCGGATGGTGCTGATGAGGCTTGGAGGGTTTTTAAGGAGCAGGTCGGAGTCATTGCTCCTGACTTGGACCTTTCTCCTTTGGACCCTGATAAGATTGTTATTGATGGTGCCATCGTGGATCCTCCTGTCCCCGTGGTGGAGTCTGAGTCTGATTTGAAGACTCGGGGGCAGAGGATCATAGAGTCCCCTCCTCGCTCTAAGGACGCTCCGAGTTCTTCTGGCGCTCCTCCGACTTTCTCTCCAACTCCTGGTCCTGGTGGTGGTGATCCTTCTACTCCTCTTGCTAAGAAGTGATTTTGGTTATTGGGGCCCGGCCTGTGGGCCCCTCTTTTTAAACTCTTTTATATTTATTTGTTGATGTTTGCAACAATTTTTTGGCCTTTTAGGGCCGTAAACAAAACAAATTTTCGATACCCTTTTTAATAAGGGTTTAATTTAGCGTTTAAATGAATGCCCTTTTTCGGATAAGGGTTTTGAGTTACCTTATGCGCGCATGCTTTTCTATTCGTGGTTCTTTTGACTCTTTGATCTTTTCTGGAAAAACACCTTTCCTTTGGGGCTTGCCTGCTTTTCTGAATCTTTTTTGATCTTCAAGGCAGCCTTATAACTTTTTCTTAGCTTTTTCCTATCTCTTTTTGTTATTCCTAGTACTCAATTTTGTTTCATTGAGTTTTTCGTGACTTAGGCTACTTTTGCGATTCATTTTAATTTTACTCGGCTTCGCTTTCCGACTTATGAGTCGGATTGCTCCCGAGTTTATCATGATCGACTTCTATAGCCTCTTTACGCCGACTTGTACCTCGTCGTTTTATCCTGACGACCATCTAGGTCGGTTCATGGGATTTTCACGTTTTGTCGAGCTTAAATCGGCGCGTTTCGTAGAAAGAGAATAAAAAGGGAATTTAAAAGAGATATTTGAAAGAGATTTTTATTAATTGAGGAGGTACCTTATTGCTACTAAGGGCTTTTGATAATTTATTTTCCCTTAGCCCCTACTATGATGCCTCGTTAAAAACCCTTTTCAGAAAAAACCCTTTGATTTTGGGAAAAAATCATGAAATTGGGAAAAGAGTACATCAGGGAGTAGGGTTCGCTTTTAGCTGTAGTACCTTTTCATATTACAAGCATGCCATGATCTTGGTAACTCGTTGCCGTCGAAGTCGGTTACCCTATAATAGCCTTTTCCTAAGACCTCGTTGATCTTGTATGGTCCTTTCCAATTAGCAGCGAGCTTTCCTTCCCCCGATTTGTTGACTCCAATATCGTTTCTGATTAGGACCAAGTCATCTGGGGTGAAACTCCTTCGAATGACTTTTTTGTTGTATCTCGCGGTCATCCTTTGCTTCAACGTTACTTCTCTTATCTGGGCTTCTTCTCGGATTTCGGGGAGCAAGTCGAGCTCCTCTTTGTGCCCTTGTATATTCCTGATCTCGTCGTGGAAAATCACTCTTGGGCTTTGCTCATTGACCTCTATTGGGATCATGGCTTCTACGCCATAAACTAGTCGGAAGGGAGTTTCTCCAGTGGCGGATTGGGGGGTTGTTCTGTAAGCCCATAGTACTTGTTGGAGCTCTTCAGCCCAAG
This sequence comes from Arachis ipaensis, assembly GCF_059453495.1. Lineage (NCBI taxonomy): Eukaryota > Viridiplantae > Streptophyta > Magnoliopsida > Fabales > Fabaceae > Arachis > Arachis ipaensis. Next base: position 120,983,966 of record NC_142437.1, on the reverse strand, counting down.
CTCCTTTCGCATCTTGTAATCTTTTCTTCAACCCTGCCAGTATGACTTTGTTGGCTGCTTCGGCTTGCCCATTGGCTTGTGGGTGTTCCACTGAGGTGAACTGGTGTTTGATGTTCATACTGGCTACTAGGCTTCTAAAGGTGGAGTCGGTGAACTGGGTTCCGTTATCTGTGGTAATGGAATAAGGTATCCCATACCTTGTGATTATATTTTTGTAAAGGAACCTCCGACTTCTTTGTGCAGTGATGGTGGCCAGTGGTTCTGCTTCTATCCACTTTGTGAAATAATCTATTCCCACTATCAGGTATTTGACTTGTCCTGGCGCCTGGGGAAAAGGACCTAATAAATCCATTCCCCATTTTGCAAAGGGCCATGGGGAGGTGATACTGATGAGCTCCTCTGGGGGGGCCACGTGGAAATTTGCATGCATTTGACATGGTTGGCACTTTTTCACAAAGTCTGTGGCATCTTTCTGCAAGGTTGGCCAGTAGAATCCAGCTCGGATCACCTTTCTGGCTAATGACCTTGCTCCGAGATGGTTCCTGCAGATTCCACTATGTACCTCCTTTAATACCTCGGTGGCTCTTGAGGTCGGTACACACTTTAACAATGGTGTTGATATCCCCCTTCTATAGAGAATATTTTTCACCAAGGTATAGTGTTGTGCTTCCCTTCGGATTTTCTTGGCCTCCTTTTCCTCCTTGGGGAGGATGTCGAATTTCAGGTATTCGACTAAGGGGTTCATCCATTCGAGGTTTAATCCGACCACTTCAAAGACTTTTTGTTTGTCTTCCACTTTTACCACTTAAGGTTCCTGGAGGGTTTCTTGGATCAGGCTTCTGTTATTTCCTCCTGGCTTGGTACTTGCTAACTTGGATAGGGCGTCTGCTCTGCTATTTAGGTCCCGAGTTATGTGCGTGACCTCGGTTTCTGCAAAACGCCCAAGGTGTTCCAGAGTTTTTTCCAAGTATCTCTTCATATTTGGGTCTTTTGCCTGATATTCTCCACTTATTTGGGAGGTCACCACTTGAGAGTCACTGTATATCATTACCTTCGTAGCACCGACTTCTTCTGCCAGCTTCAATCCTGCAATCAAGGCTTCATATTCTGCCTGATTATTTGAAGCTGGGAATTCAAACTTGAGGGAAACCTCTATCTGGGTTTCCCTTTCATCTACCAATATTATGCATGCGCCGCTTCCTGTTTTATTGGAGGATCCATCTACATAGAGTTCCCATGTAGTTGGTTTATCCTCTTGATCCCCTGCATATTCTGCAATGAAGTCGGCGAGGCACTGGGCTTTAATCGCCGTCCGAGTTTCGTACTTCAAGTCGAACTCGGAGAGCTCTATTGCCCATTGAACCATTCTTCCTGCAACATCCGTCTTTTGGAGGATTTGCTTCATGGGTTGGTTCGTGCGGACTCTTATTGTGTGAGCTTGAAAGTAAGGCCGTAGCCTTCGAGAGGCTACCACTAAGGAGTAGGCAAACTTCTCTAATTTGTGATACCTTAGCTCAGGGCCCTGTAGAACTTTACTGATGAAATAGATTGGGTGTTGACCGTCCTCGTCTTCTCTTATCAAGGCTGCTGAGACGGCCTTGTCTGCCACGGATAGGTATAGGACGAGGTCTTTTCCGGCTACAGGTCGGGTCAAAATAGGAGGTTGGCTCAAAAACTTTTTGAACTCTTGGAACGCCTCCTCGCATTCGGGAGTCCATTCAAATTGGTGTTCCTTTCTCAATAGGGAGAACAGTGGAAGGGATCTTAGTGCTGATCCTGCCAAAAATCTGGAGAGAGCTGCTAGTCGGCCATTCAGCTGTTGGACCTCTCTCAAACAAGTCGGGCTTCTCATTTCTAGGATGGCTCTACACTTGTCGGGATTGGCTTCGATCCCTCTTTGTGTTAGCATGAATCCTAGAAATTTTCCTGCCTCCACCGCAAAGGCGCACTTTGCAGGATTTAGTCTCATCCCGTGCAACCTTATGGTGTCAAAGACTTGTGAAAGGTCATACAAGAGGTCGACTTCTTTCTTGGTCTTTACCAGCATATCGTCGACGTACACTTCCATTAAGCTCCCTAGGTGAGGGGCAAATACCTTATTCATCAGCCTCTGATATGTGGCCCCTGCATTTTTCAATCCAAATGGCATGACCACGTAGCAAAAGTTAGCTCTGGGCGTGATGAATGATGTTTTTTCCTGGTCTGGTTTATACATCGGGATTTGGTTATACCCTGAGTAGGCGTCCATGAACGACAAGTATTGATACCCCGAGCTAGAGTCTACTAGGGTGTCAATGCTTGGTAGTGGATAAGGGTCCTTGGGACATGCCTTATTTAAGTCGGTATAGTCGACGCACATTCTCCATTTACCATTTTGTTTTTTGACTAGCACCACATTGGCTAGCCATGTTGGATATTCAACTTCTCTGATAAAACCGGCTTCTAGGAGCGCTTGTACTTGCTCATCTACTATTAGAGCTCGCTTTGGGCCAAGCTTGCGTCTTCGTTGTTGTACAGGTCGAGATCCCGAGTAGACCGAGAGCTTGTGGGACATGAGTTCTGGATCTATCCCAGGCATGTCGGAGGCCTTCCAGGCGAAGAGATCGGAATTATCTCTTAGGAGCTTAATCAATTCTTGTCTTAGGGTTTCCCCCAGGTTGGTTCCTATGTGAGTGTTTTTTCCTTCCTCTTCTCCGACCTGAATCTCCTCGGTTTTTCCTCCGGGTCGTGGTCACAGCTCTTCTTTAATCCTTGCTCCACCGAGCTCTATTGTGTGAACTTCTTTGCCTTTTCCCCTCAGGTTTAGGCTTTCATTGTAGCATTTCCTTGCCAGCTTCTGATCTCCCCTCACCGTTGCTATCCCCGCTGAGGTCGGGAATTTCATGCAGAGGTGGGGTGTCGATACCACCGCTCCGAGTCGATTAAGGGTAGCTCTGCCGATTAAAGCATTATAGGCCGACCCCACGTCGATGACTATGAAGTCTATACTCAGAGTCTTTGATTTCTCCCCCTTTCCAAAGGTGGTGTGGAGGGGCAAAAATCCTAGTGGCTTTATTGGCGTGTCGCCTAATCCGTACAAGGTGTCGGGGTAGGCTCTTAACTCTTTCTCATCTAAACCTAGTTTGTCGAAAGCTGGCTTAAAGAGGATGTCCGCTGAGCTTCCTTGGTCTACTAGTGTTCTGTGTAGATGGGCATTTGCCAAGATCATGGTAATTACCACTGGGTCGTCGTGCCCAGGGATTATTCCTCACCCATCTTCCTTTGTGAATGAAATGGTTGGAAGGTCAGAGGATCCCTCTCCGACCTGGTAAACTCTCTTGAGATGTCTTTTACGAGAGGATTTTGTGAGTCCCCCTCCCGCAAACCCTCCTGAGATTATATGGATATGTCTCTCCGGAGTTTGTGGTGGTGGGTCTCTTCTATCCATATCATCTCGCTTTCTTTTTCCATGACTGTCCGACCTTTCTATGAGATATCTGTCAAGCCGACCTTCTCTGGCCAGTTTTTCTATCACATTTTTAAGGTCGTAACAGTCGTTTGTGGAGTGCCCATATATCTTATGGTACTCACAGTAATCACCGCGGCTCCCTCCTCTTTTATTTTTAATGGGCCTGGGAGGAGGCAGCCTTTCGGTATTGCAAATTTCTCTGTATACATCCACTACAGGAACTTTCAGTGGAGTATAAGAGTGATATTTTCTTGGCCTATCGAGGCCGAGTTCTTCCTTCTTCTTAGCTTCCCTCTCCCTCTCTTTCGTTGAGGGAGGGTGACCGGGTCGCAAACTCGGGTCTCTTAGCCTAGCGTTTTCTTCCATATTGATGTACTTTTCAGCTCTTTCCTGTACATCACTTAAAGAGGCGGGGTGTCTTTTTGATATGGACTGTGAGAAGGGACCTTCTCTAAGACCATTGACTAGCCCCATGATGACTGCTTCGGTAGGCAGGTCTTGAATCTCCAAACATGCTTTGTTGAACCTTTCCATATATGCCCGTAAGGACTCCCCGACCTCCTGTTTTATTCCCAGGAGACTTGGTGCATGTTTTACTTTGTCTTTCTGGATGGAGAACCTCATCAAGAACTTTCTTGAGAGGTCTTCAAAACTGGTAATTGACCTCGGAGGGAGGCTGTCGAACCACTTCATCGCTGCTTTTGACAAGGTTGTCGGAAAAGCTTTGCATCGCGTAGCATCAGAAGTGTCAGCCAGATACATCCGACTTTTAAAGTTTCTCAGATGATGCTTTGGATCAGTGGTTCCGTCGTAAAGGTCCATATCGGGGCTTCTAAAGTTTCTCGGAACTTTTGCCCTCATTATGTCCTCGCTAAAAGGATCTTTCTCTCCTAAGGGAGAATCTTCTCTACCGTCGTGGGAGTTCTGACCTTTGAGGGAGGATTCTAACTTTAAGAGTTTTCTTTCTAACTCTTTTCGTCGCTCCATCTCCTCTTTTAGGTTCTTTTCGGTTTCTTTTTGTCGTTCCCGTTCCTGTTCTAGCTGCTCGAGGCGACTGTGGACTAATCCCATGAGCTCAATTGCGTGGGATGATCCTTCTTTTTCTGATTCGCGCCCCTCCGAGGAGTTTACCTTCGGGTTTTTGATTCCGGAGGTGCCTTCCCTGTGTTGATCATTGGCTTCCTGGTGAAGGGTCTGGTCTGCCTCATTGTTTCCAGTGTTCAGATTCTCTTGTTCAGAATCTGTCTCCACATGACCCTCTTCAGGGGATCTATCCGCCATCACTGGTTGATCTCTCGGGTCCCCGGCAACGGCGCCAATGTTACGATGGGTAACCGGAGATTAATGGGCTGGATGGCGTTGGTTGGCCCAAACGTATGAAGGAGGTGGCTTTCGAGTGGATATGTTATTCGGCGTTCCTCCGTCCGACTTGTATGTGTGAAAGAATGGGGGGTGGTACCTGCAAAGACACTCCGATGCCTAAGTTAGCAAGAGTGTGAGCAGGTTAGAGAGTATTGGAACTTAGGGATACCTGAATGGTGTCAGCGTATTTATAGTGGTGAACCAATAACCACCGCTGAAGTAGTGCCACCTTTTTAGGTGGATAACCATTCCCATATCTTAGGGAGGTTAAGATATGGCTCCATGAAGTGGTTAGAGAGTTTCTAGGGGTAGTTACTCATTCGAATGAGTGTTATCCGCCAGCTAACCCTCGTATCTGACTTCTTTGGAGCAGGTCGTGTTCAGTACCGACTTCTTGGGATGAAGGCTGGTACTGGGTGAGGGCCAACCCTTTGGGTTGGGCCTATTTGCTTGGATCCTGGACCTTTATTATTGGGCCAGGGTATGAACAGGTATATATCGAGAATCTCTATCTTAAAAATAATTTATTAAAGAATATTTTGATAGACAAAATTTTATGACAAAAAAAATAAAATTTTTATTAAAGGGTATTTTTATAAAAATAATTTTTTTTAAAAAATGGATAAATTTAATACTAATTAATACAAAAAATTTAAAATAAATTAAAGATAAAGTTTTATGGAGAGTGAAATTTTCTCAAAAATAAAAGATAAAAGAATATGAAAAATTAAATTTTTATTTGATGTTAAAATAATATATATTGATATCGAAAAATTAATAGTAAAATATAAAAATAATTGTTAACGAAAATTTTGGTAAAATCACAATTTAATAATTAAAAAATTATTGAAGGGTATCTTAGAAAAATAATTTAATTATTAAATTTTTATAAAAGTATTTTGGTAAAAATACAATTTAATCAATAAAAAATAATTTATTAAAAGATATTTTGATAAGCAAAATTTAATGACAGAAATATAAAATTTTTACTAAAGGGTATTTTTGTAAAAACAATTTATTTTTTCTTGAAAAATGGATAAAGTTAATACTAATATTAGTTAATACAAAAAATTTAAAATTGATTAAAGAGGAGGTTTTAAAAAATTATAAGGGAAGAGAATGTATATTTTACAAATAGAAAGGAGGAAAATATTATTTTAGTATCTCTTAGAGGAGAAGAGTGAAATTTTTTCAAAAATAAAAAATAAAAAAATATGAAAAATTAAGATTTAAAAAAAAAATCCTATAATATTATAAAAATATAGGTTATTATAAACTAAGGAAATAAAAGTATTATGAGAATTCTATAGCATAATGCAAAGATAGAAGATTATGCTACTTAAGAAAAAAAATTCTTATGTGACAACAAAGAGTGAAATCAAATGATGTCTAAGAATGATTATAAAACTATTGTGTGCTCTCTTTAATAAATTATAATAAATAATAAAAAAGTTTAACTAAAGTTTATTCATATGATTTTATATAATTATTTTTTATTTGGACATAGTTAATTTTGTGTATTTTTTTTTATTTTTTTTAGTTATATTTAAATATTATAGTATAACGATAAAATTATTAGATAAAATACAAGTATAAATATTATTAATGTTTTGATCATTAAAAATGATATTTAATTTTATAATTTTATTTTTTATCAATCATGACAACATATATTTTTAAGGATATTATTACAATTAAATGATATATAAAAATGTAAATTGTTGAAAAAAAAAAGAAGTGATATATAGTCGATAAAGACAATATATAACTCATAAAATTAATGAATACAATCACATAATAACCTAATACATATGTTTAACAAATTTAAAAAAATAAAAATAAAAACTATGGTTATCAACAACTATAGTCATCAATCAAATTCCAGTTTCAATTGTGCAAAAATTAATAAGAATGGACACGAAAAAGGAGAAATGGAAAGATGTATGAGATTAGGAAAAAGATCCTCTAAAGTAACAATGTTAGTAAAGTGGTAAAGTAATGCTTTAATCACCTTTGAATTTGTAACATTTATTATCTGTGAGCCCCACTAACTTAATCTAATGGTGATTAATGATGTACTTTTTTCTCTAAAGTGAGAATACAACTTTAGAGGAGCCTGATCCATGAGATTATATGGGAGGAGATAAAAAAAAATGTGTGAAGTGAATATTGATTTATATAGTAAATATAAGAATGAGAGATAACTATGAAAGGAGAAGAGAAGGAATTAGATTTTAATCAAACTTATACCTATTAAAAAGAATTAACATTAACATTGAGAGCAATAGTATAACCTACATAAAAATAAAATATAAGAAAATATGAAAAATTAAGGTTAAAAAGGAATCCTATATCATTATATAAAGATAGGTTATTATAAAGAGATACGAATACAATAAGAATTCCATGAGACCATGACTAATATAAAAATAAAAGATTGTGCTCAAATGATGTGAAATAGTTACTTAATCCTAAGTGGCATCATGGTAGAAAGTTAGACAATGCATCTAGAGACCTTTTTTTTATATATTTTATATAAATGACTAATTTAATAATGTTTAGTTATTACCTTTGTATTAAAATATTTTATGTAAGTTTTCACCTTAATTTTTAGATTTGTTTGATTTATTTTGATTTGATCAAATGAATATAAAAATGGATCAAATTTTTTTGTTTTAGAATATATTTTTTCAATTTTTTTATTTAACCCACACACTGTCTTTGCTTCTCTTCTTTTAATATTTCTATATTTTGTCTTTTCAAACATGTACTATATAAAGCATAAACTCAACATAAAATTATATAAGCCTTTTTTTTCCTTGTTAATAAAATGCACTAGTTTAATTTTTAAATACTAACACGATTATATATCTTTCTCTTCTTTGACATCTTTTACTCTGATAGAAGTATAGAACCAATTCCGAAGTCTCTATTTAAGGCCATTGTTATATGTCTGATTCTCATCACTAAATTGACATATAATTGATGATAAACCTGGAAGATAGTATTTGTTTTCAGATATTGATACTGAGTCTGAGAGATTAGGAATAATCATAGAAGTGAATAATCATACAAATGAAATATAATGCACCAAATTATATTACTATAAACCTATTACCTATACAATGAGCTAAAGTGGACAAGAATAATTCTAAATGAACCCAGAAACTTTGAGTGAAGATAGTACAACAAAAATAATCCACAGAAACATGAAGTACACACAAGTAATCCATGCCCAGATCCTTGGTCCTCCTAGCTCCGCGCCAAAAATTAAACGCCGTAAAACCAAAACTGATATACACCCAACAGAAGTAGAGAAGAAAACAAGCAAGGAAAAGCTTAGCCCCCCTGCATCTTGGATCCGAAGAGGTTCTCTATATGCTATGAAGTTGTATAAGGTATCAATAAGCCATGGAACACCAATGCCAACATATATGTTCACCGAATTACTGCCGAAAGAATTAACAATTGATTTAGTTTGATTTCATTTTGATGACATTATGAAATCATACGATTGCAACGAAAGCATGTGGCGTTAATGATGACATGTAATAATGTTAAGGTTAAACCATGATGTAATGATGACATGTAACAATGTCCCTAAGCTAGAATTAGATGCATATAGAGATCAAGACCTGCAAGTGATGTTTGCAATTGCTGAGTCTGCAGTTATTTGACGTTCTGCAGCAATCTTGCTTGCCACTAAATCGGGCCACGAGGTTCCGCTGGCCAGTGCTGTAAACGCTATGACATAAGCATTTATTCCTATAACAGAATAGAAGAGAAGAAATTAAGTGATATATATTCATAGCTGATAGCCTGAAAGGAAATTTGGACCAACAATTAAATGTAATGGGAGATGATTACAAATGAGAAGTCAAACCTGTGACACAACTTATAAGATCTGTGATCCTAGTAACAATGTAAGCTATTCCACTGATGAAAAGCAAAGAGCAAATGAAGGAGATCCATCCATGAGCTATATGGCATGGAGGAACAAAAGCAAACAGAAACCTCCATGGTATAAGCAGTGATTGCCATAATATTCTACCCATGCGGAGATAGGAATTCTTCAATTTTTTTGTCTCCAGGCTCTCCAACTGTTGAAGAAATTACTATTATCTGTCAGTCAGTTACTCTTTATAATCCCAGATAAATATATCTATTGGGAAAAAAATAAGAAGAGCCCAATTGCTAAATATTGGAACAATGCAAAGTTAGTGAAATCCTAAAACTCTGCAGTTTATAACATAATAACATTAATATAATATATAGCAAACATAAAAATATTTGAAACTTTGTAAAAATACAGAGTAAAGCTTATACTTAACAATGTGAAACAAAGTGTGTTACTAGAGAAAATACATATTTTATCTGAAACAGCCCATATCCGTAAAACCATAACAATTTCCTGATTAACTTAATCGTAGTTAGTTGCAGTATTACTATCATGAATCTATGATACAATGTCATAAAATGGCTTAGTTGTGGCTGTTATTCTTTTTCTTTAACCTATGCTATAAGCATTTGCAACAAAAAATTTACTACCGTCAGTGCATCCACAAATTGCTGCCTCCAAATTTTAAGCAAATGCACATCCTCTGTCATCATTTCCTTAGCTTTATCAGAAATTTGAGCAACATTATCATCTATTTGATGTACTCTTTCATATTTTTGGTCTGCAGATTTGAAAATTTATTATGCAAGATTATTCTGACGTTTCGGAATGTTTCTCATGCTAAGCAGAAAATTTTAAGAGGAGAAAATAATATGTTAGAAAAGGCAAACAAAGTAAAATTTCACTATATTAAGACAGCACAAATACCGGTGGGATTTACTGAATGAATGGAGAAAATATCAACAGTCTCCCCATATTCTTCACTCATGGGACTTGTCTCAGAAAAGTCCATTTTGTCGAGGCTTTCTTGTATAAAATAAGGAGATTCTTCTGGCACCCATTCCTCAGGCCTCTCATCTCGTTCACTTCATATATAGAACGAGATATCAGACTAGAGGATCATGATCAGAATAAATGCTTTGATTATGACCAATATACTCAAGAGGAAGATGAAAAATTAATCTTCTTAGTGAATTTTAACAAAAAGAAGCACATACATAGGTAGAGAAATATATGGCCATCGCTTGTCTTGAGCATAAGCATGGGTCAACAGTAATCCATACTGCAGTACTGTCAACAAGGCCTCCCATAGAGTCACCACATCTGGAGTCCACACCTACATTCAGCTCTATCATGAATATTACTCAACAAAAGAACTATAAAGAATTTAACAAGCAAAGTGATGACACAGATAAGAAAGATCCTGTACTATAATCAACTTTGAAATACATTTAAGTGTTGAACTTATAGAGCCCTAAGCATGACATATGGTTGTCCAAACTTGCTGATTGAAGCACAAGGTTGAAATACATTTAAGTGTTGAACTTATAGAGCCCTAAGCATGACGTATGGTTGTCCAAACTTGCTGATTGAAGCACAAGGTTTCAGTGCCAAATTAAAATTTACATATGCATTTTTAGACATTTTCCATGAAGCATAGAGCCTCATCAATTGTTATTGAAGCTTGAAAGAGAGAAGAAGTCTGGAAAGTTTTCTCATTCTATCATTCACTAAATTTCATATGTTAAAAACATCCACAGAGTCGACCGTCTTATTGCATGGAATGAAGGCTCAAATAATAATATTTCTTACACTTCCTAGAACAAGTCAATAAAAATAACTGAAGAAGGAAGCAAGCAGCATAAATTACGATGTTTTGAAGAGAAATGTTGGAATATTACCTTCAAAATAATGTATAACCAAATATAAGCCCAAAATGACCAAAACAACTCCACCAACCATACTCCTATGTCAGCAATCTTTTTCAGCTCCCCTGCTTTTGGAACTACTACACAGACAGCATGGATAGGGAAAAGGTCAAAAGCTGCAGAACCAACAAGTGTTCCGGGCCCCAAACCTGAAAATTTTCAGCATGTTTGTAAACATTACAATTTTACATCAGTTTAAAGCCCATCAGAAAGAAAATTAAGATTAGAATATAACCAATACTAATATTGATCAAATACAATCCCAAATGGAACTGCATGTACTGAACTCGCTCTACATAACATCAGCTATTTGCACTTTCCAGTATGAAGGAAATAATACGCATAATCTCATTAATCAGCACAACTAATTTGTCGCACAAATCAATGATGGAAATACCAGTGTGGAAAAAAATAGTAATATATTTAACTTGAAAGCATATCTCAATTTAAATTTGTGCAAGCAAATATGTGGTTTTTTTATTAATAAATTGCGATGTAACAATATTCAACAATTTTAGACAATTTAAGGCTATTAACAACTACCAATAAAGAACTGGAGTCAGCAAGCTTTTAAATAGTTTATACTAACAAAAAAATGAACATGTAAAATAACAAAAAGTGAATAGCCTAGTCTATTAATACTTGTTTACTAATTTAAAGGACAAGTGAAAAATGGTAATACTTCAAAATATAACATCTCAGCCTCTCTTCTTTTCATTTAATTCTATGCTGCCACTCTTCCATTACACAAGCTCATCAAAGAAATATTATTTAGTGCATTAGCAATACTTTTTTTTTGGATGTAAAACGGGGTCAAAGGTCAGTGCATTAACAATACTACCAACAGCTAACATATGATATATAACTCCAGCATTTCAAATCTACCAATACCTGACTAGGAAATTCAAGAAACACATCTAACTTGAATCTAGTATTCTGTCATAGGAAAGGTATAAGACATATGCACAGAAACACAAACCTCCAGCATACAAGTTCCCGACATTCCGTATAGCATCAATGGTGGCTAATGATATCTGAGGAAAGCTAGTTCCGAAGGCTAATAGGCTAATATCCGCAATGGTGTAATTCCAAACTTTCTCATGTCTAACTACTTCAGTCTGAGTAACAGGATCTATCTCCACAACTTTCCTTGTGTGCTTCACCACATTTTCCATGGACTTGAAGAAACGAGCTGTTATAGCTGATAATCCAAGGAAACAATATGCAAGACCAAGAAAATACAGAAAAGTTCTGAAATTGTCACCAAGAGCAGCCTCTCCACTGAAAATTAAGTAGCTTTCACATTTCTCATGCCCCATTACACTGAAGAGCCCAACCATTCTTTCTTCAGACCCCTGTTTTGGCCTAAATGTCAAACAGGATCTTCTCAATCACTCCAAAGTTCACTTCAACAGTGTTAAGATAAAGTTTTTTTCTTCCTTCCTTTCAGCTGCATCAAATCAACATAAACGGGATCTATATAAGATCAAGAAAAACAACACTGACACAACCTTATAGAACAATAAACCAATTCATTATAAAATCAACTAATTACCAATCAAGACAATTAAACAAACACAACACGTGCAAAATACACTATACACACAACACAAGATCCCTTCTGAGCTGAAGCAACAAGCAAAGCATGAATCTTGAACAGTTTCAAGTTAATTCAGCATCATAGATTTTGGATTCAGAAAAATTAAATTCTATGTTACCTGTATTATCAAATGAATCAAATTCCAATATTACTCACAGAATGGGTATTGAAGAACCAAACTAATTTTGAAAAAAAAAAAAACAGTAAAAGGCGCAAGCTGTGCATTTTGATCATACCGATGACTTTAACACCGGCGAAGGAAGAACTCGCCGGAGTGGAATACCGGGGAGTTTTCCCGGCGTTAATGGAACGGTGATGCTATTATTCTTCCTATTATATATTGTGTCCAAGTAAAATGGAGCTGAATTTTAAACACTACCCAACACAAACACAGGGAAAAAGAAAAGAGAAGAAATTGGATTTGGAAGCGAACAAGTGGATACACAAAATCTGATTTTGCATGACGATATATATAAACATGGATCACGTGGCGTTAAGAGTTCCACTAAGCATAAATTATAATGTTTGGTAACCAAAAATTAGCCAAAAACAACCGTAACTTGTCTTATTTAGTATTTATTAATTATTACGACAATTAATGAATGTTAAATAAGGCAAGTTCTATCTATTTTTTTTTTTTTGTCTCTTTAACATTATCCAAATTATAATAAAAAGTTGAAAACTTAGGTTAAATTATTTTCGAGGTGTTTTTTTTTTTTTCATACTAAATATAGGTGACTCAAACTCACGACTTCTTGAGTGAATATGTGGAGATTATGTTATTTAAACTATAGTTCATTGGCATTGTTTTCGAGATTGTTAGTTAAAAATGATTAGATAATTTAATATGTTGGTTAAATTGTTATTTAATTTTTTAATTATTAATTTTATATGAAAATAATTATATGTGAGTTTTTATCTTAAAATAATTATGTCAATTAAAATAAATATAATTATATATTTAAAAAATGATAAGCTACTTATTTTGTTAAACTAACTAAATTTTTTAATAATATTGAATTAATTTATATCACTCTAATATTTCAAGAAATGATAGGTTGCTTATAAATAAATAAATAAATAAATAAATAAGCGTTCACTCATAGTTATGGTTAACATTGTCATCACTCTAAGAAATTTCATTCTTTTGAAATATGTTAAGATATGTGCTTATTTATATCCAAATTTTGTAATAGTATAGATTTCTAGAAAAATAAAAATATTACAAACATTTTGTGATAGTTCTTCAAAGAAAATAAAATTGTGATTGATTTAAAAATTATAGAAGAAAAAAAATAATAGGAAATTTTAATGTTGTTGTTCTTCAGAAGTATATTTAATAACTTTTTCTTTAGAATTGTGTAAGTTTATTGCAAAATTTTTATGATACTTAGTTTGATATTTTTTTTCTTTTAAAACTTTATAAATCTTAATAATTTTTTTTTAAAGAAATCTCCTTATCGTGTAACTCTAAAAAATATTCATAGGCCATTTCTAACATATTATATATCGACCACCAAAACTCAAAAATAGAAATGGATCAAGTGGTTATTGACATCTTGAAAACGAAACAATTATTGCATAAGTTAAATTGATATTGGCAAGTATTAATGTATGAATATTACTGGTACTCCCAATCAGAATCTGAAAAATTACGGAGGGATAAGTCACAAACAGACTCAAAAAGTAATCCTTTTTCAGGAGCTCCTTTCAAATATTTCAACACATGTAAAGCTGTTTTGAAGTGCTCATTTGTAGAACAATCTAAAAATTGACTTAACTTGCTAACAGCAAAGCTTATGTCAGGTCTGGTATTAGTGAGGTATATCAACCTTCCAACGAGTCTTCTATATAGTTTAGCATCATCCAACAATGTTCCTGATGACTTTGAGAGATGAATTGAATAATTCATAGGTGTGCTGGCTGGTTTTGAATCTAATAATCCATACTCGTTTAGGAGATCAAGAGTTTACTTCTTTTAATACAAAGCTATTCCCCTTTTGCTCCTTGCAACTTCCATGCCCAATAAAAATTTTAGTTCGCCTAAATCTTTGATTTTGAACAAAGTGTCGAATTTCATCTTCACATGTTGGATCTCTTCTATGTCATCTACCGCTAGAACTAAATCATCCACATAAACAAAAATAGAAGTGAAACATGTTGGAGAAGATTTGGTGAAAAGAGAATGATCTGCCTTTGATTGTGAGTAACCTGAAGCAATCAAGACAGAGCATAACTTGGAGTTTCACTGGCGACTTGCTTGCTTAAGACCATATAAGGATCGTTCCAACTTACAAACCATTCCTGGCTGTGCATTTAAACCAAGGGGCAACTTCATATAGACTTCTTCAGGTAGATCACCATGAAGAAAAGCAGTGGTCACATCTAATTGATGAATAAACCAGTTCTTACTGGCTGCAATTGCTAAGAGTACACGAAGGGTAGTCATTTTGATTACAGGACTAAAAGTATCAAAATAGTCATACCCTTGTGTTTGAGTGAAGCCCTTGACCACAAGCCTTGCTTTGTGTCTCTTTATAGTACCATTAGAGTTATACTTGGTTTTAAAAACCCATTTACATCCGATTGCATGCTTCCCTTTCGGTAGAGTAGTAAGTTTTTAGGTCTTTCTTTCCTCCAATGCTTGAAGCTCAGCTTTGATTGCTTTCTGCCAACAATCACTCAGAATAGCCTGCTCATAGTTTCTTGGCTCTAGATTTGTGGAAATTGTAATGGAAAGTATTTTGTGTGATTGTGACAGGGAATTGTAATTCAAATAATTGGAAAGAGGACACCTTTTTGTGATTGATGATTGGATCATGCTATTAGAGACAGTGATTTGCATACATTCATAATCATCAAGGTATCTTGGCTTGTGTCTTTCTCTAAGAGATCTTCTTAGTGAAGGAGGTGGATTAATATGAGTGGGTTGGGAATTAGATGGATTTTCATCATATGATGGTGTAGTACATGATGCTGGTGCTGCTGGTAAACTCAAAGACATGGGTAAGGTTGGCTGTGGTTGAACATCAATAGTGCTGGAAGGAGTATTTGGCAATGTATGTTGAATGGGATATAAATTTAAGGTATGGGAAGATAATGTGCTACTATCAAAGACATCTATAGGATCATGATTATGTAATGTAGGTTTAGTGTCTTGATTAGAATTGGAAACATATTCAAATTGATGAGAAACTTGATTATCCTTATATGGAAAGAAATTTTCATTAAAAGTTACATTTCTAGATATGAAAAATTGTTTGTTATTTATGTTCATCAAAAGATATCCTTTTGTTCCTGTTTTAAAGCCAAGAAAAATGCATTTTCTTCCTCTTTTATCCAATTTCTTTCTATTTGCAACTAAAGTTGAAGCAAATGCAAGACATCCAAAGATTTTGAAGTGTTGAATGTTTGGCATTTTACCAAAAAAAATTTGATAAGGATTTTTATTATTAATAGATGAACTAGGCACTCTATTGAGAATA
The DNA here is from genome assembly GCF_059453495.1 of Arachis ipaensis. Lineage (NCBI taxonomy): Eukaryota > Viridiplantae > Streptophyta > Magnoliopsida > Fabales > Fabaceae > Arachis > Arachis ipaensis. The sequence goes on along the minus strand of NC_142437.1, from coordinate 120,968,245 downwards.
TGTACAGCATGAGATGCAGTATGTCTCCAAAAAATTTTAGGAAGATGAACCTTAAAAATGAGTGCTCTAGCAATATTTAAAATATCTTGGTGCTTTCGTTTTACAACTTCATTTTGTTGAGGTGTCTCAACACATGAAGTCTGATGAACTATTCCCTGTTTTTCATAAAAAGAATTCATGATGAATTCAGCTCCATTATCAGTTCTGGTATTTTTTATTTTTGTTTGAAATTGAGTTTCAATTAGTTGCACAAATTGTTGAATAAAAAAAGAAGTTTCACTTTTATTTTTCATAAAAAATAGCCAAGTGAACCTGGTTTTATCTTCTACTATTGTTAAAAAATATTTATGACCAGCAAAAGATGGAGTAGAAATTGGTCCCCAAATATCCATGTGCACTAAATCAAATAAATTGACAGATTTTGTTTGACTCAAATGAAAAGGCAATCTTCTTTGTTTTGCATAATGACATGGTTCACAAGGTTCATCTTTTAGGTAGCGTTTGTTTTCGGAGACAGGACACAGAGACATGGACAGTACATATTTAGAATGTGTTTGGAAGCAGAGACATGGACACGGAACACATTGTCTCCGGGACAGTTTTTTATATTTTTGTGTCCACTCTTCTACGAAGGACAATGATGGACACGAGATTTAGAAGAGTGGACACGGACTCTTTTATAAATTTTGTTTTCCTTTTTGTCCATAGATATTTTTTATTATTCCACTATTATCCCTTCTTATTTTTCCTATAATTAGTCTTGAAACTTTTGAAAGATAAATATTATTAAAGGTAAAATTGATCTTTTTAAAATGCTAAAAAATAATTTATAAGTTGTAATTGATTTTATATAATTTAAAAAAAATCAGTTTTTAGATAAAAAAAATTGGTTTTCTAAATAAAAATAAATTTTTATGTGCAAAAACTTTTTTTTTTTATGTAAAAATAGATTTTTTTTAAAACTGATTTTTTATTTAAAATTAATTTGGCTTATTAACCTAAACAAAATTTTTTATTAATCAAACTCAGATCTATTTTTTTATTAATCTTAACCATATGTATTCCTACATATTAATAATAAATTTAAAAATAAAATAAATATATTTATAATTTTTATTTTAATATAAATACTATTATATATTTTTTTATTAAAATTTTTTGTCTCTTCAAATATTTTTTCAAGTTTCGTCTGTACTCCTACGTACTCTCATTCTCTATTATATTACTTTGTACTTGATGTAGAAAATTTGGAATCATATGGTTATTTTAGTCATTTTATATAATATTTTAGTCTTGTCCATATGTATCCAAACATAATACTGGACATTACATTAGTGTCTTGTACATCGTATCCAAACACAATACACAAATAATAATTTTTAGTGTCTCCGTCCTATTGTCTCTGTCTCAGTGTCGTGTTCTGTCCTGTCTTTGAAAACAAACGCAGCCTTAATAGACATACAATAAAAGGATAACTCTTTTTCATTTCTTGTAATGTATCAATTGAGACATGTCCTAACCTACAATGCCAAGTTTCATGATTTATAGTGTATGTGACAGCAGCAACACTAACTAAATTGCTGGTGTTGACTAGTTCTCTATTCTTTGCTCCTAAGTTGACATAAGTTGCATCTGTATTAAAGATATACAAGCCACCTCTTTGTCTAGCATGACCAATCATCTTCAAGAAAAGGTTGTCCTGTATCTCACAGTGTGTATTGTTAAATAAAAATTGACAAGGTAAAAAATCAATTGCTTCAGACACAGATATGAGATTAAAATTGAAAGAGGGCACATATAACACATTTGTAAGGTAAAAATCACGGGTTAAAATTATAGTTCCACTAATTGTTGCTGTGGTCTCAGTTCCATTTGGACATTTGATTAACACAAGATTTATTGTGTGATGAGAGTGAAAAGCATCAAGAGAAAAAGTAACATGCGCAGTGGCACCAGTGTCAATTATCCAGTCATGTATGTGCAAAGGAATATGAGAAACTGATAAAATATAGTGTATACCTGCTGAAGGAGCTATCACTGTGTTTATGGCTTGTGTTTGAAGAGAACTATGAGCAGGATCACCTTTATGTTGTTGGAATAGAGAAATCAATGCTTGTTTTTTATCTTCGGAAAACAAGTTGTCTAGACTTTTACTATTCTCCTCTTGAGTTGAACGCACATCAGTTACGTTGCCATCTCCACATGTTTTCTCAGCAACAATCATATTGTTCACATTTGCTACTCCAAATTTCTTTTGCAAATGAGGAGGAAATCCATACTTATGATAGCAAGTCTCTATAGTGTGTCCAACCTTTCCGCAATAAGAACAACTTCTCATCATTCCTCTTCCACTACTAACTCTGCCTCGGCCACCTCAATTTGTGATACCAGAATTTGCATTCGAGATCATACCAAATCCTCTGTTGTTTTCATTACCAGTTCCTCCAATATTGACAACATTAACTAGTATCCTTTCTTCACTTTGATCTGAGTTGCTTAATTGTCTTTCTTGTTGCAAAAGTAAAGAATAGATGGAATTTACACTGGGCAGTGGCACCATCAACATAATCTGTGATTTCACTGTTGTATACTGCTCATTTAACCTTCTCAAAATTCTAACAGCATGTTCTTAGTCTCTATATTCTCTGATGATCTTTCAGTCCACATGAGCATGATGCTCCACAGGCACAGGATAGAATTAGTTTGAACTCATCAAGTTCTTCCCAAATTCCCTTAAGTTTAGTGAAATATGCAGTGATGGATAGATCTCCCTGCTTCATCGCAAACATCTCTTCTTGAAGATCAGCTATCCGAAATAAATCACCTTCATAGAATCTGTACTTGAGATCGTTCCAGAGTTCCGAGGCCACGTTACACCAAAGAACGCTATGAAGAATCTCTGTGCTTAGAGAAGAATGCAACCACGATAGTACAAATGTGTTGCACCTGTCCCAAGCTTCATAGGTTGAGTTAGTTTTTTCAGGTTTCAGAATGCTTCCATCAATGAATCCCAACTTGTTCTTCGATTTGATGGATAGCCAAACCGATCTCGCCTATGAGTGATAATTTCGAGTTGTAAGAGGAGTTTGAGTTAGTGATAAACCTGGGCTTTCATTTGGATGGAGGTAGAAGGGACTTGTTTGGTCTTGAATCGGGTTCAATGTTGATCTTTCTGCTTGCGTTTGAAGGCTGGCAAGTTGATTCATCAATCTGGTGAGATTTTGTAAATCACTCACTGAAAATGTTTGCGGTTGCAAATTTTTTGGATTATCTACTCCAACTTCTCGATCTGCCATGGATGTTGCAGAAGGAAGAGGTAAAGTTTACAATCCTTGCTTTACAATATTTGCAGCTCTTCCACGCTCACCGCACCATGATAAAATTCGTTCAGAACTGCAGATTTCTTAGTGAAAAGTAAGCTAAAGAAGAGAGAAATGTGTCTTTTGTATTAGTGAAAAATTACATGATTACAGAGATAAAAGATACAGTTATATATAGCCAAAAAGAAAGAAAAAATAAAAAATAAAAATTATACTAGCTATCTCTTCATATTCCATTATACAGTTGTGATCAACTAATATCACAAAATACCCAATAAAACCAATAAAAGAGAGAGTACCTTGGGAGTACCAGTAATATTCATACATTAATATTATTATTACAAACTGGTAAGGTTGCTTCCAAGAAAAATAACCAATATCCGGCTCAGAGGTTAAGTACGGCTTTCCTTCAGAAATCTGCGAAAACGTGTCTTTAGGGTCTACGAATTCTTTGTATTTCAAGTTACAAGATCCTATGAATTTAGATACCGGGACTTGGTCTTTCAAATAATCTTTACTATCATCCTTCTTAAAAAAAATTTTATCACCTAGGCCATGTTTATCTTTAACATGCTTTCTGATGGTAGGAGAAGTAACACTGTGAGGCTCTATGAGAGAAGTATGACGAATCGTTCCGTCCTTCTCTAAGTAACCCAGCACAAATTGGCTGTCGCCGATATTAGCAAAATGCAGAATATTCCGGAACAGGACTACGGCTAAGCAGCTAGATCCTGTACGTACTCCATCAAGAGAACAACTTGCTGATGTCCTTACAAAGGCATTTTCATTAGGTCTTTTTGAAGAGTTATGTAGTAAATTTGGAATGTATAATTTGTACACTCCTAGCTTAAGGGAGGCTATTAATGTATGAATATTACTGGTACTCCTAAGGTACTCTCTCTTTTATTGGGTTTTATTGGGTATTATGTGACATTAGTTGATCACAGCTGTATAATAGAATATGAAGAGATAGTTAATATAATTTTATTTTTTATTTTTTATTTTTTATTTTTTCTTTCTTTTTGACTATATATAACTGTATCTTTTATCTCTGTAATTAAGTAATTTTTCACTAATACAAAAGATACATTTTTCTCTTCTTTAGCTTGCTTTTCACTAAGAAATCTGCAACTCTGAACGAATTTTATCAGTAAGAAAAATAAATGAACTTTATTTGGGGCAACATGTCTAGTTGGGAAACGACGTTTTCAGCCATTTCAAGTGTCTTCCAACTTGAAGCTCAATAATAAACAAATATCTTAATTAAACCATTTTGTAATGTTTTACAACTGTTGTATACACACTTAATCACACAATATAGTCACAATCTAAGGTTTTAAGTAACTCTTAACACGTTCCTTTAGATATTTTGGGCATTGTAAATAATTTAATTAGGTGTGCCGGCACACACACAAGTGGTAAGTGGTAACTGAAAGCAACAATTGATTTTTTAATTACCCCATTAGATCATTATATTGATCAATAATATATTTTTTTAAAAGCAAATTAATTGTTATAAACGGAGAAATTACATATCATTATTGTATTATTATATCAAAACTTTTTTGTAGAGGAAATATATACAAATTAATTTCAAATAAAAAATTTTAAAATTTGACTCCTCTAAAATAAAAATGTTTATAAAATAAAAAAGAAGGAAGAAACAGAGACATATTCAACTAAAAAAATTTTCCAAAATTAAATAGTATCTTGCACAAAAAGGGTGCTTCATGATATTGAGTATATTGCCAAAAAGGTAGTTTTGGCATGGATGAAGGACGATAAAGTTAGAATGAGAAAATGGGAAGCTCACAAATTAATTTTTAAATCCAAACCTAAAAAGGAAAATTTTCATTGAAGGGTAAAGATATAAAAAGTACGTCTAAATGTCTAATCAGTACTTTTCTCTATTAAATTATAAGGACAATGAAAGTAAATTGTAATCCAAGATAAATCTACCTTTTATGTTGAAATGTTATTATAATCATTTGTTACACGGACTATACTTTCATTATTCCACAGTACAATTACCATCTTCCCTTATTTTGTCTCATGTAAAACCATAAGCAAGTTAATAATGCAATATGCATGTACACTATATATATATATATATATATATACTGTTAATTGAGCCAAGTTTAGATGATAAAGTTAGAATGAGACAATAGGAAGCTCACAAATTAGTTTTTAAATCCAAACCTAATAAGAAAACATTTCATTGAAGGGTAAAGACATAAAAAGTACATCCAATCAGTTCTTTTCTCTATTAAATCATAAGGACAATGAAAGTAAACTGTAATCCAAGATAAATATACTCTTTTTTCGTTGAAATGTTATTATAATCATTTGTTACAACAGTACAATTACCATCTTCCCTTATTTTGTCTCATGTAAAACCATAAGCAAGTTGATAATGCATGTACACTAATGATAAAAAAAAATATCACTGTAGTTGTTAATTGAGCCAAGGTTAGTAGCTTCTTCCAGCTTCTAGTTTTAACCCCTCTTAAGCCTTCCTTCTCATGAAAAATGCAGAAACTTCATTACTTTACTTGGACATCTATCTCATATCCTTCTTTAAGGTCTAAGGGACTTTAATAGTGTCCAAATCTCATGTAAGAATCAGAGACTCACTGAGTAATCCAATTGGATGATTATGGACATCACTCCTTCCAATTCTCTTCCAATCAATTAATCACTCAACTTAAACCCTAAATATTACCATGTCATGACTTGATTTGAGAACTCTAACTAAAAACGAAATGATTGACCAAACTTTTCTTCATTGTTTTGAGATTTTAACGTGGAAAACAGCCGAGTTCTCTATTGTACTTACCAATAGTCTTTGCAAGAACACGCCCCATTCTTAAAATGGTGAAAACGGTTGCAATCTCTAACAATTATCTCCCTGTTAAATTCCCTAGACATCATCTTGATTGCAACATGACAATCCTTACAAATCCTCAAGTTCTTCACAATCCTTATTGTGGTGCCTGGCCTTGTCTTGAGGAAGCAATAAGCAATTGCAAGTTTTTCGCTGTGAAGAGATAACGCAGACTCTTTTCCTTCCTCATCCAAATCAAGCAACACCTCACTTGTGTCACCAACATAACCTTGCCTCTTCAGCCTCTTCATAATCTCATCAAGCATCCTATATATATCTTGTGTTTCTAGATGAGAATCGTCTCCCACGAAAAACTCATGAAGAACGCCGTCGATCTCCACCAAACTACATCCTGGAACTTTCTTGATTCCCCTAGCCTCCATAAGCTCTCTCAAATGCCTCACTTCCCTCCACCTTCCAAGCTTTGCATACACATTAGAAAGAAGCACATAGGCACCACTATTTGAAGGATCCAACTCAAGAAGCTTCTTTATCGATACCTCACACGTTTCAATGTCTCCATGCATCCTAGCCCCACTAAGCAGAGCACCCCATATCATCACATCAGGCTCCATAGGCATCGATTTCACCACATTCCAAGCATCATCGATGCGCCCTGCTCTTCCGTACAAATCCACCATGCATCCATAATGTTGGATCAATGGTCTAACACTATACTCAGTCACCATCCTCTTGAAAAACTCATCCCCTTCCCTAACCAACCCACCATGCACACAAGCACAAAGAACACCCACAAATGTCACAGCATTAGGACTCACCCCATCATCAACCATCCTCCCAAACATCTCAAGGCATTCCTCTGTTCGCCCATGCATCGCAAAAGCGCAGATCATTGCACTCCAAGCCATCACATCCTTCTCATCATGCCCAATCTCATCAAACACGCATCTCGCCCTCTCAACATCCCCACACTTCCCATACATATCAATCAAAGCTGTCCCCAACACAACATCGATCCTCATTCCACACCTACCAATATAAGCATGAACCCACTTCCCATGTTGAAGTGCACCCAGTTTTGCACAAGCAGACAGCACCGCAGAGAAAGTGAACTCATTCGGCTTGATTTCACTACCTGCTCCACTACCTTCCAACGCAAGCAAATTGCGAAACAAACCGAGCGCAGCCGCGTGCTCACCACACTTAACATAGCCATTGATCATGCAGCTATAGGACAACACATTCTTGTCAGTCATCTGATCAAACATCCTCCGAGCAATATCTACCATACCACCCTTGCAATACGCATGAATTACAGCGGTATAAGAGGGGGCATCCGGTAGAGTAATTTCATCAAACACTTGGCGTGCAGAGTTGAGGCATCCACAGGAAGAGTACATGGCAATGAGGGAGGTTTGGGTAAATGGATGAGTGTGGAGGCCGAAAAGGAAGGTGTGGGCGTGAAGAGAGTGCGCAAGGGGGAGGTGGGTGAGGGAAGGGAGGAGGAAAGGGAAAGTGTGGAGGTCTGGGACGATGGCATGGCGGCGCATGCGGAGGTAGATGGAGAGTGGTGGTTGGAGGGTAGTTGAGCGGATGAGGTTGTTCCACACGAAGGATTCAAGGGTGGGGTGGCGTAGGTTAAGAGTTGGGTGAGTCCATGGTATCAATATTGTTGCTTTCTTCGTTATGAAACCTCTCATAGGTGCGTGGTGCTGCTTAGTTAGGGGGCAGAGAACTAATTCATCCCATAAATAATTCTCTTAATTTCTCTTCATGATATAAGACATTGATTATACAGTATATTTCTTCTCTGGTTTAGTATGCTTCATTGTGATTTGAACACACTGCTAAAATTTTGATGTGATTCTACTGCAATAAATTAGTTAGAAAACTAGATTGAAATTAGCTTATTTAGCATAAATGTTCAGGGACCTCATCATCTTAATTTCTCAAACATCAGATATGTACTTGTCTTTTTGCTTACTTTTCTCAAGTCAGATTAATTTGGATGTTCAAAATTATATTTCTCGTGAATTGGTGATGTTAAGGATGCGAGTACTAAATTTTCATGATAACCTCTCAAAAAATTACTATCAAGCTTTCATTGGGACAAAAAGTTGATTCGAAAATAAATTCAGGAATTCTGAAGCAACCAGTCACAAAGTTAACCAAAAAACACAACAGATAGATTTAGATAGACTCCACAATAAATACGCCTAATGGATAATGTCTTGTGACAGAAAACTAGATTGTTCACTCTTCCTCTTCACCCTCATTCTCGGCAATGTTGAAGTATCTCAACTCATACACATTCCTGTCCTTGTTGGAGGAGATCACACGAAGCCAATCCCTCACATTGTGCTTTTTCAAGTACTTCTTAGTCAAGTATTTCAGGTATCTGCAAAATGAGATTAACAACAAAGGAAAAAATAATTAAGCAGGGAAAATTAAAAAGCAAGATGACATTGAAGACTTATACCGACAGAAAATTATTAAGATGCAAATACATTGATAATGTTAATGGAATGAATACTGAACTATTAGAACAGTTTATCACTTCTCAATCAGAACATCGTATAGTTCATGAAATAAAACATTGAAAGATTAACATTCACACAGATCATAACTATGACAAAAGAAAGGATGAAACTGTTAATTATGTATAAAGCACTGAGCATCATAATAAAGTATGCTATCGCCAAGCATTGAGAATAATACCATCCTCATTACAATTGAAGCTTGATGAGATGAAAATCCCTTCATTTTGCAGAAAAGCTACATATAAATACATGACAACTTGGGGAACAAACATAACGGGGTCGCAACTTAAACCAAGGGGCAGAGAACACTGTCTAATAGTCAACGGTTATGGTCCTAAAAGACTTAAGGGTACAGCTAAATGAAGCATACTCCAATGTGATCACCTCATTACTTTTACATCATTTACGAGATCAGACACCCCAAAGCTACTTAAGAAACTCATGATTTTGTAGAATGCCAAAAGCATACTCAAGAAGCTTTAGCTAATTAGGGTCTGTTTCGATAAGCTTTATTTTTTTAGTTTTATGTTTTCCCCTTTCATCAAAGCTTCCATAAAACCAACAAGCAAAAACCCAATACAAATTCGAAGCATATTCTAACTTTCTTCCAAGAACAAAATCAGAAGGATAAAAATGTCATTTATAATTTCAGTACAATACTCTGTGTAAATTACCTAATTCATTCACCCTAAATCTGACCTAAGCCTATGATTCTCTGTGAATCTCAGCAAACAGAACCACAAGTTTGTTAACATATAGTTTAAGGGAAAAAAATATATTTATCGTTACAATAAACTCATTAGCATAAAAGAAATGAATCAAAATCGCAGCATAACTAAATAAAAATAAGCACAATCGACTAAAATAATAATTAAAAAAAGGAAACAGGTACCGCTTGGAGAAGCTGGAATCGGAGGTGACGGTGATCTTGGACTTGTCCCTTGTAACGGTGACGGAATCGCCGAGAGCACCGGCTTTGCCTCCGACCTTGATCCTCTCTTGAAGGAACTTCTCGAGCGATGCGATGTCCATGATCTTATCCTCAACGGGCTTCGCGCAATCGATCACGAAGCTCGCTCCCTTCTTCTTCCCCTTCGCTCCACCAGCTCCTGCTCCGCGGCTCATTTTCTCTCTCTTCTCACTCTCTCTCCGAAGCACAAGGTAGTAGCTTGTGTTGCTGCTGACAAGAGAGGCTTCCTTTCTCCCAATATAAGCTAGGGTTTTTGTTTTCGTATCCAGCTAGGGTTTCGTTTTGGTGTTCCGAAACGCAGACAGTTGTTGCCGTTTTACTTCGCCACTCTAGTTCGTTATGTTTGGGCCTGAGCCCAATTAGAGGCCCATTTAAACACCAAAAAATAATGGTTACAGTTTCTTACTGTCTTTTTTTATTTGACTCCGATTTAGTCAATAGCTGAGTCCATGGAAGACGACATATACGGCGTCGTTCCGTGCTCTTCACTCGCCGTTGAGTCTATCCTTCGCGTTGGGACGGTAACCTTCGTTTTACTCCACCTCTCTTCTTCTTCTTCTTCTTCTTCTTCTTCTTTGTTGTTTATATCAGAAATTGTGAATTGTCGTTCAGGCAGGTGCAATCTGGGGAATGTGTATTGGTCCCTACGATGCTAATCAGCAAAGTAATGTGAACATCTAAAACCCTAATTTCAATTCTGATTCGGAATCGTCAACTTGTAGTATTCAATTTTCTTCCTTTTTTTTTGGTGCAGGTCTTAGCGGCATTAACAAAGCTTCTTATGTGGTAATGTGGAAAAAGAAAAGTTTTTTTTTTTTCCTTTTATGTGTGAATTATGGTGCTGATGGGTTGATTTTATTGGGGGTGCTATTTTACAGATAAAATCAGTTGGCAAGTATGGGTTTCGATGTGGTAATTGAGATTGGTTATTATTGAGCTAAGAAAAAAGAAACGTGGTAAATGTGTTTGAGTTGTGTGTTCATGTTTTTTAGCACTGATTAAGGTTCCTTGATTTTGGGGTTTTAGGAGTTATAGCTGGAGTATTCAGCATCACTAGGTGTGGAGTTCAGAGGTACAGGAAGAAGAATGATTGGGTAAGTGTAGGATGAGAGGAAGGTCCACCCATATTGATGGTTGTTTTTATTTTATTTAATTTATAAATCAATGTATTGGATGCACTAAGGAATGGAGGGTAGTAGGTTTCCCTATTCTATAATGAACCAACTATTAATTCAGATTAACATGTATCTAGTATCCATTCCTGTACCAGTTGCATATATGTTTAAGTATCAATTTCAGTATAGTGTCAATAGACACACCATTGCATACTGATTTTTGTGCAAATTTATCTGTGTTAGTTGCATTGCTTAATGGATCTATTTGTAAGTTCACTTCTGTTGACTGCTTTTATGCCTCCCTTCTATGCTCTTCTGATTTTTTTTTTTTGGGTGATCTTTTTATATTCTGACAATGCAGTACATGTGATCAGTGATTCAAACAAACCTACTTAATGTGAAAGTCTGCTGTGCTAGTATCAAAGATGTTTAGAATCGTGTTTGTTTGTGACAGCATCAAACATGTTTGTTGGAAGAATCGATATAGGGTGTGGTCGTGTGTACTTTACATGGTTGCATACCCAGGCACTTAGCACTCTGAACAAGATCACATGAATAAAGTTCATTGCGTTTATGAAAATTTCTTTTGAATTGTACAGGTAAATGGCTTGATTGCTGGTGCTGTGGCTGGTGCAGCCGTTTCTGTCGGGACACGAAGCTATACACAGGCTATTGGTATGGCGAGTTTAGTCTCAGCTATCTGTGCTGCAGCTGACCATGCTAGATCATCTTAAGATACAATTGTTAGATGTGGAGACAGAAAATTAGATGCAGTAAACCTTCATTTCTAAGGTAATGCAGAGAGTCTACCAAAGCATGAAAGGGTCTCAAATGGATGAATGGATCTCCTCTTACGATTATTCTGCAAGATATTTTCTTGTCTGTTTCTTGGTTTGATTAGTTTTATTGGGGATTGGTACAAAACCCTTCTTCCGGGAGTGAACATTTATATTTGGAGTACATTTTCCCTTTGGATTGTGACAGGGAAATATGTACTTATTCTTGAGAGATTTTCATAGTTGTATTACTGTTTACTTAGTTGTTTGTGTTGAGGGAAAAAAAGTTATCAGTTTTTTGTTTATTTTGTTAAGCAGAGAGATAAGTTTAACAGAAATTATATTTACTGAAAGTTGCCAATGTTAATACTAAATATTAAAGTTAGTTTGCAATATTTGAAAATTATTTGTTACGAAAGAGAGAAAAGAACAATAAAATTTTTAACAATGAAAGTGGTACTATTCCAAAATGCATATGAATTGTATAAATAGCCACAAAAATGTTAGTTCTTATATAGTTCCAAATTTTGATATACAAGGACAAAAAAATTGTGTTCTGGAATATGTATTTATCTTTACAGCTTTCTATATTTTGTGGCTATATTTTATCTTAATTACTAAACATAATTTTTTTTATCAAATAAATCTCTCAGTTAATTGGATAAAGAAAGTTCAACACTTGTTGAGAGAGATGCCAAACACTATGACGACAATGTTGGGGTGCAATTGCGTCATATCCACAAATTTATTTGTTGGAAATTGGGATTCAGATTTGGCCTTTTTTTTTTAAATAAAGAAAAGAAAACTCCACCACCTCATTCTTCTACGGATAGACACAAACACACACAATTATGAATTATGCACAAAAAAGAAATCCCTTTATTGAAAAATTAAAAAAAAAAAAACTCTATCTGCCATCTCATTCTGTTTGGCAAATAGATTAATCCTCCTTTGGTCCTCCATCTTCTCCCATATAGAATCACTACTCAACGTATAAGAAGTCCTTTGCCCTTTGAAAAAGAAAGAACACCTTCAAAAAAAGGAATCAACTTTCTATCTCTTTCTCTTCATGGTCCTTTTGCAAGGTGCCATATACATGAAAAAAGGCCTATCCATTCTTCATTAACATTAATGTTATAAGCATTAAGAAAAACTTACTAGATCTGTGAATAGATATTAAATCCAACCAACAACAACATCATCATCAAAGTCTCATAGGCTTATTTGGTTTTGGTTTTTGTCTTTTGATGGAGTCAAAATTCACATATCAAGAGGTATGTATATCCCTTTTCTTTCTCATTCTCATGCATATTTTCTTATTCTTCTAATCTTATGATACCTTTTATTCATTCAACATTTAACAATCTAGTTTTGTTAAATTCTCATTCATCAGGAATATAGGAAGAACTCAAGGGGAAAGAAGCTATTCACATGCAGATGGTTGCCAGTTTCTTCACCCAAGGCCCTTGTTTTTCTTTGCCATGGTTCATTATTTCTCTTTTAATTTCTTTTTATAGCAAAACAATTTTGTAGCATATTGTATTGGTTGCTCTGTTTATAAATAAGTATTCATTGGGATGATGAAGAATTTACATTTGAAATCCAATCCATGTATTTGAAGAAGATATACATTATGTTATTTTCTAATAATCCAGATAAATAATTTTCTTGAACAATTTTATTTAAATGGACTATTAAGAATCCAACATTATTTGTTTGCATAATTGCATTCAAAATATAGAGTATGTTAATGTTTTCTCTTTTCATTATTTTTTTCTCTTCAAACTTTTCTCTTTTTTATTTACATTTAAATATCATTTCTTCTTAGTGAGTTATGTTACCAACATTATTGCAGGTTATGGAATGGAATGCAGTAACTTCATGAGAGGTAATTAACACATTTTCCTTCTTCTTTTTTTTTTTTTCTCTTTTTTCTTTTTTTAATTATTTTTTTCAATTTATCTTGTTTTGTTTGTTTCTTTCCTTTTTCATTTGGTATTTTGAATTTTTCCACCATTAATGATTAAAATCGTTCAAATAATAAAGCTCTGATCTCTGGAAAAATGATGGGCTAATTGGTTGGGAAATAAATCACAATAATATTATTCCTTACACGCCTAGAACACAAACACATAGTGACAATTATTTATGACCCCACTAATTAGTTGATTAGTCTCATTTTTAAGCCAAGACTTAGGTATTTGATTGTTAATGAAAAATAATACATTGTCTTAAATCACATTTTCAATAAACAAGGTGTCATTAATTTTATTTTGAAATATATTTTGCATTCACATATCCTACTAATTTTAATAAATGTGGCTAAAAGTTATACATAATTAAATTTATATCTAAACAAAATTTTGAGTGTATGTAGGGTCCCTAGCTGGGTCAAATTTCAGAAAACCAAATCTCTAGTAGTTACTTATTTAGGTTTTCCACCAATTGTTGATCACATAATAGTGACACTACGTCTTATGCAAATCATGGGTCACCGCTTAGCAAAACAATATTAGTACGTAACTATATGCCATGTAGATATTCAATAAAAAAAATAATTTAATTATTAAATTTTTTTTAACAATATTTTGATAAAAATATAATTTAATTAATAAAAAAATAATTTATTAAAAAATATTTTGGTAAAAAAAATTTAATGACAAAAAAAATTTTGTTAGGGTATTTTTATTTAACAGGAGTAAACTTTTCTTGACGTATAACTAACATAGTTTATTTATATTATTTTATTTAATGCAAACTAATTAGTTTGAACGATTTGACTAAAGATTTACAAATATTTTTATTAGAATAATTTATTTTTCTATTTAATTGAATATTATTATATTTATTGTTTTGACTACTTTTATTAGAGCTGAAAAATTCATACAAAATCAAAGTAAGTTTTATACATTATTCACACTACTCCAAGCTCGATCGATCGGAAAAAATAAAAGTATATAATAATATGTTGAACCACCGTGAAAAATTTTTTATTATCGAAAAAATTTAAAAAAAAATTAAAAAAAAATTACATCAAACTCAAAATTTTAAAAAACTAAATTAATAAACTTTTTATCTTATAAATTTTTTATTTTTTTTGTTTGTTCGATGTGAGATTTGGGTACTCCTCATCATACTTATAATATTAACATATTATTATATACAAAAATAATTTGTTTGCATGCTAAGCAACCATCTCTTCTTATTCAGCAGCAAATGGAAGCATACAAGTTCATAGTATGATTGATGAATCTGCTATCGTATCTTATCTCTGATCTCTGCTGAAACCGACATAATATCATATAATATAATTTCATTATCTTATATGATCTTATCTCATTGAAAAAAATGCAAACTCTCTTCCCTTTAAATCATGCTCTTACCTTTTTCTTCGTTTTCATTTTTACCCTTTTAACCCCCATGAGGATAAAGATAAGGTGCATTTCGAGATCATCAATTTCTGTTGCATGCACATTTTTTCTCCCCTTTTTTTGGTACAAATAAAAATTCATAGATTACAAATAAAATCTGTTACTAAATTAATGTTTATTTAATATGTGACAGAAATTTTAATAGACGGAACATAATATATATATAGTCTCAAAATAACAAAAATTAATTGATCTCTTTTTTATTGTTAAAAATTACATTATTCTTTGTGTGAATAGATATGGACCAAATTAAATGTTTATTCTCTTGTTACAAGTAAAAAATTTAAATTCCTCCATAGAAATTCATACGCTCCTAGCTAAAACATATTCTTTGCCCAGTCTGAATAACCAGAACAATAACCATTCATATTAAATGAAACATTTAAATTAAATAAGTAACTATACATTAAACATATATTTTGTGACACATCATATATTCATATCACACTTTGCCCTTACCTGACTAATTCAACATAAATTGATGATACATTTATCAAAAAAAAAAAATAATAATAATAATAATAATAAATGATTGGGGACTGTGGATTATTCTCTATTTCCAAGATTATTCTCTATTTCGGATCAGCAAGGATCCATGATTGGGGACTGTGGATTTTGGGATGGACTTGAGTGGATATGGAATTTCCAGTGGCGAAGAGAGATGTTCCAATGGGAGCTGGAACTGGTCAACCAATTTCATGAGCAGTTAAGGCCTGTGAAGTTGTCAGCTGGTAGAGATGATAATTTGGTTTGGAAGTGTGATAGTAAAGGGGTGTTTTCGACCAAGTCTGTTGTGCGCGTCCTACAATTGGAATCTCTGTCGGATGAGATTACGAGTTACAGCTTCACAAGTGCAGTATGGAAAGGAGTGGTACCGCCGAGAATTGAGCTTTTTGGGTGGTTTGTGCTTATTGGCAGAGTGAATACTAAGGAGAGGTTGAGTAGACTAGGAGTCATTAGGCCCAGTGATAATATCTGTGCTCTTTGCAAGAAGGAAATAGAGTCGGTGGAGCATCTGTTTCTCCTATGTGAACTAACGTGGCAAGTGTGGTGCAGTTGGTTGAGGTCGTTTGGGGAGGTGTGGCCTATTCCTGGTACAATAAGGGAGTTATTTGAGCGGTGGACCAGTAGGTATAAGCGGAAACAAGATCAGAATAAATGGTTGTCGGGGTTCTTTGCAGTGATTTGGAACATTTGGGTGGAACGCAATGATAGAATCTTTAATAATCAAGAAACAAGTGTGGAGTTTGTCATCAAGAAGACCATTATGAACTACGACGAATGGACCAAGAGTGATTCATTTGGTGGTTGATGGCGTTGCCGGGCATAGCAGGATTTTATGGCTTTTATGAATTGGTTATGTATTTCTTTTGTTGCTCCACTTAGTGTGTTGAGCTTATTTTCATTCGAAAAAACATTTATCAAAAAAAAAAAAAAAACAGGTGTCTTATATTCAAAATAAATTTTAATTTTATAGAGAAAAAGAGATTGATCATATACATAATAGGATTAGAAATTATATACTCAACTCTAAATAAAAAATAATAATTTCCTTGTTTGATTGTCACATTAAGAATCAGAAAATTGGTGTAATATATATAATTTAATTTTGATACACTATTAGTATAAATTTTTTTTACACGTGCATCCAATCATATAACATCACATTAACAAAAATAACTAATTTTTACATTAACCGTATAAATAATTATCTAAGAAAATGATTCTGATTACACGACTATGTAACACTGTCAATGCATCAAAACATATATATATTGTTGGTTATTGAATTTGATGGTTGCATTATTGAATGTAGAATGTGGAGAGAGGTTGGCATGTGCAAGATATGCAGTGTTCGGAATGGATTATGAAGGACATGGACATTCAGAGGGTATTCGTTGTTACATTAGCAACTTTCAAAACATTGTCAATGACTGTTCTCAATTTTTCAACTCCATTTGTGGTAATAATTCCCTATTATCATTCCATTTTTCTATATTTGGAAATTAAGCATTCAAATTAAACATGCTAATTAATTATTTGGAATTTTCAGTGCTTGAAGAGTATAGTGAAAAGCCCAAGTTTTTATATGGGGAATCAATGGGAGGGGCAGTGGCCTTACTTATTCATAAAAAATATCCTTCATTCTGGGATGGTGCTGTTCTTGTTGCACCAATGTGCAAGGTATCAATATATATTTATATGTTTTACATATTTTTTTAATAAAATAATTAGTTGATAGAATAATTAAACTTATTATAATAGATTAATCTAATATGTTATTACTGAATAATTAAACTTTTTTATATGTACTTTACATATTTTTTAGTAAAGTACATATATTTCACCAAATTTACAATTAAGTCTCTATATTATTATTTTTTTTATAATTAAGTTCCTACATTATTTTTAATTTTATAATTAGGTCTTTTTTATGTTGAAAACGTTAAAATTAATGAAATATTTTTTTTAAAATACATGCGGTCAAAGATCTAATTAGATTTTTAATTATGAATATTTTCAATTTGCGAAGAAATACTCAGTTAATAACTCTAATATTGTTTATACTAGAAATGACCTAATTATAAAATTAAAAACAGTGTAAAAACTTAACTGAAAATAAAAGTATAAGGACCTAATTACAAATTTGGTAAAATTATAGAGACTAACAGAATAATTAAACCTAATTTAATTTGTGGTCAATTGCATAATCAAAATTTTTTATGAACACTAAATTTATAATTTTATATAATAATTAATTTTTTGCATATACTTAATATGATTGATGAAGAAATTAAAGTATTATTATGCAAATATTTAAATATATTTATGTGGCAGATTTCAGAGAAAGTAAAGCCAAATCCAATGGTGGTAAGCTTGTTGACTAGTGTGGAAAATATTATACCAAAGTGCAAAATAGTTCCCTCAAAGGATGTCATCAATTCAGCATTCAAAGACACTACAAAAAGAGAACTTGTGAGATTTCTTCATAAATTTAATATTTTAATGGAAAATTTCAATAGTTAATTATTGTGTCAAAAAAATTTTTTTTTTTTATAATTTTATGATGATATGATTGCAGATAAGGAAAAACACGTTGATATACCAAGACAAGCCCAGGTTGAAAACGGGATTAGAGATGCTGAGAACAAGCTTATATGTTGAAGCCTCGTTAGAGCAGGTGATTAATTAGCACATTTAATGTTATTATTATGGATACTAATTTGGCATCATCATGTAGTGAAACCTTTTTTTGATTCTCTAGCTGGATAACTTGATCTCATATTTCTCAACAACTTTTTTTACTAATTTTGAGTGCATAAAAAATGCATACTAATTTGGTTACTTACTGAAGTTACTATTATTACACTACGCTTTTTTAGAACAAGCTTATTTTTAAACGGTTCAACTAGGTATCCTTTAAAAATCGTACAACATTCAGCCTTTTATTACAATAATTAAAAAAAATTAAAACAAACACAACTAAAAATTATGAATAGATTTGTTGTCTTTTTAAAATTAAATACACATTCAAAATACAATCTAAAAAAACTGAAATTTAAAATTTAAAATTTAAATTTTTGTTTCAGATTTAATATATTTAATTATTAATATATTATAATTTAAATACATATCTAAAAATCAAATTATTCAAAATTCAAAATTTTGATTTTAAAAATATAAAATAAACCTTAAACTATCAAATTATTAATTAAACTCGTACAAAACACTCAAAGAAGCAGAGAAGTCACGTTTGCGCCATGTCGAAAATTGCGCACATGGAAAACTCAGAGGTGCACATCGAGAAGTCATCATCCGCTGTCGTTCATCCTCTTCCGCGCTCATCCTCAACGCTGCCTTCCTCCTTTTCGGCACTCATTTACAACGCTGTCTTTTTAATGTTTAAATTTAAATTTTAAATTTATGATTTTGGATGTGTTTTAAAAATATTTTCTGTATAACATCATAATTTTAGATGTGTTACAATTATTTTTTAATGTTTAAATTTAGATTTTAGATTTATGATTTTGGATGTGTTTCAAAAATATTTTCTGTATAACTTCATAATTTTAGATGTGTTACAATTATTTTTTAATGTTTAAATTTAGATTTTAGATTTATGATTTTATATTTTCTGTATAACTTCATAATTTTAGATGTGTTACAATTATTTTTTAATGTTTAAATTTAAATTTTAGATTTATGATTTTGGATGTGTTTTAAAAATATTTTTTGTATAACTTAATATTTTAGATATGTTACAATTGAAAAAGAAACTACAATTGAAAATATTTTAGTTTATGTATATAATTATATTCGACCATTCATAATTTTTAAATTAATTGTTGATTATATACTTTATTTGCAACAACTTTATTAATAAAATTAAATAAGATCAACCTTGTTCCAATTAAATCAGCAGAGTGTTCTTATGTTTAAATTAAAATATAATTAAAAATATTGAACATGATATTTCTTAACAAATTACATAAACACATGTGTGGAAAATAATGATACCTTTCACCAATGCAAAATGAGAGAGTGCTTCAGCTGGAAGGTGGTGATGGTCTTCACCAATGAAGACGAGATGGAGAATTCAGCTGGCAGCGTCCTTTTTGGTTTGGGATTCACTAATGCGTGTGAATATCCCGTAGAATAAGGAATTTAAAAAACTGTATCTGTTACGTGAAGTTACAAAAGTAAAGCAAAGTCACCGTAACCACCAATGAAGTGGGTAGGTTTTAAAATTTAAATTTAAATTAAAATCTAATTATAGATATGTATCTACAAAATAGGAACATGTTACACTAAAAAAATAATTAAATATTATTTAAATCTGATTAAAGGCTGATTAAAGGCTGATTAATATTGTACAACTAGCATTTCCCATTTTTAAAGTACGTTGTCCAACTCTGACATTTTCTAATTATTTTTTTAAGGCAAAAACTCAGGTGAAGTCGACTTCACGTGAAGTTGATATCTGAGAGCCGTTAAATGATTTTTCATCTAACGACTCTCAAATATCAACTTCATATGAAGTCGACTGCACCTGAGTTTCCAGCTTTTTTTAAACTATGCGAGATAATTGTTCGGGTTAAATTACACAGTTGGTCCCTACATTTTCAGTGAAATTGCAAATTGGTCCCTACATTTTAAAAGTTTGTAATTGGGTCCCTAAAGAGAATTAAAATTTGCAATTTAGTCCCCATCGTTCAAAAAGTGTTTGATTTAACAGAATATTCTCAGTATATTCTCTATTTTAACAGAATATTCTCAGTATATTCTGAGAATATTCTATTAAATCAACATTTTTTTACTAGCGGGGACTAAATTACAAATTTTGATTCTTTTTAGGGACCCAATTACAAATTTTTGAAGTGTATGGACCAATTTGCAATTTCACTAAAAGTGTAAGGACCAACTGTGTAATTTAACCTAATTGTTTGCGAACAAGATGTATAAATAATTATATATTTAACACGTTTCCTTACGTAAGAACTTTTTTGTGGATTTTGCATGATATTTACATAGATTTTTTTATTTGTTTTATGCTCTATTTTTTTTTGGATAACAAGGTTCGAACTTTATACATTTAGATTATAGAAATTCAGATATTATATTATGGAATCACTTTTTTAAAAAATTTAAGCTGATAGAAGACATACCAATAATTATATATGAATTATATTGAAATTGCATCTACATCCAATCGAATACTAAATGAAGTGTAAGCTTATAAAATGTTTGGCAACTATATGTGTATTATCCATGTTCAATTGTTTGATGTAGAAAAGAAATAATTGAAACAAAAGCTACCCGAATTTTGAACAGGTAACATTGCCATTCTTAGTATTGCATGGAGATGCAGATACAGTAACAGATCCAGAAGTAAGCAAGACATTGTATGAAAAAGCAAGTAGCATAGACAAGACCATGAAATTGTACCCTGGAATGTGGCATGGCTTAACATCAGGGGAGCCTGATGAAAACATCGACATTGTGTTCAAAGACATCATAAGCTGGCTTGACAACCATGCTAACAAGGCAGGGTTTGAGGCTTTTTTAGAACAAACCAATGACAAAAATAACTTTGTTGCCGAGGTCAAAGGACGTCGCTATTTACGTCACTCATCAATGTAAGAGAAAAAGTATTTTGTTTGTAATTACAATTTATTGTATGTTAAATGGACATATTCATTTTTATTATTAGATGAGATGTAAAATTTTAATTGATTTGATTCTTACCGTGGATAACTTGATGGTTAAGAGTGAATAAGTTAAGTATAATAATAAAAAAAAATGGAGTATCTGTAATGCAATTCAGGTAACATTGTTTTGAAAAATATTACTTCCAAGAAAAAGATTTTCTTTTAATTTTTGGAAAGAGTTTTTTTTTTGGGTGTCTATTTTTGGAAAAAGTTTGTATCATATGTCCATTTACCTACAAATATTTGGAAATTGTTTTTTTTTTTTTTTGGTCCACGGTATCCCTCAACCCGACAGGCCAAAGACTAATCCGTCGCGGATCGGAGCTCCATTTAAGGGTCTGTCGCTGGCCAATGGATTGCTGCATACACAAGGCGGGATTCGAACCCCCGACACTTGCTTAAGCGGACGAGTGAGCTGACGACCAACCCAAGTTGGTTTGGAAATTGTTTTTATTTTCCCTTCAGAGCATAAACAAAACGTGAGTCCAAATATTGCACCAAAAACACAATGGGTCCAAATTGATTCCAAAACCAAAGCAAAACATTTGTGGCTCAAAACCAGTTAGTTTCCTGTCCAAAGAAAATCAGTTAGTTTGTCTGACCCCAAAAGAAAACAATTGGTAAGTTTGGGGTAAAAAACACTTCTAAAAAAATATTAGTAAAATGATAAAATTAGAAAAGCTTGATATTAACTTTGTTGACACATGCTCGTAGCAATTAATAATAGTGCAAGAAACTAGCTAAGCAAGTATACTTCTAACACGGTAACGATTTAAAAGTACCAAGATAATTTTAATTGAAATTACTAAATGTAATACTATAATGGTCCAAATTTATCTTGATTTGTCATAGTACATTTGATTCCCAGTATTTGGATTACTTTCCTCTCAGGGATTTAACTACCAATATGCCGAAACTACGTTTAGGTCAACTTATTGTAGATTCAAAACCTCAGAACATTGCAATTACATCCCATAAAAAAAAAGCTTAAAAATTTATATAGTAAAAGAATATAAGACAGCTGAAACTTAAGAAATGTAATCATATCTGGCTACTAATCTTGAAAGAGGGGGGTAACCCCCCAACATATAAACTATAAAAGATTGACATTATAATAAATTGACAAGAGGGGACACTCAAGTTGAGCTCACTTTGCTGCTATGACTAATGGACATTGAAGAAGGGATATGGCGGATCAAAACACACTAAGTGTCTTTAATCCTTTAGTTACTATATCTTTTTTTTCTTTTCCCTTTTCAAAAACCATGGGGTAACCTATGAGATGGTTCCAAACCAACCCAAAGCAGTAATAAAATTAGGCCACAGTTGAACCTTCCTTGTGGTCGCCGAAAATGCGCTGCCGGAAGTCGGAAACCATGAGAGGGAGTCCCTTCCGGAGGTCGACCTTGGGCTCCCAGCCAAGAAGCTCCTTAGCTCTGGAAATGTCAGGCTTTCTCTTGTGGGGATCATCCTCTGTGTTGGGCCTGTATTCTATGCTTGCATCTGGGTCTATTGTTTCTTGGACCACCTAGATATATCACAATCACCACAATAGAGGTTAATTATGTCACATATTCATGCATTCAATTAATGGGGGCTTCATCATTTATGTGAATGAGACTGAACCTAATGATTCCACCGACTGAAGAAAAGAAAAATCAAAGTACTAAAGTTATTCACCAAAAGATAATATCACAAGCAAAAGAATTTTCACAATCTCCAATTTCTTATAGCTAGTTTAGAAATATCTACTCTTAACATGACTTATAATTGCACAAGAAAAGAAGAGCCAAAAATTTTTTACCTTGGCAAGTTCAAGCATGGTGAATTCACCGGGGTTCCCAAGGTTGAAAGGTCCCACATGTTCTCCTTCCATAAGACGCATTAGACCCTCCACCTGTTACCACCAACATCACATTAATACATCAAAACAGCAGCATCTTATCTTAGATTCGGATGGTACATTAGCAATCTCACTCACTGATCTAGGACAGTATCCAAATATAATAATCACCAATGAATTATTTAGTACCTCCCTTACTATCATTTTTTTAAATACATTTTTCAGATCAATGTATTTGTATCAAATATATATTAATTTAATTTTGAAACTAATTAAATAGTTAGTGCATTGGTTGAGCAATTAGTAGAGGGGAAAACATACTAAAACATCTTTAAATTAAACTAATCAAACAATCCATATTGTTGAACAAAATTTTAAATAAAAAAATGATTTGGATAAGAGAATACTATAATATACATGTTAGTCATACACTTCATGCATTCACCTTAACACACGATGTTGGTACTTTAATTTACAATTCACGAGGATGATTATTTTTATTATAAATAAATCAGAGAAATTTATTTTATGAAAATAGTAATGTGGAAACTGCCATTACAAGAAGAGGCTGGTCCAGTTGGGGGGGCCTCAACGCTCGTTAGGAGTCACATGGCAATGCTTCTTGAGTGACACGAGTACGAGCATCGCATTTGGGTCATTAAAAAACACCAGCACACACATGCAAAGCAGCATCCTTTATTATTCATTTACTCTTACTCTTATGAGGGAGAAATCAGAAAAGACCCTTTTGCAGAAAGTAAGGAGTTATTTCTGATAATTTTGCAGGAATCACATGGGGTCAAACCTCATTTAAAACCGTTCACTAGAAGAAAGAAGTAACATGGAATCCCCAGATCCAACCTTCTCATAAACAAGTACCATAGGGATATATAATATATAGATATTTATGTATTCTCAAGCCAACCACCCAAAACAAGTATCATTTTTTCTATATATAAATATGCAAATATCTATTCTCAATACAAACCTTCCAATACAAGTAACATATATTTCGTCTGAATTTGTCTTCCAAACAAAAATAGTTTATGTCTCTATCATAAAAACTAAATGAATTTATATATCTGACTCAAAGATGAAAGTTTTCTTTTAATTCTAATTATTAAGACCCCCCAACAAACTAAATTCGAAAATCAGTGAGGGAATGAGTTTACATAAGACTAAGACCAACTCAATGCTGGCTACAAAAGTACGTTAATCATAATTTATTTCTAAAATGTTATAGTTACTTGATTTCATTAGAAGCAAAGTGGAAGCAACCATAGGATGTAGATAAAAAAAAAAAAGTGATGTGAATTATTTTGACTTACCAAATCAGATACATATTGGAAGCTCCTTGTTTGCTTGCCATCTCCATAAACAGTCATTGGCTCCTTCCTTAGTGCCTGCATTAGACACACAAAGACAATTTAAAATTAGGTAAACAGATAGGGCCAACAGCAACAACCCATTACTCTCAAATGATCAAATCCTTAACTAATAAACACGGTTTGGTTTACACATCATTTTCATAACGTTTGCACTTTATTATATATAATTCCGTGTGTCTAGTTTTATTAAACAATACTTGAAGAATTAGTTTGGTTTGAAAAATCAATGGAAATAAAAAGGAGGACCCACCTGAGCAACGAAGTTACTAACTACACGTCCATCATCTAAGCACATTCGGGGACCGTAGGTGTTAAAGATCCTAGCAATTCTAACCTGGAAAATATTAAAATAATAAATGTTATAAATAGAATAAGTCCAAGTGAATTGAATGCAATGGAAATAAAAAGTTGAATGAGAACGAGGATTGGATAGTGTTGTTGTTAGGACCTCCACACCGGCTCCTCTGTGGTAGTCCATAGTCAACGTCTCCGCCGTACGCTTTCCCTCATCGTAGCAGCTTCGCACACCTGTCACGCCCACATCCCACACATTTAATTAAATTGCATAAATAAATAATAATACTAGTTTTGGAAAATACTAATGTCTAAATAGTATCTGCTTAGCGCAATTGAATAAATTATTCTTTGAACCAATATTTTACTAGATCAGTAACATAACTTTTAATTATATACTGTTTCCAGCTTAAAACCAGCTAATCCTTATTTTTTCCATGATTAATTAAATAAGTTATATCTTAGCTTTAGACATAAACTAGTTCAACCATACTACTAAAATTAAATATCCTGTATTTTAAAAACAAGTTAGGTTATCAATGACAATGTCCCATGTCAATTTTGTGCAAGTGCTACCCCCCTAACCCCCAGCAGACACTGAAATCAAATCACAGATCCAACCAAATTCTACCTAACCATTGACGCCACTAATCTTGAAGAAGCCATTACTCTCTTGCTCTGTAATTTTTTCACTCTTTTTACGGCGGGGGGTTTTGTTTTTCCCTTGAGGTTCTCATGTGACCGTCCATCAGAAGAGAACAACAGAAAATCTGAGCCATTGAAATTTTGTGGACCCGAAAATCACGGGATCCCCGTTCCCATGATAGAGGCTACTACGCCCTTCTCTTCTCCCGTTCTCCCCCTGAAAATTCCCCCCACGGCCCCGTCTATTACGTGGTCCTCTCACAATTCTCCACGTGTCCATCAACTCAACAACCCCTCACCAAAAAAGACCTCGTTCTCAATAAAGAAGGTAAAAAGACCACCCTGACCCAGCCATCACTCCTTGTCCGAAATCTCACCCAATTCAAAATAAGTCTTTTCCATTTTAATAAACAAAATAAAAATTATCATATATTATATTTCAATTTTTTTAATAAATATAAAATATATAGACTCTTGGAGACAAAAATTTGAAAAAAGCTATTGCGATGCAGACAGAAATCTCATGTATTGTCGTCGCCAAATATGGTATATAGTATATGTAATAAATGCTAATTAATTTGTACAAATCAGATTTTTTAGCGAAATTTAAACAATAAAACATGTATGGAAATAAGAAATTAAATTAAATTAAGAAAATTACCAATGGGATTAACGTTGCCCCAGTAAGTCTCCTTCTGAGGGTGCTGAAGAGGATCTCCATAAACCTCACTGGTGCTTGTAAGCAAGAATCTGGCTCCAACTCTCTTTGCAAGCCCTAACATGTTCAACGTTCCCACCACATTCGTCTTGTGGACACACAATCACCGTCAAGGACTCCAAACAATCATAAACCAATCATCAATTAACAATTAATTATTCCCTAATCTTGCCAACCTTCAGATTTTGAATAATAAAATATTCACATCAAAATTCCATACAATTATATCAATTTCCAGCTAAACTAGCTCAAATAGTAGAAATTTCATAATTTAGAATTTAAAAAAAGAAAGAAAGAAAATAAAATTGTTTCTTTCAGAAAATTAGCTACGTTGACTTAAAAATTAAAATAAAAACCACTAAATAGATCAAATCAAATTATGTATCAATTTATTTATTGTGAATGAATGAATTAGTGAGAATAAAGTGAAATATTTTGAAAGGAAAAGAGAAAATTAGAAGAAGAGAAAAAGGATATGATAGTCTTGACGGGGTTGAACTTGTAGTGAACAGGGGAAGCAGGGCAAGCAAGATGGTAGATCTGGTCAACTTCAAGCAACAAGGGTTCAACGACGTCGTGTCGTATAAGCTCAAATCTAGGGTTCCCAAAATGGTGCATCACGTTCTCCTTCCTCCCCGTGAAGAAATTATCAACAACGATAACACTGTCCCCTCTCGCTATCAACCGATCCACTAAGTGGGACCCAACGAACCCAGCTCCTCCGGTGACAACAATTCTCAGGCCTTTCCTCTTTATTCCAAGCGGCACTTTCCCGAAGGAATGAACTGCTGCCACGTGGCGGTTGCTCTGGTGGTTCGTTGGGAAGACTGAGTCGTGTTGCGTGAAGTATGGGATCGGAACGGTGTCGTATTGGTTAAGGTTGGTGTTGTGGGAAGGGAGGAGAGTGAAGAAGGCGGTGGCGATGAAGACTCCGAGGAGGGTGAAGAGGAGGCGCTGCTCGCGGAGGAGGTAGTTGATGGGGTTTAGAGTGAATGAGAGCCATCGCTTGTTTGGTTTTGGGGAGTAGTCGTCGTTGATTGGTTGCGATTCGTGGCCTCTGAAGATTAGTTCTGAGGTACCACCCATTGTTGTTGTCGATGGAGCTTTGAAGAAGAACAAGAACAAGAACAAGAACAAAGTTCTGGAATTTCTGAAAGAAATGGAAATGGTGGTGTGTGTGAGGAGGTGAAGGAAAGGGGGACTGAGTTCCGAGTTCGAAACTCGCTCGGTACTCGGTCACCGGCGGTGGTGGTGGTGATTTGGATCGGAGAAGGGTGGTGTAGAATAGTGAAGTGTGGATCCGCGTTGGTGAGTTTTGGAACTTAAATAGGGAGGTTTGAGGTGAAATGACGGGATTGTCCTTGGTTGGGTGGCATGGTGAGAGTGGTGGGTTGAAATTTCAGGGGTTGTTTTGAAATTAGCAAGAATATTGAGGTCAAAGGGATCCTTTTAATAATTTTGGTTTTTGATTGAAAGAGTAATATTATTATTTTTAGTTAGTATTTGGTGAATAATAATTTATATTTATATTTATATTTATTAAAATTTATATACATAAATTAATATTAAAGATAATCTAACATTTATACTAATTAAATACTAGTCAAATGTAATTTATCATCGTATATTTTAAATGAAATAAAAAATATAAAAAAATAAATAATAAAATTACATTTAATAAAATAATTTAAAAATTAAGAGAATTCTTTTCCATAACAAATGGAATAAAGTACGGGGCACATTAAGATGGCTTGAACGTATTTAGTGGTGTCATTAAAAGTTGTGAATTTTTTTTCTTGGTTTAAGCCTTTAAGGGGTTGCTTGGTTTGACTTGGGCAAAATGCAAAAATGGGAAGTTGGAATGGCAATAGTGTCAAATGGTCCTTTACAAGTCATGACAAAGTGAGAATGAAAATATGAAGATTTTGAAGGGCATGCCGCCACGGTTTACAAGTGACTCATGATGTGACCGATTCATCTTACATCATCGGCCCAACCAGGTGTTTTCTATCAATTTGATCCACTAGGCCCAACTTTTTTTTTTTCTTCTTATCTTATAAAAATCAATTTGAATTTGTCGGAACTCGAATTCAACCTTGTAAATGCAACAATTCATTTACTAATAACATAACAAACTTTTAAGTGGAGTTCAGATTTATGACGAATTAATTTTTTACCTATCGAATTGAGAGATATCATAAACAACAAAATATATATAAGAAAGAAAAAGATGTTGATTTTGTTCATTTTACCACCATTACCTTTAGGATTCAATTTATGAGATTTACGTTCCAATCCATTATTCATTTAACAAGTATGGACTCTTATATTTATATATTAGACACAATTATTGGAAAGAAATCTTAATTGAAAAACTTTATATCCTCAACGAATATTTTATTTTTTGTTTGATGATAATAAGCACATAATCCACATATATAGTTTGTTTAACATGTGTTTATAACTTTATATGATGAGAATAAAAAATAATAAGTATGAACGGTAGGTAAATATGTTAAAGTTTTTGTTATAATGATTAATATTAGAAAAATAAGGATAATATAGAACCATATATATTTCAAACGAATTTAATTAATAATGCAACAACATTATGCATATTGCATTAATAAATGTAAATTATTAAACATGTATATATATTTCTAATAATACAGCAATATATGTATTTTTATTCATATTTTGTGGGTTACATATCGTAGTCATTTCAGTTTGGCTTATTATTAATGAATAAAATAAGAGCCTATAGTATTTGATTTAGGTGAAGATACCATAATAGTGATGCCTATTAAGTTTTATTCTTTTGTTTTCTCTTTCACTATTTTAGACATGGTCAATCATTAGCTTTTAAATTATTTTGTATGGTGCATGTTTAGGAATTTTCATATAATTTTATTAATTTGAGCAGATATCATATAATTGGAAATATGGCATATGTATGTGTTAACGGTTTGTCCCATAATATTATTTTATTTTTAAGGAAAGTACTGACCAAGGACATTATTGAAAATATGAAATATAAATTTTTTTTTTTTAGGTATCTTATAGTTTGACTTTGACATGCTAAAAATTAATTGGCCATAAATTTAAATTTTATTTACAGATTTATTAGTGGTCAATGAATTGTTATATATATAAAACAAAATTATTTAAATATCCGACAGTTATTTAAGCGAATAAGTGATGTAATCACTCGACCAACTCAAGTTCAAGTTGGTTATATCAAATATAAATAATCCCACATTTTTTATTGCACAAATTGGTTAATTGTACAAATAGAACTTTCTATCTATACCCTTTAAATTCACGATAAAATGAAAATAATAAAAGATAGAAATTAAATAGAAGTTTCGCTAATCTTAAATTATGAATTGTGATATGAGATTTTTCCTTTTTCTAACTTAGGATTCACTACAATGACAATCACTTGATTGAGCCGGCTCTATGCCTTTTCACAGAGTTTAATTTAAAACTAATCAAAATTTGTTATAAATAATAATGAATTGATAATGATGACCACAATGTATGTAGTGATGGACTTTTCCTTTTCGGTTGAAATAATAACCATGTAACTGAAAGATGAAATATTATAATAAAATTTCTTCTAATTCTAAACCTAGGAAGTTATATATGTTTGCTAACTGGATCGCACTTATTAGCTTCCTCGTTATTTATTAATAGCAAATGTAAATGTTACATCTATCTAAGAAGAATTTGTATATATACATTTTAAAATAAACTATTAAAATTAATTAGTTGATTATATATATATAAAGGATAATAAACCAAGCAGGACATGACATACATGAACCTATTTAGTCAAATTTTAATAATTTAAGGTCAAGCGATATAAATTATTTAAAGATGTGAATGTACCTGTGGAGGTAATATAGGATAATAATACATAGAAAAATAAGCTAAGCAGAACTCATCTACATAAGAAGCTAATTCTTATACTCTTGTTAAATTAAACAAATTTTAATTTTTTTTATTTATTATATTTTATATAAATAATTTAGATTTATTATTTAAAATTTACAGTGTTTTATTTTTATTTTTAATAACAAGTTAATTTTTAATAAATGTTGTGTACTTTTTATTTTTTATTTTTTTTAGAGAGCATTAATATTTACCGCTAAGCAGGACTACATGACATATATGATGAATCAATCTAATCAAATCTTAATAATTTAATATGGAAAAGGTCAAGCAATATAACTTATTTGAAGATGTGTAGGTACCTTGTGGAGGTTATAACCTTTATTAGAAATAACATCTGCTACCATACAACATTTTTATTTTCCTTATGCTTATTATTAAATTGAATTCAATATATATATAGGATACCAACACAAAATTAAAATAACATGCATTATCTTGCATTGAGTGTTCCCTTGTCCATTTCTTAAAATGTCATTATTACTACTTTTATTTAAAATAACTAAGCATTTTCTTCTCCTCAAGCATTTTCTTTTTGCTTTTGATTATGGCCAAATGAAGTTGAGGAGATCATAAGCAAAGACCATGGTAAAAAAAATTTGGACCACAATGTGAGAGGCAAAAACGCATGTTGTGATTATGACATATAGCAAAGTTTAGGGGAAAATACAAATCAAATTCATATATTATCGTGTTAATTATAATAAAATTAACTATTTTTAATGGAAACTATTTAAACTAAAAATATTTTTTTATTACATAATATATAGTATAGAATTTTATTATATCATTACATCAAATTTAAACTTATTACATTAAAATAAAGGATTAAATACTAATTTGGTATTCGAAAAATTTAGTCATTGACCAAAAAAATTACTGAAAGATATTATCAACAAAACATCCCATGAATGATTTGAAAATATGATAAAAAAATTAATAAATATTATGTTTTTTGTAAGTAACAAAAAAATTTATATTTAACAAATAACTTATACATTAAATTTAAATTTTTGTAGTAATATTTGAATAAATATTTAGAAAATGTAAAAGAAAAAACAGAACAAAATTTGATTTTTAGATTTTTTTTCTTCAAAAAAATATAGTTATTCACAATAAAAAAATTTAAAAGGAATCACTTGATAAAAATTTACCAAATTTTAAGAATGAAAATAAATTATTTTTTAATAATAATTTAAAAAATTTATATCAAAATTTGATCTCTAAATTTATTTTTAAAATATATATTTAATATATAATTCTTTTTGTTATATTTTTAAATATTTCAGAAACTTATTTATCGTTAGTATCTTTTAAAATTCGTTTTATCAGCAATGCAAATTTTCGAATACTATTTTTGATAATTTACTCTAAAATAAATAAAAAGGTTGGAAGTAATGTTTTTAATATTCCTAATAGGAAGGGAAGCAATCAAGTCCAATATCAACCTACAATGAACTTTATTTATTGTAAAATCACCTAACTCCCACATTTTGGACCAATAGTTATATTTTTATGGTAAGAGAGAGTAGGGTTGGTGTTTGTTGGCAATCATGTGCTTATTTCCACTTCAAATTCTATGATTAGAGGCATTTACCAAAATGGCATGAATCCCAAATCCAAGTCTTTATCATTAGGGTAAATAACTAAAATTAAACTTGAACAAAGACCATTATTCTTTGGGTATTAGGAACTATATCTCCAATCAAACTATGACTATGTTAAAAAAAAGTAATGATTACCCAATTTTTGGAACCCTAATTGTTGTGTGTTGGATAACTTGATTCCCCATTTTAGTTTGCCGACATGTTTAGTTATTCATTAATTACAATAGGGTTTAACTAAAACGCAATTATTCTATCTTGGTATGTATCATCATGAAGGTCTATAAGGTGCCACCCAAATAAACCCAAAAATAATAAACTATTCTATGCCAAAGGGATTTTCCTAAGTAGGATTGGTTGGAAAAAAATAATATATATAGTAGTTCCCATTCTTCGTATGTTTGAAGGAAAGAAGAATTAAGAATGAACAAGTAATTTAACTAATTTTCATTACTTTGAACATGTTATTTTCAAACTTCCACATACATATAATAATTGATTATTATTTATTATTTATTTTTTGAAGGTATTATATAAGAAGTTGTGTTATTTTTATATTTAAAAATTTTAGTTTATTGATACCCAATTCATTAGTAAAGATAATAACACTAGAAAATGTGATGTATGAAATTACTATACGTATCTAAAAAGCTATTTTTCTAAAGTAATTATTTTATAGGCCATTTAATATAAAATTTATTTAAATATATACAATTTAATAATATTTAAATTATATTATTAATTAAGATATATATTTTTTAAAATTCGTTAAGCGATTCGGTGGGTGAATGAATTTGGAGTGATTTTGAAGCACTTTATTTCACTAAACTACAAGTCTACAACTTCCACTTACAAAAAATATATTAATTTATATGGCCAAAAGAACACTTTTATTCTTAATTAATTATTCTTATTCTTTTATTATTGGTGTTTCAATTCCCCCTAAATGATGAGTGTCTTAGAAAAGAATTTATTCTTTTGACGCAAAAAAAGTCCCTTTACGTGACAAACTAAATTGTCATTTCCAATCAAAGTGCATGGACACACCCTTTAATTCCTTCCATTTTCCTCCACTTAATCACAATATATATTTTTATTTGTTAACTGTACGTCAAATTAATTATCAGTATAAAATATATATTAAAAATAAATAAATTATATGTTATATATAATAATTTGAATATATAATAATTAATTTATTAATAAATTTTAATGTATACAGATATATTTTTATTATTTATTATATATGTTCAGGAAAAAAAAACTATGATCGATTTTTATATTATATACATCTAAGTAAATTTTTCATTTCAAATTAACTATATGAAAAATTATTATCTATATAAGCAATAATTTTTTAAGAGAGATATGGTTAATTACCTATGCAAAGGAGGTAATTTGTGACAATTAATCACTACAGCACTTTTGAATTTTGCTAGTTAGCGATGTTTTTATTAGTTTTTTGTTTAATGATTGTTTCATGGCTTTTTTTTTTCTCTTTGAATATCATAAAGATTTCCCAATAATTTGATTTAGAATTAAACATTAGGGTTTAAAATTTGTATACTCGTTATAAAATGTGATTAAAATTATTAACATATCCAAGAGGTATAAATATTATATAGCATACTTTGGATACGTATTAAACTTTTAATTTGTAGTATTATTTGGAGAATGAATCTACCAAAAATTCGGATAAATTTACATAGGATATATATAAATATTATATGAATATGATTAAATTACGGTTGTTTTTTGAATTAATATGTTCTAAAAGAAATAAAATTTTAAATTTGAGAGTTAGACCATAATAAAACTAACTATGTAGCATAAATCAAGACAAATTATATTATCTTTTCTGAGATTTGTTTTAATTTAATTTATCTTAGTCTCTTGATTTATTTAATTTGTTCGGTCAGGTTAAAGACGAAAGTAAAAAAGTCAACGAGGTATAACTTAAATAGATAATAACTTAATTTTTCTATATTTATTTAAAAGTTGTGGGTTTAAATTTTTCTATTTTAGTAGAAAAAAACAAAAATAAAAAAATTTATCCTAAATATTAGTATACCGGTTCATTTTAGTGAAAACTTAGGTGAAGTTGATTTTACTTGAGTTTTCACCGTTGATTTTTTGTTTAATATTTTTTTACACTAAAAAATTGAACGTTGACTGGTTCCTTTTTTGAATCGTAAGCGACGTTGACAGGTCTCCGTACACGTGGTTCTTGTTATGAAGCACGTTCTTTTCTTTTTGTTCCACAATTGTATGACCAATTTATTATTTATAAATTTTTAAAGGATTGTTATTTAATTTTTAATAATATTACTAATTTATTTTCTATAATATCATTCTACGCATATTTTTATTATATATTTGTCTAAATTTATAAAAAAAAAAATATTATTAAAATAAAAATGACAATATTTATTTTTTATTTTTTTTTACAACTTCTTCATTGCTTCACCTCTAAAAGGAGAACTATAAAGTTTAATAAGAACGTTAGTTGCACTTTGCTGCCTAGTACACCTTAGATAGAGTCCTTAATTATATTTTAGTTAAGCAATTCAATGTTTGTTCTCTTTAATAAAACTGTCCCTTTGATCATCAGTGGCTTAAAGTTGAAGTCATATGATATGCTTCATTAGGGTTAAAATTAAAATATGGTAATTTTTTTTAATGAATTTGATATCTAATATTTAACAAGATAAAGTATATTTTTTTTGTTTTTAAAAATTGTTAGAAGTTCTAAAAATAATTTTAAATTTTGTTTTGTTTTAATTTTATCTCAAAAGTTTTTAAATTGTATTAAATATATCACTGAAAATTTATTTTTAAAAAATTTAAGATTAATTTAACAATAACTTTACAAGGACAACCTTCAACACCAACACACTAAACATATAAGTTCTCTCATTGTCTCTTAATTATCATACATTATTATGGATTGATATTAAATTTCTTAAAAATTTAGCTAATATTTGATGCAAATAATTTTTTTAAATAAAATTAAAATAAAATAAAAGTTAAAAATATTTTAAAATGTTTTCATAAATTTAAAGAATAAAAAAATATACTTTATCCTATTTAATATTAAATATTAGAAACAAGAGACTGAGAGAATAATATGAAAAGTGTATTATTGAGTTGTGATAAAAGGTACAATATACAAAAGGTATTTATAGGTGCTAAATGAATCAGAGTAATAAAGGCATAGAATCCTATAATTAATATACAGATATACTATATAAATATAGACGATACTAATTGATCTAAAATTGATGCTAATGATTCTCTAACATCCCCCCTCAAACTCAAGTGGGAGCTAAGGATACCAACTTGAGTTTGGATAACAAAGTCCGGAAACGAGTTGGGTGATGAGCTTTCGTGAAGATATCAGCAGTCTGATCTAGTGTTCCAACAGCAATGAGACGAATAGCATCAATAAGGATACGTTGCCGAACAAAGTGACAATCAAGCTCAATGTGTTTGGTGCGTTCATGAAATACATCATTATGGGCGATCTGAATAGCACGGCGGTTATCACAAAAAACATCAGTAGGGGACGACTGAGGAGCACCCAAATCTTCGAGAAGCCAACGAACCGAGACAACTTCAGCAGTGGTGTCAGCGAGGGCACGGTACTCAGCTTCTGTGCTTGAGCGAGCAGTGAACGTTTGCTTCTTGGCACGCCAAGAAATGAGAGCGTCGCCAAGAAACAAACAGTAACCAGTAGTAGAACGACAATCAGTGGGATCACCAGCCCAATCAGCATCGGAGTAAGCCTGAAGAGACAAAGAGGAATGGGCAGAAAAATAAAGGCCATGAAAGAGAGTGCCTTTGATGTAGCGAAGAATACGTAGAACTGCCGCATAGTGAGTAGTACGAGGAGCTGACAAGAACTGGCTAAGTACATGAACCGGATAGGCGATGTCTGGTCGGGTGACAGTCAAGTAGACGAGACCGCCAACTAACTGTTGATAGAGAGTCGGATTATCCAAAACAGTGCCATCCATAGGGGTAAATCGAACATTAGGCTCAAGAGGAGTAGACTCAGTGCGACTATCTGTAATCCCAGCGCGAGCAAGAAGATCTGAAGCATACTTAGCCTGAGAGAGATAGATGCCATCATCGGTGGAGATGACCTCGAGACCAAGAAAATAGCTGAGAGAACCAAGATCCTTCATCTCAAAGGTACGGTGAAGTGAGGCCTTGAGATCAGAGATACCATCAACATCATCCCCAGTAATTATCATGTCATCAACATACAAAAGTAGAGGAACAACTCCACGTTCGCTTTTACGAATGAAGAACGCATTCTCATGAGGGCTAGAAGTAAAACCAAGACTGCATATGGTAGTGCTGAACTTGTCAAACCATTCATGAGGAGCTTGCTTAAGTCCATAAAATGCCTTGCGAAGGAGACAAACCTTATTAGAAGGACAAGGATATCTCGGAGGTGGTTTCATATAGACTGTCTTTTTCAAATCCCCATTAAGAAATGCATTTTTCACATCCATCTGACTGAGAGACCACTTTTTAACCGCGGCAATGACAAGGAGAGCTCTAACAGACGTAAGACGAGCGACAGGGGCAAAAGTCTCTTCATAATCAATACCATACTCTTGCGTACAACCTTGAGCAACCAAGCGGGCCTTATAACGGTCAATAGAGCCATCAGAGCGAGTCTTGATCTTGTAGACCCATCTACTGCCCACAACTTCCTGATCAGAAGGAGGATCAACCAGATCCCAAGTGTGTGCTTTTTCAAGTGCCTGTAATTCTTCTTGCATTGCTTGTTGCCAATTTGGGTTTGAGGAGGCTTCTCTGAATGTCTTAGGTTCATGTTGATGAAGAATAGTAGAAAAGCAATGGTAATCAAGAAGATGAGGAGGTGGATTCCTTACCCTAGAAGAACGAGCGGGAGGAGGAGGCATAAGGGTAGGAGCAGGATCATCGTCCGGTCTGGAATCATCGGGAGATGGAGAAGGCGGAGGAACAGGAGGCTGTGGAGGGTCACTCGAGATAGAACCTGTAGAATCATCACTAGGAAAAAGATCAACATTGGGGTTAGTAAACAAAGGTGACTGAGTAGTAGGGATCGACTCAAAGGATGAGAACCGAGAAAACATGTGGTGCTCCCAAAAGACAATATGACGAGATATACGAATACGTTTAGAGAGAGGATCCCAACAACGATAACCCTTGTGTTCAGTGCCATAACCAAGAAAATAACACATACGAGCCCGGGGTTCAAGTTTACTATGTTCATGAGGTTGAAGAAGAACAAAACATACACAACCGAAAACTCGAAGAGAACTATAATATGGGGGGTATGATAAAGACGCTCAAAGGGAGTAACATTACCAAGAACAGAAGAAGGAAGTCTATTGATAACATGAACAGCAGTAAGAACAGCTTCACCCCAAGTACGCTCAGGACACGAAGAAGAAAGGAGCATTGCATGGACGGAGTCAAGAATGTGACGGTGTTTGCGTTCAGCTCTACCATTTTGTTGAGACGTACCAGGACAAGAAAACTCAGACAGAGTACCCTGTTCTGCAAGAAAAGCTAAGAGTTTGGAATCACGGTATTCCATAGCATTATCACGTCGAAAAACTTTAATGACCTTGGAAAACTGAGTTTGAATCATAGTAGCAAAATTGATATAGATCTGAGGTAACTCATGGCGATTAGTCATCAAATAAACCCAAGTAAAACGGGAATAATCATCAATGAAAACGACAAAGTATCGAGCTCCGCCCATAGAGGCAGTGGGAGCCGGGCCCCAAACATCAGAGTGAATGATATCAAAAGGAGAGCAAGCAAGAGATGAATTATTGTGAAAAGATAAAGCAGGTTGTTTGGCAGTTTGGCAAGAAATGCAATCAAAAGACTCATTTGGAACCTGCCCTAAAACACCTTGAGACACAAGAGGACGCAGTTTTTCTAAGGAGGTGTGGGCAAGACGTTGATGCCATAAGTGAAGGGTAGAGGGAGAAGAAGCACCACAGAGATTTGGTACAGGAGGAATATGAAGACTTTCGAGTTCAAACAACCTTCCGACCTTACGTCCAGTCCCGATGATTTGTCCCGTCCAAGGATCTTGTACACGACAACCAGAAACAGAAAAGGTGACGTCAAAACCCAAATCAACAAGTTGACCAACAGAAATAAGATTGAAGTTTAATTTGGGAATGTAGTAAGTATCAGGAAGAGTAAGAGATGACTAGGATATAGAATCCTTGTGTGTTGCGTGCAAGAGGGAGCCATTTGCAGTATTGACAGAAGGTCCATTTGTAGTTGTAGATATGAACGAGAAAGTATTACGCAACGGAGACATGTGATTAAAGCATCCCGAGTCAAAGTACCATTTAGAATTACCTGGAGGAGTTGATAAAGCAGCAGTGGTATTACCAGAAACAGAGAGAAGACGCTGTAGAAGAGATGCAATATCAGATAGAGAGACAGGAGACGGGTTGAAAAGTGCAGAGGTGGTAGGTTTAGTAGTAGCAGCAACAACAGAAGCAGGCGCAGGACGTGGTGGACGAGTAGGACAGGTAGTAATCAAATGTCCCGAGAGCTTGCAATAACGGTAGAACAAATGTGAACAATGGTAGCTAATATGCCCTTTCTGGTTGCATGTGCGACATTCAACAGAGGGGCAGACGGAATGATACGTGCTTCAAATGTTCGTGATATGAAGAGTTCAAGAGTTATTTAGAAGATATTTTAGTTTACATTTTTAGAATATTTTATTTAATGTAAATAAAATATTCTATACTACGACTACAATAGCTAAGGAGGTATTTATAACCTCTTATTAGGTTAAAACAAAGAAAACCCTAAAGCCCATAAACATAAGGCCCAATCTAGTAATTAAATAAACAAAATCAAAATAATTAAATAAAATATTCTAAAAATGTAAACTAAAATATCTTCTAAATAACTCTTGAACTCTTCATATCACGAACATTTGAAGCACGTATCATTCTCTTCCTCTTCAAAAAAAGATTCGTCCTCGAATCTTGTAGGTGAAAAAAAATAATATATGAAAAGGACAATAATTATAAGGAAGATAATTTCTTTTTTTTTTTTTGGTTTTTTTCTTCTTTTTTTTGTTTTTTTTTTCACTTTATTCTTCTTCTTCTTCTTCTTTTTTTTTTTAAATAATGAAACGCAAACGAAAACAAGAACACAATAACAAAATGAAAGACGCGACAAACACTGGACTCTTTTTTTTTATGATAAAAGAAGAACAAATATAGATTAATAAGAATTAATCTAATACCTGAGCTCTGATACCAAATGATACGGATTTAAAAGGATAAATAAGACAAAAATTGAAATTGAATAGAAAAGATACATTGAAATTGAAATAAAAGCAAAAAGGATAGGTTGAAATTGAATACAAAGAAAATCACTCTACTTTCTACCCAATTTCTTGACGCAACAAGAAAGGGACTCTTCAACCTAACTTATCAACGCCATAGTTTGGAAATTGAATCGAAGGGACTTCTCAACCTTCTATTCAATTCCCCGATGTAACAAGAGAGGGACTCCTCAACCTCAATTGTCCACACCATGGTTTCATCACGAAACCAAAAAGGGGTTTTCAAACCTCTAAAAATTATATACTACGACTACAATAGCTAAGGAGGTATTTATAACCTCTTATTAGGTTAAAACAAAGAAAACCCTAAAGCCCATAAACATAAGGCCCAATCTAGTAATTAAATAAACAAAATCAAAATATATTAAATAAAATATTCTAAAAATGTAAACTAAAATATCTTCTAAATAACTCTTGAACTCTTCATATCACGAACATTTGAAGCACGTATCACGGAGAAAAGGTGCCTAAAACGGTTGCAGTTTCGACAGAATGTATCCTTTCTGTCTGTGGCAACAAAAACATCCGACTTTTCCATAACACTAGTCACACAAATCAAAGAGAGGAGAGAAAACTGTAATTTCGAAGCAGAAAATGAGAAATCGGAGTGCAAAATCGGAAAGAGCTCACCAAAAAATCTTAGGAAGGGTCCCACAGGTCAGCCACGTCAGCGCCACATCAGGGCTACGGAGACACGTGGCAGTTCGTGAGAGGATGAGGAGGATGAGCTGGCGTCGAGGTGGCGGTCGGGTCAACGCGCGGGCCGGGTCGGGTCAAGAGCGGTTGCGCGGGCCGCAGGGAAGGCTGGTGGCGTGACACGTGGCGGTTTCAGGATCGTGGGATCAACAGCAAGATCCAACGGCTACTGAAGCATCTCGGGGGAGGATCAATGGAGGTGGACAGCGAACTTCCAGCGGCGCGTCCGGGGGCTTCTGGCCGCGATCTTGCCGGCGTTGGAAAGCTGACGACGAAAGGATCACAATGATGCCGGAGGTGACGAACCAAAGCGTTGGAAACAGATCGAAAAAGGCGAGCAAAGAGGCACGGGTGGAAGCTGGAAGGAAGATCAATCTGGTCGTGGCAGCGGCTTTCGGCGGCGCGTGGAGGCGCGTCTGGCGGCGGAAGGCGGCGTTTCTGGTTGCGTTGGAATCACGGCGACAAGACGAACAAGATGGTTATGGGGGTGACGAACCAAAGCGTCGAAAAGAGAACGAAAAAAGAGGCCAAAGAACACTGCCGGAAAGGAAAAAATAATGGGGCTATGAACTAATATTCATTGAAAAAAAAAAGACCTAAGCTCTTGATACCATGTTAGAAACAAGAGACTGAGAGAATAATATGAAAAGTGTATTACTGAGTTGTGATAAAAGGTACAATATACAAGAGGTATTTATAGGTGCTAAATGAATCAGAGTAATAAAGCAATAGAATCCTATAATTAATATACAGATATACTATATAAATATAGATGATACTAATTGATCTAAAATTGATACTAATGATTCTCTAACATTAAATATAAAGATATTTTCATCCAATTTCGCAGCCCAATAAAATTTAGGGAGTCATTTATATATATATATGGTAAAAGGTTAAAGACTTAAAGTTTCATATGTCGTGTCAATTAAGAGAGAAAAGTATTTATAATAAATTATTACTAATATTTGTAGGGTAAGTTAGGCTAAAATTATTTAAAGTTATACCACACTCTACACCCTTTGAATTCCATGAATATTACTTAATATCGAGTTTAAGTAGGGCTGACAATGGGTAGGATAGAGTAGGATAGACCTTACCCTAATTTTACTTGTGGGTTAAAAATTCTATTAAAACTCTATTTTATCTGATCTGCGAGTTGAGAGATTCTCAACCCTAATCCTACCCTAATCCTACTCATTCCCTAAAGTTCTAAATCCTATCCTATCCTACCCGTAGAAA
This sequence comes from Arachis ipaensis, assembly GCF_059453495.1. Lineage (NCBI taxonomy): Eukaryota > Viridiplantae > Streptophyta > Magnoliopsida > Fabales > Fabaceae > Arachis > Arachis ipaensis. The sequence goes on along the minus strand of NC_142437.1, from coordinate 120,927,262 downwards.
TATCAAATTTATTCAAAGTAAATATAAAATTCAATCATTTCAAATTTTATACATATTAATAACATAAAAAATAACAAACTAATGTTCTAAATTACTAAATTAACTAACTAATTTAGTAGTTATTCACTTATTGTAAGTCATTACATAAGAGTTCAATTCGCACTCCCTTCACTTTATACCTAATTTTTATAAAATATGTGTTATATTTGAAGTACGAGTAAGGTAAGATAAGGTACACCCTAAATCTGTACCCTACCTTACTCGTAACGGGTCGAATAGTCTCTCCTACCCGAACGAATTGGACCAAATTAGATATCCGCAGGTAGGGTATGAATTGCCAGCCCTAATTTAACTAGTATGATATTTGTGGGAAGGTCACTGTGATCACTTGTCACAAGATAATAAGAATATCAAGTATAACGTGATCTAAATTTATATGCAGCGTCACTTAATATCATCCGAAAGCACTGCAATTTCCCCTCTATTAGGACTTTAGTATATATTATTATAAAGGACATGGTACTGTGAAAAAGCATGTACGCATTTAAGAGGTTTATTGTTGCCAAACTCATAAGAATAGTCAAGTATATGAATAAATGAGGATTCCTAAAGTCTCAAGGGTCCCTTTAATTGGAAAAAGACGATATAATTAGACGAAAAGAATTCCATTAAAAAAGAAAATTAGTAAAACAAAAAATTAATCAATATTAAATCTATAATTTTATAATGCGTAAGTCTCGCTATTTTAATTCAATATAGTCAATAATATAATCGGATCCTATTTTTTTTTCACTCTAGAGAAGTTTAATTCAAATAAGACAAATTCTAATTCCAAAGTAAACACATATTATCAATTGAATTTTCAGATATTTGGTCACTCAACAAATTTTTAGGCATCTTAGATGGCAGAAGATAATCCGTAATGGTAGGGAGCAATTCCGTCACGTACAACATGGGTTTGACTTTAACAAAATCTAACAAAAGAAGCATCCAAAATTAGAATTGAAGTGAAGTCTAGTCTTGAAAGATAATCAAGAACAACCTAAATGTACCAGATTTTCTTTGAACTTTCATGTGCTTAATAATACCATGCCACCTGTCTAGTACTAGTAGTATGTTTGTACTTCAGTTTTGCTACCACAAATTATGATTTTCATACTTATATTCAATTCATCTTGATATAACTTATATTATGCTTTTAAGTTTTAACATAATTTAAGTCATTATACTTATTTGAGTTGCTAAACCCCATTAAACCAACCTAAGATTTTGCAGAGTAAAAAAAAAAAAAAAAATCTTATTAGGTACCCCACTACGTGTTACATCCAGTCACGTAGCATTACACCATGCTTCTTCAGTTCGTTTTTTTTTTCCTTGGGGTCAGAACATGTTTCTTAAAACCCGACAATCTTTGATAGTAGTCAGTATTCTTAAGCATAAAGATCCTAAATTTTAGGAAGATTAAATCTTTATAGAAATTGAAGGTATAGTTTTTTTTTTGGACGTGGAAGGTATAGTTTGATTTGAATTAGAATTTTTGGTATTGCCCTGAATTCTATATCTTTTAGTTTTTGGTCAGAGAAAATGAGTATATCTAATTGGTCCATTTATTTTAGGCTAATAGAGGCCCATTAGTCTATTAGTTCCAAGGCCTATAATAGGATTGGGTTACAGCTACGATGCAATGTGAGAGTACAATATAGGCCAACCCATCCAGAAAGAAGTAATTTATATTTACCGAAAACATGTTTTATCTCAAATTCCAATATAACCAAAAATATAAAAAAGAACAAGAGACTTAGCTGTTAACTCTTAACACATATTATGACAAAAAAAAAAAACTCTTAACACATATGTCATATTAGGGGTGTGCATGGATAGGGTGAAATTGGATTTGATGTGACCTAAATTCGACCCGAAATATATACCGGGCCTATTTATTAGACCCGAACCCAGCTCTAGACCCGATGAAACCTATACACTCTCGGGCTACGATTATACCGGATGAAAACCGAGCCGTTAACACTACATTACCTTGATACCTTCTTATAAGCTAGCATGTGAAAATATCCAAATTTCAAAGACTCCAACTATTATTTGACATGGTAAAATTCACTTAGAAAAATATAACAAGAACCAACTCTTCTCTCAAATTAAAACATAACCATAATCAATATTAATATTGTCTAATAACACCAAATATTTAAATCAATACAAATAACACAATATTATGCATTAGTCTAAAATCTTATGCATTTTAAACATAAAACATTAACTAATAGTTTTATAATAACTAATAACACAATATTAAGCTTTACAATACTTAAATTCCACATAAGAATAGCCATCATCCATCACTAATAACACAAAATATTAATTGTGTATGATGACTGGGCCACCGGGTCGAGTTCGGGTGACCCGAGCTATGGCCCGGACCCGACCTGAAATAATGACCGAATCTATTTTTGAGACCCTTACCCGACCCTAAATCCGGTAAAATCACATCAAATTAGCCTCTAAAGTGTTCGGGGTCAGGCCAAATCTGCGGACCGAACCGGGCCATGCACACCCCTATATCATATGATATGATAATACAAAGAGGCAGCAACAATCAACATCATTAGCACCGATTGATCCAAAATAAAAATATGTCACCTAAGCTAGGCTATATGCCAATGAGTTTTAACTCAAGTGTCATATGTTCCTCTTTCTTATCAAGAAGTCTTGGGTTCAAACCTCATGTAGTGCAAACTTAATCAAAAAGATGATATCATGTGTGTGTGGGTGTGGTGTGTGTGAGTGTGTAACCTAAGACTGTGGGTTATCCATTCCATCGACAAAAAAAAAAAAGCTAGGCTATATATTTCTTCCATTTGATCACTTCTAAGTTCTAAGCAAATTTTGTTTTCTTCTGCACGGCATTCAAGAAAAAGAACCTAAAATCAATCTCCTTTAAATAAATAATAAAAGAAAGATAAGTTCACAGTTTATTCAAGTTCCTTGTGCATACATCAATAAATTTAATTTCTATGCAATATCTGCGTAAAACCTTTTAAAACTAACATACGATCAAGTGTTGTCACATAGTTAAAATAAATTCTTTTCGAAATAGTGGGTAATATTTTTCATTTTTTATTTTGCATGACAACATTTGATTAGATATGAGAGCAAGAGAGTTTCACATTTACGGTACATAAAAAAAACACTCCACATAAATTTTGTTACAATATTATTAGGACTTTCTATGGATCCGCTATGCTTCCAATACCTGTAGTGGCAAGCTTGTTAACAAGAGCTAAAGCATTACTGGTTATGTAATATGATCTTATAACCTTAATTTTCAGCAACCTAATCTCCTTTCCTATTCTTTGGCCTTGAAATCCATCTAGGCAAGTATCCTGATCAGTGAGTGCTGCACTGATCCATGTGTTAAGGTCATCCATTTGGGTACCAAAGGTGTTTTTGCTGAGCTTCCTGAGCACACCAAGCGACCTATGAAGCTCATCGAGGGCATCTCTAGAAGTCTCGATGCAATCAGAGAGTGCAGCTCTGCTCCTGCTTCCCCCTATTTGTCCTTGAATCTTCTTCAGCCTTGCAAGGTATACTAAAACATGCTTAACCTCTCCTATTGTCACTGACACCCCTGCCCTTGCCCATTTGCTGGGGCTCGTTCCGGCAGCGTTGGAGAACTGTGCCAGCGAGCGGAAACAAAGTTTGGGATACCTTGTCACCTTGCATGCATCTCTAACATTGTCTTTCCCCTTTGCAAATACCAACTGAATGGTACTTGTAAGGAACAACAGAAGCATAAGCTGAAGAAGTAAAGTAAGAGATGGTATTTTGATCATCTTGTAGAGAGATCAGTAGAGAAGTTGAAACTAAGAATAGAATGGTTAAATTAGGACTCAAGATATAGAGTTTTATAGTGGAATTGTGTTGGACCGGTTTTGAAAAAGTTAAGATCTTTTGAAGCATTGATTACTGTATGGATCACTTTATTGCATCTTTTTTTAAGGGTGGTTTGTTGCATAGGCAAGAGGCTAGTGAGTTCAATTATAAAAGGCTGCATGGGTGGTGAAATGAAAATGATAGGTTAAAAAGTGAGTAACATGTGAATGGAGGTTGAACTTCTCATCAATATTGGATAATAATAATGTGATGATTCGTTTTACTACCACCTGGAAAATATCTATGTTGTTCTCACTGTCATAAATAATAACAACAGTGACAAATGTATGTCAGGGGCATCAATTATTTGCAGTGATGTCTTTTGGTGAGTTCTTCTACCTTAGTAAGTTAAGCTCTGGGAATGAATTCTTTCATGTGAAAATTCACATAAGATTCCCATGTGTGAATTTTTACTATTCTAGCTGTTCTGCGTGTTAGTTCATCTTATTTATTTATTTGTTTATCAACGATAAAATTCAATGTTTTCACGTGGGAAAATCTATTTCCAAAAAAAGGTGTGGGGGGGATATCATTTTGCCATTACTTGAACTTTACGTTCCAGTAAATAGCTATAATTGGGTGCCTTTGGCCAACAAGATAAGGGAAATAAAGTGTATAAGAAAAGAAAACAAAAGAGTAGTAGAAGACCCATACTGCAAATTACACGAGGTTGGAGTTAATTACATGGCTTTTCGTGCTTATCACTTTTCTACATATTTGGAAACTGGGGTCAAGAAGTTAATGATAATGTTATTGACTAAATCCCCATAGGGATGAGCACGGGTAGCGGGTATCCGATTACCCGTCTGAACCCGAACCAAACCAATTAAATTGGTTCTGAAACCAATGGATAATTGGGTAGTTTTTGTTAGTGATTGATTCGGATATCGGTTTTGGGGATGCGGAACCCAAACTAACCCGCGAACCTGATCATATATTAATTAAATAAAAAAATAAAAAAATATATATGACTTTTTCATTAGACAATGATTATTCATTATTAATATGTTTGGATTTTAATGAGTTTAGTTTTTAATGTATTTGGTGTTTAACATGTTTGGATTATTTCTATTGATGTTACATGTTTATTGTACTTGTTGAATTTTTAAGATAAAAATTTGTTTTTTTTTTTTAAATTTCAAAGTCATCGGGTACCCAATTACCCGAACCGAACCAATCCGTTCTTAATCGGTTTGGTTTGATTCGGGTACATGTACAAAAAAATGCAAATCCGAACCAAACCGAACCAATTATATTTTGATCGGTTCGGTTCTAATTTTAGCATAAACCCGAACCAAACCGACCCGTGCTCACCCCTAAAATCCCCCTCAAATATTGGATTTAGGCACATAATAAAAATAGAAACATGGTTTGATTTAACTCATCATAAGCTATTGCGGATCGGTTTATCAACGTGCTCTCCTTGAATTCCTTCCACAGATGTGTTTATCTAAATCTCTCTTTCAATTCTATTTGACATGACATATCCATTGCTAAGCACTAGACTCCACTCCAATGTCTAAAATTTAAGTACAGGTCTCTATCGCTAATTAATGTATTAGTCCATAGGATCAAAATCTTAATGGTTGAAGGTAATAGGACTTATCAAATACAAAAAACTGCAGCAATCAAAATTTTCCTTAAATCAATTTGAAATCTGCCGCCAAAGTCAGATCAAATTTTCATAAAAGTTTAAAACAAATATAAGGGTAGAATAAACCCATACCCATCATCGGCTTTATATTGAATGATTCAGCTACATAAAATTTGAAGGTACTAGAAATGAGAAACAACAAATCTAAGCAGAAAATTTGAAGCCACTCCCTTGATGCACTACTAACATTAATTATTCCTCCTATGCAAAAATAAACAATCTAAGAGAGGAATCACTTGGTTCTAACCTCTCCCTGGAAGTCCTATTTAGATTTCCGGATACTTTCTTCTGTTGGGAGTTCAAGCGTTGCTCCTGCATGCTCCTTACCAGGTTTTACCACTGCACCAACACATAACACTTTCTAAGAAGGAAAGCACTCAAAGTTACAAGATGTGCACACGACAGTGATGTTGAAATGATGGAAAGTAAAGGAACATGGAATGAAGTAGAATTAATGGAACAATATTGAGATAGAATAATGAAATGGTATCAGATGGAACAAAGAATAGAAGAAAAGACACCAACTCAACGGCGTGTTCATGGTACATACTTGACTGCCACTCAAGGACACCTTGGACAAACATCTATGTTTGTTCCTCTTTTTCTTTACAGCTTGATCACACTTCAAACATTGATTGAACATTGTGCTGAGCGGGGAAATGTGAATAGAAATGATACCCATAATTTTTGGAAATGAATTATGCCAAAGCAAATATGGGCACAATCTAACATATATCCAAGACTTAGGGGTGAGGTGCAGCAAGGTGACACTTGCCAAAGCCGGTGTTGGGAAGTGTCCGTAGGGAGGGAGTAAAAGGGTAACACAAAGACAACAGAAGCCACTTCTTACCATCCATATAGTGCTTTTTTGTTGTGACCTCCCAAATTGAGATGGTTGAACTGCTGTCCCTATATTGCCCTCTTTCAGCTCCCAAATGGTGGTCACCTCTGCACCAGCCACTCCACACCTCACTTTCCAACTGGACACCATTATTAAAGACATCCCCCCTTAGACCCTCAAAAATTCTCCCAAACATAAGAGGTCAAACAGCTTGTTACATTCTTCAACAGAACAAAATTTTTTCTATTTCCTTTTAGTAAATTCCATTCTATCCAAGCATACATCTATTAATCATGTTTACATCTTATCCTATCACATTGCGGCAACAATAACAACCCCAACAAACCTAACTGACTAGAACTCGGCTGGCTAATATAAGATTATAACAAATTGTGAAAAAATAGGAGAAAGTAAAATTAACAAACAGGTGGTGGGCACAAATGGAAGTTAAAGAATTGAGCAACAATTTGGGATTACCGTAGCTGCCAGCTTCCGTATTGAGCTGAGCCTGGACGATCATGTTGGTGATGAAGTGAGAGGCCTCGGAGGCTTCTTCTAGAAGCTTCTGGATCTGATCATCAGAAGTGACGTTTCTGTTCTCCTCGAACTTGTTACGCACCTCGACGGCGGATTGCTTGAGCATGAGTGCGTCGCCGGCGAAGGTCCTTCGGGTGGCCTTAAGGAGTGACCGGTAAGCACTCAGCACTTCACCCCTTCCCACCATTTTTCACTGATCGATCTTCTTCGTCGTTCTTCTTCCCCTTGTTTCTGTTTACTGTAAAACCAGAATCTCTTAATCCCTATACTCTTGTTATGCTTACGACGTCGTTTTGTCCACACACTTTCTTTTTTCTTACTTGAAAAACAATTTAATAAAAATATTTTGTACACAGTAAAATTAATCGCTAAAACAAGTTATTTATTTGTGTGTAAATATATATTTAGTTTAACTTATTTTTAATATATATTTTATATTTTAATGTATATTTTACATAGTCATTAAATTTGATAATTAATTTTAATATACACCCAACATAGTTATTTAAATAATTATGTTATCTAGATATTAAAAAATCGATCACTAATAAGCTATTGTATATAAAAATGCATATTTAATATTTCTTTTTTTTATAATATTGTAAACAATTTTGATTATACTATGACGAATTTAATTATTCTAATGACTAATTATTTAGTTATAAAAATAATGATTCATTTTTAGTTCAAATGTAATATTTTTGTAGGCACCAAGAAAATGTAAACGTTTTTGTTTTTCAATTCCTAATAATCATAATTAAAAAAGAGAATTAAATTTGTTAAATGAACCAAATTTGAGATTTAACTCTGACATGACTTTTTTTTTTAAAGAAAATTTGACATGACTCATTTGTTATATTCAACTTAAGAGAGTTGAAATTCATTTTGGCCTTTAAAATTTTTGACCAGCCTCAATTTCGACCCCAAATTTACAGTTACTTAATTAACACCCCTAAATATTGGATTGTGCCCCACGTTTGTCTTTGTAGCTATCTCCGTTAATGGAGATCTGATGTGGCACGTTAAGTTGATAGAATGTGTATCCAAATGGCACCCAACTTACTAGAATTGATGTGTGATGAGTGAATGATGTGTCAAAAGTTGAATGAACTCAATTTGTCGCCCTCTTTTCCTAATATGTTCGAAACTTTGCTAGAGAAATTGAATTTATTCAACTTTTGCCACGTCATTCACTTATCACACATTCATTCTGGCAAGTTAAGTGCCACATGGATACACACGTATCACATCAGATTTTCATTAACGGAGATAACTAAATGAGCAAATATAGGACACAATTTAATATTTGAGAGTGTTAATTGGATAACTATAAATTTAAGGTCGAAATTAAAGCCGATCAAAAATTTCAGGGCAAAATGGTTTCAACTCCAACTTAAGATTACTTTTGAAATTAAGTTTGGTACTTTGATTCTCTAAAAATTGATTAAATATGAAGCTACTTGATTGAGCTTTTCAAAATACAATATAAATATAAAATATCATATACTAACGAATTGAGCAAGCTATCAATAAATTGACATGACAATATCTTAATGTTATTGTCATTATATAAGGTATGCATTTTAGGCTCCAATAATTGTAAAAACTAGACTAGACACTACACTGCCATCACATGATACCACTAAATTTACTTAAATTATTATTAAGTGTATTAATCCCTATTAAATAAATGAATAATACTACACATCTAAATTATTTTGTTAACAAAATCCAACTAAATTAATCTAACATAACAAAAATCATTTATGACTAATATTATTTAGTCTTATTATTTAATTTTATTGAATTTAATTTATAAAAAAATTTAAAAATATATTATTACTCTAAATGAATTCCTCCACTAATTGCAATACGAACATTTAAATTATGAAAAAAAACAAAGAAAAAAAAATCTCAGCAAATGCTGAAGCTTAAAAATTTGTTTGGCCATTGCAGAGAGGAAAAAGAACAAAGACAAAAAAGAGAACAGAATTTACATGAAAACATTTTTGGAGATGACAAAAATATGTTAATATCAACCATCATTGAACAAGATGTCACTCGTAACTCCTAACAAAGGTTTGCTATCAAATGATTAATATTTTCATGTCTCTCCTCGTATATATTTGGACAACATAGTACTTTTCCTCATCAGAAAAACATTAATTAGCATATATCTTCAAAACTTGAACAAAATCTACAGCAGCAGCATGAATCCCCCACCTCTTATGTCTCTACTTGTTGAAATTCTTTGGACACTGAGGGTGCGAAGCATCCATCACAAGGGATGCTGTAAAAACCACACTCATGGTATATTCATGCGAAAAAGAAGCCAGTTCCTTGGTTGTAAGGAAGTAATGTATTTTGTTGTGTACATGATCACGTTTCTGCAATCGTCACCTCAATGCATCAACCATTCTACAATCATGCTTCCGGCGTCGGCATCTATGATGGGATTTTTGGTCTAACAAGGAGTTCTCTCCAACCATCTCCATTTTGGAATCTACAGCTGTGGAACAATGAAGTTCAATTTAGTCTCTGGAACAACACAGTTCAGTACTAGGCTCTTTTATACATGCTAAAATAAACATATAGTTCAAAATTTAGTCAAGTTTTGCATAATGCATATGATTCATGTCTGTATTGTTAATCAGGAAAACATATAGTTTCTAATACTACCATACATGTATAAAATAGAGTTCCAGTTAAACTTTCATTGTTATATAGAACAGTAATCATTGTTCCAATAAGCTGCTATTGTTCAATCAGATATAGATTTGCAAGTATCTTTCTACCTCAAATTTCTGACTATTTTAAGCAACGAATCTTTTTTTTTTTTCTCCAAACACAAATCTAGTAAAGAATGAAGGCGGATCCTCCCAATTGAAAAATCCAATTGTCCATGTCAAGTGTGAATTTTCATTATTAGTGGACTAGGTGGGCCAAGCGGGTTTCACAAAATTATCCAATTATTAATGGAACTTGACATGGTCAAGTGGATTTTCCAATTGAGATGATTCGCTCCCGCAAAGAATACTCAGTTTGCCGGCAAATAGTTTTCTCCCACTCTCTCCATTCTCCAAAGTTCAAACACCTTGCTGAGCATCTAGGAAGTGGGAATCATCGGTGTATACCACTACAGAAAATTGAGGAGGCCATTTTTTAATAAAGGTTGACCCACTCTTCTATATATTTCCCCACTAAAACACTACCAGTTAGTGGATTGCAAGAATTGTCTTCCCAAAAATTTGCAACTTCAAACATAAGGATCCTACTAAAGTTGGGGAGAAATGATTAATGAGGAGATCTTCCTGACCATCCTTCTAACCACTAAATGAAGAAAGAATTGATTGCTTTTTAAGACAATGAAAGTATCTATATTTTACTCTTTAAGAAAATATCTTGGAATCGTTATAGGATGCTATATCATTACACTATTCTCACCAAGCAATAATGATTAATCTAGTAAGTACTAATGCTTTATAACCAACCAAAAAGCTTTAATGGTTTAGTGGTAAGGGGTTTGGGTAATATATATGAGATGATTCAGATCCTCGGTTCAAATCTTATTGTTGCCAATGTACCACAAAAAGAGAGAGAATTGATTGAGAGGACTAATTGATAAGCCTAATTATCTTCCTAACTATAAAATTGACACTTGTCAAAATTTTACCTAAGCCATTGAGTGTGTGTTTCTCTCTCTTTATCATCAATTTTTTATCCTTTTTCCCACAATTAGTAAATTACAATATTATTAAATCATCCATTGTAATAAAATATTACAAAAATCAGAGAGAGTAATATTAATCGTTTTTATATAATTAGGTTCAAAATTTCAATTCATACCAGATGTATCAGAGAGGATAAAGTAATAGTTTCACAATTCACATATGGAACAAAAACTGCCAAATCAACAATAACATAATAACAAAAGCAAAACAACATATCTAATGCACCAATTAACCCAAAAACACAAAGAAGTAAAAATAAAAATCTTCATGATATCCACTTTAATGTGTGGTGACTTCAATGGGTCAATTACAGCAGTGTCAAATGATTCTTGTGGTTGCTTTGGTGGGTTGATCATGGCAGCATGAAGGAGTTCCCAATTTTCTGGGTCCGGAAGATGATGGGTCATTATTTTGTTTTGAGAAATCTAAAGAATTAGTAGAGTCTGAGGGGTTAGGAAAGGGGGTATAAAAGGAAACGTGTCAGTCAATTAGGAATAAAAAAAATGATGATCAGGAGAAAGAAACACATCAATGGGATATGTAAAATTTTGACTAAGTGTCAATTTTATAGGGTAAGGACATGATTAGGCTTACCAATTAGTCCTCCTAATAATTTCTCAACAGGAAAAAAGAGGAAAACTTAGCTTAAAAGTTATCGGGAACTTGCACTACAGCAACACCAAAACCTTAGACAATAGAATATACCTATGCTTAACAGATACAGTTCGGCAATTAAAATTGAAGGCTCAAAGCATATCCAAAGAGAAAGAGAAACAACAGAAACTCCCTAATCCTACGTTTGAAGAATTCAGTAGAATCCATTTCAACTAAAAATATTCACAAATGCTATTGAAACTTTTAGGATTCACAACCCACAAAACTGAAGTCTTACACCAGAAGAACTTACTAGTAAATCAACTCTTTAACTACTACAATGCCGAACAAGTTCCATAGAAGTAAAAAGAACTCGCCTATTAACCAAACCACTGATCTAATTTCAAGCACAAACTCTTTCAAACCCGCCTAGCAGGCTAGTACCTACTACATAAGCAAATCACCAAGTTGGTGATCAACCAAATACCATGAATAAACAAAGTACACCACTTTGTGCATACAGAAATAAACCACCCATAACTAGGAAGTTCCAAATTTCTTAAGCATCCAAACACCAAAATCGCATAAAAGATAGAAGAGATCAGAGTCACCAAATTCAACGAACCAAAATTTAATCATCTAGGTAGACTAGTGTTCTCTAGTTACAAAACTAGAATATCACCCTAACCAATCAAGCTAAGGTATATATACACAAAAAGAAAAAAAAACCAAAACTTTACCTCGGATTTGCTCACCCCAGAACAACAATCTGAATCTGGGATCATCTTCTTCCTCATCAAACTCATCCCCATAACCAAACTCAGCATCACCACGATACCCAGGTTCACTACCATACCCGGACTCGTTCCCATTCCCATCAGAACACCCACCCACCCCACCAAACCCAACACCACTCTCCTTCTCCCCACTACCGCCACCATTACCACCACCTCCACCGCCGCCACCACCACCCTCTCTATCCCTCTCCCTCCTCGCCTCACTCACATCGGAGGCCCAACTCCCATCTCCAACGTTCCCAAAGAGCTCCCCGCTGGAGTCCGTCCCCATCGCCACCGGAAAATCAGAGCAAGTCCCATGAGCCGCCGAGGCCCCAACAGAGCAGCATCGGCGCGTGCCACTGCGGTCACTACTCCGGCCGGAAACAGAGCGGGATCCTCGGCGGCGGCGCTTGCGGGCTATAAGGCGGAAGTTGGTGGTGGCGGCGGCGGAAGACGATTTGAAGGGTTTAGTGGTGGAATCATCGTCGAGAAGAGAAAGCTTGGAAAGGTCGATCGAAACGGAAGGGGTTTTGCGATCGGAGAGACAAGGGCGCTTGTTGGTGAAGGGCTTCCATGTACGGAGCTGGAAGAGGCAGGAATCAATGGAGTGGCGAGATTCGAGGGTCTTTGGAGATTGTTGGGCATGGGACATTGACTGAGTCATCTCATGGCATCAGAAATTCAAATTGGAATGGCTTAGGCTTAGGTGCAGGATTTTGATATTGTTATGTGTGTTGAGCTTAGTGGTTGAGGGAGGAGGTACATGATGATATTTTTCTAACTTACGAGATTCTAGAGACTTGTCTTGGGCCCCACTCTCACTTGCCTTGCCTCAGCTGCCCTCCGTTCTATTTAAAGTATTTATTAGTTGTGGCTGAGGCATGTGATGTAGTGGCAAAGATGTTTGCCTCAAATGAAGCCACACTAGGATGTTAGGTTTGTGTGTGTGTGTGTGTGTGTGTGTGTGTGTGTGTGTGTGTGTTGTATGAATATATATATATATATATATATATATATATATATATATATATATATATTAGTTAATGACTTTTATTTGTTTTTTTTTTTTAATTTCACTCATCCAATCTGAGTCTCTACTTAGGTAAGTAGAGATCTCTTACCAATTTCTTTTCATAAAACTTTTTTATTTTTATATTTATATTTTTAATAAAAGAAATGCAAGAAACCAACTTTTAACTTTTAAGTGTTAATATTAGTTCATTTTTTTATTGTAAAATTATGTGTCTAACATTTTTTGAAAGATTTAATATTTAGAATTTAATTTTATGACTTAAAATTTAAAATTTAAAGTTAAAAAAATTAGTTCTTTAATTAAACTCTTGTCAATAACATTAAGTATATTGAAAATACTTGTTAACAAAAATGTTTGTGGATTATTGTTATTATTATTCGGATATTTTGATAGGGCCATTACAATAGCGGGACTATCATGAATTTGTGATTGAGGAATATCGTTTTTCATTTTTCTTTTGATTAGGGACGGGTGTATTGTTGGAATATCAAAATTTTGATTTACAGATTTATTCCCCGTATTTCAAATTTCAATAATATGACAATGGTGACGATATATTATCCTTTTGTTGATGGATTATATATATAGACTATGATCATCAAGATTGCAACAAGGGAGGAATGTTATTAGCACTCTTTGGTTTAGGGGTGTATAATTGGAATAGTGATGTCTTTGATTAGTTGATTTATCGGTGTCGAGCTTAGCAAATAACAGCATAATCGAGTATGATATCAAAAAGCATATTGTGACTATAAATAAATATACACTACACACATTAATTTGATGCTGAAAACAGAAACTAGATATCTAATATTTACAATCGTAGTTCTAGCTTCTAAGTCTTAAAAAGTGATCTAAACTATTTTTCCTGAATTATGTACAGATTCTTTCTAATATTAGCAGCATAATCACCGAATAGTAGCTTACTCGGAGGATGCAGTTCAAATACATAGGAGGTAGGTCTCGAGACCAATGTTGGCGTCTTAGGGGTAAGTCTGTCATATAATATTGCCCCAAAGCTTGTTTCGTCATAGGCAAACGAATCTGTAAGCACAAAGAAACACTCCCTTCCCAATTTTTCAGCCTGAAACAACAAATTAGCACATAATTAATGAGAGTACCTATCACAATTGCCAGCTGCCACCGTAATTATGATTGATTACCTTTTACTTCTAAATGTGCAGCATAATTCTCACAAATCAATATAATTAAATTTTTATAAGGTAATAGATAACACTATTATTTTTTATAACCACAAGGTAGAAACAAAACAAGCTAATTACCTTAAGTTGGGAAAATCTGATATTGTTAATGGTTATGATAACTTTCACATTGGACAAATTATCAGCCAAAATTCGAATGGCAAGATACTCAAAGAAGTTCTGCAAGAGCTGCTTTTGTCCATCCGAATCCTCGCCAAAGCTATCAAAGCAAGGAAACCACAGTACACACTGAACTTCATTCCAAGGAACAGGGTTCTTCCCTGCTTTAGCAATGATTGTCTGGTATGGGTGATATAGACCCCATAAAATTTTGACCCCTTTCAGTGATTGTTCCAATATCGTTGTTTCTGACAAACATGTAGTTGCAATTATCTTGGATGGATGATAGTGGCGACCAAGAGATGTGGCGAAATGCAAATCAGTGTCATCCAATACAAGAATTGATCTGTTGGTAGCTTGGGGGAAAAATCTCAGGAGAGATGCAGCAGCCATATTATTATCTTCTGGCTCGCAGACATCTCGCCTGAATGACAGTGCCGAAGGACCTGAATCATGTGAATATGAACAAGACTCTCCTCTTCGGCATCCCTGTTATAATGAATGAACAATATTCATCATCATAGAAATAGGTAGCATCGTAAATGAATTATCAGACAAACCAGTTGCAGATGTTATAATGAATGAACAATATTCATCACCATAGAAATAGGTAGCATCGTAAATGAATTCAGACAAACCAATTACCTGCAACGAAAAGTAGAATTTGCATTGTGGTCTCTTAGCTTGAAGTGAGTGAGAATATAAACATTCACTACCTCTATTGCAGTATCCCTGTAAGAAATATACGCAAGTAGAAGGGCCCCCATTTAAATTTATATTATTTATATCTGCACTTTCGGGTTCTCGACTCGAAGTATCCTCCGAGAATTGAGCCCTTATCTGTTTCACACAGGAAAAAAAAAAATCTGTTTTACAAAATGAGAAATATATTATAATATAGTATGTACAAGAATTTCAAACTATGCTACCTCTTTTATAATTTTAGCGAACATTTTTGCCACATCATAACTGTGAAATTCTTCTGAAGTGACATATGGCACAGAAGCACATTTTGTTTCACCTGTTGCTTTAAGGCCTTCCTCATATGCAGAAACTCCATCTATGTCCCCATCTCCCTGGCATGTTACTAAGCACGTGTGTTCATATTCATAAGGATCAAAATAGGGTGGCAAACCACTAAAAGAGCTCAAAAATTTTGGCCGCAACCGGTGTACTGAACTTAACAAATCATCATCTGTAAATATTAGAATTAAAGAGGATTAGTAGAGTAAAAATCTATGACAAAAACAATAAAACAGATTCAACAAATTTGATGCACTCCCGTTAAAAGAACTCAAAGAAGCACACATCTGACATAATTATAACACATACATACAAATTTCTAGGGTCTGATGCAGAGATGACTGGGAGAGATTATGGAGAGAACACCAATCTTCCTCAAGCTTAGGCATCAGTGCTTTGGCAGGATACACATTCTCAATCTCTAGAACCTGCTTCAAATGGTTAAGCCGATACTTATCCTGCATGTGAAAGAAAATATTCACTTTCAGATTCATGCAACCTGTAAGCATTGCAGACCAAAACACAAAATAAAAGCAAATCCTATTTCCAGAAAAAAGATATGGTCATGTGGCTGCTTGCATCCACTCCAAGTCTCACAGGAGTCCAAGTGAAAATAGATCTCTAATTACATGCACTATTTCCACCACAAGAAGCATGATGTTTAATGAGCAATATTATAGTTTTTAATTAAAAAAATTATCATCTTGAAATTTTTTCCTTCCACCTTTCGTCAATAAATCCTCATACAAAAACTGAACAATGCTAAGGTTTTTGGAAGCTCATAAAGTGAAGGAGGAATATGACTTTACCCTGAAAAGATGCTGCCAAAATTCAAATGCACAGAAGTTAGCCATGAATTCCATCTCCTTTCGACCGGCTAAGATTGTTCGGTCAGTAAAGTAGCTAGCAATATACTTTGCAAACTGACGAAAACAAAAGGATTCAATTAGAATAAAGCTCATAGAAATTACAACATAGAATCAGTGCAATTGGAAATAGTAATATTGATCCACTCCGGCATTACCAATTGTTCCTCTCCAAATGGATGAAGAATGGGTAAAGGCTGTGTATCCATCATTATACCCAGCAATATGCCCTCACGTATCATACCAGCATTCCCAAATTTCAGAACTAGAACAGAAGCATCAAACGACAAAGGACAACTGGCTATCAATTGTCCATAAAATGTAGGTTCATAACGGCCCCTTGGAGTCTTTTCCAGTGCACGCATCTGAACAAGCGTGTTCAATGCATCTTCAACAACTTGAGGATCTGGTGCATCCAGAGATTTTTGCAGCAAAACTGCCATCAAACCCATGACAGTTGATCAATCAATAAAGCATTTAAAATTATCAAATATTCTGCAACATCCAAGATACAATATTTAAAGTTATTGCCCACTCTAGATGAATAAACTCAAGCACTACTATAAGCAGTCTTAAAAATTCAACTTAAATAGAGAGTCTTATCACTATGATTTAATAAAGCCCACAACTGTTAAGAGATATCAGAGGCTCAGAGCAATATTTGGTAAATATACAAATATTTGGTAAATATACAAATATTCAAAGTGCTATAGTAACTAGAGTTTTCCTATAAAAAGCATTAGTAACTAGAGTTTTCCTATGAAAAGCATTGACGATGATAATAATAATAACAACAACAACAATAACGATAATGATAATTAAAACAGTTTCTGCTCAAGATATCAAGATCATATTAACTAACCTTTTGGATCATTGATAGCCTTAGATCCAGCACAGCACAGTGAAAGAACTTGAAGCCTCAAGGATAACTTCAGAATAGACGGACTCTCATGATCCTCAAGTTTGTTGAAAAATGAACCAGTGACCAACCGATAAACGTGACCATCACAAGTTCGGCCAGTTCTTCCCCTACGCTGCTCGGCCTACAAGATCATATGAACTTAAGAATATTGTATAAACAGATCAACACATACAATTAGGATACTACTGTTTTACCTGTGATTTGGAGACCCAAACAAGCTTTGAGGATTCCTTTCTTCTGGACTTATCCCAATAGACTTGTAACGATCGGCAAGAATCAATTACAAAAGCCACTTTGGGTATTGTCACAGATGATTCAGCAATATTAGTAGCCAGTATTACCTGATAGACAGCAGCCACAATCATCTACTGTGAATAATTATAATATAAATGGAATCTGATATAAATAATGTTAGGAGAAGGAAAACCATCTAAAGTGAAAATTCCATTCGTGCCATCGGTAATTTAAAAGAAAATATTATGGAACAAATATGGAAGTAAAGACATCATACATGCATCCATATAAAAGAAAATTATACAAGTATATAACACAAAACTAATAGTGGATATTTAGAACGTTATTACAAAACAATCCCTGAAGTTTTTAATATCAAACACTTTAGTCCCTCAGGTTTCAAAATACACAAGACATTCCCTAGCGTTTATCTTTGTTAGACAATAGAGTCCCTCTCCCATTATTTCCATTTAATCGAAATGACTGTTTTCGAATTTTTTAAAATTTTCAGGACTATTTTAAGATTTTTTAAACTCTTTGGGGACTGTTTTGTACTTTACTCTTCAAATCAAATTGGAGGGAGACTGTATTGTCTAACACAGATAAACATTGGGGCCTATTTTGTGTATTTTGAAACTTGGGGAACTAAAGTGTTCGACATTAAAAAAATTCAAGGACTGATTTGGGTAATTACTCAAATTAATAAAATTCTGCAGCATATATAAATGTTCAACATGCAAACACCCCACTTGCAAAATTATAATCCACCATTAATATGGAGACTACTTATTCTACTTCCGCTGAACATCAATCATGGTTCACAGATAAATAAAGTATAAAGCAATATATGAAGCAACCAACACAAAGCTACACACATGCATCGATAGTCTTAAAAAACCTTTTACTGTTAACTGCACAACTAGCTGAATTAATTATAATTTAACAATTACTTTTCGATGCGACTTCCAAATCTTCATAGCCATGAGAGCTTGCTCGGTATCAATGCTGCGATGCAAGATATGAACTTTAAAAGTTGATTCAAGTGGCTTTAGAAGTCGCCATTGCTGCTCAAGTGAATAATAGGTTGGAAGGAAAACCAGAATGCTTTTCTCAATATCTGGTTCATTCTCATGGATATGCAACACCAGGTTATGAATAAGCTGGTGAAATTCAGCCTGAAACTCAGGCTTGATGTAAGCATTGGCTGTGAAAGGATCTACTCCGGGAGAATACTTCGAATTCATTACTTCAGAACTTATTCCAATAGATTCAGCAACCTGTGTCAAAAAAATAAGCATTATCATCATGGTTATTACATCAATGAAATGAGCTTCAGAAAAATAATGATATGATATGCCAATTGAACACCATCTGCATAACTTTTTATCATAAATGACATAAATTAAAACCATTAAATGAAATTCACTTAGATAAGATATACAAGACTAGTGCTGAAAATTCGTGTAAATTATATATGCATGCCTGCTCAAGATATGAAACATGTCGCTGGAAAACAATTTTCTGATTAGAGCTAGGAATCGCAAGCACTTCAACCCGTTCACCTCTTCCAAGATCCTTAAAGTAATCCCTGTATCTTGAAATATCAGCAGTTGCAGACATCAAAACCACCCTGCATATCATAAAAACATAAAATTTCAATTGTTCTCATCTTTGAATCTCTCTTTATAGTTTGAAGAGAAAATCAAACCAGAAACAAGCAAATAAGATAAAGATTGAAGATAGCATATATGTAATTAGGCATTTTGCTGAACTCATCTGAATATTGAGGATGCTAACCTCAGGTCATTGCTCTTCAACAAGAACTGCTTCACACAAACAAGGACAAGATCAGACTCCACAGATCTTTCATGAACTTCATCAAGAATGATAGCTTTGTACTTCAGAGCAGCAGAGCCCTTATCTCGCAATTCATCCAACAAAACTCCAGCAGTTTTAAAAACAATCTTTGACCTGCAGTGTGGCATTATAAATGCAGGAAGAGACAAAAATAAGTGCAAGCTCTGCTCCCCTATAAACAATATGGCAAGTAGAATTATGCTGAAAAAAGTAAAAAAGAATGCCGTATTCCTTTGTTGAGTGACTTCTTCATGACAATTGACAATTGACAAATGACGATGTAGCCACCCATACTACATGCAAGTGTCAATTCATAATGTGTTATTATCATCATGTTAGACTTGTATGTTAGCATGATGTATAATTAACATCCTTGCATCTCTCTGATTTCTTTATGTTACCAGAAGAAAGACCGTATGTTTTGACGTCCAAACAACCTCTTCTGTTACCAATTTGAGTCATAATTTACCTTCAACAAAAATATTTCAAGATATTGAATATATGAAGCCAATGGAGAAACAGAGCAAGATGAAAGGAGTGATTAAATAGCTATTCAACTCAAACAATATCGCTAAAGATATAGATGTGTATGAACTGGCTACCCGGCTGATAAGTGCCTTGAGTGCCCAATGTGATACCCAACTTCCTCTCCCACTTCACAATTTCGAGCTTTTGCAACCATTTTGGCAACGGCAACAACAGCAAATCTCCTGGGCTGTGTGCACAAAACAGGTGACATGCCTTCGTCCAGAAGAAACTGTGGAATTTGTGAACTTTTCCCTAGAGTGAAAGGAGCAAAGATATCAGAAACATGGAAAGAACAATCATTGCCGCCAAAATAGAACCTCACACTCAAATAGAATTTCCAAAAAACCTTAAACCTTAACCAAAGTTAGCCACACAACTTCCAAACAAAGTTACTGCGATGACTCATTCATCCTAAGAATTGCATACTGAATTCCCTACTCAGCGTATTGTATGCCAATTTCTCTTCAAATAAGTTTCAATACTTTACTCAACAAAAATTATAATTTAATTAACTGTTAAGAACAGCATAACTATGTATCCATACACATATATAAATGAATATAACAACCGTTCTGACTTTCAGTTACACAAAAACTTACTAGTTTTGGAAACTACAAATTTTCCTTCTCAACTATATCCAGGTGAGCCCTCAGGTGAGACTAATAAATAAATAAAAAGGTTCTCTAACGAGAAGAACCACCAAATTAGCTTAAGCACTAAGATATCATCTACTACTACCAGTCAATGCAAGTCAAACGCAAAATCAAACACATTCATGCAACATTTTCCGCTTACGGCTAACTATTAACACAAATACAGAGATTCAATCTCTCGTGTTTGGCCACTAGACGAAAAAAGAACAGCGCCAAAAGCGAAGAACCGCGAAAATAGGAAGCAAGTGATATAGTCAATGACTCAATGCAGATCAAACGGAGAATCAAACAAAGTCACTCAACACAAAATTGAAGTTCAGAAATGAAAAGCCAAAACACATTGACGATTATTAGAGAAAGGTTAACTAGTTTAGTTTGTTTGCTTTACCGCAACCGGCCTCGCCGACGATGAGCGTGACGCGATTCTCCATGATCTTCTCGACGATCTTCTTCTTCATAGCCATCACTGGAAGCGACGAGAAACTTGACTGTGATAACGGCAAAGTGTACGAAGCATTGTTGGAAGAAGAGGACGACGCCATTCTCGGAGTTTAGAAACCTTCGTCACACACACTTCACACACACTCAATCTCGACGAAACGTTCCGAAACACTTACTCCGATTCACTCTCACAGCGAAACGTCTCGTTTCGTCTCATTTCTCTGATTCTCTCTCTTCTTTCTGAGGAGAAGACGATTATCAGTGCGCGTCACTGGTCAGGTCAGTGGTTACCCACATTGGCACAGGCCGAAAGGCGCGAGGTTTTTATAGGGGAGGAAGTGATAGGATGCGGGCGAGTGCATGCGGAGCATGGTAGTGGAGTGTGTAGTTGACTTGAGTCAACGAGATTTGGGGATTGATGATGTTGACTGTGACTTTGTTTTAGCCAATGGTGACGATGATGCTGGTGATGGTGTTGGGAATTGGGAGTGGGGGATGGTGCAGAATAAAATGCACCTTGGTTTTCTAGGATACTTAGGTGGGAAGTTAGTTGGTAAAGATGGGAATCTCGCTGCCCTGGAAATTGCGGTCTGCGGAGAAAATATGGGGTCGTGTAAGTAAAAAACTAAAAATTAAGCCAACTCAAGTCATGTAGTTGAAAAATAAATTTGTTATAAAAAAAATTATTATTCTAATTTTTAAAATTTTAAAATTAAAAATAAAAAAGAATTAATTTAGTTAATTTATATTATAGTTTGTTTTTTTTAGACCTTTTTTTTAATTTGAGTTTAATTGTATCTTTTGAAGCATGCCAACAAAATTATCATAGTTTATTATTTTTTGTTATTAGTTAGTCATTAATATTTAAAAATATAAAATAAAATATATTATAAATTATTAGACTAAAAAATAAATTAAAAAATTAAATTAATAACTAAATAATAGTAAAAAATAATAAATTTTGATAATCGCTAGTATTTTTTGTATATTTTTTAGTAATAATATACGTAGTCAATGTAAAAATTGTTTTCTTCTAATGTAATATTGTGAATTAGATATATATGAAAATATTTATACTAACAATATATTAAAATTAAATTTTTAATTATATTAAATATATTTTTACTTTTTTATTAAATTAAAATAAAAAGAGATGGAATATTTTGACTTTTTATTTTTTTTTTGTATTTAATATAATCAAAAGATGTACTATTTTAAAAAATATGTTTGTATTAAAAAAACATGTATTTAATATAAATCTAGATTTAAAAAACGGATATTTTAGTCCCAAAAAAAAACTAATGTACAAACCAATTCCCAATGTTTCTCTTTGTTAGACATAATAGTCATCCGTCCAAAAATAAAATAAAATAAAATAATTATTATTATTAATTACACAATAATATTGTACTATATTGTTTGTATTTTCTGGACAAAAATAATGATAAATTTATTCATTAAATATATATATATATATATATATATATATTACTCAATAATAATAATAATAATAATAATAATAAAATTATTAGAGATTATTTTACGAGAAATTCAAGGTTAAAACCATTTGATATTTTTGTATTTAATATAATCAAAAGATGTACTATTTTAAAAAATATGTTTGTATTAAAAAAATATGTATTTAATATAAATCTAAATTAAAATATTTTCTTTTAATACATATTTTTAATACAAACATTATTTTTTTACATAGCACATCTTTTAATTATATTAAATACAAAAATATCAAATGATTTTAACCTTAAATTTCTTGTAGAATAATCTCTAATAATAATAATAATAATAATAATAATAATAATAATAATATAATAATAATAATGATAATGATAATTATTATTATTATTATTATTATTGAGTATATATATATATATAAAATAAATAAATTTATCATTATTTTTGTCCAAAAAATGTAAAAAAAAATATTGTACAGTATTATTGTATAAATAATAATAATAATAATAATAATAATAATAATAATAATAATTTTATTTTATTTTTGGACGGAAGATTGTTATGTCTAACAGAGAGAAACGTTGGGAATTGATTTGTACATTAATTTTTTTTGTGGACTAAAATGTCCATTTTTTAAATCTTTGGGGATTGATCTGGGTAATTACTTTGCCGGAAAATGAACTGTGGACTGATTTGTCTGCTGGAGTAAAGTCTTGGGGATTGATCTGTGTATTAATTTTTCTTGGAGACTAAAATATCCGATTTTAAAATTCTTGGAGACTAATTTGGGTAATTACTCTTATAAAATTTACCACTTTTAATTTTTATAATTTTAAAAATATTCCAATTTCAATTTTTTAAAACCCTAATCCCTTTTCTTCTTGAACTCTTGTCTCTTCCTCTTCCTCAGCATCCTCCTCCAATTTTCTTGCTCTTCCCCAATAAACTCCTCTTCATTTTCGTTCATCACCGCCTCTACCTTTCTCCTCATTCTTCCTCCGACCAACCTCTGGCTCTGGCTTACTACAACAGCGTCGCCCTCCTCCTTCCTCCTTCTCTCTCTTCTAACCAAAGATGCTTATCTGAGACTCAATATCTTTTTTATTTCTCTTTTTTTTTCTTGACCCAGTGATTGTGATGCTACTATGGCTATTGAGCTCATGATGGGTTGTTATAGAAATGACAACAGCAACAATGGCTTTACCACTTCCAAGGCTAAATAGAACGCCGTTTAAGAAGTGACATCTCTCTCAAACTCAGTCCCAACACTTTAACATTTCTTCTTCTTCTTCTTTTTTTCTTTGTCAATCAAGACAGTTTCACATATATCTAGTAAGGAATTTTTAGTAAAAATAGCAGTAGCAAAACTAACAAAACTTCATCAATTCTTCACTCAGAATATTCGCATTTTCATTACCATTATCATTCAAGGAAATTGACGCCTTGATAATGTGGTTCAACTCACATTCAATCTCTTAATCCACTCCTTTTTAGCTGTCTTACTTGAGGTCTCTCCAGTAAAAAGGTGAAGAAAAAAAGATATTAGGACTTTTTGAAAATGATAAATGATTTAGAAGAAGAGACGAGAATTTCAGAGAAAGGGAATTAGGGTTTTTTAAAAATTAAAATTGAGGTATTTTTAAAATTATAAAAGTTAAAAGTGGTAAATTTTGTAATTATGAAAATTGTTAACTGACACGTCACCTTTAAACTTTAACTCTAGGTAATTCAATTGAAGGTTGGTCACTTTTGTCAAATTTTAAAATCTTTCAGATATCATTTTGTTAATAACAAAAATCAGGTATCATTTTGTCAGCGTCAGATTCTTTTGGACACTAATTTAGTATTTACCTCTTACTTCTAAAGAAACTATTTTAGTTGTATTGCCTTTAAATTAACATTAATTTTTTAGTAAATACCTGTTCGATTTTTGCCTTTTTTAAAAATAGATAAGTCGCACCATAATCTTTGAAAAATGACAAATCGATTCATGTTCATCTTTTTCACCAGACACTTTCTATGTAGCTCTTCTTGTTCGTAATTATAAAAAAAAAGAATTAAAGTGTAACATTTAAGGTGTGACGTAGTCTGTACACATCTTACGTGAATACCTGACTATTTGTTAGGATCGTTAAATTTGTAGACACTCAACAAAACGACGTTATTTTATTTTAGAGTAAAAGACAAATAAGTCCATGACCTTTTAAAATGAGGACATTTTCGTCCCTCAAGATTGGAAAATACATTTCGATCCCTTACGTTTTAAAGCGCGTGACAATTAGATCCCTCCGTCGAGTTGGGCTTCAAAACGGCAACGGAACATGCTGACCTGGAAGGGTAGAGTGTTAGATGTCCGTTTTAGTTGTTGATGTGGATGGAGAACAAATTTTTAATGGACAAATTAGTCCTTGATGCCTAACATCTTGCCTCTGCCATGCGAGTTTCTGCTTAATGACCCTCCTACTCTCCTCATTTTGATTATTCTGAAACTTGTTCATAGCTTGCTCTTATTGATTCAAAACCTCCATTTCACTATACAAATTCTTAGTGTTACTAACATACCTATCCATCTTCCTCACCATACATTCCATATGCTTAACCAAGAACCCTAATTCATTGACATCTATGACCCCACTCACAATGTCACCATACACATGCTCAAATCCCTGCAATGCAGGAACAGAACACTTCTTCCCTAACCATATTTATGTAAGACTATATATATAAACACTAGCACTAAAATGAAGGCCTAAATTTGAGAGTTTTAAACTAATTATAATCCTAACACATACAGTAATATCTGCAAGGCTTTTTCGAGAGAAACAACAACCTTATACGTGTATGTATCACCTGTGCAATACCATAAAAAATTGCATTCCAAGAATTAAGTCACTATTTTCTGGGAGCACAAATGTTGGAGATCATTCGATATATCAAAAGCATCATCCAGATGCTTGAAATTGATCTTGAAATATACACACTAAACTGGGACCACTAAATACACAAATTGTTAATTTGCCATCACCTTCTTAGTCTGGCTGAAGTGGTATATCCAAACATGGCACATACATATAAGGCAACCAACTGAGAAGAAGCCGACATCAAGCTAACCAATATCCTTTTCTGGAGCTTGGTCGAACAAGAACCTTGAGGTAGCCATGTCACCAGCCTTTGCATAGCCATCACTCATGATCGTGAAAGAAGCAACACTCTTTTCCGGCATAGCATCAAGCACTACCCTAGCATTGCCCAAATCCCCCACCTTCACAAAATCCCATATCATCGCATTCCATGATGCCACAATCCTCTGAGGCATTTCATCAAACAGCCTCTTTGCCTCCACCATATCCCCAACCTTCACATAGCCAACCACCATAGCCGTCTATGAAACTACATTCTTCTCAAACATTCCATCAAACACCTTGCGAGCGTCATCAATCTTTCCACATTTTTCATACATATCAACCAAACAGGTTTCAACAAACATATCACCTTCAACCCCCACACCTCAACGCCGAGCCATGGAGCAATTTTCCTTTGCAGGATCTGCACATGCTTGAACAGGCCTTAATCACAGAAGAGTAAGTGTACCTATCAAGAAGAGACCCATGTGGCTTCATGTGAATAAAAGCAGAGAGGGTAACTTCCTTTGGTGTGGGCTCCGATGAGGGAGTTCCAGAGAAAAGGGGAAGGGCCAAGGACGTGGTCGAAGACGGAGGTGTAATATGAAGCAGTGGTGGCAAAGGAGGCGGAAAGGAAAATGAAGCGGGAGATGATGAGGTGATCTTGCTCTAGACCTCGTTGGATGATGGAGGCGTGGACTTGGTAGAGGTGATGAATGGTCTTGCAGGCCTTAAGAAGGGTGATAATGGTAGCAGTTGAACGCGGCGGAGAAGAAGAGTGTCAAAACATTGAATTCATCGGAAGAACAGCGTCGTTTTGGCCTTAAGAGACGAATTTGTCCACTAATAATTTATCCCAATCCACTTCAGCAAGTATAACGGACACGTCATTCTCTACCCCTCCATGTCAGCCGGCTTCGTTGTTGTTTTTTGCCCAAAATAGACGGAAAGATATAATTGTCGGCCGTTTTAAAACGCGAAGGATCAAAATGTATTTTTCAATCTTGAGGGACGAAAATGTCCTCGTTTTAAAAGGTTAAGGACCTATTTCTTTTACTCTTTACTTTAAAAATAAACTCGTGTTTTGCCATTTTGTCATTCTGGATTACTCATGATTGCTATTTGTGTTAGGGTTCGAACAAAGGAGAGAGTGAACATGTCATTTCAGAACCGATTAACACTGTGGGCAATTCGAACTTGAAGGATCTGACTTTCTCGCATAATTCTGCAACTGCGACGATGAGTTTCGGGTTGGAGTTGTTGATTTGTTTGGAGAGTTCGATGACGGTGTAAAGAGGGTTTATAGTGGTGGTGACAACGCCAATGGTGACTGCGGCGAGAAAGAAGATAGGGAAGTGGATGGAGTTCGGGATGAAGATTAGGAGGACCTCGTGTTTTTTGAGCGGCAGAAGAGGGCGTGGGAGAGCTTAGTGACGGTGGTTTTCAATTGAAGGTGAGTGTTTTAGAGGTGTTAGTGGTGTTTTGGAATAGGAAGAAGGTGAAGGAAGTGATGGTTTTGGAAAGGGAAAGAAAATTTTCAAGAACCTATATATTTCTTCGCCGTATGATAGTGGGAAAGTGGGCAAAATGGCAAAACAACGTCGTTTGTTGAGTGTATAGAGACTTAATGATCCTAGCGAATAATCAATTATGTAGGATATATCATATATGTAGGTCATGTTACACCCTAAATATTACATTTCAGCTTTTTTCAATAATTTTAAATGAATAAAACTACAAAAAGACTTAAATTATTTTACGAAAGAAATAAACAGGAGTTAATTTATCATTTTTTAAATATTAGAATACGACTTGTCTATTTTCCAAAAAAAAAAAATATTTACTCTTAATTTTTCGATTTAAATTCCTAATCTCTTGAATTTCATGCATTAAGTCCTTTCTCATAAAAAAATTGTGTGTTATACTATGAGCCTATGAGGTATACTTTCTCAGGTTTTTTCTCCAGCAATTCCTGACTTTCAAACAAAGGGAAAATGTGCCATATTATTTTATGTATTTTTTTCTTGGGCTTCGTGATATATTCATATATTGTTTTATCTTGGGCTTCGTGCTATATTCATATATTCTTTACTTCCTGACCCATTTTGTTCTGTACATCCTCTTTCATTCAAGCTTTGTTGATAATGCAACTCAGAGCCAAAATCTAAATGTTTGTTCACAATCCTTTTTAAGACTCAACCAAAAAATGCTTTGAGAAGAATAGAAAAGAAGATAGACAAAAAAAAAAAAAAGAATAGAAAAAAAAATGCTTCGTTCACAAATCACCACTCTATCATCTCAGTGGTTCTTTTAAAAAAAAATTTCATCAAATTGAGTTGTAAACTAATACTTTTTTTTTCCCTCTCTTAAGTAACTACTTTTAAACGCTAAAAAAAAAAGTCAATTCGCTTAACTCGCGAATTCAAACTATTAAAGTCGAGCTAATTACATTTTATTAATTCATTAAAAAAATAAAAATATTATATATACATTACAAATTAATTATTAACTCAGTCATAATCTATATACAATACATATTTTTTAATTTATTTTAATATATGTTTTATATGAAAAATTAATTTTTAATGTATGCAATTACATGAGTATAATTGTTTTCGTTTTGCTTTTAGGGTGCATGTATTTCTGAGAATAAGATAAGACAAGACACTAAAAATAAGATATAAAAGAAAAAATATCATATTTAAAATTTTTTTATTTTATTTGATAATAAAGTAGAATAAATTATAAAAATTTAATTTATCAATTTTTTATTAAAAAAAATTGAGAAAAAATATAATTATAAAAAATTAATAAAAATAATAAAAAAATAAAAAATAAGTTGTGTCTCTTATTAATATTTTTACATCTTTTCTATTAGAATAGACATAAAATATACTAATTCAGTATTTTTAATTCAGTATTTTTAAATACAATGTCTCTATATATGAAATTCATATGTATAACATAATTTTATGTTTTTATATTTTTTTTCGATATTCTATCTCTTAAATAAACGCAGCTTTAATATTTGTGACTTGTGACGAGCTAATTCTAATTTGTCGGTTTTGGTAGGGGCACATAGTTTTAAACTTTAACGTATGGATAGATAGTAGAAATGAATTTTTTTAAAAATATTTTATTATTTAATATTTTTTTTATCTTATTTAAAAAATATATGTTGAGATATTAAATTTGATAAAACTTAAAAAAAAAATTGGAAGAATCTATTATTAGATAAATAAATAAATTATATACTGAATCAACTTTATTATTGTAAAAAGAATAAGGTTTAATTATTTTTTTTGTTCTTATAGTTTTATAAAATTTTTAATTAGGTTTCTATATTTATTTTTTTAATTGAGTCTTTATACTATTTTTAATTTTATAATTAGATTTTTTTATGTCAAAAATATTAAAATTAATAGAATATTTTTTTTAAATACATGCAATGAAAGATTTAATTAATTTTTTAATTATGAATATTTATAATTTATAAAAAAATATTTAATTAACTTTAATTTTTTTCTATACCGAAAAAAAATAAAAAATAATTAAAAATAATATAAAAACTCAAAAAAAAATTATAAATTTAATAAAATTATAAAAATTAAATTAAGAGATAATTAAACCAATCATCCAAGTTCACGAAAAAAGTATGTCTTTCTAGTTCCTTGAAGCCTTGAAGGGGCAACTTGGTTGTGATTTGTGAAGTAGCCTTTAATTTGAACTGACCCATAGTATTATATATACTACCACTCATGGTTTTTGTGAATTTTATAGCAGCAAGCCAGCAACGCCGAAAGGTTCATTGTTTTTACCCCAACTTTGATGTAGGCCATGTAGTTGACTAATTAAAGAGAACACATTATTGATTATTCCTTCAACTTGCAATTCTATACGGTGCCATTTTATTTAATCTTTGTGACGACTCTTTGAATATTTGAAAGGGACTAGTAGATTTAATTTTAATCACCATTTTTCTTATCCATAGGTCCTCCTATTAGTCCTATGTTCTTTTACTTGTTCCTTCTTTCGTTACATCACTAATTTCATGTTCTTTAACCTTTTCATACTACCATCTTATCAAAATTAATTTCATTCTCCCACGTCTCTTCTATCTTTTTCTTTTACTGTTTCTTCTGAATACCTGGCTATATATATGCTATTTACATTTTTCAACTTATTAATTTAAAAATACTTGGTTAAGGCACATGATGAGTTTGATGTAGACCATCGTGTAGTTGCCATAACTCAATAGGATATATATTCCATTACATCGAGAGTCGGTTTGAAAAGTAGCAACTTTTTTTTTTTAATTATGAAGATTATATTATGTATGTTTGATATTATTTTTGAAAAATATTTTTAATTTAAAAAAAATTAATTGAGAGTTTTAAAAGAAATAAAAAATTATGATATTTTAAAAATATTTTATTATTTTCATTAAAAAATTGACTTAAAAATAAAAGAGACTATTATATTATTTTTATTTTTGACTTTGTAAAAAATATTTTTTATTTTTATTAAAAATATTCGTTCTCTACCATCATTTTCACGTAATGTTCTATCGGTTAGAAGTATTAACTTTCAATCATTATTTTCGCATAATATTTTATTTATTGAAAGTATTGAATCTCTATTATCATTTATACACAATGTTCCATCTAAACTACTTGCTGCATATGTTCTTTTCAGTAAAAATATTTTTTATCATTCTACCACTTTATTTTTATTATTAAATTTATATTTAATATTGTGTGTGATATAAAATCTCAATGATTAAGTTATGTAAAATTAATATTCAATATTAAAAATTTGTTATCATTATTATTTTAATATATATTCATTTTCTTTATATAAAAAAATTATATTTTTTAAATTATTTATTCAAATATTACAATTTTAAAATAAGTACTTCTGTAATTAAAAATTTAAATATAAAATAATTTATTTATAAACTATTATTAATAAAAATTATTATATTTTAAATTTTTTTTAAATTTATTTAATAAATTTACTCATACGGGACCTAAATCTTAAACTTATTGATAAAATAGTGGCTGCCAATTTTTGATAAGGTAGCAGGCAGGTTTAATTTATTGTGACTATTGTGAATATTACATTATTGATGATAATTTTGAAAGGGACTCTTTTGTTTCATGCAATTAATCTCAATTTTTCTCCAATTCATTGGTCCACGTATGTTCTTCTACTTGTTCCTTCTTCTGTTGTATGACTTGTATCACTAGTTGCACACACACTCTTCATTCTACTATATATATCGTATTCCCCATAAATTTCATTCTTTCACGTCTCTTCTATCTTCTTTAACCGTTTGTGCTGAATGATATATTTTTTGCATGCTTTTATTAAAGATAGGAGATTCGAACACGCAACCTCTTAATTGAGTATGAAAAGACTATGCGATTTGAATTATTACTCATTAGTTTTACATGCTATACCTAAATTACATTATTATGTGAAAAAAAATAGAATATCATAGTGTGCAAGCACTAAACGCCCTTATGTACAAGTAAAATTTTAAGATTGTCAAGTAAATAAAATCTGCTTTTTATTATCTTATTACAACATGTTAAAAATATTAACCTATCACGTTCTAATACCAGTGTATATATATCTTTCTTTTTAAAATATTTTAAAAAAATATTTTTTTAAAATTATATAAAAATTAATATTTAATAATTAAAATTCTACTCATTATCAATTATTTTAATAAATTTAATATATATATATATATATATATATATTTTATTGTGTATCAACATTAATTAATATAATTTATAAATAAAATATATACATCTCATTGTTTGAATTAATTAGTCAAATATTCGTTAAGAAATAAAACCTATAAATAATATCATTATATACTATATTATCTTACAGTAGATAGCATTCTAGCACCAAAATATTGACGTGTATGTGTGTTTAGTGTAGTATATATATTTCTCTTTCTTCAAAATATCTTAAGAAAGTGTCTTTTTTAAAATTATACAAAAATTAGGGTAAAAAATTATTATAAGCCAATGCCATCTAGAATTGACGTATATAAGCCAAACTGAAAATTGTTTCAGTAATACGCCAGATGCTATATTTATATAATTTGAACCAGTATGGTTCGAACTGCATATGATAGTAATTCGAACCTGGGCAGTTCGAATTACCAGTTGATTGTTCTTCATAAATCGAACCAGGTTGGTTCGAACTAAGAATGCACCTAATTCGAACAAGGTTAGTTCGAATTACACACAGCACGCGTTTTCAAGTAATTCAAATTTGACTATTAAAAAATTTAATAATTAAAAAATTAAAAAATATATTTTATTTCATACATTAAAAAAAGCTAACAAAATATTTAATTACGAGACTTCTTTAAAATATTTGTGATCTATCAATACTCTTTTGTCCATTTTTAATAGCTTATGAATATTTTTTAATAAATTTATTTAAATTATACTGCAAAAAATATTTTATCCTATGCAAAATAATTTAAAAAGAATTACTTAAAAATGTTAGGAGTACTATAAAAATTTGTAATGTTCTAATAACTTAGGTAAATACATGCATGTACTCAAATTTTAAATAAAATACTCTACATAATCAATAATAATTTAGAAATGAAAGAAAATATTTTATTCCATACAAAACAATTAAAAAATATATTTTGTGAGAATAAAATATATTTCATAACATATTTTAAGCCATTTTTTTAAAAGATGTTATGAAAATGGCTTAAAAGATATATTTTATTCTAATACAAAATATTTCATAACATCTTTTAAGCCATTTTTAAGTCATTTTTTAAAAAAAATGGCTTAAAAGATGTTAGGAGAATAAAATATATTTCATAACATCTTTTAAACTATTTTTTTAAAAAATATATTTTATTCTAATACAAAATAATTTTATGCCATTTTTTAAGCCATTTTTAAGCCATTTTTTTTAAAAAATGGCTTAAAAGATATTATGAAAATGGCTTAAAAGATATATTTTATTCTAATACAAAATATTTCATAACATCTTTTAAGTCATTTTAAGCCATTTTAAAAAAAAATGGCTTAAAAGATGTTATGAAATATATTTTATTCTCATAAAATATATTTTTTAATTGTTTTGTATAGAATAAAATAGTTTCTTTCATTTCTAAATTATTATTGACTATGTAGAGTATTTTATTTAAAATTTGAGTACATGCGTGTATTTGCCTAAGTTATTAGAACATTACAAATTTTTATAGTACTCTTAACATTTTTTAAGCCATTCTTTTTAAATTATTTTGCATAGGATAAAATATTTTTTCTAGTATAATTTAAATAAATTTATTAAAAGAATTTATTAAAAAATATTCATGAACTATTAAAAATGGAGAAAAGAGTATTGTCTGGAATTCGAATTGATAGATCACAAATATTTTAAAGAAGTCTCGTAATTAAATATTTTGTTAACTTTTTTTTAATGTATGAAATAAAATATATTTTTTTATTTTTAATTATTAATTTTATAATAAATTTTTTAATAAAATTTTTTTAATAAATTATTAATTTTTTAATAGTCAAATTTGAATTACTTGAAAATGCGTGCTGTGTGTAATTCGAACTAACCTTGTTCGAATTAGGTGCATTCTTAGTTCGAACCAACCTGGTTCGATTTATGAAGAACAATCAACTGGTAATTCGAACTGCCCAGGTTCGAATTACTATCATATGCAGTTCGAACCATACTGGTTCGAATTATATAAATATAGCATCTGGCACATTACTGAAACGATTTTCAGTTTGGCTTATATACGTCAATTCTAGATGGCATTGGCTTATAATGATTTTTTACCCCAAAAATTAACATCTAATAACTAAAATTGTTGTCAATTATTCTAATAAATCTAATTGATATCTTTTTTTATTGTATATTAGCTTTAATTAATATAATTTATAAATAAAATATATACATCTAATTATTTAAATTAATTAGTCAAATATTCATTAAAGAATAAAACTTACAAATAATATAATTTTAAAATAATAAAACATGAGTAATAATTAAAAGACTTAATTTATCTTTTTAATATTTAAATGAGTATAAATTTAAATATATAATTTTTAAATATTAAAAATATAAAAAAAATTATTTAAAAATTAGAAAAACAATTATAAAAATGAGTTAAAATTTCTAATAATTTGTATATAAATTAAACAATAAAATTAAATTAAAAAATAATTAAAATATAAATTAAATAAATATTTTTTATATGTCGCATAAATGATTGCACAAATGAATACACTACTTGAGAAATAATATAATTTATGCATTCCTAATATGAAAAGGGCGTTCTTGAGTGCCAAGATGTTGCTTGGAGATGTTGCTTGGGTGGCAACGCAAAGGAGTTTAATAAAGAAAGGTTTGACTTTGAATTAAATCGAGCCAACTAAGTACTAAATTAAATGCACTTCATCTGCTTCTTAATTAATTGGTATGAATAACTTTTCAAAATATTTAAGAGACTATAAAAAATTAAAAATTAGTCTAAATCAGTCTAAAATTATTTTATTTTATATTTATTGATTTTTTTTGAAATAAATGTATAATATCAAATATAATAAATATGTATTTTTAGATATTAAATAATACATAAAGTTATAGATATTAAATTAAATAAAATATTTTAAATTATTATTTTTCTAATGTTATTCTAACGATACATGAACCATGTTTTATAATTTATGTTAATAATATAGTCTATAATGTTTATTTTATTTTAACTTTTTCACATGTAATAGCATAATCTAGCTTCCAACAATAGATTATGAATTTAGTGGAAAGAAAATTGTAATAAATGTAACTCATTTACTATAATTTTGCCAAAGAATCCATATGCAATTTTGTGTTTATCGACTTATAAAAAATCATATATCCTTCTTAAATACTTTTTTATGATTGTATGATTTTTAGTATGGTTTTCAACTAAATAAAATACAACTAATTTAAAATAGATGGAGTACAAATTATGAAGTTAATTTTAAACAATTTTTTTATTAAGTCAAAAATTAATATGTCGTATATTAAAATTTTATTTAAAAATATGTTATTAATTGATAAATTATTACATACATAACAAATAAGCGGATTATTTCACTAACTTAAATTCGTTAATTTTAAACGAATCTAACCATAACAAAGAGTTTGCTCAAATGTTAAGTTAGATATCACTTAAATAATGTCCTTAAAAGTTGTGATATTGTGAATACAATTTGCCTTTCTTAAGACAAAAAATAGAAAAAGTCATCCATCAAAACCAATGTGCGACACTGCGACCCAAATCAGATCTAAATTGGTTGAAACAAAACCGAGTGTCGACTGTTGAGTGAACAAAAAATATATATAAAAATAATTAATTTAGAGGGTTATATTGTTAAAAACTAATTAAAAAAACTTATTTTAGTTCACATTCAAATTATGATGATGAGTTGGCTTCTAAACAAAAAAAAAACTTTCAAACAAATCATCATTGCTGTTCATATATTCCCCCACTCCCAATTCTAGTTCCCATCTTAATATAAATTCTCTGTCCCTCCACTGTTGACAGCTTCAACTGCATTCCTTCAATCCTAGAAGAAAAAAAAAAAAAAAGGTAAAAGCAAAATTACCAAAAAAACCCCAAACCATTTTTCTCTCTTTCTCATCCAACACAACCCATGGCGGAAGCATTGTTCTCCTACCTCTCCGATGACATCCTCGTATCAATCTTCTCAAAACTCGACGGCAGCGACCCTCGCCACCGCGCCATCCTCTCCTCCGTCTGCACCCGATTTTGCTTGCTCCTCCGCCAACACCACTTCCTCCTCCTTCCTCTCCCTCCCTCCCACCACTTCCCCAACGACTCCACCAACACCCCTGAGATCCTCCTGAAGCTCCATTTCTGCTGCCCCGGCCTCCTCCACGCCGGCGTCGTATCCGAATCCGGGTTCGGATTCGAAGACCCGATTGGAAAAAGGCGAAAGCTTTGCAATCAAAAGGAACACTTGGCATCTGGGGTTTGGAGTTTGAGCAGAGAGCAAGGTTCGAAGCTTCTGGCTCGGCAATTCCGTGATGATTGCCTCTACATATGTGACTGGCCTGGGTGCTTGCATCTGGAGGAGAAGAGGAAGTACAGGCTGTTTCGGGGGGTGTTCGTGGATTTCAAGGAAACTAGGGTTTGGAAGGCCTTAAATGATGGGAAGAACAAGGTTAAGAGGAAGGTTGATGTTGGTGGTTGTGCTTTCTGTAAGAGTGAGGAGAGTTGGGACCTTCACTCTGCTTTCTGTCTGAGGAGAGTGTTTGGGTTCCATGATGATGGTGAACCCGTTGTCAGGGCTTTTGTTTGTCAGAATGGTCATGTTTCTGGTGCTTGGACTGATGTCCCAATGTACTCTTGAGATTACTTTCATTTCATGTCCTCTTTTTTTTTTCATCTTTAATTAATCATCTATAATTACGCACATTAAGTTTATTAGAGTAAATTTTGATTGATGATGAAGATTTATATGCAGTTATTTTTATGTAAAATTAATAATTAAAAATTATCATATAAACTAATATATTTGACTAAATTGTTGTGTAATAACTTTTATCTATAGACTTAACATAATTTAAGGTAGGTTTTTATTATTTTCGACTAAGATATTAGTTTAATTAGACTATTTAACATAACTACCGTAGTGTGAATTCTATTGCCAAATATTTTGATGTTCCAATGTACTCTTGAGATTACTTTCATTTCATGTCCTCTATCTTTTTTCATCTTTAATTAATCATCTATAATTACGCACATTAAGTTTATTAGAGTAAATTTTATTGATGGTAAAAATTTATATGCAGTTATTTTTATGTAAAATTAATAATTAAAAATTATGATATAAACTAATATATTTGACTAAATTATTGTCTAATAACTTTTATCTATAGACTTAACATAATTTAAGCTAGGTTTTCATTATTTTCGACTAAAATATTAGTTTAATTAGATTATTTAAGATAACTACCGTCGTGTGTGAATTCTATTGCCAAATATTTATATTGGAGTTAGTTTATCCATGTAGTATGTTTAAGTGTTGGAAGTTTCGATCTTGTTTTGGATATATAGTAATTTATTAATCGAATAATTTTTTGAATGAAGTTTAGATTTATAATAAATTAGTCTTTATTTTGTAAGATTGGAGAGTACTGAAGAGTACTGTAAGTAACAAAATAAAGTTGTTGTTGTGGTATTGTAATTTAATTTGATTTCATTATTGTTCTAATATTAATTAATGTGAAATTAGTTAATATTAAACAGCAAATGCTTGGAAAATTAAATCATAGTACATGGTAATTGGTAAGGTACAATAATAGTGTTGATTGATTGCGCACGAGATTGTAAAATTAAATCATACTTGAAATATGAAAGATGAATTTGAAGTTTTGTTCATTACCTTTTTGGAGAAAGGAAGGTTATACTTTGTCTCAGTTCTGATTAATACTACATTGGAAGTTTGTAGTTTCATGGACATAAGATGAAAAGAAGTTCCAAATAAAAAATAAAGATAAAAATATAAAATGCAAAGTTGTTTCTGGAGTGTAGGATGAAGGAAAGATGTATGAAAAGGGAATGCTTTCTATCTAGAAAATTCGTGGAACATAATGCAGAATCATGCTGTATCTACTCTCTGCATGTATTATTGATTGATCAAATGAGATTGGAATATAATGGCAACTTATTAGTTGTAATTAGATTAGATCTCTTTTAAGATTGAAATTATGGTTGCTTTTACAATGTTGTAACAAATGCTGCCGAGAGATTCCACTGTTTTAACTTTTACTTCAAGATCAAGAAAGAAACATTATTGAATTGAATGATTGATGGGGCCAAATTCAGGACTATATGTTCATTTTGAATCGTTGATACCGAAATGGTAATTGTTAGGATGCCTCTATTTAGTTATTTAGTTTATCAAAAAGAGATAAAAAAAATTATATTTAATTTAAAAAATATAAAAGTAAATAAATTTCACAAATTCGACACTAAATTCAAAGGCAAAAATAGAGTTTGTTTTTAGATACTGAGATTGAGACTCAGTATTATGTTTGGTGATCAGAGTCTCTTCAGTACTTTTAAAAAGTGGAAACACAGAAAACTAAAATTTTTAAAACACAGACTAAAATTTTAATAACATTTTTTTTCAACAATATCCTCATATAACTTTTCAAAATTTAAATTTATTCCTTAATTTTTTTAAAAAATAAAAAGCTCAACACAATAAAGTGGAGCCATATTCCTTAATTTTTATATTTATTTTAAACTAAACATAATATTAAGACATAACTTAATTCAATATATTTTACACTAAACACAATATAAAAATTTGTTTTAATCACTGTCTTTCAATCTCTATCTTCACACCCTCAGTTTTTTGGTCTCAATCTCCTCTTACAGCCTAAAGAATTTGCTTACTGAAATTGAGCAAGCATTTCTTTTCCCCTTTGGTGGCGACATAAAATAAACTCATTACCGTGCACACTTTTATTGTGGGCTTTCCCACTTTTGTAAGTTGGGCTCTAGGAAAAAAATATCTATTCAACTAAGAAACTAAGGTCCCCCCAAACCAATGTTCCATTAAAATAAAAACTCACGCATATTTTTTCAACCAACAACCTACAAGGGAGAGAGAAAAAAAAAAAAAAGAAAGAAAGGGAGAAAGTGACAAATTTAATTGAATATTGGTGAAAATTTTTTATTTTTCCGAACTTCTTCTAACTAATAAATTTTTGCATGAGCGCCAATTTTTTTGGAAACATGGATATAAAATTGACGGAACTCTGTTAGGGAAACTGACGTGTACTCCTAAAAACTCGACAACTATCCCTTCACTATAACCGATCAAATATTTTGGAACTAATGGCAGACTCCAAACGTAACTTGATCACAGTTACACACAAGTCAAGTATTATCTTTAGTCTGTTACTTACAACGGCACTCGCCAGGAATATCGGAACAAACAGAAGGAGGTGAGCCCTCCACTCGTCTATAAAAAATCAAGTAACTCATATAGAGTCAGGTCACAAAATAACTCTCATACTCTCTTCATTATACCGTTTATATATCTCTTACTGACTTGAGTGTCGGAGTGCTTTTTGCAGGTGTTCCCGCTGGCGTGTTTCACAGTGCCGAGGTTCACTTATGACGCTGCTCCCTGGACGACGTATAGCTCCGCCCAAAAATTAAGCAGCCACCGAAGGAGCCATATACCTCGACTCCACCAGAACAGAACATTTGGCGCCCACCAAGGGCCTGAAATTTATCTGACCCCATAATTTTCTTTATCTAGCTTTTCTTCTTTGCTTTAACAGGATCCTTGATCCCCAAGCATGACTGACAACGGAGCTCATCAACCCACACAAGCGGAGCTTTTAACTCAAATCACTGAACTCCAGGAGAAAGTTCGGAGGATAGCCGAACTATCTGTCCGCAAAAATGTTGAGAAACAGGAGGGAGGAAGCTGCAAAGGCTCGGCTCAAGGCAACAATGATCCACTGTGTCTCAATCCACCGAAAGAAAAGCTGACTTTGGACAACCCATTCTCGGAGGAGATCACCAACTTTCAGATGCCGAAGAATTTCGTACTACCCACTTCACTGGAGCCATATAAGGGGATTGGTGACCCCCGGGCTCATGTTAAAAAATTTCAATCTATGATGTTTTTTAACGGCGCTAACAATGAACCTATACTCTGCCGAGCTTTTCCTACTTATCTTGATGGTGCTGCATTACTTTGGTTTTCTAAACTATCTGCAGGATTAATCTCCTCGTTTGAAGAGTTAGCGAGGTCTTTCATTGACTATTTCGCAGCTTCGAGGATATACGTACACGGATCCGACTACCTTGGCACCATCCGACAAGGACAGCACGAAAGCTTGAAGGAATACATGACCAGGTTTGCTGAAACGACAATAGAAATACTAGATCTAGACCCAGCAGTCCACTTACACGCCCTTAAGGCCAACCTCCGACCCGAGAAGTTTCGAGAAACAATTGCGGTGACTAAGCCGTAGACATTCGAAGAGTTCCGGGAAAGGGCGGCTGGACAGATGGAGATCGAAGAGCTACGTGAGGCTGAGAGGACAAAAAGAAAACCTAGAAAGGAGGAAGACAAATCTCTAAGATCGATAAACAATAAAGAGCCGAAGAAGCCATTCAAGCTCACTCCAAAATTCGACAATTACACCAGATTCAACACAAAAAAAGAGAAAATAATCAAAGAAATCCTCAATGCTAAAATTATAAAGCCTCTAGCTCGAGCTGGAACGATTTGTAGATAAGAGCAAACACTGCGCTTTCCATCAGAAATATGGACACATGACGGATGAATGCGTGATTGCCAAAGACTTATTGGAGAGATTAGCCCGGCAAGGCCTCCTGGACAAGTATGTTGAAGGAAGAAGAAACAAGGAAAGTGCCCGAGACCGAGAAGAGCGTCAACAAACCTCGGAGGGAAAAAATGACAATAGGTGGTCCAACCCTAATCCACCAAAAGGAATTATCAATTGCATATCTGGGGGATTTGCCGGGGGTGGCGAGACAAGCTCGGCGCGCAAACAAAGCTACCGAGCAATGCTGGCCATCGAGGGAACAATGCCACAAAACAACAAAGGGGCAAGCGACCTCAGAATCACCTTTAGCCAGGCGGACATATCTTCGGCCACCCCGAACTTAGACGATCCTGTGGTGATCTCAATCCAAACAGGCAAACTATTGGTAAGAAAGGTCATTTTGGACCCAGGTAGTAGTGCAGACGTTCTCTTCTATTCTACTTTTCAAAAAAAAAAATTATCCGAAAAAGCAGTGCAACCCTCATCCGGAGAGCTGGTAGGCTTCTCAGGAGAAAGGGTTCCGATTAAAGGTTACATATGGCTAAAAACGACACTGGGGGAAACCCCACTAACACGAACCATAGATATACAATATCTTATAGTTGACTGCCCCAGCCCCTACAATATTATTCTCGGAAGACCTGCTTTGAACATGTCAGAGCAGTTGTGTCCACCTTTCATTTATGTGTTAAGTTTCAGGCACAGGACGGCAAGATAGCAACACTCCACTCAGATCGCCAACAAGCTCGACAATGCTATAATGCAAGTTTAAAATGATCAGATACAGAACCAAAATGTCAACAAGAGGTCAAAGCAATTCACAGCACGAATGAGGTACTGACCTTAGTAGAACTCGACCCTAGGGAGGATATCCGAGAAGACCTCAGCCAGTGGAGAAGCTCTAGAAGGTTACCTTGACATCAAACCCAGAACAATTCACTTACATCGGCCGAGCATTCCAAGGACAAGAGCGATTGGAGCTTATACAAACACTACAAGCCAATGCCGACTTATTTGCCTGGACTCCTGCAGATATGCCAGGCATAGACCCAGACATCATTTGCCACAAGCTCGCCATAGACAGGACGATCCGACCTGTAGCACAAAAGAATAAGAATCTCGAAGCAGAGAAAGCAAAGGCGACTCTAGAGGAAACTAAGAAGTTACTTCACGCCAACTTCATCAAAGAAATCCGCTTCACCACATGGCTATCTAACGTGGTAATGGTAAGAAAAAATTCAGGTAAATGGCTCATGTGCGTCGACTTTACAAACCTCAACAAGGCATGTCTGAAAGACGCCTACCCTCTACCATGTATTGACAAGCTCGTAGATAATGCATCAGGTTTCAAAAGCTTAAGTTTCATGGATGCATATTCTGGTTACAACCAGATCCTTATGCATCCAGAAGATCAAAGCAAGACAACCTTCATAACTGAACATGGAAATTTTTGTTATAGAGTAATGCCATTTGGTCTAAAGAATGTAGGTGCAACATACCAGTGACTAATGGACAAGGTATTCCAACAACAGATAGGGCGGAACATTGAAATCTATGTTGACGATATGGTCGCCAAAATCACACCAGAGAGATCCCACTGCGAAGACCTAACAGAAATATTTAGTCAGATCCGAGCATACAACATGAGACTCAACGCAGAGAAATGTGCCTTTGGGGTACAAGGAGGCAAATTCCTCGGATTTATGTTGACTTCACGAGGAATCGAGGCAAACCCTGAAAAATTTGACGCAATACTTAACAAGGCAAGTCTGGAAACGATAAAAGAGGTACAACAACTAGCTGGAAGAGTAGCAGCCCTGTCACAGTTCTTGCCAGCAGTGTTGAGCCGATCATACCACTTTTTCCAGACAATATCAAAGAATAAAATATTTGAATGGACAAAGGAATGCGAAACGGCATTCGCCAAACTCAAGACCATCTTATCATCACCACCAGTGTTGCAGAGCCCAGAAGTCGGTAAACCTGTATACTTATATTTGTCTGTTTCCAATTATTCTATAAGCTCAGTCCTCATCACTGAGACACGAAAGACACAAAAGCTAGTATACTTCGTCAACAGAGTCATGCAACCAACAGAACGGAGATATCCAAGAATAGAGCAGCTGGCCTTAACACTGGTAACAACAGCAAGAAGGCTTAGACACTAC
Source organism: Arachis ipaensis (assembly GCF_059453495.1). Lineage (NCBI taxonomy): Eukaryota > Viridiplantae > Streptophyta > Magnoliopsida > Fabales > Fabaceae > Arachis > Arachis ipaensis. Next base: position 120,885,139 of record NC_142437.1, on the reverse strand, counting down.
TTTCAGAGCCATACAATAATTGTAAGGACGGACCAACCATGCATTGAGGCAAATATTAACAAAACCAGAGCTGGCAGGACGGTTGACCAAGTGGTCTATCAAACTTTCTGAGTTCGATATCCAGTTTCAGTCAAGGCTGGCCTTGAAGTCCCAAATCCTAGCAGATTTTGTTTCCGAGCTCACACCTGACGAGCACCAATACAACCAGAATTGGGAGTTACATGTGGATGGAGCATCAAACCGAGAAGGAAGTGGAGCCGGGATAGTACTAAAAGAATGAGACACAGTTGTACCCAAACAATCCCTACAATTTCACTTCTCGGCAAGCAACAATCAGGCCGAATACGAGGCACTCATAGCAGGACTCAAGCTTGCTCACAGCCTCCAAGTACAGAACCTAACAGTACATTGCGATTCCCTATTGGTGGTTCAACAAATCAAAGGAGAATTCCAGGTAAAAGATCCTTTGTTAAAGCGGTACTGGCTCATAACAAAGGATCTTATTTCAAAATTTGATAGATTCATCATATTAATGTGCATAGAGAAAAGAATATTAGAGCAGATATATTATCTAAACTTGCCGCCATTAGGGCTAGTACACAAACATCGGCACTATCACAACTTACACTAGAAAAACCCAGCATTGAGTCACTATGCATAATGAGCATCACTCACACAGATGATTGGAGAATACCCTATCTTGAATATATTAATACTGGTATTATTCCCAGATATGCGACTCACCCTCAAAATTTCAAACGAAAGGCAAGTCTTTTTACAACTGTCGCAGGAGAACTATACAAGCGAGGGTTCTCACATCCATTGCTGAAATGCCTCGGCAGAAACGAAGCAAATGAAGTCATGAACGAGATCTACGAAGGTGTATGTGGAAACCATATAGGAGGACGAGCTCTGGCGGCAAAGATTTTTCGAACAGGATATTACTGGCCGACCATTAAGAAGGACTGCATCACGAAAGTAAAAACCTGCGACAACTGTCAGAAGCATGCCGCTGTCTCAATGAGGCCCGCCGAGGTAATGCACAGCATGGCGGTAAACTTGCCTTTCCACAGATGGGGGCTCGATATCCTCGGCCCATTTCCAATAGCACCAGGACAGGTAAAATTTCTTTTGGTTTCAATAGATTATTTCTCAGAATGGATAGAAGCACAGCCACTAGCAAGAATAACGGCTGAGAAGGTACGATCTTCATATGGAAAAATATTATATGTCAGTTTGGAATACCAAAGGAGATAATATCAGATAACGGTAGATAATTTACAGATAACAAATTGGCATCATTCCTGAAAAATTTTAAGATACAGCATCATTTTAGCTCGGTCGAACACCCACAAACCAATGGGCAGGCCGAGGCTGCTAACCGAGTAATACTGCAAGCAATGAGAAAAAAGCTCAATGATGCGAAAGGAGAATGGGCAGAACTGATCCCGAAAATACTATGAAGTTATAACACAATGATACAGTCTATCACAGGTGAGACACCATTCAAACTAGTCTACGGATCAGAAGCACTGATTCTGATTGAAGTCGGCGTTCCTACCCTAAGAACCGAGCTATACAATCAACAACGCAATGACAACATAAGAAACGCCGAGCTTGATCTTGCCGAGGAAGATCGAGATATCGCCGCTATCAAGCAAAGAGCCATGAAGCAGATAGTTGAAAGAAGGCACAACAAAAAGGTGGTACCGAGGACATTCGATGTTGGCGACCTAGTCCTCAGATGAACAGAAGAAGCTAGGTAACCTCCAACACACGGTAAGCTCGCCGCAAATTGGGAAGGACCATTCCGGATCACAAAAGTCCTCGGAATGGGGGCTTACCAACTGTAAACATTACAAGGCGACTCAGTATCTGGAAATTGGATCATCTCATCCCTAAAGTTGTATATGTCATAAATTGTACATTTCGCGGATGAAGGTACTCTTTTTCCCCCTTAAAGGTTTTTTTCCCAAACAAGGGTTTTACCTAAAGAGGGTTTTAACGAGGCCGGACGCCCAATATATCTATCAAAATCAAACAAACATGATTGATTCTTTACTTACTATTCCCATCATATTCTGCTCTTCAAATGAAAAAACATTTAAGCATGCATTACTCTAATGCAAAAACAACATTGTCAATTTGACCTAACCTCGACCAACGTAAACAAAAGTCACTCGAGTTCAAAACAACACTAAGCATTCATAACTACCGTAAAACTGACCACAACTCGATCAGCAAAAGAAAAAAGAGTTATCACTACACATCAAAAGGACAAACATGTCCAAAACAAACAAGCAAACAAATAAAGAAGGAGGAACATTCTCATCATGCTCCTCCACGGTACCATCCACCACTAGTTTTTCGTCGATCACGGTCTTAGTCACGTCAAGTCGGTCACAGTCAAAATCAGGGGCTAACAACGCAATTTGACTAACGGCACGATCGAAGCCAGAGGAGAACATCTCCATCCCATCCTCCTCCAGCTCATGAATCCTTGAAGTTAGTTTCCCCTTAGAAATATCACCCTCTTTGATCACAGCCTGCAGCAACCGAATCTGATCCCTCAAACAAACCACCTCCTCTACAGATTCCTTCATTTTAGCTATAGCATTGACAATAACATCATCTTTTTCTTTTGACGACTTCTCCAGTTCCGCAATTTTCACCTTGTATGACTTCTCCAGGTCAGAAATCTTGTCCACATCCGCCTGCTGCTCAGCACCAATAAGGTCGGTAGTATGGCCAACACACATCAGACGAGAAGCGATAATCTACAAAATATACACCAAGTAAGAATAAAGCAGCAAAAGGAAAAACAACAGAAGAGTCAAGAGGAAAATAAAGCAACCTGAATAAACTTCCCAAGTCCCTCCATACCAACCCGACGAGTCATGAGCATATCACCAGGATACTGAGACACCTTGTCAGAAAGCTCGGCAAAGGGAAACTGGTCGCTCCACAAAGAGTGAGAACTAGTACCAGGGATGAAACCATGAAGCCTCTTCTTCCGATCAAATACAGGCTTATTACCACCAACAGCCTCCTGATCACCCTCAGATATAACCTCCAAAGACTTCTCAGTTTCATCTCTCTTCCTCTTGTACGAAGATGCCGGCTGAGCAGTAGATTGAGCAGCCTGCCCACTATCCTCCTTCGGAGTCCCTGAACCACCAACATATCTCTCTTTTTTCTTTTTCAAAAAGGAATGGAACCGAGAAGGATCAAGATGGGGGACTCGTCCACCTACAGACAAAATAAATATTAGAAAATACAACAACATTAACACAATCAATAGCAAACAAAATATTACCTATATAAGTTTTCAAGGCCTCATTATCACCAGAATCATACAAATACAAAAGCTCAGGAATAGACAAACACTCCCTGGCTGCAAAACTCTCAATCAGAAAATTTAAAAAAGAGTCTTCTTCTTCACTCCGCTCAGAAGCCTCAAGGATTTGGCTCGGTTCAGAACACCAGTAAAAGTGAAATCTTTCGATAAGCTCATCGTCTAAATAAAACGGATACTCAGATTCAACCGATCAAATCTTAACAAAAAGGGATTTGAAGTTTTTAAAAGAAGACTTGTAAAGCAGAAAAAGGGAGCGACCAGGAAAACTGCTAAGACAAATCCACAAACCCTTTCGAACCCTTTTCGACTGAAACAAAGAAAAGAACAGCGATAGGGAACATGGAATAGAGAGGAAGTCCATCAGACATTGAAAGGCACGAAGAAACGCCCAGGAATTTGGATGTAGCTGCGAGGGCGCGCAGTTAAGCTGGATCAACACATCACACTCAAAATCAGAAAAGGGAAAATGTACACGCAACTCAGTGAGGCAGGGAGTATACATATAAAAGTACTGCCAGTCACCCCTCCTCTCACAAACCCTATCCTCACCAGAACAGGGGAGAAGCTCAACAGACACACCAGAACCACCTTTCACAAACTTCAAACTCTCCAATTCTCGCATTGACTCAACACTAGTATAAGACGAAGAATGGGTCCTAACATCATCATGCACCCAATGATAGGGGTCATCTTTCTTAACCTCAACCGCTTTCAGTTTTTCTTTCTCTTTCTCTCTCGCCATTACAGGAAAAAGAAACAAAGATGATCAAGAAAAAAAAACTAACCTTTAGCAGTCATGATAAGTCAAACAAAAAGGAAGAATTCGAAAGAATAGAATGTTGAAAATGCAGTAGAAATTATTATAGCCCACTAACTTGGTGGAAACAAGAGAGATAACTGCCACAGACCTTGAAAACCCAAACGGAAAAAAAGGGTAATTAATGAAAGCACGATTCACAAAGTAAAAACACTTTCAAACTTCCCACCAATATTGCCTATATCTTTTCCACACCTCTTTTTATTTTTAAACAAAAAAGCCCAAGTTACAAACACCCAAACTGAGAACAACCAAAAAACAGCAAACACGAGGGAAAAATATCTACAACAAAACATATAAAGCTTTCCTGTCACCTGAAACATGGAGACAAACAAGCTTGGGGGCTATGACGTGTACCCCTAAAAACTCGGCAACTATCCCTTCACCATAACCGACCAAATATTTCGAAACTAATGGCAGACCCCAAACGTAACTTGATCACAGTTACACACAAGTCAAGTATTATCTTCAGTTCATTACTAACAACGGCACTCGCCAGGAATATCGGAACAAATAGAAGGAGGTGAGCCCTCCACTCGTCTATAAAAAATCAAGTAACTCATATGAAGTTAGGTCACAAAATAACTCTCATATCCTCTTCATTATACCGTTTATATATCTCTTATTGACTTGAGCGTTGGAGTGCTTTTTGCAGGTGCTCCCGTCGGCGTGTTTCACAGTGCCGAGGTTCACTTATGACGCTGCTCCCTAGACGACGTATAGCTCTGCCCAGGAATTAAGCGGCCACCGAAGGAGCCATATACCTCGGCTCGACTAGAACGGAATACAAGAAAGAGAGAAAAAAAAAAGAAAGAAAGAGAGAAAGTAACACATTTAATTGAATATTGGTGAAAATTTTTTATTTTTCCTAACTTCTTCTAACTAATAATTTTTTGCATGAGCGCCAATTTTATTGGAAACATGGATATAAAAATTGACGGAACTCTGTTAGGGAAACAATGACCAATATTGATAATGTATACAATAAATTTTAAATTTAGTCTAATACAAAAAAAAAGAAACCTAAATAGTAATTTCAAAAAATTAACCATCTCAATTCTAAATTTCTAATTTACCAATGAAATTTATTCAAACACCCTCTTTTTCCTCCCCGCAGTTTGCTACCCCATCCTTAGAAACTCCATCACCAGCCATCAAACAACCATTCACATAGTTATTAAAAGAGTAAAGTATCATTTATGTCCCCAACGTTTGGGGTAAGTCTCAAACCTATCCCTAACGTTTTAAACGTCCTATTTGTGTCCCAAACGTTTCTAAATCGCATCAATGTTGTCCTACCGTCCAAATTACTAACATTTGGTTAACGGCGTTACACACGTGGAGGTTACTGTACACAGTGGCAGGGCATTTTTATGTGACCGTTATTGAATTAAAAATAAAAGAAAAAAGAAACAGATAACCATCAAAGAATGGTCCTCTTGGAAACCCTATTCTGCAAATCTTCTCTCCTCTTTTATGTTGCACCTTCTGCGAAGCTCGACTTCTCTGGTTGAAATAGGATGGAGGCTGATGCATGCCAATCTGAAGCAACACACGGCAGCAAGCAGGCGACAAGAAATAGAAACCAGGCACGTCGAAGGAGGACAACGTGCTACTGTGGGGAATGGCCTGTGCTCGCAACCTCATCGACGGTCGAAAATCCCGGGCGGAGGTTCTGGGGTTGCGTTAACTTTGGGGTGAGTTTTAGCCATGCGTTTCTTGTTGTTGAGTTATATGTTTTCACAATCTGTGGGTGTGACTCGGTTGTGTCATATTTAGTATAGATTGGAGAGGAATGCGGCTATTTTGTATGGGCAGAACCAGAGGAAGAGCCCTCACAAGTTTCAAGGCTAAGGACGAAGGTCAGAAATTTGAAGAGCAAAATGGAGAAGGTTGAGTTCAGGTTCATGGTTGCAGTGGGAGTTGCTTTAGTTGGATGGACATTTGCCCTAATATTGGTTTGTGAGAAAACAAGCAGCACCAAATTTGGGAGACTTTTACTACAATGATGTTGAGATAGTGAGATTTAGGAGAATATCATTAGATCCCAACTTGTGCTCTGTATTTTTGCCTAGAAATAGCACTGATGTTGACATGGTTGGTGTTTTGTTGAACTGAATGAGATTGTAATGAAATGATGTTTTGATGATTTAAGTTTGGCCAAATGCTATATTGTGCTTGTGTAAAAAAGTGCAATGATATATTGTGCAGCTGCAATGTTATATTATGCATTTTGTTTAAAGTGTTATATTTTGCATTGTTATATTTTGAAGCTGAAATAAAGTGTTACATTTTGCATTCTGCTTAAATGAAGCAAGTCATGAGCATGACAACAATATGAACTGTAATATATTACTTAATCACTAACCATTAAGATTGTCATTAGCAACAAGCACAATAGGTTCACAGTAAAATAACAAAACAGGAGCAAATCAAGCACAATAGGTTCATAGCAAAATAACAAAACAGGAGCTACACTATTTGCTCCACAACAACTGTATCAGATAATTAGCAACAAGCACAATAGGTTCACAGCAAACTAACTAAATACAAGCTACACTGTTTGCTCCACAACAACTGTATGAGATAACAAAATGCAGTCTTTAAACTGGTTTTGGCAAATTATAATGATACTAAAGAGAAAACATGAAACTGCACACATCATCATCATCACATCTTCTTCCATGCTTTTGGAGGTGTTCTAGCCATAAACTTCAGTTGGGAAATGCTGACGTGCTTGGATGGGGTTGGCAGTACTCTGAGATTGTTGTCCTTGGCAGCATCCTTGAGTTGTTGTCCAGAATTATTGTTTGACGGGGTCATCTTAGCCTTCTTTGACATAGCCTGAGATTGCTGGGAACTGATATTATTGGAAGATGATTTTCTCTTCGGCCTTGATGTGTTGGTCTTCTTAGCTGCAGCTTGTGATTGCCTAGAAGCCTGGCTGGAGATAGTACTAGACACAGTGCTTGAGATAGTGCTAGAAATGACTCTTGAAGCTCTTCTTGTAGACCCAGCAACTTTGTTTGCCTAGTTAACAGCCACAATACGACATTATAATCTTTGAATGCAACCAGGCAAAATGAAGCCAAAACCAGAAAAAACAACTATTGTACTTACCAAACTAGTGGCAGCTACTTTCCGCTTCTTTGGACAGGTCCGTTTGTTGTGGCCTCTAGCAAAACAATAGGAGCACTTCTGAGTCTGCCCATCGCGAGACACTCCTCCCCTACTTGAATTCTCATCTGCAGCTTTATTCCGTTTCAGTTTAGGCCTTCCAATAGGTTTTCTGTAGACTGGTGGCAAAACATCATCAAATTGTGTCTTCACCCACAGGTTGGGGCCATTTACTGGATACACCACATGTTGGTAGCAGTTAGAGTAAGTTTCCTTCTTGTAACAGTTTGCAACAAAGTTGTCCACATTGAAGCACATCTTCCTAATGCAGGTCATGGCATGGGCACAAGGGATTCCGGACAACTGAAACTTCCTGCACGAACACTCGTGATTCTTCAAGTCAACCACAAACTTCTCTTTGCCTCCATGGATGCTAGTGACCTCATATTTGTCACGACCAGCATAGGTGCTCATCCACTTACCACTTGCATCAGCTTGTTTTTCAACCTTAGTCCTGATACGGGGTAACACCTCTCTTTGGTATTCAACTATCCGATCCCTATTATCAGCCCAACGCCTCATTATGTATACTCTGATGTCTTCAAGCATACTGACTATAGGCTTCTCCCGGGCGTCCACAATCACAGAGTTAAATACTTCACACATGTTGTTAACCAAGGTATCACACTTAGACCAAGTCCCAAACTTATGCCGGCACCAATATTTGGTTGGTATCTCCATAAGGTGGTTGTAGGCTCCATTATCAACCTTTTGGATTTCAGCCATGTTTCTCTCCCACTCTTGTAAATAAGTGGCTTTTGCAGCATTCCACATCATCAGTTTTAATTGCAGCCTTGGGAATCTCTTCCTGAAATTGCTATAAAGATGTCTAACACAGAATCTATGATCCACTCCCGGAATGAGCTCATCGAAGGTTGGAACTAACCCCTAAATCCATAGTAAATCAGTTTTACTTGAAGTAGTAATTAAATCAGCATGATATGTGATAACGACAATTAACCAAGTACATATAGTTCAATTAATCACAGAATCTATTACCAGCATGATATGTGATAATTAACGAAGTACATACATTTCAATTAATCACAGAATCTATTATCAGCATGCTATGTGATAATGACAATTAATCAGCTTTTACTTGAACTCATACATTTCAAGCACTAGGTTCACTATAGGCAACAACTCTAACACTAAACTAGGATCTATAACGTAGCTATCAGCAAGTCTAACACTAAAACTGAATGAAGTGAGTAGAGAAATTAGTACCTTTTGTTGGTCAGACATGAAGGTGCAGCTCCTTAGCTTGTCACTACCAAAGTCATCACACAGATTGGTGAGAAACCAAGTCCATGTATCCTTAGTCTCTGCTTCAACCACTGCGTAGGCTATCGGCAGTATCTGGTCGTTCGGGTCCCAGCCAATAGCCGTGAGAACTTGACCTCCATATGGTGTTTTGATGAAGCACCCATCAAGGCAAATTATTGGTCTGCAAACCATAAAACTCTTCTTGCATGCATCAAGGCACACATAAAGTCTTTGGAACTTTGGCCTTAAATCCACACCCGGTTTTGGTCTCTCAGAAGCAAACTCAGGTGGTCTCTCCACTTGCAACTTAACTGTAGAACCTGGGTTAGACCTCAGCAATTCATGACAATAGTCATAGAGTCTCCGATACTGCTCTATGTACGTTCCTTGTAACTCATCAAGTGCAAACTGCTTAACCCGGGCAGCTTTAGACTTAGTTAGCTCTACATTCCACTTGCTGTATGTTTTCTTCATTAGTGTGGAGAGCTTTATTTTTGGATTCTCAGCAATCTTTTTTAGAAACACCTTGCTTAACCATTTTGCATGCATAATTCCAATTTTTTAACTCTCTAGAACAGCTATGCTTGTTATGGCAGCTGGTTAATTGCCATGTTTGCTCATTCTTAATCTTCCCACAGTATGCAAACCAGTTACAACCATCCACACAAGTGACCTTCACTCTCCGATGATCTACCTTATCAAACCTCAAACCCCTCCCAGTGTGTACAGCATAGGCAGTGGCACAATCCTTGAACTCTTCTCTTGAGACATAAAGAGTTCCAACCTCCCACTTGTACTCACTCATGTCCTTTAGCTGCTTGTGCAATGGATACTTCTTGGCAACACTATTTCCATTCTCATCATCATCAGTAATAGGCATATCTAGGAACTCTTCAGAATCATATCCTTCTTCCTCATCACCTAAACCTGCAACAACCTTCTCCTTCCCTTTGGCACTCCCACTAGCTTTTGCTGCATCTGTTTGGGTTTCAGTTGATGCAGCCTCGAATCTATCCCCTACCTTGATGTTGACATCTACTAAGCCCTCTGCCCCTTCTTTATCATCATCACTGTCACCAAACACAACTTCGGCAGCACTATCTTCTGAACCATCACCATTTCTGGAATCAGAACTCCATGAATCACAACTATCATCTACACCACCCTTGGGTTCATAGTCCTCGTCTTCACTGCCATTACTACCCTCTCCTTCCTCATCTGATTCATCTTTGTTACCCACAATTTCTTCCTCCACATTTGGGCCAGAATTTTTCTCCACCAGTCCAACTGTTTGGGCCTCACTTGTAACCATTGGGCCCTGCCCATCAGATCCACCACCCTTCACTTGCATGCTACTTTTAGTACTCCCTAACAAGTGTACATCTTCAACCACCTCATGGATATCACTTGTTTTGTGAACTACAAACAGCTCCACCATGTCCTCCCTAACCCCAATGTTAGCCATGTTCATTGCATCTTTGTCAGTTCGGAGCATCCTTAAGCCTTCTTCTGTATTCTGATCCTGTGATTTGTACCACATTGCAGCAATATCTTTCTTCAAATACCCTTGTCTGCTCACTATGTCATAAACCTCAATCAGGCTCCATTCATCTTCATTGCAGTAGTCTATGACAGTTGTCTCCCCACCCAAATACTTCAATTGCCCTCATTGAAGTACAAAGCTACCATGGTGGTAAACTTTGACACTAAAATAACTCATCCTTACAAACAGACCCTGTTACAACAAGCAAACATAACGAAACAACATCAATCGCAGGCACACATTCAATCACCAGAAAACGTAAATTCATGCCCTAACTAACATAAGCAACGAACATTTTGTTGAGAATACAAAAAACCACCTAAACCCTAAAAATGCACGCAATCTCATACATTGTCGGCCATCTTTTCTTCGTGGAACTACTCAATAAAACCCCAAAAAACAAATTTTTTTTCAAGTTCATACCTCGTCGCACGATCAAACTCTGTCACCACAACAAAGGTGTAAGCTTTCATGCAAAACTCCCCAGAACGAACCGCCAACTACCTTGCAGCCCCTCCCCACGGTCACCCTCGACGAAGAGAAAAAACGTGTGTGGTAACGAGAACTGGAATAAAAAATGTTGGGTAGAGGTGCTGTGATTCTTCGACGTTTCGTATTTGCTATAGTGAACGATATATTGGGCGCGAAGAGGCAGACGTGTGTTTCTCAACCTTTGGGCTTACTCACCTAATGTCCACGTGTGTAACGCCGTTAACCAAATGTTAGTAATTTAGACGGTAGGACAACATTGATGCGATTTAGAAACGTTTGGGACACAAATAGGACGTTTAAAACGTTAGGGATAGGTTTGAGACTTACCCCAAACGTTGGGGACATAAATGATACTTTACTCTTATTAAAATAATCATCCAACTACCTAATGAAATGACCATCCAGCATTTGTTAATTGTATATACTTAAACTGAATCAAACAAAATAATCATCCAATTAAAAATTAAAATAACCATCTACATACCTATTTAATTGAATATCCACATCTAAATTCGTCCGTTGATATATATACCTTGAAGATGTAAGTGGAGCGAAATCCAAGAAATCCCAGAAACCTCCGTAACACCATAAAACAAAGTATTTACCTTTTTGATATCTTGAATCTGATGCACCAGCCTTCCCGCCACGTATCTTTGCCACGTCAGTCTTCGACCCACGTCACGAATCCCGATACCATCACTCTGGCGAGAGTTGGTGCATGGTTGTGGCAGCAACGGCACGTCCAATGAATGTTGCAGCGGCAAGGGGAGGCACGGGGGTAGCTGCGGATGGATCCGTCCCCGCTACGGATGAATAAGTGCACGAAGGCTGGTTTCGGTGGTGTTGGCAGTCTCCTCCGACAGCGACGGCACGGTTGGTGTGGAGGGAACCGGATGGAATGGCAAAGGTGAGGGTGCAGTGGCACAAGAAGAAGAGAATATTCGGCGCATACGTAATGGGAATGAATTTAACTATTAATCTTAATTTTTTAAATTTTAAAATATCTTTCTTTTTAAGTCTATTATATACATTATTCACAAAATTTATTGTTTTCTTATACTTTCTCAAACTGATAAGGTATTTGCATAAAATAATGCGTTAAATACATGAAAAAAGTTCTTGAAGCACTATATAAAGAAAGTCTAAGAGACTAATAATTTTTGTGTTTTGTGGCCAGCACTTAACCATTAAAAAAAAAAGTAAGTGATCTCCAATCATTGAATGTAATCTCACACTATTAAAAATACTATTGATGACCAATTGATTATTACAAAACACAAAAATTACTAACTCCCTAACACTCCTCATACTATATACAATATAGTAAGTAATTCACTAATTTGAGCCAATACAATGAAATACAATTAAAAAGAAAGAAAGAAAAAAGGTGAGAATGAAAGAAATTGTTGTATATTATTAGTGGAACACATAAATATTCTCATTCAGGTGCAATTTTTTTCCTCGTAGAAACTAGAAACTAGAAACAACAAACAACAAAGTCGTATGTCATGACTGAAGAAACAAGAAAGTGTCGCATTCCTACTTCCCAGCATACGTATTGAATGACGGCGTTATTACTAAGAAGCCTGAAACCATCCAATTAAATGAGCGACCGAGGAGGATGAATTTCGTTTTGTACTTCGAAGATTTTTAAATAAAGTTTAGATTCGATTCATAATAAATTAATTTTGACTTATTAAATTAAAAAATATTATAAATAATAAAAAATATTTTTTTACAATATATATTTTTATACTAAATTGTATATTTATATTTTTGTTATTTCATAATTTTTTTTATGACATAAGAACATTTTCGATGTTAGTTTTAATTTTAATTTTATTTTAAATTTTACAAAAATATTTATAGGACCATATATTATAAATAGTAATTTAAAATTTAAAATAAAATTTATTTTTCTAATGTTTAGTCTTAATTTATTTAAAATTTTATATTATTTTTAATTATTTTATTAATATAATTATACAAATGATAAAATTTTTTTGGTTTTCTATCAAAATGATATCAATTTTATTATATATATATATATCAACTCTAATGCAGACTTTATTTCTAAATTAATTCACTTATTAAATATATTAAAAGTGATACCTTAAAAACATTTTAGTAAAGATGCTCTAAATAATCATAAAAATTACTTTTAACAGAACTTGCTTACTATTTGTCAAACGAAGTTTATTTTGGGAACTGAGTGTTAGACAAAAAAAAACATTAGAATTTTGTGAAATGAAGTTTATATTATTTTTTGTGTATGCTATTTTCTTATTTTTAAAGTAATTTTTTTCATTTTATCAATCATTTATAGAATTTAGTTTTAATATGCAAATAAAATAAGTTGATTTATACAATCATTTAATTATGTCTATTTTTTTATCATTTACGCTTTAACTGTTAATATGACAATACATCATTAAATACACATATAAATTTTTCTTACGTCATCAATGTATTAATAATACAATTTTATTTTTAAGACTGAAAGCAAAAGACTTAAAAATAATACGCATATTTGAAAAATTACTGATTTTTGTAGATATTCCTAACTTTATTTTAGGATTACCTTTTGTAGATAATTTATACCAAAAATTGCATACGTAAGAGAAACAAACATCTAAACAAAAGGAGACAATGAAAAATAATGGCCAAACAAAATTAAATGATGAAATTGGTAAAAAGAAATCATACGCGAACTAATCAATAATGATAGAGAATCAAGATGGTTCCAACAAAAAATCAGCCAAATATCTTTGAGTAAATTTAAAATTTTTATGTGAATGGTGTTTATGCTAGGCATTAGAATATTTTTTTTCTTTGTAAATTAAATAATTCTGAATCTGTTTTCTAATTTATCATGTTTTAGACATTTGGAGAGAGAAAGAAGGTGAAGGGATGTAAGCTAATTGAATCCGTTTCCGTGATTCATGTTACAATGATACTGAATGTATCTCCTCCTAATTTAAATGTGATGAAACATTTAATAACCAATATTTTAAATTATAAATAAATAAAATTAATTATTATATTTATAATTAATTAAGTTGTTTCATTTTTGACTGATTTGGAGTTGTTCCATATACTTTTTCCGAACTAATTAACTTAATAATACATCATAGTCATAAAGAGGCGTATGGTTTTTGGCGAAGCGAAAAGCTCAACAATTAGGTTTCTCTTTCTCTGTTAAAAATGGACAAACCATCTAAGTCATCCTTCCCATTTGAACTTTTGCATCAAGATGTTGACCTACCATGCATGCATCTCATCATGAAGAGGCAAATTAAAAAAAAAAAATGTCCTTGAATGCTCACTGAATTTTGTAAACTGTGCTTCACAAACTCAAGTTTTTGCTATGTTGATCAAAATGATCCTGAAATCCTGAATTGAAGAGATACCCTAAAGTAGGAAGTGTTAATTAGGGTTAGTTAGTTTAAGGGTATTTTAATAATTTTAAATTTTTAGTAATATTTTTTGTTTGATTTAGATATTTGGTGTCAGGATTAAAAATAAAATCAAACCGAACAAAAAACTGTTAAAATTTATTTTTCGATTTTTTTGGTTTTTAATTTACTCGGTTATCTTTTTTAGATTTGGTTGATTAGTTTTATTTGTGTGAGAGTATAATTATAATCAATTAGATTAATTAATATTATTTAATATATTTAATGAATATTTATTATAGAATATTATATTTTTATTATTTCGATTTTTTTTAATATTTATAAATACTCTTTTATATATATTATATCATTCACAACAACTTAAATAGATACAAATTTTTTCTCTACTGTTCTCTCTTACTCTTTTTAATAATTCGAATTAGATCATTTTAAACGTTACTATCCTATATTCTTGAAGGGTATAAATACTTGTATTATTGGAGCTACTATTAAAGAAAGGTCAATCACATGTTTCTAATGGCATCTTTTTTAGTAGGATATGATCTTTGATTTTATATTTGTTTGCCTTAGAGCTTCATTTTCATAGGGTTGATAGTAATCTACTACATACATATATGTGCTTATTAAATTAAAAATATTTAGTAGACAATACCTATCTCTTAAATTATCTTTTTATTAATAGGGGTAATTAAGTCCACCAAGTGCAATCTAATCGGATCTAATTAAATTAAAAAGTCATAAATATACCAAAAGTTGGAATTGAATTAATTAAGGGAGTACAAAATTATCAACTGCATTGTTACTACTCTTCATTGATTGCTTTCACATGTCATATTCTTTGGAATGTCATTAATAATTATAAAAAAGTACGACATTTTCACTTCTATATTCTAAATTTATTGTTAATAGTTAATAATTATTATACATGTTAATAGCAAATATAAAACAAATTATTAGAGAACTAACTTATTTTAGTCAATATCAGTTAATTTTTAAAAAAATTATTTTACTTATCTTAAATTATAAATTGTAAATCTTTAATTTTAGACCATAAGTTATTGGTTAATATTAACTAACTAAAAGTTATTTTTTATACTTTCCAAAAAAAGTAATATAACGATTACTTTGAACAAAAGTATAACCTGAAAAATTCAATTGAATGAAAAGTAATGTAATAAAAGTAAAGTTAAGGGCAATTTACGTAAATAAAATAAATGAACAAAACCTTTACACAAATATAACATTGCAATTTTCAGACGCAAATGCAACAAACATAATTGTATATAATTCGCTACATCCTGTAGCGAAACTCAATTGCACATAATCCGCTACAGGCTATCGCAGATTACATTGAGGACTGCGTTACTCATAAATCACTATAGCGGTTTATGCTCATATGGTGCGAGACTCATAATCCGCTACATCCTCTAACGGATTATGAAGAGTGTAAAAAACCGGGTTGGCTTATGTTTAAAAAATTACACTTTCTAAAACTGGGTTTGTTTTGCATAGAATAAAGGCCATTTTAAGCCATTTTAAGCCATTTTCTATGCAAAACAATTTTAAAAAAATGACTTAAAAAATGTTAGGAGTATTATAAAAGTTTGTAATATCTTAGTAATTTAGGTAAATATTGGTTATAACTATATATTTTATTAAAAAATTAATAATTGATTAAAAAATTAATAATTTAAAAATTAAAAAAATATATATTTTATTTCATGCATTAAAAAAAGCTAACAAAATATTTAATTATGAGACTTCTTTAAAATATTAATGAGCTATCAATTTGAATTTCATACATACTCTTTTGCCCATTTTTAATAGCTCATGAATATTTTTTTAATACAAGGTCCGGAACTATGGAAGCAGTGACTCACCTCCATTGATGAACGACGCTCCTCCTCCAAAAATTCTTTCTTTTTCACTTTACCCTTTTCACGCCTTTTAACGTTCCATGTCTTTATCAGGAGTTAATATCTAGCACGTTTGCTTAGTTGGGGAATTCCCATTTTTCTTTTGCTGTAACTCTAAAATGGGCCTATTATTTTATTGCACCAATAAAATTTATCTTTTGAAAAAAAAAATTATTTAAATTATACTATAAAAAAATATTTTATTCTATACAAAATAATTAAAAAAATGGCTTGGCTTAAAATAGCTTAAAATGCCCTTTATTCTATGCAAAACAAACCCGGTTTTAGAAAATGTAATTTTTTTAAACATAAGCCAACCCGGCACACTCTTCATAATCCGCTAGAGGGTGTAGCGGATTATGAGTCTTGCACCATATGAGCATAAACTGCTACAGGGTGTAGCGGTTTATGAGTAACGCAGTCCTCAACGTAATCCGCGATAACCTATAGCGGATTACGTGCAATCTCAACGTAATCCGCGATAGCTTATAGCAGATTACGTGCAATTGAGTTCCGCTACAGAATGTAGCAGATTATATACAATTGCATTTGTTGCATTTGCGTATGGAAATTGCTAATGTTATATCTACATAAAAATTTTGTTCATTTATTTTATACGTGTAAATTGCCCTAAAGTTAAATTACTTGTTAAACAAAAACAATAATATAACACTTTTTTTTTCTTTTTCCATATGATTATTGGCAAACACTTGATTCTCATAATCAAGGACTATTAGGTTTACTTTAATTTTGCATGTATTTTATCTTGTTTTTTTCTCCCAAAACTTAATATAATTGCATTAATTTTTTTAATTTATTTATTATAAGATTTGTATCATGGATATCATGTGTTTAATAATTCGTCCTCCTAATAATAACTTTTTAGTGTTAACATTGCTATCTTTTAGAAATTGATTGATGAGTATCGGTCTAACTTATTTTAGAAACGAAACTAACTTGAAAGATGAGAATTGTCTCAACTCTCAACCTTATAAAACTCTAATTTGATACTATAGACCAATAAAAAGATTGTATTCAGTACAATGTCATTTTCTTTCAACTATTTTCGTATACATAAAAAATAAATTTTTTATATAAAATATATATTAAAATAAATTAAACAACATGTATATTTTATTGAGGATATTAGTGTGCAAATAAATAATAATAAAAGGTAACTATGTTAGTATTTTTTTTTTGGTGACTAGGTAACTATGTTAGTATAAAATTATAAACAATACATCTGTTTATTTTCTAATATATATAAATATATAATAATTAATTGTTAAACGTGTATCACATTTTTTATTTGTTAAACATACGCATAAGTACAATTTTTTTTGTAGAGAAAAATGTGCACCGTAAATTGGAAAACTCATCATTTAATTTATTTCAACCATAGTTATATTATTATGAATTTCGCTATGTTACCAACGCTATTTTTGTTAACTTCTGCCAATTCTTGTTTATGACTGTATTTAATGGAAGTATTTTTGTGGATGTGTCTAATAAAAATATTTTTTTTATGATTGTGTCTAATAGAAATATCTTTATAGATATATTTTTTAGATGTGTCTCTTTATATATATTTTTAAAATATAATAATTAATTATTATTGACAATAAATTAACAGATAATATATTAGTACCCTATATTTTTTTATTGTTATATATATGATTGTTTTTTTCCCTTTGAAAACGAATATAATGTTGGACCTTAAAGATAGCAATCTTAATAAAATATAATTTACGTTGTTGTCAACACGTTTCCGTTTTGGAGCTTTTATATACTTTCCTTTATTTTTTTTTAGGATTTATTATTATTATTTGTTTGCATGGTCATGCACATGTTATTAAGAAAAAAAACATACAATTTTTTTTTCCACCAATACTCATTTAAATATAGTAAAATCAAATCCATATTTTGTTTACTCTAACTCTGCATTAAAAATTAAATTTATATTTATATTGAATAATACATGTGATAAAATGGATAAAATATTGATATTATAAATCTAATTGTACCTATATATATGTAACATATAAAATAAATCTCTCTACATATTTTGTTCAAATATAGAAAATTATGTTTAAATTAAATTTTAGATAATTAATAACTTATCATATATTTTTTATTCTCATGGAATTACATAACTTAGTAATTAAATACTTGTATAATTCTTGAGAATATTTGATGTGTGTTCCGAAAATTTATTTTTATACAAAATTTAGTTATGTATCAAATTAGTTAAATGTATGATAGTTCATTCTTACATTAAAAATATACGAAATAGATCAATTATATAATAAATAAATATGAGGGAGAGTAATTTATATCTTCTAATTTTCAAAAGATATAGAAGCAATTGCAATTTTTTCCCCTTTCTTCTCCTTGTTTTGTTTTTGAGAGGTACTTTGAAGTTTGTATGGTTGTATTTATTGGTAGGAAACAAAACAACAATGTCATAAACAACAACTTGTGTTTACAAAATTTTTGTAAGGATGTTGAATAATGGAACTTCGAATATTGATGAAGGTGGTCCATATTTATTTCATCTTGGTTGATTTTCTTGAAACTCTTCTTGCTTTGGACCATAAATTATATTCAGTAATGTGTGTATATGTGTGGTTGAATTATATTTTATAAAACGGTATAATGAAATATCATTTTATAAAATAAGTAATTTTATTAAAACAACATTTTTATTTTTAGGTAAAATATATATGATATTTTCTTAGATATTTATAAAGTGTTGAAAAAATAGTCGAATTAATTCATGGCTTAGCATAAAGGTATTTAATTATTTACAGATACATGTATTTTGATTATCCGTCCAAAACTGACTCGATTCGATTATATTGATTTTGAATTTGATGGGTAATCGGGTATAATCGGGTCAGATCGATCAAACTCGACCTTAACTAGTTCGAGTATTTGTTCTAGGATCGTGATATCCGAACAATTCGATTACTCGATTAGTTTAATATTAATTAAAAAATAAATAAAATAAAATAAAATTTATTTTTTAACCTTTAAATTATGATAATTATTTAAATCTGATCCGATAATGTATTATTTTTGTTATTATTATTACATATTTATAGTATTTAGATGTTTTTTTAAGTTTCTCCTAA
The DNA here is from genome assembly GCF_059453495.1 of Arachis ipaensis. Lineage (NCBI taxonomy): Eukaryota > Viridiplantae > Streptophyta > Magnoliopsida > Fabales > Fabaceae > Arachis > Arachis ipaensis. The sequence goes on along the minus strand of NC_142437.1, from coordinate 120,866,020 downwards.
TTTTTTAAAGTTATTTTTTATTTTTTATTTTTTCAATTGGATACCACTTATCTGAACCTATCGTCCAACCCAAATTTAATCGGTTCATATTTACTCACTAAAAATTATAAATCCAAACCAATTAAAAATATTCTTATTTTTCTCCAAACTCAGACCAACCTAACTCATAAACACTCCTCTCTAGCAATTAAATATCTTGCACATTTTATTTGAACTTGAAATTTCATGTTTAACTCTTATCCTCTTTCATTTACTAAGCTTTATTTAAAAAAAAAAGTGTTCTTAGAAAAATTTTTTCTAGACTAATTTCATTTTATGTATGCATTACCAATAATATCCACTGAATTAACATGCCCTTTAATAATTTAAAAGTAAATAAAATATTCAGATTCAGAAATACTCTCTCTGCATTAATACATTTACTCAATTTCTAAGAAAAATATCTATTAATTTTTAATATTTTGGTAATATATTTAATTTTTGAAAAGTATAAAAATCTTATTTAATTTCCTAATTAAAATAATATTAACAATAATATAACTGTTTACTTATTATAAAACTTTATATATCACTATTCCTCTAAGATCCATTTACTATATTATTTCTTAATCAGTGAACATGTATATTTTCCTTTTTAAATTTATGTTGAACAAATGACACATCATTGTCATGACAATGTGAACCAAATCGACCAATAAGGATTTATTAATTAATAACAACGTAACTCTACTTTCTCTTTTAAAAATATTATTTTAGCAGAAGAGGCGTGAGGATGTTGGAGAAATTAAAAATTCTAACAATTGCGTCAAACACATTATCCACGATTTTGAAAAGTAAGCAAACAAAACCTACTCTGTTGAAAAATAATCATAAAACTAAAACCAACAATTCTTTTTGTGTATATTATATATAACTATGTTAGATGGATTTGGATCCTCTAAAATTTGAATTTTATTTTAGAGAGTAAAATGTGATCTTTTATCCTTGAATAGTTTCTCTTTCATATTTATTTTTTGTTCCACCTATAAAATAAATGGTGAAAGATCACACTTTACTTTTTAAATTAAAATTCAAATTTTAGAGGATACAAATCCCTGCTAGATAACTAATATTCAACCAGCTAATTACCAATCAATTTATCATTAATTGATAATTTTGATTTTTTAAATTGTCATTAATGAATGATTATTTAAATTTTATTTTAAAAAAAATATAATTAATAATTATTAACTACAGTTATTTAAAGTTGATTGTTAAGAATTAAAAAAAAATGATAAATAGATCCTTGACATTTTCATCTGCAAACATTTAAGTTCGAGAATTTGAAAATACATTTAAGTCTTGATTTTTTCAAAATCTAGATATATTGATCCTTCATGTTCAATTGAGTTTGTCAAACTCAACGGAAAAATCAAACATAATTCTCGTTGTACTGACCTGGTTGATAATACAGATGTACGCTTGAGAGAGATTTTAAAATTGAACAAATTAGACTCAATGATCCATATATTCTGATTTTGAAGAAGTCATAAACTTAAATGTATTTTTAAATCCCCAGAGACTTAAATGTCCGCAGACTAAAATGTCAATGATTAATTTGTCCTTTTCTCAAAAAATTATTTATCTAAATTTTTTCTATTATATATACACCACACAAAAACGTAAAAAAAAACCAACAACAATAATAATAATAATATTTTTATGAAGATCAAGATTTTGACTATTTTTTTTAAATGAATAAATATGATGTGTTTTCATTGGTGTGAATAAGTTGAGTATTTTTTTTTTTAATGTGGAGATGAAAAATTAGAGGATCAGATTTTATAATGAAACTTAGATTTGTGATTAAAAAAAAATTCATAAACATCAGATTTGTAATTTTAAAAAAATAAAAAATTATAAATACAAATTTGAGGGTTAAATTTATAATTTTTTAAATTTGACTCTCTGATTTATAATTTTTTAAGTTTCACTCTCCAATGTTTTTTACTGTCTTCTACAATTTTGTGATACACCACTTGTCTCCATAATCCAATGTAACACACCTTTTTTTCCAATGCTAAAAAAAAAAAAATCGCAAGATTTCATATCACATTTATCATAAAAGTAGTTGTTACTTGTTATACCAAATTTGGTATGCATAGCTGTATATTGTAATAATAAACTCCCCCCCCCCCCCCCAAAAAAAAAGACAAAACACTAGAGTCACCATGAACTTCATATATTATATACCCTTTTGATCTAGACACCAATAAAAAAAAAAATGATCTATCTTATGATAACATCAAGAGATAAATGTTGACTTTTTCATGCCCACTTTGGTACTTATATATGTATATGAATGCAGGGAATGAATGCCAATCTATGAGGCTCGGACACCAACTACATGATCAAAGAAAAAACTAGGAATCAAAGATTTGATAATTTAGTTGGTGAAGCTGATGGAGAACAATAAAGAGCCTTTGAGCCTTATTATTATTATTATTGGTTTTATGGTTCTTCTAAACTTGGTTTTGGAAGTTCATAGTGCTGAAAAGTTCACAATCACAAGACATGACTTCCCAAATGATTTTGTGTTTGGTTCTGGAACATCTGCTTACCAGGTTTGTGTGATCTATCCCCTTTCTTCTCTTCTAATAATTTCTTTTATTCTCAAATCTCGTTATATGAATATATATAGTGGGAAGGAGCTGCTGATGAAGATGGAAGAACTCCTAGTGTTTGGGATACTTATGCTCATGATGGTTTGTTTTCAATTTCTTCTGCAGTGTTAGATATATAATTATTCATGTATTTTAATTTAACCATTTAAATTTGAATAAAACTTTTTTTTTTCTGTTTATTGTGTTTTTACAAACTGTCCCCTAACGATAAAAAATGACAAATCAATCTCTAAATGCAAAATAGATAAAGAAGAATGCTAGAAGTCAATAACTTTTGTGATTTGTAGCCATCAAATAGCTATCAATGATGGTTTTAATGGTGTGAGATTGGTATGAGATTTCATTCAATGACTCACTTTTCTTTACTGATTACATGCTGGCCAGAATTTAACAAAGTTGCTGGCCCCTAAACTTTTTCATAAATAAATTACTCCTTCTATAAATCTTTCTTTCAAGAGTTAACGAAAATTGGTAATTATAATGGTAGTATTGTGAGTTGATCTACACTTACCTATTTATATAGGATTTTTAGCTTCTTCTTAATTAGTCATCAAAACTTTCTCAAATACATCTGGTTCTACATTAAAAAATAAGGACAAAAAATAGGTAATATTTGTTTTTGGAATAAGTAATTTTATAAGTTGTAATATTTGTTTTCAAATTCAAATTCAAATTCAATTAGAAGTACAAGCTAAGGATAAGGATATTTCTCTATGTAATAATATTATTAAGAACGGGGAGTAATACATTTTTGAAAATAGTCAAAACTTAAATCGTGGTTAAAATTACAGTTTATGTTATGAACACTTTTATACGAGGAGTGTTAGAGACCAACAAATTTTGTAATTTGTAGCTATCAATTAATTATTGTTAGTATTTTAAATGGTGTGAGATTTTATCTAATATGAAATTATTCAATTTTCTTTTGCTGATTAAGTGCTGACCAAATTTTAATAAAAGTGCTGTCCTTAAACTTTCTTCTCTTGTATATAATATGAACACTCTTGTTAATATGAACGCTCTTATTTCTCTGTATATAATATGAACACTCTTATATTAATAAAAATGTCCTTAGTTCCAAACTATATATGGGGAATAGAAAAAGTCACTTAAATCATGTGTTTATATTAGAACATGGATAACTTTGAACTAGTCTCAACTCTTTTAGAATGGTGCACTCTCTCAAGATGATGGTGTCCTAAATCTTATTTTCTTATTAAAATTTATAGAATATATTATATACAATAGATGCCATATATATAGAGTTGACATATCAATGTCATAGTAGTTGGAATTTAACAAATAATAACTATTTTAATTCAACTTGCATATGCTCACTCAAGTATGAGTAAAACTCTCTCTCTCTCTCTCTCTCTCTCTCTCTCTCTCTCTCTCTCTCTCTCTCTCTCTCTCTCAATACTTCACTTGAATAAGTTAAAGGAGGTAAAAGTATTTGAGTTACTTTCTACATTTATTTTTATGTTATTTTGGCTTTTGTTTTTAATAATATTTGTCGTTCTTTTTTTATATAAAAATTATTATTTAATTATCAATTATATTCTTAATCTACAAATATATTAAAAATTATTCTATTATTCTCCCTTTTTATTACTTAAATTTAATTTAATAATATTATCAATAAATTACCTTTTCCAATTTTTGTAATAATTGATACTTTTCAATATCAAATTATTCTAAAATAAAAAACTTGATAAAGTAAAAACATAAAAATATAATTACCCTTAAAATTAAGATATATAGTAATAAAATAAAATTATAAATTTAATAATAATAGGAAAGCTAAGAGCAGTGCCAGATTTGTACTGTGTCTGCATGTGAATGAAAACAAGTAATGTACTAGTACTAGGTTCAGTTGGTACCAAAACTATGGATAAATAACTTCTTTCCCTAAATAATATAGTACAATGGGCCCATCAACACCATCATCATGAAATTAATAGATACTGTTTCTGTTTAAGGTTCATACTTCATATTGTGGTTCCATTTTTTATGAAATAATTAAAATTTCATTATTGTTTTTCTTTTCAAAAACGAATTTAATTTTGTCAGTGTAAAACCATTTTATATTTGCATCCAATCACATAAACATTACATTAGTAAAAATAACTATCTTTTACATTAATCGCGTAAATGGTCATTCAAGAAAACCGTTGTGATTGTACCCAGAAAAATCAAACTCTTTAAAAAAATACAAAAGAAAAATACATAAAAGAAATAATTAAATTAACATAATGATCATGGTAGCTTTGGTCCTTCAACAAATAGTCTTGGATTTGAATTTTGAAAATAGAAAAAAAAAATCATTTTCCAAAGTTGTGTATTAATTAACAGTTCATAATTTACCTAATGGAATCCTTAACCTTTTTTTTAATAAAGAAAATATTTTTGAAGTGAAACTGAGAAAATAGTGATGAAAAAATTGGGAATTACAATTTCTGTTTTTAATTATGCACTCATGGTGTTATTTTTAAATTTTCAGGGTATGTGCATGGTGGACAAAATGGAGATGTAGCTTGTGATGGATACCACAAATATGAGGTCAATAGAAATGGCCCCTGGCTTCAATTTTCATTCTTTTTTCCTACAATGCATTTCTTGTAGTTCACCTGTTTGTTGAAAGTTCTGAATGGAGTTTTAACAATTCAATTGTTTCTTTGGAAATATGTAATGCAGGAAGATGTGAAGCTCATGGTGGAATCAGGCCTTGAAGCCTATAGATTCTCCATTTCTTGGTCAAGATTGATTCCAAGTATATAATTCTGAAACTTGTATATGTAATGAGATACACTGAAATATTGAGTATTTAATTAACTCTCTTTCTCCAATAACACTTTTCTTAATGCCTTTGTGAATAATGATCTTTCTCCTCAGATGGTAGAGGGCCTGTCAATCCCAAGGCACTAGAGTTCTACAACAATCTCATCAATGAGCTCATCAACAATGGTTTGATATGAATTTAAAATTTGAGAAACAAGGTTTTGTTTCGGAAAATTTACTTCCAATCTGTTTTGTTTCTTCAACTGATTTAGTCCATTGTTGTGCCATGATCAGGAATCCAACCACATGTGACTCTACACAACTTTGATTTTCCACAGGCTCTCGAAGATGAATATGGAGGATGGATTAGCCGTAAAATCATGTACTCTCTTGATCTCCTGCACCATAATGTTGTTGACATTAGTTTATGAAACTTATTTTGCATTAACAACTATTTTCACTCAGAATATTCATTCTGGAGAGCTACTAAGAACTAAATTCTAGTTATGTACCTTGGTATTGGTACTATCCTTTCAATGCTCTAGTCCTCTTAATTTCTTATTGCTATTTTCATATTGCTTAGATTCTTCATATGATCCTAGGCCTTTCACATTTGTATGCTGGTAAAAACTATGGCTGGTCTAACAATTGTGCTTTATAGCAACCATATGCATACTTTTACAAAATATTAATGGAAAAACTATTTGGTGTATTTGAATGCAGAAGAGACTTCACAAACTATGCAGATGTGTGTTTTAGAGAGTTTGGTGATAGGGTCTCTTACTGGATTACTATCAATGAGCCAAATGTGTTTTCCCTGGGTGGTTATGATCAGGGAAACGGTCCGCCACATCATTGTTCTCCTCCATTTTGTAATAACAAAAGCAAACGTGGCAACTCAACAACTGAACCCTACTTGGCACTTCACCATATTTTGTTAGCACATTCTTCAGCTGTAAGATTGTATAGGACAAAGTATAAGGTATCATGCCTAACCTTTTTTCATACTTTGCATTTTCAGTTCTGCATTTTGTTTTTTTTGTTTTTTTATATATATATATACACACACACACACACACAATTTCATATGGTCATTTCTATTTCTTTGTTTTTTAAGTATCAAGAGCTTCAACTTATTGAGACATCTGATCCTTATATTTGCTCTTGATCTGCTAATGTTTATATCGAATTTTAATCTTCTTGCTCAAAGGAAATTTTGTTGGCAAAAAATGTTTACATTATTTGATAGGCACTTCACTTATACCTTGCAGGAGAAACAAAATGGATTTGTTGGTATCTCTGTGTACTCATTTGGGTTCTTCCCCAATACAACTACTGAAAAAGACATACTAGCAGCACAAAGAGCCCGTGATTTTTTTGTTGGTTGGTAAGTTATACACCCTACAAACTAGTTCGTTTTACGCTCAAGGTTACCCTTATTCTCAGCTCCAAGTAGGCCCAAAATTTGATTTCCTTCACTAGACATATTTGTACTTTTGTTTGATATTAACTCTGATTCTGAACATGAATTTTTAGTTAGTAGAATTCAACATGGCAAGAAAAAAATGGTGGTATGATTCGGGTGCTCATACCAGAGTCTAACATATTATATGCCATAAGTATTCTAAATTCTGAGCAAAATTTTTGTCTTTCTAGCAATTTTGCACTTCAGAGTCTCCTTTTGCGACGAAGTTCTTCAAGGCTTCTCCCATGAAATTTGAGCTATGGCTATGATATAATGTGAAACATATTGCAAAATTTATGTGCTATTTCAGGGTGATGGAGCCCTTGCTGCATGGAGACTATCCCACTTCCATGAAGAAAATTGCAGGCACAAGAATTCCAACCTTCACAGATCGTGAATCAAAACTAGTTAAGGGTTCATATGACTTCATAGGTTTAATTCACTACACAAATCTTAATATCACAGACAATTCCTTGGTTCTGGAGAGTAATCTGAGAGATTTCAGTGCAGATATGGCTGTGCTTATGCGTAAGTAATTCTTTGTGTAGCTATGTTTAATTCTAGTGAATCTAGTAAGAGACTGGAGTTGAGAGACTGGAGTTGTTCTATAAGCTTGAAATACTGACTGCATCGCTTATGTTTTTCTCATCCTTATGTGCAATTTACAACTGGCTGAACTTTGGTATTATTTAGCATTTTTCTCCAACAATTATCATTGTTTCACACAGCCATTCATTTGATTCTTTTTTGAATGATTGGTGGATGAAGGTAAATAACTAGGATTTTACTGGTTTTGCAGATGGATCTGATTTGTTTGCAAATGCTGAGGTAATGATCTAAAAGAAAACAAGGTTTCACATAATTATTCATTTATTTGATTCAGTTCTTTTGGTTACTTCACTCTATGACTAACTTTCTTTGCTTGACTCAGTACCCTATTGAACCATGGGGTCTGATTGAAGAACTGAATCATTTCAAGCTCAATTATGGCAACCCCCCAATGTTCATTTATGAAAATGGTATATCTCTCTCTCTTTATCTGCAATCAATGTTTTTAAGGGAAAACATATCTTCTTGTGATAAGATAAAGCAACTTGATATTACAAGACATTGTGCATTTCGATCGTGTTTCTTGCTCATAACAGTGGCTTGTTGTTGATAAAGACTTTGCTTGCATTTTGTGTGGTTAGGTCAAAGGACAGCAAGCAATGCATCATTACAAGATGTGTCAAGAGTGAAATACTTGCAGGGATATATTGGTGCCACACTTCATTCCTTGAGGTATGGAGGTGCATTTAGATAAGCTTTACAAAGCATGCCTCTAATACTATGCTTAAATTAAATTCTTTGGAATTGGTTTCATCAAAAGCAAAAACTATTTTGAGCTTGGATGCATTATGATAATTATTTCTCCAAAAGCAAAATTGTTGTTCTGTTTTTAAGTTACATAAAAAACTTATTACTTTTGAATCCTTTTCTATCAATTGATTATGGTTAATCTAATTTTTGAAAAGCAACATTTTGATCACTTCCATTCTACTTGTCATCCAGAAAGTGTACATTGGTCATATGGTCTCTAATTTTCTGTTGTACCTTAAATTTTTTGCAGAAATGGGTCAAATTTAAAGGGGTATATTGCATGGTCTTTCATTGATTTATTTGAGTTACTGGATGGATATGAATCAAGCTTTGGTCTATACTATGTTGATCGAAACGATCCAGAGTTGAAGAGATACCCAAAACTCTCTGCAAAATGGTATAGTTGGTTCTTGAAAGGTAGAAGCTTTGCAGTTGAAGCTATTGAACTTGAGAAGGATCCATCACACATTTCTATTGACCACTTCTTTGATTAGATTTTACACTAGATCTTCATTGCATAAGGTTGTATCTAGCTATGCTTCAAATAAAATATTCAGAGGAAGTAGTTGTATATAGCAGTAGATGGAAGTTAACCAGCAGAATGTCACATGTATAAGAAAAAGTGTATCAAAGTTCCAATCTCTTGTTTAATTCTCATTAGGAAAAATTAAAAATAATTCACACCTAGTCTCTATTGCAAAGTCTTCTTTGACTATTGAGAGTGCTGCATAATTTTCCTTGTAGTGTTAGCTAAGGACTAAGATTTGTTAAATGTTAAGTATCAATATGTAACATAGCTAAACATAGTTGGTGGGCCTCTTAAAAATATTGTATTATTAAGATATTACCAATTAACCATGCATATCTGAACAGGCTTCCTCCATAAGTGACTATTTTTCTGGTTTGATTTAGGAATTTAATTTTCATGCATTGTAAAAGAATTTTATATAGATAACTAATCACATATTGTCATAGCAACAAAAATAACTAATTTTCAAATTCATTACTTAAAGGTCAGCTAAACGCATGAATTTAATTAATTAACTACTTAACTGTGTAAAACTTTTTATATTCTTCGTATAACAAAAGTAAACTCTTGACCTAGACCATCTTAGCTTTAGAGGAGTCCATAAAATGAATGAACGTTGGTAGTGAATGGTGAGAGAAACAAAGCTATGATATAGTTTTTTTTTACCTATGATAAGGAGACTCGAGCCTGCAATTTTTTAGATGAGTATGGGAAGACTATGCCATTTGAGCTATAACTCATTGGCAAAGTTATGACTTATGATATGGTTTGAGAGAGGAAAAAAGGCACATTAAAATAAATATGATAAATAATTCAAAATAAAATTCCACTAAAGTGACAAGTAGGTCTTGAAAATTTTGACTTTGGATTAATTAGTCTCTAAAAAAAAAGTATTAATTAGGTCCTCTAAAATAACAAACAATGGTGTTTATATATACTCTTAACTATAATGACATGTCTGTTATCGTCATAAAAATAACAACTTTTAAAGTCGACGCCACTTTCTTCGTTAAGATTTATGATAAATCTAGAGCAGTTGATAAGGGTTATATGAAAACTTAGAAGATACTAAATGCTTCATTATCCAAAATGGCATTGTTTTCATGCTCATGAGATAGTAACCGATGACGTTATTGCAGATAACAAAACAATGAAACATATGGACAGCTTTATTTTGTTTCACATTATTTATTGACGGAAAGGCATCACATGTCTACCGTTTACTATCATAGAGGATTTAATTGACATATTTTTTTTTCAAAGACTAATTAATTTAAAATCGAAATACTCCAGATATAATTGTTACTTTACTCATAAAATTAATAGTAGATTTATTCACTTTAAATTTTATTTGATTTATAAACTGTACTAAAAAATATTATAAATTTTTCTATTATCATTTTGTTTTTCTTTGCAAACATGTTAGTTTTGGACTTTTGGTATGATATTAACGACTATCAATCGAATTAAATATCTTTCTTTTTGGTACGTTAACAAGTCTACTCTTTTTTACTTCGCCAACTATGAATTAACTAGTTTTATTTTTTATTTATTTTTTATTATGGTAAATATTATTTAACTGGTTTAACAATCTATCTATTCTTAATATATAAAAATAAATAGCTAAGTTTACTCATATTACTTTTTAAAATATCTTTTTTCTCTTATTAATACCATGTTAACAACATTGTTTGACAAAATTTTAGAATCAACCACTCAATTTTTACCAAATTAAATATTATTTTTAAAATAAGCAAAATATATATATACAAGTAATAGAAATATATGCAAATTAGGTTACAAATTTACCAATGATAATAATTAGAAGTTAATAGTATCTAACTAAATTTGTAATCTACAAAAAGTCAAAAACATTGAATCCGTATCCCTATATTTATTATATGTTACCGTTATAAATAATATAATAAATTTATAACCCCAATAATTAATTTATTAATTTCTATAAATAACTCATTAAATATAATAAACATCCATATTACAAATGTCATAATGATATTATTAATCATAATAAATTTTATATTATAAATATTCAAATTTCATACTATTTTAACTACTTATATAAGTCTCTTATCATTATTCCTTCAAATAACATCAAATTTAGCCCAAGAAATTTATTTTCCAACTACACAACATTTCAAACTTACTCAATAGAGTATTATTCTTTGGACAATATTACCAAATAAATAGACAATTGGTTTATCAAAATTCGTGTGGTTCGTCTATAGAAAACATTAACACCCACAAATAAAGAGGAGTCCCCTTGCTTAGAAATAATTATATTAGATGAAAAGGTATAAAACAAACATATTTATTATATTTTTAAATTAAATTTATGAAAAAAATATTTTAATTATTTTTGTTTTTTATATTTTTTATATTATTTTCTAATACTTTATATATAATTGATTTTAATATTGCTAAAATTATACTTCTTTCAATATACTATTCATTATTCCTTTTTTAACAAGGTTCTGAAAACCGGTTCAGGCTGAACGGTCGAACCGGTTAAACCATGAACCGCTGAAGAAAACGACTCAAACAAATGTTAAAACCGTAAATTTTAAAAACCGGAATTGAACCGATGAACCAGACAAGAACCGGTCGGTCGAACCGAACCGTGATCCGGCCGGTTTTTTGAATGGGTAATGAAACGTCGCCGTTTCAGCTGCTACATCCTCGATGCCCAGATCCAAATTCCACTCCAGAACGCCTCTGCTTCTCTCACACTCAATCTCCATCCTCTGCACTTAGCCCTAGCTCCTGGCCGTTCCCTTACCTCCGTCCAGCCACCGCCTCGTGCCGCCGCCGTCGTTCCTTCCAACAGCCACCGTCTGCTCGCTCACCTTCCCTCCATCACGCAGCAGCCATCGATATCAACCTTCCATTCCATCGCGCAGAAATCGCAACCTTCCTCCGTCGCGCAGCCACGCCACCGGCGGCACTATCTCTGTTCTCCGCAACCACTGTCCCAGTTCGAAGCCCGTTCGAAGGTACTCCACCACTGTCTTGGTCACTCGGTGTCTCTATCTCCCATCGCGCAGCCATCGCAACCTTCCTCCGTCGTCGCGCAGCCACGCCGCCGCCGGCACTATCTCTGTTCTCCGCAATCACTGTTCCAGTTCGAAGCCCGTTCGAAGGTACTCCACCACTGTCTTGGTCACTCGGTGTCTCTATCTCCCATCGCGCAGCCATCGCAACCTTCCTCCGTCGCGCAGCCACGCCGCCGCCGGCACTATCTCTGTTCTCCGCAATCACTGTTCCAGTTCGAAGCCCGTTCGAAGGTACTCCACCACTGTCTTGGTCACTCGGTGTCTCTATCTCCCTTTTGCATGCTCTGTTGAAGGCTTCTTCTAGCTTCTAGGTAAATTTTTATTAACTATGATTGAACCATTGTTAATGTTTGATTCTGCGAAGCTCTGTGAACTGTGAAGTCACTGAAGTGTGAACTGAATTACTGATTTACTGAAGCTTCTAGCTCTGTGAAGTCTTTGATTTACTGATTTATTGAATAATTGTTTGATTCTTTTAGCTTCTAGTTCTAGGTAATTTTTTTTATTAACTATGTGATTTACTGATTGTTTATTGCTCTATGAAGTGTGAACTGTGAAGTGTGAATTGATTCAACTGAAGTTACTGAACTGAACTGTGAACTTTGTTGAATAATTGTGAATAATTATTGTTAGTTAAGCTGTGAAGTGTGAACTACTGAAGTCACTGAAGTGTGAACTGGTTTATGGATTTATTGAATAATTGTTTGATTCTTCTAGCTTCTAGTTCTGGGTAATTTTTTTGTTAACTATGTGATTTACTGATTTTTTATTGCTCTATGAAGTGTGAACTGATTCAATTGAAGTTACTGAACTTAACTGTGAACTTTGTTGAATAATTGTGAATAATTATTGTTAGTTAAGCTGTGAAGTATGAACTACTGAAGTGTGAACTGTTTTACTGATTTATTGAATAATTGTTTGATTCTTCTAGCTTCTAGTTCTAGGTAATTTTTTTATTAACTATGTGATTTACTGATTTTTTATTGCTCTGTGAAGTGTGAACTGATTCAACTGAAGTTACTGAACTGAAGTGTGAACTTTGTTGAATAATTGTGAATAATTATTGTTAGTTAAGTTGTGAAGTGTGAACTTCTGAAGTCATTGAACTGTGAACTGATTTACTGATTTACTGAAGCTTCTAGCTCTGTGAAGTCTCTGATTTACTGATTTATTTTTACTGATTTATTGAATAATTGTTTGATGCTTCTAGCTTTTAGCTCTAGGTAAATTTTTTTATTAACCATGTGATTTATTGATTTTTTATTGCTCTGTGAATTGTGAACTGTGAAGTGTGAACTGATTCAACTGAAGTTACTGAACTGAACTGTGAACTTTGTTGAATAATTGTGAATAATTATTGTTAGTTAAGCTGTGAAGTGTGAACTACTGAATTTTGTTGTTTGTTGATTAATTGTGAATAATTTTAAATAATTTTGGATGTTGTTTGTTATGATCTTGAGATTATTGGGTTGGAGTGGGTTGTTGTGATATTGTAATTGGCAAAAACGGAAAAACCATTATTGGATTGCTGGTAATGTTTAGGTATGGATGAGAGTATCAACCAAGAACCATTATTGTAATTGAATGAGATCATAACATCCTGGTTTATGTAGTATTTTTAATTTGGATTATATTTTAAGGTTTATATTAGACTATAATTATGTTTTAAAGTCAAAACTTACTTATTTATTTGATGTAATTCTTAGGATACATGTCATTATTGTTTCATGCTCACTGAGAACTTGTATGGATATCTTCCTTTTTAAAGTTGGTGGAAAGCAGATGCACAGGCTGAATTTGCCTTTTTAATTGCAAAGATAATTTATAACAATGAAATTAAAGGATTGGTTTTCATGGTTAAATTTATAGTTTACCTCTTAGGTCCTAGATATCTTAGTATGCTATGTCTTATGTTGCTCAAATTCATCTGTTGCATGAACCATTCATATATGTATCTTTCCATATATCTCATTATCTATTTTCTTAAAGGTGTGGTTTCTTTGATGATTCCATCAATATCATTGTTTATTTTGTTGTTAATCCAACACTTTGTTCATGTAAAATAAATTGAATGCTTCTAGGTTTGGGTAAAGTGGGGAGAGAGACGCCAGTTCATTGCCCAGAACAAGCTAGGTAACTTAATTGATAATTTTTTATAATAGATCAGTTGTTCATTCCTTCTTTGAATTGTCCAGTTATATTTAGGTCTTCCTAGATTGTGATTAGTTCAACAATTGTCAGTGATTTGACTTTTAGGTTGGATAATACTTGATTTTGTTACAAACTAGAAATTTGCTTCGATTCACACTTTCACTGTATCAACTGGTCTTTCACTCACTTACAGCTCATAACAAGCATGCCAGTAGCATTTGTCATAGTATACGGAAGATGTAGCTAATTGAAATGCAGATTTTGATTATTTGGGAAGTCTTTTGTTGAACAAATTTTACAAAAAATATATTCCTGTTGCCTCCATCTAGGCATGTTTATTATGCATGGTGAGCTCATTTAAATTGTTTAGGAAGTATTTTTCTTAAAATTTTACAAAAATATAATTATTTCTATACTTTTATTTGCATATATAATAAAACTTCTAATATCTGGTTTTAGTGCTTTTTGAGAAAAGGGATAGTTTCCTCAGTGCTTTTTTCAAACTTGTTATTATACCAGTTGCAATTTGGATTAGTATGACTTAGAGGATGTATCATTAGCTCATTACTTTAAACACAAACTATATTACGTTACTAACACAAGTTGAGGCTAAAATCATGTTTGGGCTTTGGGAGTTGGGACATAGCTCAGCTCAATTTTATTGAGCATATTTGAAATGAATTGAGACTTGGTTTGCATGCTTCAATTCATTAACTGGGCTACTTTTTCAATGCCAAGACAAACATGCACTATGATTCTAATTAGATCCAATGATAATTGCATAGTTAACGGAACTAGCTTTTCAAGGTTGAATTGGTGATTTTAATGAATAAGCTATAAACCTCAAAGTGTCCATATTGTTAAATATCCGATGTTCTGAATGCTGCATGACATCTACATCTTCAAAGAACTACCCTGAATTTAGTTTATAATTAATTTTCAGTTGAACCAGTGGGACGATCTTATTTTTCACTTCCTCCCGCCAGGCTCACCTTTCTTTCTGTTATATTTTTATGCTTACATATATTCTTTACAGGGATGACTTCCTGTCACAAGGTAGTTGGTGATATCAGTGCACTTATAATATGTACAAATTTTCTTATTTCACAAAAATAGTTTTGCACTTGGTTGACTCGGTTAAGTAACAATAGAAGAAGGAAGTATGTAATGC